>NC_139458.1:392031875-392637187 GCF_057233095.1 Heloderma suspectum
TTGGAAGCACCCCTAGTGACTCTGAGGCACAGGTGACATTTGAATTGGGGACTTTCCTACCTTACACTTCACACTCTCCGCCATCTCACAGTTGACTTAGCACAATAGGAATTGTTATTGTGATTTAAAAGGGAAAAAAACCAAACAGTCAGAATGACTCCAACTTGAAACTTTGTGTCAACTATTTTAATTGCAGCTTACATCTCAGGAGTTGCTTAACTGGAAATGCTGATCAAGGACTGGTCAAACACTTGCTGCTGCATATTCCTTGCTTTTGCTTGCTGATTTTGACTCATCAGTCTGACATTTCAACAAAGCTGAACGGAGTGGTGGTAGTAATGACTGATTTTTTTTATTTTTTTTTACAAGCAGCTTGGTTTCACTTAATTGAGTAATTTGATGTCGAAAAACAAAATGAAAAACACAGATGGGATGATGTGGGAAAATCAGCATGGGATTACTTATTAAAAAAAATCAGAGAGAATGAAAGTTGTATTCAAAGATCATGTGAGCAAAGCATGGGTCAGTTGCAGCAATTTAAAATTTCAGTTCTTTGTACACCTTTTTTATGCCAAGATAACCCATTTCAAAAGCTGTGCTGTTATTATGCATTACGCCTCCTGGACAATTTGTTCTTGTCGAAGGTCAAATGTTGTTGTCTACTTGTCTCTTAAGCTTATAGAAACCTGCCTTGTTCTAGGTCTAACTAATTGTCTATCTAGCCAGTATTGCCTACTCTGACTGGCAGCAATCTCTCTAGGGGCAGTCATCCCCAAACAGGTGCCCTCCAGATGTATTGGATTGCAACTCCCATCATGGCCATTGCTGGCTGAGAAGGATGGGAGTTACAGTCCAACACATCTTCCCAGTCTAAGACCAGCACAATAGCTGTTGTATCACATGAGATGAACTAAAAAACCCTAATTTCTTAATTGTCGTTATAATTTGAGGTAGAGCACAATTCATTCTTTTCTTACATTACAGAAGTAAATTTGTATGGGGGACAGTAAACGAAGTGCCCAGGGCAGCTTAATTTTATATCGAAAGCATCAAGCATCTCAACTAGCAAATAAGACCTCCAGGGCAGGAGCAATAGACAAGTTAGGCCTGACTTAAGGAATTTAGCGGGCATGAATGCAGCTTCAAATACCTATACTTCTGTGAAGTAGGATGCTTTGGTTTTCTGCTATAAAGTTGCTCAGGAGCAGGCTCAGGATTTCAGAACTGCATCTGTTGCTCCATTGTGGGCTGTACTACTGCCATTGTGTTGTTCTTTCTTGGTGACCACCATTTTGTTTTCCACCACCATGTGGCCCTCTAGAACTCGAGGAGCAGGGGGAAATTTTCCATCCCAACACCCGTAAGAGATAGCCCCAAATCTGGTACACCTTACCAGTAACAAATGGCAAATAATAACTTTCGTAAAATATGTCCAGATGTCTTTAGTAGTGAAACTGTTCACATGTTAGTAGAGAAGATATACCAGCTTTAGGATCTTTATCCTATTTAATCTGATAGAAAATTGTTTATCCCAGTCAGAAATCTGAAGGCATGAAAGCAAAGCCAGCCTGCTCATCTTCCCCAAGTGTGAGTGTGATCTCTGCATTCTACCACATGTCCTATCTCTAGTTTTGGATATTTCTAACTGAAATTCTACCGCATTCCACCACATATACCATCTCTAGTTTCGGATATTTGGTATTAGTATATAGGATAAGGCCAATGGCCAATAATAATTGGACAATGGAACCAATTACCTAGGGAGATAGTGGGCTCTCCCACACTGGAGGCGTTCAAGACGAGGCTGGACAGCCATCTGTCAGGGATGCTCTGATTTGGATTCCTGCATTGAGCAGGGGGTTGGACTCGATGGCCTTGTAGGCCCCTTCCAAGCCTACTATTTTATGATTCTATAACAATAATATTCCATGTCTTCTAATTAGGCTAAACAAGTGCTACTTTAGTAGTCTTTTCGCTTAAGATAATTAAGGGAAATTTACCAAGGAAATTGCTTTTACTTGTATGTGCAAAGCAGGCTTTCTTATTCTCTAGTTCTCTTCTGGAGACTGTAGAAGTAGTAACTGTAGTAATAAGAAAGTCCTGAAATGTATGGACTTACCTAGGTTGCCTGGAGTCAGCCAGAACCACTGGTTCTGCTGGACTAGAAACTTCTGAAATAAACTTCCTTGTCCTGTTTTCATAAGCCAGGCTAACTACCTGTAGAACAGGGGTGAACAGAAGGTAGACCTCCAGATGTTTTGGACTTCAACTTCCAGAAGCCCCTGACAGCATGGCTAATGGTCAGGAATGCTGGAAATTGAAGTACAAAATTATCTGCTTTCTGCCCACCCCTGCTGCAGAAAGTGTCCTTAGGTGCTTCCAGCCAGATAAGTTTTTTATCGCACCATTGCCCTGCCTCATTCACAGAACTGTATGTGAGGTCCAGACAATGTTGTCTTCCGCTTGTAAGTCTCCTGTGTTTTCCCACCTTCCATCTTTTTTCTTACCAGAAAAAAATCCATTATGGAGCAAGCCAAGAAGGTCTAAGTGTTACTAGGGCTCATGAGATGAATGCTTTCATTTGGGAGCAGAAGTCACTAGGAGCAGTTTGGTCTGCATAATCTCCTGAGAGGCCAGGATAATATTGAGTTTATATGACTGTACCAGCTACCAAGGTCAATTGTTGTTTATGCTCCTCTTACAAGTCAAGAAGGTTGGTCTGTGTTTCTGTAAATTATAATAAATAGCTGTTGAGTTTGAAGACATCTGGTATGTGTTGCTGTTTCCCATATACAAAATTGTGGCGACGAGGTGGGATTGTCTGATGCTGAGAAACAAATCTGAGACTACACAACAGCTCCATGATGCCTTTTGATGGTTAGTGCTAGGAGCCCTCCATCTGGAAGCAGGTCTTGCTGCAATGACTGCCATAGATGCCTGATTCACAGGGCTATTTCTGTTGGAGACATACTCACTTCTCCCATGAGTCCTCTACAGATTTATGTTTTTGTGCATCTCCCTGCAAATGAGCCTGTATGTACACTATTTCTGTTGTAGGTACACTCTTTCAGTATGATTCCCATTAGACCCAGCCAGCATGGGCAATTATGAGGGATGATAGGAATTGTAGTCCAGAACATCCAGAGGGCACCACATTGGGGTAGGCTGTTCTGTGTTGATCAATGTGTGTACTGGGATGAAGGAGTTGTATTGCACAGAGAGAGCTTATGTGCATATGGTATCTACATATGGCACATATATGTTTTTGCCATGCGGAGCTAGGAGAAACTTCGGAGACAGGGAGAATAGACTGGGGAAATAATACAAGGGAAAGGATTAACCTCTCCCCCAGTTCTGTTTTCCATGATCTTTAAAGCAGCTATGCAGCGCTGCTCTTTACAAACCCAGACACGCCCAAAACACTACCTATGGGATATCCTGATATTGAATCTCCCACGCTGTTTCTAGTTTGGTCCTAAGGGAATCCAGCATCATTCTACAATAATGCATAGACAGAAGAATTTCCATTGCTTGGCATTCGTGGGAGGTGATTTCCTCTGACAAAATAGGAGCCAGGGATGCACAGTGCATTTTCCTTTTCTGCTGGCAGCAAGCCAAGCCTAACACACCGACTCAGATAAAACCATTTTAGTGCAATCCCTCTAGCTGTGGGAAGGGGGTTTCCTTTTCAGATCTGCCTTGGTCTTGAAGACCATTGAACTGACCTGAATTGCCATCAGTGGGGCCTCTTATCCACCCTGTTAGCTGTAAACAACATGAGAATGAGGGAAAGGGCACAAGAAAACCAAAAGTGGATGTTGTTTTTCTGTTGCCGACATTTTTTCACTAAATAGTTTCTCTTTTAATACATAGGAAGCTATAGAGCTACAGAAATAGTAACTGGAGAATAAGGTTATGTATGTGCATAAATGGAAGACTTCTTCAATCTTGTGTGCAAATATACATCTATGGATGGTATATTAAGACACAACCTTTGATTTATTGGAAAGCAGATATGCATTATCCATTATGTGACTGCAGAGAATTGTTGGGATTCATTACCCCATATTCAACTACTGTGATTGCAGCAGGGACCTAGTCAGGGCATCTGAAAGCAGAAATGCCTGGAATTGACATCATCGATGGGTGCGATAAGCTCATCAGATTGCCCAGCAACTAGGAAAACCCATGGCTGCATGGGAGGATGGACAGATTGAAAGGAGAGGGCTGTTTGAATGGCCCCAGAATAAGAAGAGAAGGCAGGCAAGAGAATAAGGAGAGAGAAGCAAAGTAAAGGAAACAAAGTAGAGACTGAGGATGGCAAAAGAGACAAGGTTCAGACTAAAGAGGTAATGGAGGAAGCTGCAGGAGAGGAGAGGGAGGAAAGGAAGAGAATATAAAGGACATAGGGGAGAGTGAAAGGGCAAAAAGACCAGCAGAGGAAATAGAAACGAAGAGGAGGAGGAGAGAGTGTGAAGGGCAAAAACAAGAATGGATCAGAACAGGAAGAGGATAGAAGAAGGGTGGGATCAGGAAATAGATCTAGGTAGCAATAGACTAGAAGCCCTTAAGACAGGGTAGTACAAGCTGGGTTTCTAAGAGGCAGAGAAACTAGAGATCAAATCACCAACATTCGCTGGATCATGGAGAAAGCAAGAGAATTCCAGAAAAACGTCTCTTTCTGCTTCATTGACTATGCTAAAGCCTTTGATTGTGTGGATCACAACAAACTGTGGCAAATTCTTAAAGAGATGAGAGTACCAGACCACCTTACCTGTCTCCTGAGAAACCTGTACCAGGGTCAAGAAGCAACAGTAAAAACCAGACATGGAACAACCGAGTGGTTCAAAATTGGGAAAGGAGTACGACAAGGCTGCATAGTGTCGCCCTGCTTATTTAACATATTCAGAGTACATCATGAGAAACGCCAGGTTGGATGAATCACAGGTCGGAATTAAGATTGCCAGGAGAATTATCAACAACCTCAGATACGCAGATGATACCACCCTAATGGCAGAAAGCGAAGAGGATCTCAAGAGCCTCTTGTTGAGGGTGAAAGAGGAGAGTGCAAAAGCTGGTTTGAAACTCAACATTAAAAAAACGAAGATCATGGCATCTGGCCCCATCACTTCCTGGCATATAGAAGGGGAAGAAATGGAAGCAGTGACAGATTTTATTTTCTTGGGCTCCAAGATCACCGCAGATGGTGACTGTAGCCATGAAATTAAAAGACACTTGTTCCTTGGGAAGAAAGCTATGGCAAACCTAGACAGCATAGTAAGAAGCAGAGACATTGCCTTGCCGACAAAGGTCTGTATAAACAACGCTGTGGTTTTCCCAGTAGTAACGTATGGCTGTGAGAGCTGGATTATAAGGAAGGCTGAGCGCCGAAGAATTGATGCTTTCGAACTGTGGTGCTGGAGAAGACTCTTACGAGTCCCCTGGACCGCAAGGAGGTCAAATCAGTCAATCCTAAAGGAAATCAACCCTGACTGCTCATTGGAAGGACAGATACTGAAGCTGAAGCTCCAATATTTTGGCCACCTAATGCGAAGAGAAAAGTCACTGGAAAAGACCCTGATGCTGGGAAAGATTGAAGGCAAAAGGAGAGGAGGACGGCAGAGGATGAGATGGCTAGATAGCATCACTGATGCAGTGAATATGAACTTGAGCACACTCTGGGAGAGAGCGGAGGACAGGAAGGCCTGGCGTGCTATGGTCCATGGGGTCACGAAGAGTCGGACATGACTTAATGACTGAACAACAACTACCACCAATGGCCCATGGCCCCCCAGTGCCCCCCAAAGCCTGTTATGTGGCCCCTATGACCCCTGTGCCGCTGAATCCAACCCCACCAATTGGAGTCACTGTTTCTGCTCTGGTAATGTCAGTAGAGAAGCAGCACTCCCAATTTCCTTTCCATGTGTTCATTAGGACAGTTTGTTCCAGGGAAGAAAACAGAATGCAAATCCAGGATGCAGATATCCACACTCTTTAAGAAAAACTCAAAGGAAAAACAAAATTTAAATTTGTAAATGGTTGCTTCCAATTTCCTCCTCTGGTGTGTAAAAGAGAGAGGACAGGAGAATGTGTGAGACTAAGGCTCACTATAGCTTATTCACATAGTAGGGAACCATCGTTTCTTGTTAACACCTGAACAGGCCTTAGATATGCCCAGAAAAATTCAAGACCTAGCCCTGTTTTCTGTTTTCTAATCAGTGAGTGGATATTATGAGACTTTCTAACCACCGATTTATGAGAAAATGTTGTTAAGACTGAACGATTAGATTTCTGATATTTAGCTTCCAGGATGCATAGAAAGACTTCAGTCACACCCTGCTATTTGATTTGTTAAGTGCCAGGAACATGTTTTGCTACTGCGTGAACCTTACTCAAAATGGGAAAAGCTTCTTTTGGAAAATAATGAAAGGATCTGTTTATTATTTTTAAATCCTCCAAGGATCTGAATCAGTAAGAACAGAAGTGTATGCATACTAATGGAATGATAAGAAGTAGTATATATAATGAAGGATTTGTAAAAGTTAAAAAGTTGGAGTAATACATGCTTGACAAAATAATTAGCTACTATGGGTTGGATCCAGAGATCCCATGAGTGGAATTCTGCTCACAGAACCTCCCACTCATAGAAGAAGGGGAGGAAGGGATTTTTGTTGATTACCCTTTCCCCCCATCTACTCCTCAAGAATATGTTCCAGAGGGTTGGAAGAGCCTGGTTGCAGGGAGAAGGAGTAATCGACAAAAATTGCGCCCCCTTCCATATGTGAGAGCCTCTGCTGGATTGCCAGATCTTCCATGAACGGAAAGAGGCCTTCAACAAATGGAATATGGAATTCCACAGATTTGGAATATGTCCAAGTAGGTTGGATTCTGGATCCAAGCCAACACATTTGGGGTTCCCCCCCCCCAGCAATTACATAATGGATAGAAACATACAGGACACAGCCTGCGCTTTACTGAAAAACACAGTCTCACTGTGTACTTCTCATATGCAATGGCAGAATGCAAAAAGATAATACTTGAAAAGCACCACTTTGCACTGCGATATGCTAGTTTATCAGTACGAAGATATACCAAGGCCAAATTGGTAGCTAGAAAGTCTCATAATATCAACTCACTGTTTTTTTACTCCTTCAACATTATTGTTACTATTAAAGGGCTAAGGTAGTTTTCACATACTTCATTTGTTCACAGAGAGACACAAAGAAGTGCAGTTCCATTGCTCCTATATGTTCGTATTATATATAATGGTCCAGTTCACACATAACGCTAACCCATGGTTTATTTAACTCATGATGGTTTATTGCCCTACCCAGGGTTTGTCTTGCAGATGATCAAACAAACTGCTTTGTTTTCTCAGTCCCTGAGTTGTTTGCTTCCCACCTCTCCTTTGCCTGCTCACTCTCTGTATCCCAAATGCCTCTGCAGTGCTGTACTCCTGGTATGTAAATCATTCATTGTGAACTGTCTGGAGAGCTTTGGCTATTGGGTAGTATAGAAATAAAATAAATACATAAATAAAATAAAGTGGCTTTTTTTTTTTTAACCTCTCTTGCCCACTGCCTCTGTAGCCTGGTGAAACAATCCATGGTTCTGGGTTCAGACATAATGACCTGGTTCACATGCTCACTGCAGCCCACCATGGCTTATTTAAGCCACAACAAGCCATGGCACCTGTGGGTGTCAGAGCACCTATTCAAGCCCTGGGTGCGGTTTGTCATGTCATCTGAACGTGGGCAGCATGGCTTGTTGGAGGGGGAAACAACCCTCCAATAAGTTATGGCCTGTTGTAGGGTTATTGGAGGATTGTTTTCCACTCCAAAAAGCCATGCTGCCTGGGTTCAGATGATATGGCAAGCCATGGCAGCCCTTCACTGGGTATTGAACATTCAAAATGGCCACTGGCTTAAATAAGCTACACTGGGCTGCAGTGATCATTTGAATCAACCCCATGACAACCCATGGTTTAAACAACCCAGACTTCACAACCCAACAACAAACTATGGGTTCTCTTTCTGGATTGTTCATGGTTAACACACCATCGTTTGTTATTGCAGCTTGGTTTGCACAATATGGCAGCCCAGGATTCAACAATCTATATCGTGGGTTAGTGTTAGTGTGAACCCAGCCCACTCTATGAATCTGCTGTGGCCTTATTGTCCGTAATTCAACATAAAATTATTCCTTTTTTTTCCATGGTTTTGTATTGAACAACAACCCAGTTCGAATCATTTGCACCAATTTGCCTCTGATACTGGCATGTAGATACTGCAATGCCAGTATAATACTTTGCATTGTGAGCTGGTGTCGCCATAGCTATGCCCCTGCCACCCCAAGCTGATTGTAAGGTCAAGCTAAAAGGAGGAAGAGTGGGTGCATTCTTGAACTAGCAATTGCTTTCTGCTACTCAGGAATTTTTCTCTTTTATCAAAAGGCATAATCCAAAAACATCCAGTAGTCGAAATAAAAAGTTTTTTTACAAAATGTCATTTTGCACTGTGCTAAGAAATTCTTTGCAATGTTTCATTGTACAGTGAACGTCCAAAAAAACTAATTGCACTCGTGAGTGGTGACAATGAACATTGGGAAATGGTCTCTATTTCACTGCTACTGCTGTATTTTGGGACATTCTCTGGATTTTTCCAGGATTTCAACATTATCTTGCCATTGTCAGCAGTCTCCATATTTTGGACATTTCACCATAAGTGGCTTTAAGCTTCTTCTTCCCTCCAAAATGAGAGGGAAGTACTGGATTTGAAGTGGAGCAGCTACTTTACAAGAACCAACTGCTACCTGGTACAGTATGTGCTGTGAAGTAATAGTTCCAACTTGGCACAGGTTGGAATGACAGAGGTGACTAAGTAGCAGAATTGATGAGGAACATTAGCCAATCGCCTTACAGCAGATCTGGGAAACCTCCATAAGACCTGGGATGGACTGCTATTCAAGAAACATAAACCTCACAGCACATGCGTTGCACCACTTCTTAAAGCGTTAAGAGCAAGACAGGGGGCAACATAGACCTGGCAGTGTTTTCCTCTGGGCAGTGCACACATTATATTCTCAACAGAGGAGAATATCTGTGAAGACTGCATGGCAGTGCCAGAAGGTCAAAGATGGGAGAGCAGCAATGGACAGGAGCAATTCCCCAAAGGCATTTTATCAAAGGTAAGGGAGTTACCCTTTTTCGTTACTGGGACTGGCAAGTCCTCACCACCATTCAAGAGAGATAAATGGGGCACATGGAGACAGGAGAAAAAAAGGGGTTGAATAGTAAAGGGCAACACTGGGGGAAAAAAAAAAAGGAGTATATTGCCTGAGTTTCAAAAGTGCTTGAGTACCCACATCATCCACTTACTTAAGGAGAGGTTTTCTCCTGGTTTCCTCTGGTAAAGGAAGTGAGCAATATAGTCAATAATAAGAAATTATTGCGAGCTAGTTACCAGTTGTAGTGAAATGTAAACAGTTCTTTGCAGTAAATGCACATATAGACTGGATTCACACAACATACTAACTCACACTCAGTGTTTGAGTGTGGGTTGTTGTTGAACAGTGGGTTAGTATGTTGTCTGAACTCAGGACATTTGCCACAGGGTAGCTTGTCAACCATGCAGCGTGGCTTCTTTTTCTCAAACAAGCTACCTTGAGAACCCATTGTTTGCTGTTGGGTTGTTCAGAGTAGTTAACAACCCACACTGGATGGTTAACCTTGAGGAAAATGTCCTGGGTTCAGACAATATGCTGACCCACTGTTCAACAAACAACCTATGGTTCAACAACAACCCACACTCAACCACTGAGTGTGGGTTAGCGTGTTATGTGAACAGCCCCACAGTGCAACCATAAGGTGTATCAACTATGCTTTTTCAGGGAACTGGGCATGGGGGAGTAAAGTACTTTCAAGTTTTGAGGCAGCATGCTTATATAGAAAGGGTTACAGTGAAATCAAATTCATTTAGAGTCTATTCTGTGCTGTAATTAGTGAAGATATTCCCCATCCTATGACTTTGGCATCATCACCTTAAAAATATAATTTAACTGTGAGCTCTTGCTGTATTCTGTCAAGAACAGCCCTGCAGCTATTTCTCCTGTGACTGCTAAAATGTTAGTATTAGCACTGTTGTCACTTGGTCAGCTTTAGATAATAGGCAGACACTATCTCCTGAAAGGCCTGACTTGAAACTTTTGGCTCCAAACTAGAATTTGTTTTGTTTTGTTTTTCTTCTTGATACTTGGGATTAGCAACCCAGTCATATGAGCTGCTCTGTCAATGAATAAATGTTTTGGATGGAGTGTAAAGTCACAAGTGGAACTTTTGTACCACTTGTGACTTACATTATGAATGTAACAGCAATGTGGGCCATCACTGCTACATGGCCACTTAACCAGTTAGATTTGGTCACAATGGCTGGAGGTATAACCCACCACTATTCCAATTTGACCTTTGCAGAGATGGCTGTATTGGCACAATCCTGTGCAGCTGAGGTTTATATGGTGGAATATCCTGAAATGACAACCTTGAACTCACTTCAGCTATTAATTGTGATTACAATTGTAATTATAATTTTCATTTATTATATTTCTATACTGCCCAATACCCAAAGCTTTCTGGGTTCAATCAAGGGTTGAAAAGATTCAGCAACTTCTTTTACCTCCTCTCTAACGTTTTGGAAGAAATAATCATGTAAAGAATAACTGGGTGAGGTGGTTTAGGCTGTGAGAGTGATTGTTCCAAAGATGCCCAGTGACTTTGGGTGGTGCAGCTCACCATTCCTTAGAGCAGGGGTGGGGAACCTGTTTTCTCCAGATGTTTTTGGACTGCTACCTCCTATCAGTCACAGCCAGAATGGCCAGTAGTCAGGAATGATGGGAGTTGGAGTCTAACAACATTTGGAGGATTACATGTTCCCTGCCCTTGCTCATAGAAACATGTGGGGTTGTCAGTTGAAACCCATAGATGTACATTTTTATTTATTTACAATTATTTTTAGGCTGCCTTTAAGGGTAAAACCCTTAAAGTACATTTAAAAGTTCTAAGGCTTTGGGAGATGATGGAGAAGTAGATCTTCCCATTCCTCCACTGGGCTTCCTGCTCACCCTCCTCATCCACCACCTGGTGTAAAAAGCAGTCCTCTAATTCTGTCCCAGAGCGGATGGGGGAGGTGATCCATGGAGGAAGAGGAAAGGAGAATTCATAACTTGGTTGCAGTTTGGTAGCTGTAGAATATAGTACCCTGCAAATGATCCAAGTTACTTATTGAAGGTGCTTGGCTGAAACATTTGGAATTTTTTGTTGGAGTAAACAGAGGTTGACAGTATAAGACAGTGAAGTTTCCTGACATAATTTCTGAAGCATTGTTTTGCGAACAAGGTTTTATGTGTTACCAATGACATTTTTTATCCTTCCCTTCCTAAAAGGTGCTCACTGCACAAAGGCTTCCACCTCACAATAACCATACAAGGAAGGTTAGGCAGAGATTGGGTGAGTGGCCGAGGGTCACCCAGTGAGCTTCATGGTTGAGAGGGAATTTGAACTGGAGTCACCTTTGTTTGCCACTCTAGCCATTACATACTCTGGCCCTCAATAGTAATAAGGAAATTTCAACTAACATTACAGCAGGATAGATGTATCCTGTTTCAAAAGATTGCTGGCTTTTTCTGGCAGGGCTTACATATTTTTAAGACCTGCATGCAAGGGAGACATGTAGCTGCAGTTTTCCCTGTTGTCACATCTCCATGCTGGGAAAAGCCAGTATTGCAGTTGTTCAAATGTGTGTGAAGGAAAAGCATGGTAGCTTGCAATAATAAAACACACTTTGGATCTGGGGGATTCTGTAACAAGTAAGATGAAATAAGCACTTACTGCTTAAATAAGGAACATCTTAAATAAAGCCACCATATTTTATTTTTCTCCTTCTAAAA
The DNA here is from genome assembly GCF_057233095.1 of Heloderma suspectum. Lineage (NCBI taxonomy): Eukaryota > Metazoa > Chordata > Lepidosauria > Squamata > Helodermatidae > Heloderma > Heloderma suspectum. The sequence goes on from NC_139458.1 coordinate 392,043,816, forward strand.
AGCTGACTAAAACAATGTAAAGCCCCTAACTCATACAAAACAATTAATATGAATTGTCCCAAGAGAGTGTCTAACAGCTCCATCCCAAGATTTTGCTCTTTTAACATATTACAGTTTAGGATTGTGAGTACAAAAATAATCATACTGCCATTGCAAGTAGATACACTGCCACAAATGTTTAAGCTCAGATTATTTGCATAAGTCAGCTTCACAAACATGTATATAGTAAAATGAAAATGGCAAATTACACATGCATTAGCAAAATGTGGATCTAATAAGTATACCTTCCCTTACATTCATAGTTGCAATCCTATGTCCACATACAGCGCAATCCTAGGCATGTCTATTCAAAGTAAGTCCCGTTGAGTTCCATGTGCTCCCAGGTAAATGTGTTCAGGACACATTTCAATACAGTGGGGCTTAGTTTTGAGTAAACATGCATAGGATCAGGCTGCTCATCCTATGGAATTCCATGGGAATTATTTCTGACTGTATAGGCATATGATTAGGCTGCATCCATACTAGGAAACTGTTTTTATATCGTTGCCGGTCTTCAAGGTGAATTAATGCTGACTGCTAATATGTTGGCATTGTCACATCAGTTTGCAAACACTCATTTCATTTTTGGAGCTAAATACTCACAGTTCTAGGACTTGGATGGAAAACTCAGGTGTTTTCTTCTAAGTTAAGAACTTGTTTGCCAATCAAGGATTTCTCTTTAATCAAAAGGCATTAAGAAGATTCCTGAGTGAAGTCCCCAATGTATAGAATATATGAGCTTGATTGAAAAATTAGGCTTGGTTGCTGAAAATTTTGCAGCCCAAGGTGGATTAAATATACCAAGGGTAATGCCTAAAAATGATCCAGTAAAGGTACAGTTTATGTTATTAGATTAGAGTGCATTTATCCCAGTTTGTTACACTTTAATTAAATCTAGTTTTGTGTAGGGCTTTATGTAGCCTTACTGTCTTTCAAAAGACAGGGTCATTTAAAAATCATTGGAAGTTTTGTGTTACTTTGTGTATCTTTTGTTTTTTGAGCAGGTCAAAACGTCAGGAAATGAAAAGCAATAAATACAGGATATATTTCAGAGTGAACTGAATTCAAGAAATGGCTCTCCCCTTTCTCCATTAGGTTTTTTTCTCTCTCCCACACCTCCCTTACTATGGGTTTAGTTTGTCTTGCCTTGAGATGTTCTACTTTCTAAATACATATACTTAATGATAAATAAGTAATTGTTCTTTAAACTTGTAAATATATTGTCTGTTGGATAATTGCTTTTTCTGTTAACATTGGGTGAAAAGAATCCTAAAACTGGCTGCTAGGAATTATGGGAATAATAATCACTCTTAATTTTTTTTAAATTTCATTTATCCTTAGATTTCCTTTTAGGTGCCTTTCATTGCTGTTGTGATTCAGACTATAACTGGGGTGGGCAACTTGTAGCCCCCCAGCTGCTGTTAGACTACAGATCCCATCATCCCTCATCATGGACTATGCTGGCTAGAGCTGATGCAAGTTGCAGCCTAAGAACATCTGGAGGGTCACAAGTTTCCCACTGCTGCATGATAGGTTGCTGATGGGGTGCAGGGGGAGGTATTAATTGTATGGTTGGCTTCTGTGGCCACAAACTGAGATGAGTTGTTTTGAAGGTACAGTTTCAGTATCTTTCTGCAATCTTAATACTATATACCCGAAGCCCCTGAGCAAACAAGGCATAACATGGTTTCAGTTCAGAGCAGAACTTAGTGTATGCGCTTTTCCCCATCCAATGTTACTCCTCCTCCTGTGTGAACTGTTCTACTTCACCTGCTGCAATGGTCCCCTGCTACATACTGGCCTGGTTCGTACATCATGGTTACCTAGGTTTTAAAGAATCCCTGGGTAGCCATAAATGAGCGGAAGTGAGCAAGTGTGCTGGTTACTGGCTGCTGGGCCACCCCTGCTGCGATAAACACACTGTCTCTGGGTTGTTTATTGTGACATTCAAACATGGAATTGAGTTTGAATGTTTCTTGTTGGGGTTGGGTTCAAACTCTGGGTTGTTTGTCCCCCAACAACCCAGAGTTCCAGGTTCAGACATCACAGATGGGGTTTTACTCCCCCTGAAGGAGGAGGTTTGTAGCTTGGAGCCATCTTTGTCACTTGGGGCTCAAGTAGCTCCAGTGGCATGGGGTGCCTTCTACTAGCTTTGGTTGGTGGCCCAACTATGCCCCTATCTGGACAGAGATAACTTGGCTTCTGGTTTCAATGCTCTGATGACCTCCAAGTTAGATTACTGCAATGCATTCCACATGGGACTGCCTTTGAAGATGTTTCAGAAGATGCAGCTTGTGCAAAATGTGGGAGCCAGACTGATAACTGGGACAAGACTTTTCAACCATATAACACTGATTCTGGCCCACTTGCAGTGGCTGCCTGTATGTTTCTGAGCCCAATTCAAGGTGCTGGTTTTGACCTATAAAGCCTTACACGGCTCGGGACCACAATACGTGATGGAACACCTCTCCTGGCATGACCCGACCAGTACACTACGGTTTGCATCCAAGGCCTTCCTCTGGGTGCTTCCTCCGAGGGAGGTTCAGAGGACAGCAACAAGGGAGAGAGCCTTCTTGGTGGTGGCCCCCATTTATGGATTGATCTCCCTGTGAGGCCTGCCCAGTGCCAACATTGGCATCTTTTCAGTACCAGGTTATGCTGAAAACTGCCCTCTTCTCTCAGGCATTTGGCAGCATATAACGAGTCTTTTTGATCAGGTCCTGGATGGTCTCTGGCTGATGGTTTTAAATTGTTTTAGATATACGTTGTTGTTGTTGTGTATGCTGTCTGTTTTATATCCTTACGTGAATGGTTTTTATACTTTATATAATGTATTTGATTGATTGATTGATTGATTTACAATATTAATACACTGCTCCATATCTAGAACAGATTTCGGAGTGGTGAACACAAGAGATAAAACAGTAAAAGGATAAAAACATTAAAACACCAGATTAAAGTTATGCTATTTTTAAAAACAGAATACCAATAAAAATCATGATTGGACAATTAAGGAATGCCTCCTGGAACAGTGCTGTTTTCAGGAGGCACTGGAAACAGCACAGTGTTGGTGCCTGCCAGACCTCCAGGGGCAGGGAATTCCAAACAGAGGGGGCCACCACGCTGAAGGCTCTTCTCCTGGTGGACTCCAGTCAGGCCATAGGGCCATGTGGAACCACCAGGAACATGCCCTCCAATGACCTCAGTGACTGGGCAGGTTGGTAAGGGAGAAGGCGCTGTCTCAGGTATCCTGGTCCCAAGTTGTTTAGGGCTTTGTACACTACTACTAAAACCTTAACTGGCCCGGTAGCGAATAGGCAGCCAGTGCAGTTCCCTCAGCAAAGGAGTTACATGCTGAAAAGGGGCAGCTCCTGACAAGAGCAGAGCTGCTGCGTTCTACACTAGCTTCAGCTTCCGGAGCAGCCTTAAGGGCAGCCCCACATAGAACCCATTGCAGTGATCCAGTCTTGAGGTTCCCAATGCCTGTACCACTGTGGCCAAGTTATCCCTGTCCAGGAGAGCCTGTAGTTGGCGAACTAGCTAAAGCTGGTAAAAGGCACTCCAAGCTGTCATGGCCGCTTGGGCTTCCAGCGACAGTGATGGATCTAGGAGCACTCCCAGACTACGGACCTGATCTTTCAGAGGGAGTGCAACCCCATCCAGAACAGGCAATGAGCCTATCTCCTGGACTTGGGAACTGCTCACCCACAGGGCTTCGGTCTTGCCAGGATTCAGTTTCAGTTTATTGGTTCTCATCCCCCATATTTCTGAGTTCAGGCACTGATCCAGGACTTGCATAGCCTCTTCTGATACAGATGTCTCAGAGAGGTAGAGCTGTGCGTCATCAGCATACTGATGGCACTAGGCTCCAAATCCTCTAATGACTACTCCCAGCGGTTTCATATAGATGTTAAATAACACTAGGGACAAGATGGTACCCTGCGGAACCCCATAGCTCAATTGCCAAGGGGTGAGGAATAGTCATCCAAAGTTACTCTGAAATTGGCCCTGTAGGTAGAACTGGAACCACTGTAGCACAGTGCCTCCAATACCCATCCCACGGAGTCGATCCAGGAGGATACCGTGGTCGATGGCATCAAAAGCCAATGAGAGATTGAACAGAATTAACAGGATTGCACTCCCCCTGTCCCTTAGTGCAACAATTTTAATGGTTTTTAATTGTTGTGAACTGCCCAGAGAGCTTTGGCTATGGGGCAGTATAGAAATATAATACATGAAATGAATTGAAATGCATGTGTCATGATAAACAACCCAGGGACAGAGCCAACACGCTTGCTTGCTGCCACTTTATTCTCGGCAACCTACAGTTAACAAACCATGGGTTGTTGGCAACATATGAACTGGGTGACTTTGCAGGTATCCAATAAATGGAATGAATGTATCTTATTTTGTCTTAAAAGGCAATGTGGAATTGTAGCTAGAGAATATCATTTCACCTAGAACCAGGATAAATTTTAGCATCTTCCTTCCTGTTGGGCAGTGTTTATAGAGGGGAAAGTGCTTCTGCACACCACAGTTGTGAATGGCCTTCTGTTCTACTGGTTCTGCTCCTGGGCACTTAACAGCAACACACAGTAAGTATGCAGGTGAAGCTGGTTGGTAACTCTGTGAACAGAATGCTGGACTAAATGGACCCTTGGTCTGATCCAGCATGGCTCTTCTTATAATCTAAGCTTTTTCTGTTCTAATGACAGGTAATGGAGGTGGGGGAGGCTTTGGGGAGGGGCTGTGTGTCAGTACACTATTAAAATCCCAGGAGCTGAGCCAGTAAAATAAGGCAAACCTACCAATTTGCATAGGGACCCTCTGTTGTGCTGTTAGCGTCTCACATCCCATGAACTCTTGTTCATAGAATGTGAGAGAGGTAGAAATGTTACTTGTTTTGGTTCAGTGGTAGAGCATATGCTTTGCATGCATAAGGTCACTGGTTCAAGCCCTGGCATACTTAAAAGCATCTTGGGTAAGAAGACTCTGACAGGGACCTAGGGAGGTAGTGGGCTCTCCCACACTCAAGGCATTCAAGATGAAGCTAGATGCTTTGACTTAGATTCCTGCATTGAGCAGGGGGTTGGACTTGATGGTCTTATAGGCCCCATCCAACCCTACTATGCTATGATTCTGTGATTCCATGACCTTGTTAGATTTGCTGCCAATCAGTGTAATTGGTACTGGGCTAATAGACCATTAGCCTAACTCAGGGGAAAGGTAATTCCAAATATTCTCCCACACATCTCATCCAACATTAGTTGTACAGTTGCACCACAATTGTAAGGCTGCTTTGCCTCTCCCCTTAAAATACTCATTCATGAGTCACCTCGTTCACTATCCTGTGAATTAAATAATAATGTGTAAATAATGGCTTCATTCTGTCTTAAAATATTTCTTAGTCCTGGAAAACCCTTGAGGCTAAAAGATATGCAGGAGGCCAGCTTTATGTTTTTAGGAGAGACAGATCTCAAACATGTACTTTGAACCATAGGACAGGGTCACTTCAGGATTAAGAGAAAGGATTAAATGTCCCCTGCCACTTCTCTGCTGCGAACTCTCTTACCAAAGCTGATTTTACAAACCAGCACTGAGACGCTGTTAAAAGCATTTATGTATTAGTTAACCTTCACACTAGAGTGGTACGTGTTCTGATAGAATTGTGCTCTGAATCAAGTGCATGTTCAATGGTTGGCTACATGGTTCTCTTCCCCAGTCAAATTTTGGTTTGACTGGTTGAACACTTGATTGCTTTTTATTTAGCATATTACAATTTCAGCATTCAGTGCTCTGCATATTGAAAGCAAACTTGCAGGCTTAACTTGGTAATGTATTGGGTGGATTCCATGGCAGAAAAGCCTGCTAAGACTAGGTGGAGTTCCAGGTAAACTAAGATTGCTCCCTGGCTTCCAGAGGAATTGAACACATGTAGTTTCAGCTAAACTTAATCATTTTGATCCAGAAGGAAAGAGGGAATGGGGACCTTGCATCATATGGTAGTGAAGCAAAACAAAGCTGTGATGACAATTGAAAAGGAATTGGCTTAATGCAAAATACAGGCCTAAGGCAAAGTTACCTACTTTGCCTACTGGAGCAAGAATGAAGCTACATTGGTTTGCATTGAGAGATTTTGGACAGTGGTATCACACAATGGATAAAGTTGTTTTTCAAGGATGTTATTGGATACAGGGGTGTCTTCCCATAGGAAAGCAAGTGAATAAATAATACAAAGGCTTCTAAAATCTTGCTGGCGTATCTAAAATGAGGCAATTACACCACTACTACTAAGGTCCCCAGGACTGCTGGATGAGACTGCCTGCTTTAAGCTTCTTTTTAAGAGTCTGGGGTGCAAGTACCCAGGAGTCTGGAGAATTCGTTTTCAGTACTGCTGTCTCATGCTGACCCGGTTACGACGTGGAATTCAATTCTCCCCATAAAGGACAAACAACTGGAATCCTGGCAAGAGTCATAAACCACTGAAGTGAAGCCGTGCTGTAACAATTGGCTGCTGTTCTACTAGCAGCTCCAGTGAAGGCAGGCTTTGTCGGAATACAAGTAAACATGACGGTAAAGGCACTTTGCTTGGATGCAAGCACATGAGGAGGCCTTAGCAGGCTATGCTCAAACATGGCAGGCAAACATGGCCCAAATTCATCTTGGCTAGGAGTACCGCCTCAGATGGTCCACTGCTAAGTGAGTTGAACTTGTTTACAGTAGTGCCCCATCATACATCACTGCCACTGGCAAGATATAATGATACTTGAATAAGTGTTGGTTGTATTGTTATGCTGGGGAATTCTTTAGGCTGCTTTCCAGTGTTCATGTTCACTCTAGCATGGAGTATTCAAGTGAGCCCCAAGTGCCACATGAAATGGTGCAGCTACCTGAAGCCCAAGGGCCAAGCTAGACATGATGTGGCGGGCACATTTTTTGTTATGAAAACAGGAGCAGCAGGAAAGCCTGACCAGCCTTGGTACTGGGGGATGGGAGGAAGTAGGGGGTTGGTCCTAACAAATATTATCTCTTCAAAGCTTGCTATTTGCATTTCAATGGAAATCTCCATGTCAGTGGGTACTACCCTTGAAATGCAAATGGGTTGTTGGGGGTGGGGGAAGCTCCCCACTTGGTAGATGTCCACGAACTTATCTGTTACTTTCATCCTCTCTTTAAGTAGTCACATTTTCTTTGTGCCAGTGTCCTGCTGCCACCACCACTACTGCTCCAGTAGTTCCCCCAGCCTGCTCACATACCTGGGCCTCAGCATCTCTCTACAGCTCCTATCCATCTAAGCTTGCCATCCTCAACCTGATGCCCTCCAGATATTTTGCATTACAACTCCTAGGATTCCTGACTATTGGCCATACTGGCTGGGCCTGATGGGAGTTGAAGTCCAAAACATCTGGAAGGCACCAAGTTGGGGAAGGTTTAAGCCTTCTTTCAATGTGCCATTGATTGCCCCACAGCCCCCTTGCATGACAAAAAAGCTCCTTCATCCTCCCAGCCTAAGCATCGGTTATCTAAGTCTCCTTGGGGGTATCTGTACGGGACTTCAGTTCTACTGTGCCCCCAAAACAATGGTGGCAGATAACACATGCCACTCTTTATACCTAGTGCAGGCTTTCTTGTCCTAAATCCTCCCCCCCTCCCCCAAACTCATTTTGTGACAGATTTTCCCCTCTCCAGCTTCAGTGCAGTTTGGGAGTCCGTGTGACCTCAGCTGGCTTTGGCACGGGCTGGTGGAAGTGGCGCTAATTGGTGGAAGGAAAAGTTGCATGGGGCAGGGGAATGGGAAGAGCAGAAGGTGAAACATGTCTACCCAGAAGTAATGCATTACCCTCAATTGCACTTTGCTGAGTACAGGAGCAGAGGGGTTGGGAGAATTGCTTTGCCTGTTGTTTGAGCACGGGAGTGAGGAGGGGGCAGGGAGCCAGCCCTGTTGCTTTAAAACTCTTTTGAGAACATGCGCTCAATCACTGAATGTTTTAAATGTTCATTGACTGCTGGAGTGGGCAGGGGAGCCAGCCATGTTGCTTTGAAACTGCGCTGTTGCGAATGTGCACTAGATAAACATGCTTACTCGTAAGTAACTCTTTCCAATTGCACTTCACTGACCACGACGGGGGGAGGGAGGAGGGCAGGGTGTGTGGCGGAGAGCAAGCGTCAAGTCTGTCATAGTAAGACTAATCTGTTATGGAAGTGTGAAGGTGTGCCCTGATGGAGGTGCATAGGTACGCAGAGCCTTGCTGATTTTAAAAACTGATGGCTCCCAAATGACCCCTAATCCCACAGGGAAAGGTTGGACAGGGAGGAGAGGTATCTGCTAAACATGCCTACTTGGAAGTAACTCATCCTCTATTGCACTTCACTGAGCTCATGGGTGTGTGTGCGTGTGCAGGGAGCAAGCCTCCGCTCATTCCTACACAGTTGATGATGTTCAGCTCTATGCACAGGATTCCGCCCACTCAACCCTGAACTAATGCAGTTTCAGATGCCATTTGCCCCAGGCAAGGTGTGTGTGTGTGTGTTTTTTTAATATATACACATTACTGGCTACCGTTTGCCATGGGAGGAGCTAACCCGATTTCATGAAAATCCGTATTTAAATGGATTTTCTTCAGAAACCATCTCCGTGTAGATTTGGCCCTGCTGACCAAAAGCTGCCACCATCAGCCATTGCACGCCCTTCCCCCTTGATTGTAAAAGAAGGAAAATTGCAAATTCCACACTCCTTTACACTTGCATTACTAATTTAAATGTCCTGTCTTTCTAGACATTGTTTACTTGGACTTCCAAAAGGCTTTTGACAAAGTCCCTCGCTGAAGACTCCTGAGCAAAGTTAGCTGTCATGGAATAAGAGGACAGATCCTCTTAGTGATCAGTAACTGGTTAGAGAACAGAAAGCAGAAAGTAGGAATCAATGGTGAGTTCTCTCCAGTGGAAGGATGTAAATAGTGGGGTCCCACCGGGATCTGTACAAGGGCCGGTGATTTTCAACTTGTTCATAAATGATCTGGAATTAGGAGTGAGCAGTGAAGAGGCCAAGTTTGCCAATGACACCAAATTATTTAGAATGGTTAAAAGCGGGGGGGATTATGAGGAGCTCCAGAAGGATCCTCCAAACAGGGCCAATGGGCATCTAAATGGCAAATGCAGTTCAGTGTAAGCAAGTGTAAGGTGATGTACATTGAGGTAAAAAAATCCCAACTTCAAATACAACCTGATGGGATCTGAGCTAGCGATGGCTGACCAAGAAAAAGATCTTGGGGTTGTGGTGGACAGCTCAGTGAAAATGTTGACCCAGTGTGCGGCTGCTGTAAACAAGGCAAACTCCATGTTAGGCATAATTAGGAAAGGAACTGAGAATAAAACTGCCAGTATCATACTGCCCCTATACAAATCTATGGTGTGACCACACTTAGAATGCTGTGTACAGTTCGGTCACCACACCTAAAACAAGATATTGTAGAGCTGGAAAAAGTGCAGAAAAGAGCAAATAAAATAATCAAGGGGCTGGAGCAACTCCCCTATGAGGGAAGGTTAAAACAACTGGGATCGTTTAGCTTGGAAAAAAGGTGAGTAAGGGGAGACACGATGGAGGTGTGCAGAATTATACATGGTGTGGAGAATCATAGAACCATAGGGTTGGAAGGGGCCTACAAGACTATCGAGTCCAATCCCCTGCTCAATGCAGGAAGCCTGATTCCCAGGTGGTCGCCCATCCATGTGCTAACCAGGGCTGACCCTGCTTAGCTTCCAAGATCAGACAAGATCAGGCACATCTAGCCCTTTGCTTGAATGTGGATAGGGAGACCTTTTTCTCCCTCTCTCTTAATACTAGACACCGGGGTCATCCCATGAAGCTGATTGGTGAGAGATTCAGGACAAATAAAAGAAAGTACCTCTTCACATAGTGCATAGTTAAAGTACGGAATTCACTACCACAAGGTGTGGTGATGGCCACCAATTGGAGTAGCTTTAAAAGGGGGTTACACAAATTCCTGGACAAGAAGGCTGTCAATGGCTACTAGTCCTGATGGCTGTATGCTACCTCCAGTATCAGAAGCAGTATGCTGTGTACACCAGTTGCTGGGGAACATGGGCTGGAGGGTGGTGTTGCAGTCATGGTCCTGCATGTGGGATTCCTGTGGGCAGCTGGTTGCCTGCTGTCTGAGCAGAGTGCTGGACTGGATGGACCTTTGGTCTGATTCCACATGGCTGTTCTTATGCTCTTATGTTCTTCAAGTAGAATAAGGGAGGGGCTGAATTTGTTGTAGCATATTTGTTGTAGCATAGAATTTGTTATAGCATCTTGTAGCCACTAGGAAATCACTCCACTAAGGGCACCCCTTCATAGCTCTGAAAACATTTAAATAATTTGTGAGGAATTTAGGAATGTCATGTGTTGCAGTGGGAACCATAATAGCCATGCGCCATGCTGGCTGGGAGCCTGGGACTGATGAGAGCTGTAGTCCAACACATCTGGAGGGCATCAGTTTGAGGAAGCTGGATTAGAGCAAAAATGCAGGGCTCTACTATGCCTATAGTGCAATTGATAAGATGACTTCTATATCAGGAAGCTGCAACCTGCGAGAATTGAGCTGCCTTAGTATGCTTATAAAGCTTATCTTAATTGGCTGACTTAACTCTTGCTCAACTCTAAAAATGCTAATGTACCTTTCTTGATGAAATTTATTATTATAAATGAAACTTGCCTAATTATCTTTATTATGTTATGTTTATGCTCTTTATTATGTTTAATTACGCTCTACTTGGAGTGGCATTCTTGGCCATTGACTATTGATGGCTGAACTGAAATCTACGTATGATTTCCAGTGGGTTGTTTTACCTTTGAGATGCGACGCTAACAAGAAAAGGAGTCCAAGATGCATGGGAGCTTTTAAAAAAGGAAATTCTCAAGGCACAATCACAAACAATTCCAACAAGAAGAAAAGGTGGAAGACAACAGAAGAAGCCAATGTGGCTTCACAAAAAGCTTAGGAATGACCTGAAAACAAAAAAAAGGACACATATAGGAAGTGGAAAGAAGGCCAAGTAACAAAGGAAGAGTACAGGCAGGTAGCACAGAATTGTAGGGATGGTGTCAGGAAGGCTAAAGCTGAGAACAAGCTGAAGTTAGCGAGGGATGTTAAAAACAACAAAAAGGCTTTCTTCAGCTACGTGCATAGTAAAAGGCAGAGGAAAAAAATGGTTGTTCAGCTATTAAATAAGGATGGCAAAATGATAACAGATGACAAAGAAAAGGCAGAGGTGCTCAATTCCTACTTTGGCTCAGTCTTCTCCCAAAAGAGGGTCTATGAGCCCCCTGGCAAAGGTGAAGTACAGGCTGAAGGGGCAGGATTGCAGCTTGAGATCAATAGGCATATGGTCAAGGAACACCTAATTACTTTGAATGAGTTCAGATCTCCAGGGCCATATGAACTGCATCCTAGTAAAGGAACTGGCAGAAGAACTCTCAGAAGCGCTATTTTCTTTGAGAAATCATGGAGGACAGGGGAAGTGCCAGATGACTGGAGGAGGGCTAATGTTGTCCCTATCTTCAAAAAGGGTAAAAAGGAGGAACCTGGGAACTACAGACCAGTCAGTCTGACATCAATCCCTGGGAAAATTCTGGAGCAGATAATAATGCAGTGATGACTCGAAGCCAACATGGAATTGTCAAGAACAAGTCCTGCGAGACAAATCTGATCTCATTTTTTGATCAAGTAACCTCCCTTGTGGACCGTGGGAATGCTGCAGACATCATATACCTCGACTTCAGCAAAGCTTTTGACAAAGCGCCCCATGATATCATGATGAGCAAACTAGCTCAAAGTGGGCGAGATGAAACAACGATCCGGTCGATCCACAGTTGGCTACAGACTCGGACTCAAAGAGTGCTTATCAATGGGATCTTCTCAAACTGGGGAGAGGTAACGAGTGGGGTACCGCAGGGCTCAGTCCTTGGCCCAGTGCTCTTCAACATTTTTATTAATGACTTGGAGGAGAAGGTGCAGGTAATGCTGATCAAATTTGCAGAGGACACAAAATTGGGCGGGATAGTTAATACTTTGGAAGATAGAAACAAAATTCAAAGTGATCTGGATAGACTGGAACGCTGGGCAGAAAACAACAGAATGACATTTAATAGGGATAAATGCCAAGTTCTGCACCTAGGAAAAAGAAACCAAATGCACAGTTACAAGATGTGGGATACGTGGCTCAAAAACACTACAAGTGAGAAAGATCTTGGAATTGTTGTCGATCACAAGCTGAATATGAGCCAACAATGTGATGTGGCTGCAAAAAAGGCAAATGCTATTTTGGGCTGCATTAATAAAAGCATAGCTTCCAAATCCCGGGAAGTGCTAGTTCCCCTCTACTCAGCACTGGTTAGGCCTCATCTGGAGTACTGTGTCCAGTACTGTGCCCAGTTCTGGGCACCACACTTTAAGAAGGATGCAGACAAACTGGAGAGGGTTCAGTGGAGGGCAGTAAAGATGATCAGGGGATGGGAAACAAAGCCCTATGAAGAGAGACTGAAAGAAATGGGCATGTTTAGCCTTGAGAAGACTGAGGGGAGATATGATAGCACTCTTCAAGTACTTGAAAGGTTGTCACAGAGAAGAAGGCCAGGATCTCTTCTTGATCATCCCAGAGTGCAGGACACGGAATAATGGGCTCAAGTTACAGGAAGCCAGATTCCGGCTGAACATCAGGACAAACTTCCTGACTGTTAGAGCAATATGACAATGGAACCAATGACCTAGGGAGGTGGTGGGCTCTCACACACTGGAGGCCTTCAAGACAAGGCTGGACAGCCATCTGTCAGGGATGCTCTGAGTTGGATTCCTGCATTGAGCAGGGGGTTGGACTCGATGGCCTTGTAGGCCCCTTCCAACCCTACTATTCCATGATTCTATGATTCTACCTCTCAGTAAGCCAATTAAGATGACTGGAACATCTTTCCCAGTGTTTCTAGCAGTTCAAAATTAGGTGATGTGTTGTGATATGTGGCTTCTGTCATCTCAATACCAAATTAACACATCGGATGTGCAAGATTTTCAGTTATTGCTTTCCATTCCAACACTAACAGGTATATTGGAATAATTTCCAGAGGGGGTAGTCATGTTAGTCTGTTGAATAAAAAAAACAATGCAGAGTCTTGTGGCACTTTAAAGACAAACATGTTTACTATGGCATGAGCTTTTTGGGGCTATTGTCCATCAGATAGATGACATGTTATCCTGAGTTCAAAGTGTGTGTGAGTGTGTGTACACACACTCACATATGGTGGTGGGGAATTGTAAACATAGAGGTCAGAAGGAATTCAAATGCAGATGGTGCAAGCTATGATAATTACCTCAACAGTGACCCTCACAAAACAGTTGTTGGGTGATATCACAGACATCTTGCATTGGTGAGCTAATTAAGAGTGCAATCCTATTCATGTTTAGACCAGAAAAAGAGTCCTACAACTCCCAGCATTCGTCAGCCAGGATGGCTGGCTGGGGAATGCTAGGAGTTGTAGGACTTTTTTTGTCTAAACATGCCCTAACAAATGTAGTGTGATTTTAAAGAACATGTGGTAGTGTCTAAGGTACTGTGATATATCCACAGATATAGCTGAGACTCAGACATGCAGCAGTCAAGCAACTTCTTGGCTTTCAGTTGTTAAAGTTGCCAGGTTAAAGATGCAAGAAGATGGTACTGGTGTTCATTGTGATTGCATGTTAATGCAGCATTAAGAGCAAGAGTTAGTTCAGATTTTGAATCAGCTACGAAGTCACTGGCTGGTCTCTTAGGGAAGGGCCATAGCTCAGTGGTAAAGCACATGCTTTGTGCAGTTCAGTTTCTTGTTTAGCCATTGGCCATTGCAAAATTTCCAGAGCATGCATTGCATGCACATAGTTCCAAGTTCAATATCCCGCATCTCCAGCTAAAATGGTCAGGTAAGCAGGTGATGGGAAGATCCTGTGCCTGAGACCCTGGAAAGCTGCTACCAGTCAGAGTTGACAATGCTAGGATAGATGGAGCAATAATCTGACACAGGATGAGGTAGCTTCATATGTCCACATGCCTCAGCCCCCACCCCGCCCCCCTATACTGTGACTATAGAGATTATGCATGGTGTGGAGAAAGTTGACCGGGAGACATTTTTCTCCCTCTCTCATAATACTAGAACCCGGGATGTCTTAAACCTGAAGCCTGATCCACTCAGGACCCACACTAAACGATTTGAGAATACCAATATGACTCAAGTCCACTTGTGTGAAAGAATGATATGGAAAGTGGATGCAGACAATGAAAGCAAAGACAAGCTTACACGTGCCGCTCAACTCTGAAGTTGTAGCTGCCCTGGATCCCTTGAAGCAGCAGACGTTGCCCCTGGGGCTATTTTCTGAGGAGGTGGTGCTCCTTCCCCCTCTCAGTTGAGAACAAAGAGTAAGCCAGTGTGTTTGGCTTTTATAGGTGTCCTAAGTTCAAGAAACTGTCAAAAGACCCACACACATCCTTGACTTTACCAAGGAGAAAGTGGGGGTGGTGTTTTGGCAGGAAAGAGTTTCTCATAGCAAAGAAGAACAGTTTTATCAGAAAGAAAGTATGAAGACAATTACTGTGTCCAGTTCTGGGCACCACACTTTAAGAAGGATGCAGACAAACTGGAGAGGGTTCAGAGGAGGGCAACAAAGATGATCAGGGGACTGGAAACAAAGCCCTATGAAGAGAGACTGAAAGAACTGGGCATGTTTAGCCTTGAGAAGAGAAGACTGAGGGGAGATATGGTAGCACTCTTCAAGTACTTGAAAGGTTGTCACAGAGAAGAAGGCCAGGATCTCTTCTTGATCATCCCAGAGTGCAGGACACGGAATAATGGGATCAAGTTACAGGAAGCCAGATTCCGGCTGAACATCAGGAAAAACTTCCTGACTGTTAGAGCAATACGACAATGGAACCAATTACCTGGGGAGGTGGTGGGCTCTCACACACTGGAGGCCTTCAAGACGAGGCTGGACAGCCATTTGTCAGGGATGCTCTGACTTGGATTCCTGCATTGAGCAGGGGGTTGGACTCGATGGCCTTGTAGGCCCCTTCCAACCCTACTATTCTATGAATCTATAAGTATACTGGATGGCTACTGAGCATTATCTCCTTTGTGTTAGTAGCAAGAAGCACTGACCTTCACTATATCTGTATACAGCTATGTGAACCAACTCGAACTCCATAATAGTTACCAACTATTCTACTAAAGAAATACACATCTGCTACTAGACACTAGTGTATGGCTCTGTAAAATGTTCACACTTAACTCCTTGCTGCTTTCTTCTGCAACAATCCACTACACAGGGTCACCCCATGAAGCTGATTAGTGCGAGATTCAGGACAGATAAAAGGAAATAGTGGATAGTTAAACTTTGGAATTCACTTCCACAAGATGTAGCCAGTTTGGATGGCTTTAAAAGGGGATTGGACAAATTCATGCTACCTCCAGTATCAGATGCAGTATGCCTATATGTGCACCAATTGCTGAGGAACATGGGTGGGAGGGTGCTGTTGCACTCATGTCCTGCTTGTGGGTTTCCCATGGGCAGCTGGTTGGCTACTGTGTGAACAGAATGCTGAACTAGAAGGACCCTTGGTCTGATCCAGCATGGCTCTTCTTACGAACATAAAACACTATAGAAATCCTAAGTATGATGGTAACTAAAGTTCCCTTTCTCTTTCCTCCACGCCATCCTGTTTATCTTGGGTTCCATCTCCTTTCCTTCCCCCTGCCTCCATCCTGCATGTCAATCTCCAACTCTACCCTATCTAGGCTGTTCTGGGAACAGACAGGAAATGATTGAGCCACAACAATGGGGAGAAGGAATCTGTTTGCTCATTTTATTTATTTGCATCCCAAGTTCCAGTCCTGTCAGGCTCCAAACCTTCCCAGCTCAACTCCTGAGCCACCCTTTACTGCCCTACTCTGCCAATGAGGAGGGAATAAGGAGCCTTCCCCAAGCTGGCAACATCCAGATGTGTTAGACTACAACCCCCAGCACCCCCAGTTAGCCATGCTCCAGATGTGTTGTAGTCCAACTCATCAGGAGGAAGCTAGGTTGGGGAAGGCTGAAGTTGCGTGTGCTAGGGAGGAAAGGAACACTCCCTGCCTGCATGCTTCAGGCATTGCTTGGAGCTGGAGGTAGCAGGCTGGGCCTGAAAATTGTACCGCTTGTGCTGTACAGTGCTGCAAATGGTTAACAGTGTGGGATTAAGTTCTCTGGGACAGGAAGGTGAGGGAAGAGCCCTTCTTCTCCAGCTCTTGTGGACCTACATTCAAGTTGACGTCCTCTGAGCACTTCTGCAGCATACCCTAGTTCTGCCTCTCTGCGCAGTCTTGTATCATAATTGTGCTGAGCACCATTTGCCTCGTAAGAGGCTCCCAAATGCTTATGCTTGCCTCAAATTCTGCCCAGGACATTTTTAGTCCCAGAGGCTTATGGGCTAATATGGTTTCTCAGCAGAGAGGAGCAAGGCGTGGATGTAAATGTGTTCGTTCTCTTACATCTACTGATAACTCTAGCTAATCCCATGCAACAGAAGTTTCCCTGACCTGCTATTGTGACAAATACCCTCATAGACATAGTGTACAGGCCCATAAAGATACATAGATGTGCTAATTGAATGTTCTGCTTGATCTTTTTGTAATAATTACATGTTGGTATTATTTTTTATTCCCAGTACAATGAACCACCTCTCATACCACAACTGATTAAAATTACTACTCAGGACTCTCTAGACCCGCCTTAGTGCTTTCTTACTACTTAGTGCTTTCTTACTACTGGATGTGTGGAAGTCTTACTGAAGTGGAAAGGTTTGAAGCATCACAGGTTTTAAATTTTTATGAATAGCCAGAGAGCTTTGGATATTGGATGATAGAGAAATGAATGAATAAATGAAGTGTAGCATTCTATAGTAGTCCTGGTAATGCTGAAATGGGTGATGCTTATGAATATGCTACCAGGTGCGTGATCACTGCAGTTAACTTGCATGTAAATTTACACCAGTTTCAATTGCAAATGCATGCCAGCTTCAATTGCCAATGCATGCAGCCAGTGTATTTGTATATATACTTTTTTCTTGATCTGCAGAAGGCAAATACTACAGTGGATTAGCAATGGCCTTCTTGGGCACTGACAGAGGGAGGCCACTACCTAAAAATAATAAAAGCTGTTTCCTAACAAGCTGTCCATCTTTTTCCATTTGACTAGGAACTCCTAGAAGTGAAAATATATTGATAGATGTGATCCCAGAGAATGAGACTTGTAGAGCAAATTAAGCATATATTTTGTTGAATGAGCTAGCTGTTGAAAATATTGCAAACTTTTTAAAAATGGGAAGGGGAGCTGGAATCACTGAAATGGCCACATCTGTCTCTGTAAAGTGGCTGTTTTGTACTAAAATGTCACCACAGTTTTCAATTCTTAATGTATGGTCAAAATAAATAGTGATGTTGACAGTGTACCTTTTGATAGCTGGGGGCAATCAACAGGGAATTGCTATTACACTGATCTGAATTGTGGGTAATGACCAATCATGGGTTGTTTAACCATGTTTGGTTGGGGCTGCATGGGAGCAAGTGAGCTGCCTCCCAACTGCTCGTCACTTCCACTTTGTTTCCGGTTTACAAAATAATCCAGGAATGCCCTGTTCCTAGGTTGTGTTCTGTGACGTGTAAACCCAGTACTTGGGGTTGTAGAGGGAGAAACAAATCATAGGTTAAAACTCTGGGGTTATTTCTCCCTCAACAACCTAGAGTTTCAGATTTGCATGTCACAGAACAGAACCCAGGAATGTCATGTTCCTGGGTTGTTCTGTAATTAGGAAACAAAATGGAAGAGGCAAACAGTCAGGAGGCAGCGTGCTTGCTCATTGCCATGTGCCCCCAACCACCGATGGGTAAAACAATCCATGGGTGGTTGTTATATCTGAACTGGGCCACTGTCTCAATCTTGGAAGTTTCCCAAATGCACCTGGCTGGCCATTGTAGGGGGTGCAGGAGAAAATGCACCCTTGGTCTGATTCACCAAGACAGTCCTTATGTTCTTATAACTTTGTGGCTGTAGCTAATAGATTAGCTAAAGACTCCTGCCTAGGTTATAGTTCCTAAACAATATTGCCTGCCCTTTAATATCAGTATTGATCACTCAAATGGCCCTTGCTGTATCTCTCTCTGTTCAGAGAACACACCTGCTTCCTTTTTTTGCAGGTATAATAGCAGTGGGCCAGAGGAAGCTTTCTGTTTTTTGTTTTTAAACGTAAGGAGACTTGATGTTTACACAGGTGGACAAATAGTGTATTCAAATTTGTGTTTTGCAAAAAGAATATACGCAAATGTAACCTTTAATTTCCAGGTTTTAAATGTATTGCTTTACATATGACAAGAGTGGAAGGCCTTCTTTTCCTCTGCAAATCTCTGTTGCCTCACTCAAATTTTAAAATCTGTCTAGGCACTTAGAACCATGTGTTTATTTTTTTCATTCATTTCCTATGTTGAAACACTTCAAACTTTTGATAAAGTTCAAAAAGTTGCATATATTTTTTCTGATTAATACGCACAAACACACAAAATTACATACACTTACACATGCTCCTTTTATATGTTGTATAACTTGTATTCATACTTTCATTAGGTATTGAGCCCCAACTTAGGCTGTTTTATTGTAGATATTCCATAAGCATATCAGTTATAGACTAAGATTTATAATTAGTGAATTCCTTTGTTTCTGTAGTGATTTTGATTTATTATTATGTACGTTCTTCTTCTTTGCCATTAATTTGTTCCTTTGAACTCATCCCAGATGTTGGTAGCTGATGAGGGAAGGGCATTCTATACATGTTCAAAGGGAATTGCTCCTTCCCCCCACATACACACATCTGGTAGTGGGAGGGAGGACTCTGACTAAGTTGTATTGAGCTCTGGCAGGCTATATTAGGACCTTTATATGCAATGCAAGCCAAAGACTCTTGGAGTAAAGGCATGTCCTCCAAAGATCAAACTCTGCCATGTGAATCCCCTATTTTCATTCCTCCATCAATTCCATTAATTTCCAGTTCTTTGTTGATTTGTGTATCTTTGGTGATCAACTACCCTCTGAGTTGTATACATTACATAGCATTATTTGAGTATTTGCTTGTGGTGTGTTTCTGGACTCATTTGATGGTTGTATATGTTGGGTATCATAATGAAAAATTACCTTGGATTAATCAGAATGTCCCCATGAGACTAGGGAGCTCCTGCAGTTCCATAGTCTAGGACCTAAAGGACTATGGAGCTAGTTCCATGTCCCCTAATGGTCTTTCGCTCTTGTTTCTTGAACCTCTCTGGCACACGGCAACCCTTGCTTAAAGCTGAGGACATTTAAAAACAGTCTGAGCAACAGGAAGGTCCATGCCGTATCACAAGGGGTAGAGAGAAGTAAGCATTCCCACTGGGTGTGCCTGAGCCCCTTGGGCTCCCCCAGTGTGGCTGTTTGGATCCTGGCCGTAATATTTACTGTAACTTACGGGAATTTCCATTTAGTGCAGTAAAGATGGTTACACTCCCACCATTAGGACAAAATGATGGAACAGTACACAAAGAAGGAAGGTGAAATGGACGTCCATAACTACTGAAGTACCTTGAGCTGTTCTGTCATTGAAATAGCTCTGTAAGTGAAGGCTGGGGAGCAGTTAGCTTCCATTAAGCAGAAACGTGGCTCTAGATGGAGCTATGTTTTTAAAAATTAGATGGTTATTGATGGCTTAGCCATCTATTTGGTCAGTCAATTAGAATCACAGAGTTGGAAGCAACCTCAAAGGTCACCTAGTCCAGCCCCCTGCTGATACAGGAAATCACTTCTTCAGCATCCCTGATAGATGGCTATCCAGGTTCTGCTAGTGGAGACTGGTGGCTCTGATGTCAGTGGGACAGTGAATCTGCTCTGGGTTTCAGTCAGAACGAGTCAGAACTCTAAAGGAGCTATCCAAGGAGACTGCTTCTGACTGAAACCCAGAATGGTTCCACTGATACTGAAACCACTAGCCTCCACTGGCCCCTTCTGATGAAGGAGAGAGTCCCTCCACCCTCTGAGGCAGTTTTTTCACAGTCAGACAGTTCATCCCATCAGGAACCTCTTCCTAATGTTTAGTCAAATTACCCTTCCTTGTAATTCCTCTCCCCCCCATCCTATTCTCTGGAGAAACAGAGAACCAGTTTGTCCCATCATCTATGTGACAGCCCTTCAAATATATGAAGATGGGTACTGTATTGCCTCCTGCTCATCTCTTCTCCAGGCTGAACATACTCTTCAGCCTTTCGCCATAGGACTTGGGCTCCAGGCTGCTGTCCATCTTTGCTGCCCTGCCCTTGAGGGCCATTCTGTCAATGTCCTTCTTAAATTGTTTTGGCCAGAACCGGACACAGTACTTCAATCTGAATACTTTGTGGTCTGATCAAAGTGGAACAGAGTGGTACCACTGCTTCTTGTGATATGGACACTAAACTTCTGTTGATGCAGCCTAGAATTTCATTATCCTTTTAAGCTGCTGCATTGCATTGCTAACTCATGCTTATTTTGTGACCTGTTAAAACACTTCAATCCTTTTCACATGTACTGTTGTCAAGCCAGGTGTCACCCATCCTGTCTTTGCATCTGGGTTTACCTGCTTAAACTTTGCACTTATTTCTGTTAAAATTCATTTTCTTAGTCTTTATCCAGTTCCCCATCCTCTTAAGATCATCTTGAATCCTATTTCTGTCTTCTAAGTTATTAGCTACCCCTTCCATTTTGATGTTATCTGCAAATTTGATTATTTGATCCTCAAATCCCAAAGCTAGTCTGTTGCACATGAGCAATAGTTCTGACAACTAAAGTGCAGCTCTGTCATTAGTTCCATACTTTGGAGAAAATGTACTTCCTTGATGTGTATTTAAAAGAAATACTTCTTGAATTCTTAACTATCTGAAAGTGAAACTAGTAGGGGTGTGCATCCACTTTGGACGAAGCTTGAACCAAAGCAGCCTGCTTCGAAAGTATTCAGATTTCTGCTGAAGCAAAGTGGCTCTTGTCCGAAGCTGCAACAGGCTGTTCCTGACTTGCTTTAGAGGCCAGTTAGTTTCACTGTTGTATAAGACCCAAAACACCAAGGAGTGGGGAAGGAGAGAAGGTGGTATAATTTTGTGACTTACAGCTCTAGCTTCCAACCAGGGGATGACTTTTCCTGGGCTCTCCAGTTGTTTCCAATCACAGTGCTTTGTGGATGGACATAGAAAGGCAGAGGCAGCAGAGGTGTTGTGATTAGTTTCCCCCTCCCCCCGTCCCAAGCCTCATACTTTATTTCATTCATCATAACTCCTGAGCCCCTGCACCTATTCTTCTGAAATGTTGCAGGGAACGTACCTAAGGAAATCTCTATGATGCAGTTGGGTTCATGCAAATTACTCACAAAACTGTGGGATGGGGGTGGGGGAAGGGAGTCCCTTTTTTAAAAGCACACACACAACACAGCTTTAAAGGCTTCTCGTACTATAACTGCAAATTTCATCCAATTCTGACAAAATGAAGTTATGTTTCCCCCATTACATCCATGGGGAGATATACGCTGCTTCACATTTCCAAAAGTGAGGCTCTGCTTCAGATCCAAATGCAAGTCAGGTGTCAGTCCAAACCAGCAAACTGAAGCAACTTGCTATCTGAAGTAAAACAACAACAACCCACCGTTTATCCTATGCACACCCCTGGAAACTAGAAGGCAGCTAGATCTTGACTCAAGTGGGCTTCTTTATAGTAACAATGTAGTTATATACATACAATCAGTGCATAGGAAATCCCAGTGTGTCTCCCCCCCCCCCGCTCTTTTTAATTTCTTTTTTTAAACATTGGAACCATAATATGGCTCTATCATTTCATTTGCCAAACATTTCAGTAGTAGGAGTTTGGTCAACAAGTGCTGTCATGCTGTGCACACACAAGCCATACATCTTAGCTTCAGTGTATATGATCAGGCAGTTAATGCCCTACGGGACTGTTGTAATCTCCTGCTGATCTCTAGAGAGCTAGAGCTTGTTTGAGGGAGTCCTCCTGTTCAGGCTAGCTAGCTTGACTGAGGACAATGTAATGGAAAAATGTAAAAATGGGGCCGGCCTGCACATCGTGCTGTAACTTAGCAACCGACCACTAAAGTGAATTTTTTCTCAATAGGCAGGTTTGCCTGTCGGTTTCTGCACAGACTTGAAAGTGCAATTTGTGACCCCCCAGCCATCCCCATTCAGTAAGATGCCAAAGAACAGGGAAATACCAGGGCTTCCTGGTGTCTGCAGCAAGCTCTGTGCCAACAGAAAAGCACTTTATAAGCTATGCCAAGAATTTAATTGGCTTTCAAACGGAGCAGAAAATGTTCAACAGCTGGTTGTTGGTGCAGAGGGTTAAGCCTCTTCAAAACTGCAGTAGCATTTCCTGTTGCTAGCTTAACAATGCACATCATAACAGCTGAAGAGCTGTTTAGATTGTTTTGTAGTAAATCTCCAGTAACAGGAAGTTGGGAACAATTGGGGAGTTCAGTGGTCTGTGACTTTCTATTTTTGTAGAAAGAGACATCTCTATATACAGTTTTTTTAGCCATAATTGCAAAGTTGCTTGAAGTTGGCAGCTTATCTCTAGTCGCCATTTGGAGAAAAGGGTATAAAATTCAATTTCATTTCATTTTGTTTTGCTTTTTCTGTACAGAATGCTTTAAGGTGCAATCCTATGCATGTTTGGATAGGGAAAAAAAAGTTCTACGATTCCCAGCATTCTCTAGACAACCATGGCTGGCTGGGGAATGCTAGAAGTTTAGGACTTTTTTCTGTCTAAACATGCATAGGATTGCGCTCTTAGTTATTTGTCCTCAGCCTCACAGCAATGATAGACTGAGACAGTGATTGGTGAGTAGAGCTTTGTGCCTGAGCAGGAATGTCAATGTGGTTCTCTTCACCCCAGAATCTGATGCTGTATGCATTACACCAGCCTTCCTCAACCTATGCAACCCTCCAGATATGTTGGACTACAACTTCCACCATCACCAGCCAGTATGGTCATTGATGGTGTGGGCTGTAGTTCAACACATCTGGAAGGACCAAGTTGGGAAAGGCTACGTTACATCATCCTAACCTATACTGTTCTTCTGCTAGTACAAGGTTGGGCAACTTGTGGCCCTCCAGATGTTTTGGCCTACAACTACCATAGACTCTAGCCAGCATAGCCAGTGGTGAGGGATGATGGGATTTGTAGGCCAAAAATCTGCAGGGCCACAAATTGCCCACCCCTGTGCTAGTATTACCCAGAAAGTATAGGCATACACTGGAAGTACTAAAATGCCGCACCAATATAGTTGTGGGCACACTATACAGATAGCTTCTCTTCTGTAAAAAGCTTGGCCCTAAAAGCATAGAATATCAGAATATCTTGCTCCATTTTGTTCCTCAAAGTGTACAGCATTCAACTAGTATGACTGAAACGAATTGTTCTTCTGTCACTTGGAAAGTGCCATATAATTAAAGTCAGAGATACTGATCTGTTCCCATATCGGCTAGATTTACACACCAGAACAAGGTGGAAACAAGGTGATAGATTCAGAATTTCTCACTCTAAGAAGTTCTTCAAGATGTAGCCATTTCCCCAGGCCTTCTCTAATTTGCTAATTTTTTTTAACTTGGTGCCCTTTCTTTGTCTGTCTGTCTGTCTGTCTGTCTTTCTTTCTTTCTTTCTTTCTTTCTTTCTTTCTTTCTTTCTTTCTTTCTTTCTTCTATGTCTATGCATTTAGGTTGAAAGTCCACAACAAGAGTTTTGTAACTGTTAATTCTATGTTGTATATGTTAGGAAGAGAATCAGAAAGAAATAATATTGTTATTGTCTGGCTTGACCCAGTGAGGTAATGGACTGAACTCCTGTCAAATGAGGTGAGGTGGGTGCCTACTAAGGAGAGGTCCTTTTCAGCAGTGGCACCCTAGTTGTGGAGTGCCTGTCCCAGAGAGGTTCATGTAACACTAACGTTTTGTTCTCTTTGGCACTAAGCAAAGACTTTTTTATTCTCCCGGGCTTTTTGGTATTAAAAACATATTTTAGTGTTTTTTACACTTTGGGCACTACTGTTTTTGGTTTTATTCTGATGCTGTTTTAGATTGTGTTTAATCTGACATCTTGTCATTTTATATTTTGTGGGTTACATTTTTTACACTACCCAGAGAACTTATTCTTGATGGGTAGTATAAAAATGCTAAAAAAATAAACAAATGAATACAGCGAAACAGGGACGTGCTGGTAAGAAGGAAATAAAAGTGTGTATTGCACAGAGGTGCCTGAAGAGCAGATAGCACCAGATGCCTCTTGCAATTGTGGAAAGCAAGCCTGAAATAAGGACATATCTGCCCCTTACTTGCCTTTTTTCTAAGCTAAATAGCTCCCAAACATTGTAACCTTTCTTCACAGGGATGTTGTTTTAGCCTCGTGATTATTTTGGTTGTCCTTTTTGTACCATTTCAAGCTTGACAATATCCTTTCTGAGATGCAGTGACCAGAAACGTAAGCAAGTGTGTTTGTACCCTGATGTCAGAATTGATTCTGAGCGTATGGAGATAGTTAGCATTTCAGATTCAGAAGGGGAACAGCCAGAACCAGGGGAGGCATCTTCCTGAACGAGTTCAGTTATGGATAGGCGTGCTTCCTAGGATGCTAACACCCCCCCCCCCGTGAGAAAGCCCAGGAGGAGGAGAGCATGGGGTGTGACCTGAGGGATGCTAGACTGCGGCGCAAAGCGAAGTGGGAAAAATTAGAGGCGGAGCTCAGACAGTCGACCCAGTTGGCGATGCATGAGGGTCAGCGTATTTATTTATTTATTTATTCATTCATTCATTTCATTTCTATACCGCCCAATAGCCGAAGCTCTCTTAGGAGAGCATCACTGGAAGGGAGGAGTTTCCCTCCCTAAGTGATTCTAGCCAGCAAGTCCTTCTGTTCAAACTGCTGGCAACATCATAGCTCCCATTTGGATTCCCTGCTGTTTTTCCTTTGTAGCCTGATTTGCATCTGTAATGAACCTGTTGATAGTGAATTAAAAGTCTGAGACTGAAGCCTCTCTTCTTGTGTGTGTGCATGAGGAAGGTGGGGGGGCCAAGGGAACGTGACACATAGATTTGTATAAATGGCATTACAATATTGAAAGTTTTTATTTTTGATCCCTTTCCTAATGATCCCTAACATGATATATTAATTTTCACAGTTATCTTCCACAACCCCAGGATCGCTTTCTAGTCACCCAGCATAAGCTCTCAGACCCCATCAGCATATATTTGAAGTTTGGATTTTTCCCCCCAGTGTCCATCAGTTTACACATACTTACATTGAGCCACATTTGTCATTTTAATGCCCATTCACCCAGATTGGAGAGAGCCTTTTGGAGTTTTTAACTGTCAGGAATGCCCCTGTTGCCTTTGGAAATCCTCAAGTAGCCAGAATCAACACGCAGACAAAAAGGCTCTTTTCCAAGGCTTTATTTCCATGAAGCTTACAGATGCTAATTGCCTGAGACTAAGTGGAAAACTCAAAGGGGCAGCCTACCACGGGATTCTACCATTGTCAGTTGGTCTCCGTTTGGAGAAAAGCGCGGCAAGTCTCTGAACTTAAGGAGTAGGAGGGGAGAGTCCCCCCCATCCCGTGGGGCCTTGGGGCGCAGCTGTTGTCGTTGCGCCAGTCGGGCTGAGTGCCTCCTCTTGGTGCTTGCAACGTCCCGCTTGTCTCTGCGCCTGCGCCTTGCATGTAGAAGCTCAAGTTGTCCCTCCCTCTCCATGCCAGGGTCACTGTCACTCCCAGGAATGTGAGCAGGGGGTGTGTGTCTCTCCCTCCAGCTGCGCCTCCGAAAAGCAAGCGGGTTCCTCTCCCACAGATTGTATCTCTTCCTCAGAATCAGAGCTGCTTTGGGCTCAGATCCAACCCTGACATTAACAATCCCTTTTTGTTTTTACCATGCTGAATAACTTGGTGTCATCCTCAAACCTGATAATCACACTGCTCACCCCTAATTCCAGATAATTTTATGGATAATTTCTTGTCCTTGGCAAGACAAAATTGGGGG
Source organism: Heloderma suspectum (assembly GCF_057233095.1). Taxonomy (NCBI): domain Eukaryota; kingdom Metazoa; phylum Chordata; class Lepidosauria; order Squamata; family Helodermatidae; genus Heloderma; species Heloderma suspectum. The sequence continues at coordinate 392,069,991 of NC_139458.1, forward strand.
TGGAAAAAGGTAGCTTCGTTAAGACCTAGTTCAGACATGCAGGGTCAAGTAATGGGTTATTTAACCCATGATTTGCAGGGACACACGCTGTCTGGAAGCTGCTTCTGGTTTCTGTAAACAACCTCTGATTGCTCTGATTGGAGGTTGTAAGTATGATGTGTAAACCCAGACCAATGGGTTGTTTAGGGGATAAACAACCAAGCGGGTAACCCAACAACAAATCATGGGTTAACTGCTAGATTGTTTAGGTCCTAAACAACCCATTGGTCTGGGTTTGCGCATCATGATCAGAGGTTGTTAACAGAAAATGGAAGCAACTTGTGTGTGGTGCACATCCCCACATACTGTGGGTTAATTAATTAACCTACAATTTGGCACCGAATGCCACTGTGACGTGTGAACAGCCCCAGAGTCTAATAATGGTGAAATGTGCATTGACACATCACTCTTAACTGGTTTATATAGGTGAAATATTCTAAGAGTGCCAATGTGGTGTACTGGTAAAGTGTTAGACTTGGAGTGGGAATACCTGTGCTCAGATTTTTGCTTAACATGAGAAAGGGCCTTATTGGTGGCTGTTCCCAGGTTCTGGAGCTCCCTGCCAAGGGAGTTAGGTTGGCTCCCTCTCTGTTGACTTTCTGCTGGCAGGTAAATACATTTTTATTCAAGCAGGTCTTGGGCATATAAGTTGACCTGTGGCTGAAGGGGTTTTTTGAATTGGTTGGGTGCTGTTTATTTCTAGTCTTGAATTTTTAACTGTGTTTTTAATTTATTTATTTTTATAATGGTTTTAATTAAGTTTTTGTTTTAATCTCAGTATTATTATTGTCAGCCACACTGAGCACAAATTTTTGGTGGAAAGGCAAGCTATAAATCAAATACATAAACAACCAGCTATAAAGTTCGCTTGGTGACATTGGGTAAGCCACTGCTTCTTAGCATAACTTATCTTACATGGTTGTCGTGGTGATAAAGTGGGATAATTCCATTTAAGTTACTCTCAGAAAGGCCCAGATAAAATGTGTTGGGTGGATGAATTAATGAAAATGGGCACACCCTGGGCAGAATAATCAATTTTGCAAGAATTGTTTCTGGTCTGATATCTCAGCATTGTTCTGTGGATTTGCAAGCATCTGCATGTCTTTTGGATGCTGTTCTATTATTCATGTTAAAACATTCCACCTTCCTGTTTCCAAAGACTATTTCCTCTTTAGAGGAATTATTTCTTCTTCATACAGTGGAGCAGTATATGGTCTGAAAATACACTCTTATCCTTGTTGTAAATGCCTTTTAAAAAGAGGTTTTAATGTACCAAAGGGTGAATGATTCCCTACCTTATTTCAGAGTGGCATGCATGAACAGTTTCATATTTTTCAAACTATAATTTCTTCCAGTATGCAAGAACATATTGACTTTTTAAATACCTGTTTGCTTCTGAGATCATTCTGGGTAGACATCACTTTGACATTTGGCTTCCAAGAAAGTGTAAGGCTTCAGAAATTAAATCAGTTTCCTTTGTGTTGAGAATCTACATGTGATTATTTACTTTCAATGGCAGAATGCCTCAAAGGGACAAAATAAATGCTGCTTTCTGTGCTACAATGGAAAGCCATAGGAGCACTTGAAAGCATTGTATGAGAACAATGCAAAGCTGTTCCTGCAGTTCACCTGTTGCCTTATATTTACAGATAAAGCAACCCCCCCACCACCAAAAGCTGTGATGTAGCTCAGCTAAATGCAGTAGGTTGGTTTCTGAACTTGCCAGATGTTATACATATCCATGGGAGCTACTCCTGACATGGCTTAAGTGTAACTTGAAGGCAGATCCTGGCCCTAGGATTGTATCGAGTTGCTCAACTGGCAGCAGTTGACAGGGTTGCCTTTTAACCAGCTTTGGTTTGCTCACTGTGGCCTTTCCATTGGACAGCTGGTATGGCCACTGTTATACCTGAATTTCATGACTAGGATGTGCTCTATGTTGGGGCTGCCCTTGAAGACTGTTGGAAGCCACAACTGTTTCAGTGGCAGCCTGGGTTTCCTCATCACTCCAGCATCAAATGATCTTTAGTGATTGCTAGTTCGCTTTTGAGTCACAGTTAAGGATGCTGGCTCTTACCTTTAAAACCTAGATAGTTCAGGACAAGGTTACCTCAAGGAGTGTTTTCTCCCACATGGGAAACTCGTTTCCTTGTGCTTAAGGTTACTTTACAAGTCACCCCTGAGTGCCATGGCTATCAGAAGCTTGACTGATGTCTACAACAAAGATAGGGCGAAAGGTAGGTTGAGATCTGTTTGTAGGTCTCTGGACAATTAGCAGTAGATCACCAACGGGTTTTGATTCTCAGTTGTTTAATAACAGCTACATGAGGTTTACTGCTTGGAGAATCAGTTTGATATTATATAGGATTTTATTTTAAATTGATCTTGCCTTGAGCAATTGCGAAAAGGTAAAATTTAACACTTTATATGTAATATTTGTGAGTCTTTGGAGTTTTCAAAGTGCTTCACGCATTGCCTCTTTGATCCTGACCGTTATGGGCCCCATATAGCAGAGGAGGAACCAAGTCTGAGAAAAGCTGTTTGCCTAAGGCCAAATAGAGCAGCCTTACAAATAAGCCCATAAGCTGCTAGTTCAATATATATATAAAAATATAAATAACCTGCCCACCTGTGCTAATCGTATGTGTTCCTGGAAGTGAAAAAGAACCAACTCTACTAAAGGTTCTCCCATTCTTGCCACCCTGAGGAAACCGGGCAAGTGGCTGTCAGGTTTTTGAACAGCAAGTTTTGGGCTGAGGCAAAATATGAACGAGGATCCTTTTTATTGGTGCTTTGCCACTATCGTGCATCAGCTCTGCATCTCATATGGGTGTTGAGAAAGAGAGCTCTCTTTGCATACCATCCCGTCTTTGTTTTTAACATATGTTGCACTGCCATTCAATTGAAGACCTGGATGAAAATTAAGGAGAGCAGTACGTACGGAGGAGAATTTGGGTTCTCTAGGCTTTCCCAACCTGGTGCCATTGCGGGTTGCAGTCCAACACCACCACTGTGAGAAGTCGAGTAGAGACTTTGTTTGACTTAACAGAAGCTACCGTGGCCATGAAGAGCTCTTTACTACACTTACCAGCATCTCAGTTTTCCATTCCCTATTCCAAAACAATAAAACTTCAATAGCACTTTAAATCATTAAAGTGCTGTCCAAACACTAATGTGTCTAATGCCAAATATAAACCACAGGGAATTAAGAGGCCTTGAATGGAATTAAAAAGTCAGGGCCGCTCAGCAGTACTTAGTCAGTTTTAATTTTATTTTGTTTGTTAAAATTAATACTGACATATTTCTAAAATCAGTTATTCTAATCGGTGTCAGTAAATACTGAGGAGTGTTTTAGAATTCCTCTTTCTGAGTGAATCTGGGAGAACAAACACCTACACTCCTTGATTTTTATTTTTTGGAAGTGAAACTCTTAAATACTAATTGACATTATGTCAGTTTCGTAATGCTCTAGCATAGTTCAAGGTATAAGCCAGTATCATGGAATATCTCTTTAAGGCAGGATAAAGTATTAGCTGTACACGTTCTTGCTCACATAACTCCTACATAGATAATCCCTGTTAATAAGCTAGTGTCTTTCTTCATTGCCTTTCTAATGGGAATTTGAGAATTTAATCTTTTGAAATAGTTTCACATAATTAGAAAGGTAATAGGTAGAGTGTCCCAGTTGCCATGAATCACCTCAAAGTATCCCCAAACTCTGTACATTGCGGGCAGAAGAATTTGTAGACTTCTGGCTCTGCAAGTAGACAAAACAAAGTCTCCTATTAGATCATCACAAAAGGCCTTTTCACACAACAATTCCATGTACAGGGGATGTCTCTGTGTGTACCCCTTATCTTCATCCATTCATCTGAACCTCTGAACATAGTTTACAAGGTTATCGCAGATTTTTTGTGTAAATAGCAGTTCTTCTATACATCTTGTTCTTTAGAACCTTCTCAACTCTTCATAGCAGGCTTCCATACAAGATCTAATCTCCATGTTGAAGAGAATGTGTGTCTTCACACAGCAGGTGGGGGATTCACATATTTAAATGCTTCTTGCCAATATCCCCTCCCTGAAAAATCCATGCATGTAGAAAGCTAGTACTGCAAGGAAAGTTTTGAACTTGCCTCCACAATGAATTACAGCTTTATGTTCTTTTCTCTTCTGTGCTTACAGAGTTGCCTATAGTGAGTTACACCACTGACCCATTTGGCTCAAATGTCTACACTGACTGGCAGTGGCTGTCCAAAGTCTTCAAGCAGAGACATTCCAAGCCTTGCTACCTGCAGTCCTTTGATTGGAGGTAGCAGAGAGTGAACCTGGGACTTTCTGCAATCAAAGCAGATGCTTAACTCCAGCCTCCCCCAATCTGGTGCCCTCCAGATATGTTGGATTGCAACTCCCATCATTCACATCCATCATGGCTGCCATGCTGGCTGGGAATAATGGGAGTTGCATTCCAACACTTCTGGAGCTCACCAGGTTGGGGAATGCTGTTTAACTGAGCAGTGGCCCCTTTTTCCCTGACTCCACAGGGACCCCATTCTGCCCTGCCTAATTGGCACAGAGGAAGTAAATGATGTGGTGCTGTAGTTGTAGACTCTTGGCGAATGGGAGAATTGGAGGGGAAAGACTGCTCATGCTCAGAGGCATTGTTAATTTCAGTGTTTGTTTTGTTTTTGTTTTTTTGCTGACTAGTTACAATTATTTGGCCAAATCAGAATGTAGTCAAGGTTTTTCAGAAACAAAAAAAAGCAGGGGAGGGGAGGAAGCCAATTACATTTATCCTGTCCGTGTACAATTAATTCAACCATATTAGAAGGACTACAGCTGTTTAATGTAGAATAAGGATTCTCTTGCAAGGAGTTATGTAAAGGGTTCCTGCCCAACTTCTAGGGTTAATAAAGATTTTCTTCAGTCTTACGCAATCTCATCTGTATCTCTAATTGTAGCCTTTACCATATGCTGCTTCTAAGCACAAGATATTCCTGTTTGTTTTATGTGACACTTGCCCCATTTCACCTTTGTCAAAATCTTCTCTGCGGTCTTAAACCTTTCCAGGCAATTTATTCAGAGCACCAAAAAAGGCCTGTAAAGAAATGCTAAGGGTGATGAGCTTGCTTCTCCAAAATTTTCTTCTGTTCGAATGAGATATATTCTAAATTCAAGTGGAAGAGCCAAAAATCTCAGGTTCCTGTGTGAAAAATATACTGCTTGCCTCCTACTCCCCCAAGTGGTGAGGAGTTCCAGGGCAGCACTGAATGTGTTAGGGCACAAGCCCACGCATATGCAGGCAGAAAAAAAGTCCTACAACTCCCAGCATGCCCCAACCAGCAGTACTTTTTTCTGTCTAAACATGCATAGGCTTGTGCCCTTAGTTTCCTTTGAAAGAGAGCAGTGGGGACTTCTACTGTCATGGCAATATTTCCTTTATTTACAAATATACAAGGACAGCACAGTGCATGCAGATTCACTCCTATAAGCAGACAACAGAGCCACTAAGCCTACATCAGATTCCCACAGAGAGCCCCTGCATGCCTTTTCTAAACTCCAGATGAACTCTAGGCTCTCTTTTCTCCTTCTAAATACAAACTAGAAACTCTTGGTTTATCTTCTCCTACGCCGCACCAAGAAAAGTGTGCATCCTGGACCCCATCTCTTAGCACTTGAAGGTGTCCCCTTTCAAAGGCTTGTTCCCTGTCCATCAGCAGAACACCCCTGTCCACTAAAGGAACATTTTAAAGTTCTTTTGCTAAAATTCTTGGCACTCAGCTGCCCATTCACAGTAATCAACGCTGTCAAAGTCATAATACTTACCTTGGACAATACTTACTTGCATCTAATTAAGTTGGTTCTAGTCCACAAAACCTTATGCCTTAATGATTTTTGTTTGTCTTCAAAGACACAGTTCTATGCTTGTTTAGACATGCATAGGATTGTGCCCTAAGATGCTGAAAGTTTCTTCGCTGGTTTTGCAGCAACAGACTAACACAGCTATCCCACTGCAAACATTTTCCTTGACACTTTAAAATGCATAGGGCATTTGTATTTCTGTATCACATAACTATATTGCAGCAGGAAGCAATGGCTGAGGACATCATTTCCACTCTCCACTTCTGTGTAGATGTTAACTGAGTTAAGCATTTGCAGGAAGGTAAACCATCTAATTTGGCCCAGGCAAAACCAAACCTGGTAACTAAAGTGTCTTTTGTGGCCTTTGCCAAGCCAGTGCCCTCCAGATGTGTTGGACTACAACCCCTGTCATCTCTAGCAGGCATGGCCATGCCTATTGGGGATTATGGGAGTTGTAGTCCAAAACATCTGGGGGGCAGTGGATCGGGGAAGGGTGGTTTAAGGTGAAGCAATAAATCTTATAATCCTTTGTGTAGGACTACAGTTTAAACGAACTGCCAAAATCAAATCTTTCATGGGCCTTTCCTGGTTAGGACTAGCATTACCAACTGACCAGGAAAAAACTGTTCTGGGCTGCTTCTGTGCCTTTTATATCAGCAGGTGAAGCTCTTTGCAGCATGAAGATAATCCTTATCACCGACTAATGCCTGCTGCTCTTAAAAGACAGAGGGCAGGGGCAAGTGAAAAAGTTGGCTGTTTGTTTAGCACACTCTTCCCTCTGGTGATCTTGTAAAAATAATTCTTATTTATGTGAATTTAACATTGCTTTTATTCTTGAAAGGCTCTGACTTGGGCGTTGTGGGAGTCTTCTTTGTTTTAATCAATTAAAAGTAGCTTGTATGTGGTGTGTGTGTGTGTGTGTGTGTGTATGGCATCACAGGACATAGTTATGCTTGTGTCTCTGTCTCTCAAAGGCACATGTGAGGTGCAATCAAGTGTTAATATTTCTCCTCCCTCATGGGACTTCTTTTTATAATGTGCCAGTCAGGAGGTGCACTTGAAGTGCTGGCACCCTCCAGTCACCGCAGTTCAGACAGCTGTAAACCCCTCTGGTCATAGTGATGGAAAGATTGGGGATAGCCCTGGAGCACTGTCAAAATCATCTTATTTGCTTGATTTATATACACCTCTATAGACAAAGAAGTCCTTATGGCTCTTTTCCTTCCTCTCTTTGTATGGTGGTTCCCAGATATGGGATAACTGTGTATATCACTGGCATACGCGAGTAACCAGGATCTTGAGTTATCGCTTGGGAAAGCTAGTGCAAAGCTTTCCCAGCTTTTAGAGGCTGATGACGATGATGATGAGTCTGAAAGCTTAACACACACATGGTGAGGAAAGTGGAAAAACAAAGCTTTGGTGTAAGAGGGATAATGGCTTTTGCAGTAGACAAGGGCTAACGCCCTTGGGGTCATGGAGCACTTGGGTTGAAGTCTCTTTTGGGGCTTCTATGTATGTGCCAGAACATCCCAATGGACTGGAGCTGTGGTTCCAGTAGCAAACTATTCAGCCAGTAGTTCCTACCTGCCAAGGCTTGCAAATGGGTGGAGTAGCCTGCTGTTACTTGTCCTTAGCCAGTAAAAAAAAGTTTCCGTGCTTATTGCTTTCTGGGAGAAGGGAGGTGTTTACATTTTTTAAAATAAAAACCATTGAAGGAACTTTAACTCATTCCTAAAAAGTTGCCCCCTCTCCTGGTAAACATGGAATGGTCTTGCTCCCCTCACCCCACACACACACACACACACACACACACACCCGTCCACTTGGCTGCCTGCATTATGTAGCCTGAAAAATAGGTTGACTCATTTCTAGGCAAACATTCTCTTTCCTTCTTTAGGACTCTTTTGGATGCTCTTAGAATCTATTAGTCTTACACAATAGGGGAAAAAGCAATGTTTGCACAGCAAATTGCTGTTTCTAACCTTTAAAGATTGCTTCATATACTTGGGCCAATAGATAGACTTGTTGATAGCTTATTAAGCATCTGACGTTCCTTAAATTCTTCTGAAAAGACAAGGAGAAAATTGTAAGGAAATGAGAGATTAGCTTCCCTTATCTGGCAGGCAATATATTCCCTTGGCAGGACTTGCAAATGAAAGAGTATTCCCATAATACCTGAAACTATATAATCCGCATTCAAATTCTGGCTAAATTTGAATTTTTGCCCAGTCAGGATAGGCCTCTTTCTGCTAAAGCAAATGAGAACCTCTTGTTTTAAGCAGACAACTGCAGCAGTTGAGGTGGATAGATTTTTGTGGGGCTTTTTCCTCAGAGAGCAATGGCCCCTGAAGCCTCTCCAGCCATGATTGACTTTAGATGCTGGTGAAAGAGATCCTGGTAGGTGGTAAAGTCCCATCAACATGGGCCCTGGTGTGTGAACCTAGCCTCTCTGTAATACAGACAACTTCTTATTTTCAGCCTGTCAGCACAGGTGAAGATAGCATGAGAAGCTGGGCCACAATGTGGGGAGATGTCAGGGTTATATGGGTAACAGATCACTAATGCATTGGTGTTGCTCCACAAACCAAACCAGGTAAGAAAGCAATCCTGTAGTACCTGGGAGAGCATCCCAGCAACCATAGGATTGCTTGGAAAAACCCTTCCAAGGTCAGAGACAGTGCTCCAACCTTGGAAACAGAAGTCGGAGATCTGCCCCCCTCACAGCCAGCACGGAAAGAAGCATGCCAGTTGGAAAAGCAACCTTGGAGGAGGAAAGGGAGTCTGATGACAGGGAAGGGAGGACACCAGAGGGCCCAGGATATGAGATATCCTGAGCCTCCTCCAGCCCCCTTTCTTCCCCCTCCAAAAATCACCAAAGATGGAATATGGGGAGGCAAAGATAGTCTCCTATCCTGCCGGCTTCAGCCTGGCGGGACATAGGAATCTCGGAAGCCTCCAAGTTCGAGGACTTCCGAGCAGCAAGGGCACAATCGATAGGGTTGCATTCTAATTTGGAATCCCCAAATCCAAGGACAAATTCAGATGGGGAAAAAATGTAAGCATTTTAGGCAGAAACTTATAAGTGAGAGAATACACAGGGATAGATAACTCAACTTTTAACTTGAAGTGTTTTCTGTATTGATTTAGTTCAGACGAAGGCAACCTGGTGCCTTCTAGATGTTTTGGACTACAATTCCTATAAGCCCCACTCAGCATGGCCAATGGCCAGGGATTATAGGAGTTATAGTCCAAAACATCTGGAAGGCAACAGGTTGCCCCCTGATTTAGCTGAAGTGTACAGTTTGTTTTTATAGAGGTATGATATTTGAGTTCAGCAGGGAGTCTCAGCCACCAAACATCTCCATGGAGATGTTTGTATGAGACATCCATACACGAGAGAGCTGTGTGAAAGAGGGTTCTTAAGAAATCAGTCTTTAAAAACAACTACAACCTCAACACAAATGTAGGCTATCTATCATCTATAAGAAGCGAAAGAGTTAGTTTTCTTTAATACCCCCTTCCTACTAGAGAGCTGTGTCATTAATGTTTCCTATAAATGGAACTCTGTTACACAAATACAATCAGGCTATTTCCATATGTGCCCGAGTGTTGAGGAGGCAAACTCCCCCCCCCCCTTAATGTACCCTGACGGAAAGTATTTAAGGTAGAAACATTCCAGCCACTCAGTGAATTGTCACTGGTTTTGATACCATGGGTTTACCCTTTAGGTTCATAGTAACAACAACAACAAACCATTATAAGAATCAACTTTTCTTGTGTTCAGGCCATTGAAAAATCCTTCCCCATGGCAGCAGCATATGCTGAAATGTTAACATTTAAGGACTCCTTATCTGTGCATTGCCCAATTGTGTGCATGCAGTGGCACTGTTCCCAGGGAACAGGTGCTGGTGTGCATACTCCACACACAGTTGGGCAATACACAGATAAAGGAGTCCTTAAATGCTACATTTTCCCATGTGCTGCTGCCATGAAGGGTTTTTCAGTGTCTTGCACAAAAGAAAGGTGCTGTTTGAACCAACAGTTCTTTTTCCTTACCACATGTCTTAGGGAGTTCCCAGCTGTACCTCTAGGAGCCTAACTCTTCATTGGAACATTGTTGACTTAGAATGGGAAGATTTCGCTAAGCATGGAGTCTGTTTACAACAGCATTGTTTGGGAAGCTATCATGGTACTATTCCTGAAGCAGCTTTGCTTCATTTAGCTCTGGCTTTGAAGTACCTCAAGGTTTTCTTGTGCTATATTACTGCTGACCACTGAGGAAACAAAATTTTGGCTCCAGAACAGTTACTGTCTGGCAGTCCCTCTTATCCTGGGACTGAGTGACTTATGTTTCTGTTTTTATAGGAGGATTCCTCTTCTGGGCAAGTTTTATTGATGTGAAGCCCAAATTCCCTTGGAGGCTCTCCTTTAAAAAAAATATTACATCAGTCAAAGTAAAGGGCTGCTTTAAAAAAAAAAAAGAAACAAAAGCAAGGGGGAATCCAACTGTGTTTTCTGCCAAGGAGGAACAAAAGAGCCAAAGTACAGAGCTCTTGGCATTCTTCTTGGAAACCCACATGTTGGTATAGGAAGATGTCTTCAGAAACATTGACAGAAATTTGGCAAATGCTACAACTTGAATAAACGTGGACTTGACAGAGAGGGAAGGGAGGCTGCTGGCAAAACCATCCCAGTGCTAAACTGATCCTTCTGGTCCTGTCAAAGCTATTCCTAATTATTTTCGTGGCCAGTTTAGGTGGTCCTGCATATTCTGTGACCTAGAGAATAGACTCTCCTATAAAATTTAGGGCCACATGTATACATTATGCCTTCTACTCCAGATTATTTGCTCCCTGAGTCTATGGCTAGGATCCCAAAGGTCAAACTAGACATTACTTTTATTGGATGGTAGCATGCGGGGAGGAGAGGCCAATGGGAGTTTTTTTCTAGGGTGAATTGCTTCACCAGGAGGTGGTGATTTTCAATGGGATCACGGCTAAGAATGAATGGGTTACACCTCCCCTCCCTTTGTGCCGTGTTCCAAATGAGGAAATCACCCCCACTAGACCTAGTATTACAAATGTTTAAACTCCAGCCATGGTTGTTAACCCCATGATATAAGTAACAACTTTATTTTAGGGCTGAACTAGACAGCTTAAGGGAGGGCCCTGGAAAGAAAGTTTCCTTTTCCCTCATCCCCCGCCCCCAGCAGTCCCTGACAGTCCTCTGTAGAAGGTCAGGAGACCCCCTGGAACAATGTGAAATGAGGCACAGGGAGCTTCTGAGAGGGAGAAGTTGCCCAAAATTGGGCAAATGTGTTCCCAATTTTGGGTGATTCCACCCTTCCCCACTCCTCTGCCTCATCCCACATTGTTCTGGAGAACCCCCTGATCCTCCAGAGAGGCTTTTCAGGGTGTGCAGGGGGGAGAAGGGGGAGGAAACCTTCTTTCTGTGGGTTTCCTTAGGATCCAAACTTATGTATTTCTACTTAGGAGAGCATTGGGACTTATTTCTAAGTAGGTATGTGCATAGGACCAAAACATACAGCTCAGTTTTACACATGTCTCCTCAGAAGTAAACTTCATTGAGATCACTCGGTCTACACCAAGTTAAGGGTGTATAGAATTGCAGCCTTAATTTGCAGTGATTACCAACCCATGATTTTATATTTGCAACCATTAGCACAAAACATATGTTCAAAGAGTAGTGGGTGGGGAGGAATCCACCTTTTCACTGCTCATTTATCTTGCTAAGTTTAGGAAAAGGTGATTAAAGTATGCCTAAGTACACCAGTTGCCAGGGAACATGGGTGGGAGGGTGCTGTTGCACTCATGTCCTGCTTCTGGGTTTCCCGTGGGCAGCTGGTTGGCCACTGTGGGAACAGACTGCTGGATTAGATGGACCTTTGATCTGATCCAGCAGTGCTCTTATGTCCCTAAAGTGCAAGAAGAGGCAACTAATTGGTTAAATGATCTTGAGTATACACCTGTGATGGGCTTTCAAGGAACACTGTGGACATTCTAGCTGCTCCCGTGTCCTGAGGCAGGGTACCCTGTTACTCGGGTTGCAGAGTCCAGGCCAAAAAAAGCTTTTGCACCTTCAGGAGCAGCCCAGAAAGAGAAATTCCACCAGGCAGGACTTTGCTTGTCACACACCTGCTGTGATGGGACAGACCACACTGGTCGGTCTTTCTTTCTTTCTTTCTTTCTTTCTTTCTTTCTTTCTTTCTTTCTTTCTTTCCATTAACCATCTAAAGGCGTGGCTAGCAATACCCAAAGACCCCCTAGCAGGGGCTGGGCCACATCTCCTCTTGAATAATATAGTGTGGGCATAGCTGGACATTTGTTTTCTAATTCTGGACTTCCTTGTAATATAAACACAGATCTTTATGGTCATGGTTTCCCTCATGTTTATTCCTGCTGTGTCCTTCTCATGTCACTAAGTAGTACAGTATTAAATGAGGGAGGTGAGGATGAAATCCCATCTAGAGTAATATCCTACTGCAGGAGTAGGCAACGTGGTACCCATCGGCACCAGTGAACTCCAGGACACCTTTCTTCGTGCCTGCCAAGGTGCCCTACCCCTCCCACTTTTTAAAGAAATCTACTCATTTTCTTACTGGCAGCTGCAATTGCTGTGAAATAGGTTTCTGTTAGTGCTGAAAACTGTGGGTTCAAAGGAGTTGTTTAGTATGTTGGGGCTCAGACCCCACCTCTGCCTTGTACTCAGTCTTTTGGGCAGGTTACTTGTCCTTTGCCACACCTCCCATGGCAGCCATTCTGTGGTTTCTCAATTTGGCAAATGTGTCCATGACCGAAAAAGGTTGCCTGCCCTTGTCCTACTGTAACTTGCACTACCGTATCTTCCTTTCTTCCCTACCCACATGCTTTTCATGGAGTGGGTCAGAAAGGATAGAACCACAGTGCCTCCTTAGCCAGCTCCATGCCTGAATGGCAGCACCTATAGCAGGGCTGTTTTGGATTACAGCTCCATCAGCCTCAGCTGCCATGGCCAACTTTTAGGGATTATGGGAGTTATAATCTAAAACATCAGGAGGGCACCAGGTTGCCTACACCTGACCTGGGAGCACACACTCTTTGGATTTTAAAACTACCACTGTAATAGCATTAGCTTATGTCTGCCTGATGCAGAATCTTCCAATGTGGAGCATTGCGTATATTTGCAAGCATGAGGTGTGGGTAGGGTAACTTATGGCCCTCCAGATGTTTTGGCCTACAACTCCCATAATCTCCATTGGCTAGGCTGGCTAGGCTGATGGGAGTTGTAGGCCAAAACATCTGGAGGGCCACAAGTTGCCCACCCATGTGGTAAAGGAATAGGCTTCCCAAATTCTGTTTTACTGGCCCTGCTCCTGTGCTTTTAGCAGCAGCCTTCTGGCATGCATCAATGAGGCAGACCAAGCCTCCCCCCCACAGTATGGGGAGGAAGGGATGGTAAAAGCTTCACTTGCTAAACTTCCTTGTCGAGCTGCAGTTAAAGGCCCAGAAGCAAGTTTATTTGGAAAGCTTGCTGGTCTGCGTGAAAAGTGGGGGGACATAACACCATGGATAAGGATAGGCATAGGGAAGATACCTTTATCACTTAAAATTCACCATACTGAACATACTGTTTCCACTGTGCTCTTCCTGCAGTTCAGTCTACTTTGATGAACCTTGGGTTATGGCCTAATTTCTTTCTATGGCCTAGTTTCCTTGCTTTGTAATATGGGGAAAATAATCATTTTGTGAGCTGTGGAGGATTCTTAAAGCATTCCATATACGGAGCAGGAGAGGAGGTCTGTCCACAGTAGGATGTTCTAAGAACAGTATGCAATAACAGGGATCCCAGTTTTGCCTGGGATCTTAATTTTTATAGCGTACTTCACATAACGACCAATCCAGTATGTTGCTCTTTCCATGTGTCTAATTTATTTGGTCCTCTGTTCAGTCTTTCAGTGTAGACTTCATCTTAACTGACTGATCTGAGTTAAAATACTGGTTGTCTTGTTTTGTGTAATTAGGCATTTTCACCCATTGTTTTCTGTTTGCATATTGTCTTCCTAGATGGTTTGTGCAGCCTTCTGGCTTTGAGATAAGAAATGCCTCAGCCCTAATTAGCTATGTATTCCATTTGAACAACTTGTGGGAAACTGTTTTCCTTCAGGAAGGACTGAGGCTTTCCTAAGTTTGTAAGTAGCACTTTTCTGATGCACTTGGCTGACATTCTTCTTTTTTTGGGAGGACCCACAAGTGTGCCCTACAAAAAAAGAACTCAATGTTCGTATTCTTCCTCCACCCTGAAGTTGCTTTGGAAGAGAAAGAGGACTTGATAGCCAAGGAAACTGTCAAGGGAAGGAATTTAATGCACATGCCCTGTCCCTGGTCATAGCTAATATCTTGTTATAGCCCTCTGCTGCCATGTCTATTGCTGGGTTTGGGGACTAATTTCAGCCTCTCTGATATTTTCCTGCAAGGGTAAGATGACTGGTGTAGACCCTCGCCTACTCTGCCTCCCCACCACCCTGCTTCAGTTGAGCTTCCAGCACATTCTCTCCCAGAAGACCCATTTTTAATAAAGAATTTAATCAAAGGTGAAACTGTTCTCAATATGGCTGTTAATTTGCTTTGCTTGGTGAACATGATACTCATGTAATCAAAACTAATGCCCAAAGCAGATGTCTTTCTTGGGAAAACAAAAATAGGTTTTTGGATGGAAGGGCAATTCTAGAATGTTTCAGTTCTTACCAGAAGGGAGAGAGGTGAGTCCTCTTGAGATCTTCTCTTGTACTGGTACGGCCCTACCTTTTTGTTTTGGAAGTAAGCTTCTTTACCTCTCTCCCCCTCTTCCTCTCTCTCTGTCTCTGTCTCTCTCATGCATGCACACAAGCATGGTGTGTTTGTGTCTGTAGCCCTGTTCAGGCGTTCCTTATGTGTGTAGGGTAAACATGCAAGGAGGTGGAGCACACTAGTCCTACCCCCCTTCACACATTTCCATTGTCTTCTACATATGGAGGGTGAGGTTCTTAAAAGGAGAACCTCCTCTTTCTGTGGAGGCTTTCCATGTGATGTGGAATGCTAGAAAAGTAGCATTCCAGACTGCGTGGAGAGTCTGCATGGATAGACGAGGCTCTCCTTTTCAGAATGTCTTCCTCCGTGTTTAGAGAGCAGTGGAAATGTGCAAGGAGAATGCGGTGCTAGCATGCTCCCCCTCCCTGCATGTTTATACCAGTAAGGAACACATGAATAGGGCTAGTGTCCAAGTCAGTCCTGAAAGTCTGACCATTTGTACAGTTCTTCATAGGTTATATTATTACATTTATATCCTGTTTTTCTTCCATCATGGAACTCAGAGTGGCTACATGGGATTCCCAGGTGGTCTCCCCTCCAAGCACTGACCAGACCCAGACCTGCTTAGCTTCAGCAAAGTGGTTGCCTCATGTGCCTTCAGTCCATGCCCAAGAGGTAGAGCACACAAGTAGAATGATCGATCCTTGGATTATTTAGATGCTGTTTTCTCTAGCTTCGGTGTCTGTCTCAGCTTGTTCTTCCACCAGAATTTCCCCTTTCACATTTAACTGCAACCTCTAGGTCAGATAGTACTGGGGGTTCAGTTTCCATGTACTATTTAGTTTATTTTCCTTTTTTTTTTGCCCTTTCTAGAGCAAGTCATGGCGGAAGATCAAGAACATGGTGCACTGGTCTCCCTTCGTTATGTCGTTCAAGAAGAAATATCCTTGGATCCAACTAGCAGGACATGCAGGTACAGAATAGGTCATGTTGTGCTGCATAAATCTCAAAGGGAAACTTCACATAATGATAGGAAGGTGTTTAGGAAGTCTCTCGGTGGATTTAAGATAATTAGCTACCTTGACATAAATTGCCTCTGGAAATTTAATTCTAAGTGCTTGTGTTTTATCTTGCTCTGTTATCTCTACAGGGGCAGGATGAGTGTGTGCTAGAGTGACTGATTATGTACAAGCCCTTGGAAAATGTATGGTATTTAGGACAAATGCTCCTAGGGTTCTCTCTTCACCCCTTCTTGCCATAGTAATGGATTGACCACATAACAATGCCATGTCTCTGCTGCCAGCAAATGATCTGAACTCCTTGTCATAGCAAGACTTTGCTCTGTCCCAAAAGTGCAGTGCTTTAACTCTCTATCAGAGCTGGAAGGGATCCAGTCTAGTTCAGCTTCCTCTGCCCTTAATCAATCTATCCTATATATCCCTACCAGATATTGTCAACCTCTTCTTGAAAAGATTTCAAGAAAGGAGACTCTGCAGTTTCCTTAGGCAGCTTTTTCCATTGCTGATGTGGCCTTGGAATTACGAGGTTCTCCTTGTGTGCTATCTAGAAACTAGACTTCCCTCTAGTTTCCACCTGCCTCCAGGTGATAGGTGTCGATCTCCTCCCAGGCTTTCCTGTTGTGCAGCCTACTAGCAACGCTGTGTTAAAGTACGCTAAAGGATACTTGCAAACATACGCTATTATCTGTTAATGCACCATTGCATATCTATCCATCTTATGGCATTCCCAGCCCAGTGAATATGCATCCCATCCCATACAACTCAATGTACTGAAGGTGGTCACAAGTCTCTGGACTAAACTAGTCATGACAGTGGTCAGCACATACTGCTTTTCATGAGTCTTGTCCCATTCATATATACAGTGGGGGTGTGGAGGTCATACATGGTAAAAGGAGCACACAGGCTGAGGTGCACTGAAATGCCTTATGAAACTGGCTGGTGCAACAGATGGAAACCCTTCCCGCTCAAATGTCTTATCTCTCCTCATTCCCAGCTCACTTCCACAATTGGAGCCAGGAACAGAGAAGTGGCTGGAGCAAACTGACTACAAGGTTATAAGGCACGGATATGGGCATGGAGGGGTTTGGCAGCACTGTCCCCTATAATCCTGTTAAAATAAAACACACACCACTCTGAATGTCACGGGTGCTGAACTTCTTTCAGCCCAGGGACGAATCTCATTTCAAAGAAGCTCTTGGGGGTTTCATTCCAGTGGTGGATGGGGCTGCAGACAAAAAGGACAGAGCCAAAATAATAAAAATACCAACATATTTTACCTTAAATCTCTTACTGCCAATAACTAAACCTTAGGAGAGGCATTTCAACCATTTATTTATTACATTTATATCCCACCTTTCTTCCATTGTGGAACTCAAGATGGCTACTTACTTACTTACTTACTTTATTTATTTATTTTCTATACCGCCCAATAGCCGAAGCTCTCTGGGCGGTTCACAAAAATTAAAACCAAACAGCACACAATAAAACAATTTAAAATATATAGAACATTAAAACCACAATATAACAATACAACCACAATAAAACCTAGCAGCAGTGCAGGAGTTTAAATACAGATTTAAAACAGCAAAGCTAAAAGTTTAGAAAGCTAAAATGCCTGGGAAAATAAAAAGGTCTTCACCTGTCGCCGAAAGGAATACAACGTAGGTGCCAGGCGAACCTCACTAGGGAGCTCATTCCAGAGCTGGGGTGCCACAGCAGAAAAAGCCCTCCTCCTAGTAGCCACCCACCTCACTTCCTTTGGCAGGGGCTCACGGAGAAGGGCTGTTGACGATGATCTTAAGGTCCGGGCAGGCACATATGGGAGGAGGCGATCCTTCAGATAACCTGGCCCCAAACCGTTAAGGGCTTTGAATGTTAATACCAGCACTTTGAATCGGGCCCTTAAATGGACTGGCAGCCAGTGCAGCTGGAAAAGTACTGGCATAATATGAGCTCGCAGGCCAGTCCCTGTTAACAATCTTGCTGCCCTATTTTGGACCAGCTGAAGTTTCCGGAGCATTTTCAAAGGCAGCCCCACGTATAACGCATTGCAGTAATCCAGACGAGAAGTGATCAGAGCATGGATAACTGTAGCTAGGCTATCTGTGTCCAGATAAGGGCGTAGTTGGTATACCAGCCTAAGCTGATAAAAAGTGCTCCGTGCCACTGAGTTCACCTGTGCCTCAAGTGACAGTTCTGGATCCAAGAGCACCCCCAAACTACAAACGTGATCCTTTACGGGGAGTGCAACCCCCTCCAGAACAGGTTGAATATCACCTAGCCGGGCAGACGAACCACCCACTAACAGTACCTCCGTCTTGTCTGGATTGAGTTTCAGTTTATTGGCCCTCATCCAGTCCATTACCGTGCCCAGGCCCTGATTCAGAACAGCCACTGCCTCACCTGGTTTTGATGAGAAAGAGAGGCAGAGCTGGGTGTCATCTGCATATTGATGGCACCTCAGCCCACACCTCTGGATAACCTCCCCCAGCAGTTTCATGTAGATGTTAAACAGCATGGGGGATAAAATAGAGCCCTGTGGAATCCCATGGCACAATTGCCATGGCACAGAGCTATAATCCCCCAGCACCACCTTCTGGAAATGGCCATCCAAGTAGGAGCGGAACCACTGTAGTGCAGTGCCTCCAACTCCCAACCCAGACAACCTATCCAGAAGGATACCATGGTCAATGGTATCGAAAACCGCTGAGAGTTCCAGAAGAATCAACAGGGTCGCACTCCCCCTGTCCCTCTCCCGGCAGAGGTCATCCCACAGGACGACCAAGGCAGTTTCCGTTCCAAAACCAGGTCTGAAGCCCGATTGAAATGGATCTAGATAATCCGTTTCATTCAAGAGTGCCTGGAGCTGTCCTACAACCACCCGCTCAAGCACCTTGCCCAGGAAGGGGATGTTGGCCACTGGCCTATAATTATTAACATCCTCTGGGTCCAGGTTAGGCTTTTTCAGGAGTGGTCTAATTACCACCTCTTTGAAAGTGGCAGGCACCACTCCCTCTCTCAAGGAGGAATTTACAACCTCCTGGACCCAGCCAGACATCCCCTCCTTGTTTGATTTACTAAGCCGTGAAGGGCAAGGGTCAAGCACACAAGTGGTCGATCGGACTTGGCCAGGCACCTTGTCCACATCCTCAGGCCTCAGTAACTGAAACTCATCCAATAAAACTGGACCAGACGGCGCTCTGAACGCCTCTACCAATGGAACTGCATTAATCCTGGTGTCCAATTCATGACGAATCTGAGCGACTTTATCTTCAAAGTGCCGTGCAAACTCGTCACAGCGTGCCACCGAGGGTTCCTCCGTCTCTCTCCCTGGCCCAGAATGTAACAGGCCTCGAACGACTCGGAAAATCTCCGCCGGACAACACTGAGAAGATGCAATGCTGGTGCAAGAACTGTCTCTTTGCCACCCTCACTGCCACAGAGTGGGTTTGATAGTGGGCTCTTACCTGTGTTCGGTCAGACTCGGCACGAGTTTTCCTCCACCTGTGTTCTAGCCGTCTCCCCTCTTGCTTCATTGCCTTCAGCTCAGGTGTATACCAAGGAGCTGGCTGGGCTCTGCTCAGAGGGAGAGGGCGCTTGGGTGCAATCATGTTAACCGCTCGAGTCATCTCTGCATTCCACAGAGCGACCTGGGCTTCGACAGGAGCACCAGCCATACCAGCAGGAAAATCCCTCAGAGCCCTCTGGAATCCATCGGAATCCATTAATCTCTGGGGGCGGACCATTTTAATAGGTCCCCCACCCTTGCAGAGGGGGAAGGCTGCCCGGAGTCTAAACCTCAGCAGGAAGTGATCTGACCATGACAAAGGGACAGATGTTAATTCCTCCACTTTCAGATCAGCATCCTCCTGCCCAGTCGAGAAAACCAGATCGAGCGTGTGTCCTTTTATATGTGTTGGGCCGATGACATGTTGGGACAGCCCCATGGTTGTCATGGCGGCCATGAAGTCCTGAGCCACCCCGGATACAGCAGCCTCGGCATGGAAGTTGAGATCCCCCAGGACCATCATCCAAGGGGTCCTCAACACCAAGTCCGAGACCACCTCTGTCAGCTCAGGCAGGGAGTCTGATGGGCAATGGGGTGGCAGTACACCAACAGAATCCCTAATCTGTCCCGGGTACGCAACACAAAGTACAAACACTCAAGATCTGCACTCGAATGAGCAGGAAGCCTGGAGAGGGAGATTGAATTCCTATAGACCATGGCAACCCCCCCTCCCCGACCCTCACGTTGGTGTTGGTGCTGCACCGAGTACCCAGGAGGGCACAGCTGGGAGAGAGTGACCCCTCCCAGTTCCCCCACCCAGGTCTCAGGAATACATACCAGGTCAGCCCCCTCATCCACGATCAAATCATGGATGAGGGAGATTTTATTTTGGGCTGACCTGGCATTCAGCAGCAGCAGCATCAGACCCGAGGACAGACTGGTAAGGCTGCCAGGAACCATCAGGTTGGAGGAAGAACCAGAAGAGGGGACAGCTGTAAGGTGTCTAGCCCCTCTTCTCCTCAGCTGGCCTGTTAATCCCCCAATGCCATACCTCCCCCTGCCTGTGACCACAGTTATAGTGGCACCTCCCCGACCCCCTGTGTTGCTCAATAGTCCTCCCAGGCACATATTAAAATGTTGGGATATAAAAATGTTCAACAGTGTAAAAGAATATAAAAGTGTTCAACAGTGTAAAATAATATAAAAGATAAAAGAGATAAAAGAGAACAGCAGCTAAGAAGGAGCAGATAAAGTCCACGTTTGCCCCTTTCTCCCTCATCTTTAAAGCTGCTGCCCTCTGCTGCTGCTGCTATTTGCTGCTGGTATCTGTGGCTCCTAGTGTCTCTGAAGAGGCAGGTGGGTGGGTCTTCAGGTGCTGTTCCGTGCGACTCCAAGTGCGACGCTAAGTGCACACTTAGCGTCGCACTTGGCGCGACGCCGAGGCACTGCCTCTGGCAGCCCCGCCTTAAGTACCTGTTTGGCGCGGGCAGAAGCAGGCTCAGGATCCACCTGGTGCAGCTGGCTGGTCCTCCTTCCCACAGGCTCCTTGTGGTTCCCAGATGGTCTCCCCTCCAAGCACTAACCAGACCCAGATCTGGCTAGCTTCAGCAAGGGGGCTGCCTCATGTGCCTTTAGATCATACCTTTTAAAACAGGGCAAGTAATGCAAAAAGCTGAGAAACCACCACACAGTTGTGGTTGGGGGTAGGGCCAGGAAAAGGAGACCAGCAGGCCAGATTTAGCTCCCAGGCCCTACCCCTGCTATATGTGAATGGCATGGACATGGGAATAATAGCCTAGTCATTTTTAGTTTGGTCCCTACCTGCAGCAACTCAACACAGGGATGTCGCCTTAGCACCTATGTACGCAGGAGAGGCTGTTAAACATCTTTTTATTGGTTATTGTGAGGTGCTTCTGAATCTGAAGAAAAGTAGTGAATATTTAACAAAATGGCCCACTCAGTCTCTTAAGGATGCTGCTGGCTTCTTTCAAATGACCCTCAAGTTATTGTCATACATGAGGTTTGGGCCACATGGCACCATACTGTAGAGGGGGCAGTATCTAATGGGGCAGCCCATCACCACTTCCATTCCATAAGTGCCCAGCCCCACCAATTCCCTTCTGCAAGTGGCACTTGCCACTTGTGGAATGGAGATACAGCATTTCAGGGCAAACTCCAAAATAAGCATTCCCCTTATGCAAGCCCCACTGGCCTGCCCTGTTCCAGAAATGAGTCAGTTGCTCTTGGAATCGCAAACGGTGGGTGCTGCTTGTGGAAGGGAAGTGGCAGGGTTGGCTGCTCTCAGGTGGTCTCCATTGGACACTGCTTGGAATCTTTCATTTCATTTATTATATTTTTATACTGCTCCATATACCCCTCTCTGGGCGGTTCACAAAAATTAAAAACCATTAAAATACATTATATAAAATATAAAACCATTCACATAATAACATAGAACAAATAACACACACAACAACAACGTATATCTAAAACAAAAACATCAGCCAGAGACAATCAAGAGACTCATTGTATGCTGCCAAATGCCTGAGAGAAGAGGATAGTTTTAACCTGGTGCTGAAAAGATGAGAGTGTTGGTGCCAGGCGGACCTCGTCAGGGAGATTATTCCATAAACAGGGAGCCACCATCTTTGCAACTACTCTCAAAGAACAGTAGTGTAATCTTGTTTTTGCATTCTCTTCCCAGTTGATGCCTGAGTGTAATAGTATCTGACACTTCTCAAACCTCACTGCACAACCATTTGGTTGGAATCAGGGAACTATTCTAGAGCTGTGTGAAATGTACCCAATAAAAAACTGTTCAGAGTGCCCCACCTTCCGGTCTGTTTTTCAGGTAGCTTCAAAGCTGCAGCTAATGGGAGGATATTGAAGAAGCATTGTGAGTCCGAACAGCGCTGCTTGGACCGCTTGATGAATGATGTCCTTAAGCCATATGTTCCTGCCTACCATGGAGACATAGTGAAGGATGGGGAGCGGTACAATCAGATGGAAGATCTCCTGGCTGAATTTGACTCTCCTTGTGTCATGGACTGCAAGATGGGAGTCAGGTCAGTTTTTCTTTGTAGTGAAAGGCACAATCTGCCTCTCCCCAGTAACATCTTGTAAACTAAATGCAGGACTAAATGTTGTTGTGCTTAATGTTTCCCTGCTCCAGTTCACTGGTTGCTGTTTTAAGGAGGCGAAGGAAACGTCAAGTACAATATCATCATGTCACACTTTTTTTTTTTACACGATGTTACAGGGGAGGCGTGATTTCTCCTATAACATCTAATTAGGCCCTAAGGGTGATGCATTTCTCCTGCTATTAACAAATGTAGATTTCACTGTGTGTGTGTGTGTGTGTGTGAGAGAGAGAGAGAGAGAGAGAGAGGAGGGAAGAGAACATGTACAGTGATTTGTCTCAGAGCAGCCTGGTGAGGGCTGCTGTTTGCACTAATGCAAATCTGCTGTTCAGTTGCACATCAGATGTGCATGCCCGATCACCGCAGGTCAGTTGTTTATGTGTGTTTGAACTCTGACTGAGATGCTTACTTGTCTCTGAAAAAAGCAAACGTTTCCATCTTTGACCTTTAGACATAAAATGACAAGTTATGAATCTCTGTGACACAACCATGCCTTTTACGCTGGAGAATGAAAGGAACAATCTAGGGTAGGGGTAGGCAATCGGTTGCCCTCCAGATGTTTTGGACTACAATTTCCATAATCTCTGATCATTGGCCACAATCACAATTGGATGTAGTACAAAACATTGGGATGTTTGCCTATCCATGATCTAGGATGTGTATAGTTGTAGTTTGGAAGCACAGTAACCAGTGTGAATACTCTTCCCATCCTCACCCATATTACTTAAAGCAGGTTCTCTGTGCAAACTGTGGAACTTGAGGCAACATGGGACTATGATGGTTGTGTCTGTGATCTCTGTGGATATTTTCACAAGCTAAATGTGTAATTCTCCCTCCTGTATGTAACTGTGATAAAATGAATTAAACTTATTTTGTTTAATTTTTTTTTAAATTCAGTTTAAATGTGGGAGATTATAATGAAGGTCTTGATGTAACCTGTGCAGAAAATATCCTAAATAGAGCACCTATTTGAATGAATATTACCTGTAATGGCAGTCTGAGTTGTGCTTTCTTCTTCTGCCCCCCGCCCTTTCCAGGATAAAGGAATTCACTGTCTTGTGCCATTATGAGTTTACTCTTTGTGAGGGAAAAGGTTGTTTGCTCTGTTTGGCTTGGAATCTGCTTGCACTCAGGGAAAGCAAAGTTCAAATTAGCTGCATGAACAAATGGAAAAACATTCTAAGCTGGGTTAACCAGTACTTTTTCCTAAAAAAAAAAAAAAAAAGTACCTCCTTGTCAGGGAGATAATGGAAGACGATTGCTTTGCAGTTTGCTTGAGCTAGAAGCAACCTGTAGATCTGGTGGTGTCCAGTGTTTATAGCCTAGCACTTCAAAGCTGGATAGAGCTTGCATTCCTTATGAGAAGCTTGACCAGCCAATTCAAACTGGATATATAAATTCTTCAATTAATGTTAAGTGTCATTGACTCAGTATTTATTGGGGGGGGGGAAGCAATTAAGATCTGTAGGATACGTAAATTGGTGATAACCATGGTTGCCAGAATACAGCCTTCCCCAACCTTGCTCCCTCCATATGTGTGAGACTACAGCTCCCATCATCACCAGCCAGCATGCTGTGTTAAAGGCATGCCCTGCTTGTGGGCTTCCCAAAAGTTCTAAACAAAATGCTGGACTAGATGGATCCTTGATTTGGTCTAGCAGGGCTCCACTTATGTTATAATTCAAAGGAGCAATTCTGTGCATGTTCAGATAGAAAAATGTCATACAACTCCCAGCATTCCCCAGCCAGCTTTGGCTGGCTGGGGAATGCTGGGAATTACAGAACTTTCTCTCTCTCTAAACATACATAGGAATGCACCTTAAAGTACTTTGTACAATAAAAGAAAGAAATAAATTTGAATTTTATACCTTTTTCTCCCAATGGTGACTAGAGATAAGTTGCCAACTTCAAGCACCTTCTGCTGGGAATTGTAGAATTTCTTTCTGTCTAAACACGTATCACATTGTGCCTTAAACTAGCCGTCACCAATATGGTACCCTCCATATGTTTTGGACTGCAGCTCCTATTGGCCCCAGCCATCATGGGCAATGGTCAGGAATGCTGGGAGTTGTAGTCCAATGTATCTGGAGGGCACCAGACTGGGGAAGGCTGCTTTAAACCCTAATATTGTGTAACATTAGAATACAGTTTCCCATCTGGCATACAAGCTCTTCTCAGTTTGAACCTCACAGGCAAAGGCTCAATCTTCTTTGTCCGAGATGTGAAATCTGCTTCTGGCCATGAACATGCTCGGAAACATTCATGGCTGGAGGCACACTTTGCATTAAAGACTGGATATGGGCTTGGCTCCTGCGGTATCGGGGTCGACACAAATCCGTAGGAGTCTGCAAAGATTTCTGGAGCCAGGATCTTAACATCGAGGTTTGTTTGGGAACACAAAGGTCCCCGAGGAAGTGCTGCAGGGTGGCTGTCCGATGCCTGGCAAAAGTTTTGCTGAACCGGGAGTGCCAAGCCAGTGGCGTGCGTTTCTCGAGCTGCTGTTGCTGTTAGAAGGCAGAGACCTCTAGTGGGCAAATGGGGATGTCTAACTTAGACTAACTTTGGCTGTTTTGTGTTTTTAGTCCTTGCCACCCTCAACCCCGAAGGGGGCTACAACTGGAATGATAGGTCAGTAGTATTCTCACATTTGCACATGCCAATAGATCCGCCTTCCCCAACCTGGTGCCCTCCAGATGTGTTGGATAGCAATACCATCATTCCCATCCAGCACTGCCATTTTTGCTTTTTTAGCACCGTATTAAGTGCAGTAGCACTTGGGCCTCTGAAGGAAACACAAAACAGCACATGCAGGATGGAAGGAGGCATAGAATAGAGTGTAACGGAAGACTGAGCAGGTGATCTGAAGCTTTTTTATTTCACCCATAAAGCGAACATGAGGTGTTATAGTGTAGCCGAGTACTGAGATGTAGCAACTTTACTTCTGCTATTTGACACCATTCTATAATTATGGATCAAAGTTTCACTTAGTTTAAGAGAGTGGGATTTGTTTGGCAGTTCAAAAGTGTGCTCCAAATTTATACTTCCCAACTGCACCTGCTTAATTTTGTACAGTACCTATTTCTGCCACTACACATACTAGTTTTTAGCATGTACTGAAGAAGTCCTACCAAATATACCAATTCTGGCTGGTTGGAATGCCGGTGTCCTTGTTTAGGGGGCTTTGCAATTAGATGGAACACATGGGGCCTGCAACACAAAGTTGCAGTGTGGAGTGCTCCTGTTCAGGGTTCCAGCCATTCCATCCAATTCTCCCTCCCTCTCCCATTTTCTGCTTTTCCCCTCTCAGCCATTGGTCAGCATGCTTAGTCCTCAGTTGGATGTTTTGGGGGATTCCCCCCAAGGATTTTTTTTCTAAAGTTGTTTTTGTACTTCTGCAAACCTCAGGGTTACCCCAAGTCTACTAACACCTCTCTCTTGTACTTTGATGGTGTGATTTAGGCTATGTAAGTAATGGCAATCAGACTTGAATTGGTATTAGAACATATGCTGATGACTCTAGAGCAAGGATGGGGAATGTGTGGCCCTCCAGATGATGATGGACTACAGCCTCCATCATCCCTCACCATTGGCTATACTGGCTAGGGTTGATGGGAGTTGCAGCCCAACAACTTCTGGAGGGCCACATGTTCCCCATCCCTGTTATAGAAATACGGGGGGTGGGATATCATTTTGCCCACACAATGACTATTATGGAGTTAATGGATCAGTTTCTGAAGTTAGTGGTGATAACACACATTGTCCCTGCAGGACCTACTTGGAGGAAGAACTAACAAAGGCCAGAAAAAAGCCAAGTCTGCGGAAGGACATGTATCAAAAGATGATTGAAGTAGATCCTGAGGCTCCAACGGAGGAGGAGAATTCTCAGCGTGCGGTAACCAAGCCTCGATACATGCAATGGAGGGAAACCATAAGTTCTACAGCAACTCTAGGGTTCAGGATTGAAGGAATAAAGGTGAGGCTGTTGAATACATCTGGTGCATAACAGAGTGTGGTCAGGGAAAAATACCCTGAGAAAAGTGTCTGTTAAGAGCCATGTCCTGTAATTAAAATGCCAAATATCAAATGTGCATGCCTGGCTATGCTAGTTGTTCAGGCAGCTTTGTAGAGTGGATTGTAATGAAATTTTGGTTTCACTGAGGTCAAATGACCTGTTCCATCATCCACCTGGAATGGCAGTTCTAGGAAGTGTATTATAGGGAACTTGGAAGATATCCTGTCACCCCACAATTAAGTTACGACATCTTTATTCCCTCCCCTTCTATAACCAACATAAGGTAGAGGCTACCACAGTTCCTGCTGCGTATTAGCTGCCATGTACCTATATATTAACATTTGGGCACCCATAGAGCTCTGCTGTGTATGTTAATCAATGGTGACAGTTTTTAAAATATCCATTCATGTTACTCTGCTCAAGCAGCGACCACACTTTGTGAATAGAGAAGACTGCAACATAAGGTAGTGTGTGAAGTCTTCCTAAGGAACTCTGGGTGGATACGAACAGCGACATCTGTGTGGAGGCCCAGGTTGTCTGTAGCCTCCAGCCCTGCAATGTGCTGAGCATTTATCATGCCTCATGCTTCCCCGGATATCCGAGCAGTTGTGTGAGCACAGTGACGCTTGGCTTACCACATGGCTGGAGGCCACAGGCATTACCACACTCTCACAACTGCTTGGATATCTGGGGAAGCAGGAGAAGAGGACTGGTGTGAAAACACAGCATCCTCTCCAGACTTACAGCTGAGTCTGTGGCTGGAGGCTTCAGATACCAGTTCTCCACACAGCTAGAGCTTCCAGACAGGAAGTCTTAAAGCAGCCACAACCTGGTAAATAGATGTCTGACTCCTCACTCTAGAGTGTATTTTTAAAAGGCCTTTTCTAAATTGTAGCTTGGCCTCTTGGTTACTTCTGGATGTATCTCCCACTTCCAGCAAGGATGGTGCAAGCATGGAAGGACACTTCAGCATGTATGCTAAAATGGGAAGCATAGGTGCAAAAGGGAACTGTGTCTTCACTGCAGTCCAAATCTAATCTCCATCACTGCAACTGTACTGGCTTGCTTAAATGAGTATTTATTTATTGCATTTCTATGCCAATCTTTCATTGCCTTTCTGGAACCAACCAAGGTGGTTTACAACTCAAAAAACAAGAATGATAAATGAATACAAACATAATAAAACATTAGAAACAGCCTTCAAACCATAACCATTTAAAAAGCCAAATTGAAAAGGTGTGCCTTGATCCCCTTCCTGAATTGCAGAGGGAGTGAACTTGAACCGCACAGGCCTCTCCTGGCTTTGCCCTCTTTGTAGCATACTAAGTGGAATGTGGCTTAATTCATAAGAAAGGGATCTGTTGTGATCCCCATAGATTAGACTCCATAGATTAAAAGGAGCTTGGATAGCAGCACCAGGAAAGACGTAGTCTGAGACGTTGGAGAACTGCTGATGGTGGGAATGGGCAGCATTGCGCTGGATGGATCGATGGTCTGCCTCTGTGAACGGCAGCTTCGTAGGTTCAAACACTTTCATATGCTGGCATGTGGCACAAAGGGATGGACTCAGTATTAAGAACCTATAATTTCCATGGCTGAGCATGGGGAAAAATGCATTCCACTAAAAGAAATACAATTCTCCATTCTTCTCAAGACCTCGGCAAGCCATCCAGTCTTCTTTCCTGTGGCTGTTATTTAAACTATGGCCATCTTGTATCATTGTCCTGTCTTAGGTTGCCTCACATACTGTTTAAGGAACGGTAAAGCTGTATTAACACAAGAGGGTTCTGCTGAGTTATAGCCTTGTGTTTTGTCATTGTTTTTTAAAGAAGGAAGATGGCACTGTGAACAGGGATTTCAAGAAGACTAGGACAAAGGAACAAGTCATGGAGGCCTTCAGAGAATTTACTAAAGGAAACCGTAATGTTCTGGTGAGTCCCTAAAGCCTATTTCCTTTTTAGTTTCTTGCCCTGGGTTAGTTTAGCATCCATGACTGCATGCTAATGTGAAACGTGCTGTCCCTCCTCCCCAAGAAGGTAAGTAATGTCACACAGCCACAAGATGTGCAGTGTTTTAACCACTCCAAATCTTGACTCGGCTGGTACAAATCATGACAACTTGTCTGTAATGGAACCATGGAAACCAGATGCCCTAAAGCCTGGGAAGGTAGAAAGGATTTATGGAGCCTAGCTGTCAGAGGGGAGCATCTAAATTCTGCCAGCTTCTTCTTTGCTAAGCACTTTGACTGGGAAGGAAAGAGCACTGGAGTGACTCCAACCTGTTTCCCTGGACATATTCCAGGCCCTGCAAGGAATTATTGCCTTCCCTGCTCCTCCCAGGTTGAAGCAGAGGGTGGGGGGATTATGAGGCCTGGCTCTCAGCCCATGTGGGTGGGTGAGTGACCCATTATCAGTGAGTCCTGAGACCCAACAGCTTTTTCCCTACAAGGCCGAAATACTGACTTCTGTATTGCTACAATGCCAACTTCCCTTTGCTGTCATGACAAGCATTGCCTGAATTAATATGACACAGTTCTACTGCTGAAGCTAAGCAGGTTTGGTCCTGTAAGGTACTTGGAAGAGAGATTGCCTTGAAAAAACATATGTTAGTTGCACTGAGCAACTTGGAAGAAGACCAGAGTATAAATGTCACAAATATTTTAGAAGTTTATATCCTGCCTTTCCATTTTAAATAAATGTCCAAGATGGATTACATAAAAAAACCAATGTGAAGAATTGACAAAGGACATCAGATAATCCCAATCATAAACCAAAAGCAGCAGAGTAGAGCAGGCATAGTTAAAAAAGAAGCCTACCTGTAATCACAACCTGCCAAAGGTCTTGGAAAATAAAATATTTTTTACATACTACCTAAAAATATCAGTGATCGTGCCTGGTGAACTTTCTTACAGAGAGTAAATAAATGGAAAAAGCCCTTTCTCCAGTAGAAACCCACCTAACCTCCAAAGGAGAAACTTGGAGCAGGACTCCAAAAGGTGACCTCGGCAAACAGGTGGCTTCATATGAGCAAAGTGGTCCTTCAGTTTAAAGATGTTTAGAGTATAATAGATCAAAACAGCACTTCGACTTGCAACCAGAATCAAACTGGATGCTAATGAAGGTGAAATTTCAAGTTGAATGAGATATGAGATGCCAAGATACACTTTAATCTGGGACCTGCTCTAACCCATAGAACTCTCCTTCACTAATGTAAGCAATCGAAAAGCCATTTTTGAAAAGGCTGAATTATTGCTGATGTCTCAGTCATCAGTCATCTTTCCTAAGGGCTGACTATTATAACATAATCAATGTGGGGCTGTCTTTAAAAAGTGTTCAGAAACTTCAACTGGTATAGGATGCAGCCAACCAGATGCTTATTGGGCCAGGCATTCAGATCATCATAATGCCTAAACTGTACTAGTTGCATCGCCTGCCTATTTGTTTCTGGACTGGGCCCAATTTAAAGTGGTGGCGACCTTTAAGGCCCTAACTGTTTGGGACCAGATCACTTGAAGGACCGCCTGCATCCATACAAATCTGTCCAAGCCTTAAGACCAGCCTTGGAGGCCCTGCTCACAGGCCTGCCATCGAGGTTTATTAGATTGACAGAAACTAGAGACAGGGCTTTTTTGGTGGTGGTCCCATCTTTGTTAAACTTTATGAACTGGGTTTTATATTGTGTATTTATGTTTGAAATTAGTTTTAACTGTAATTAGTGTGTTTTATATATTTTATTATGTTCCATGTATGTAAGTTGCACTGGGAGAGGTTTGCCCTGAAAGTTTTTTATATTATTATTTATTATATTTTTAATCTGCCCAATAACCAATGTTCTTGGGGCGAATTACAAACAGTTAAAAGACTAATGTTCCATATAAACAGTTAGAAATATAAAATACAATACAAATATTTAAAATAATACAATACAACACAATACAATACAACAAACAGCACAAGAATTTATAAAACAGCCGTAAAAATCTAGAACTAGGTCTCTAAAATGCTTGGTGCCGAAAAGATAACAACGTAGGTGCCAGGCAAACCTCTAAGTGGGGTACCACAACTGAGAAGGCCCACTCTCGTAGCCACCTGCCTAGCTTCTCCTGGTGGGGCACCCAGAGGAAGGGCTGCAAAGATGACCTAAGGGTCTGAGCAGGTACATACAAGAGGAGACATTCCTTTGGATACTCTGGTCCAGTTGTTCTACTGGCATGTATGAATAAATAAATAAATTCTGCATTACCTCTGCAAGCCATCCAATTGGGCAAGTGAGCTTTAACTTTAGGCCTCACCATATATATCCTCTAATGTCTCTAAACCATTTTTTTAAACCCATTGCAGGTCTGCTGAGATAGTTTCGAATAGGCGGTGGTTAATGGGGTGGGTGTTAATAAACAAAACTGCTATGCTGTTCATTGTCTAGTAATTTTGTTATGTAAATACATTTGCTTGCAGTCCTGCCTTTCAGCAAGTCTGAACAAATTAAAATGCAGGTAAATGGTTCTCTTCATTGGGACTCCTTCAGACGATCATGGCTGGCCAGCCTGTAGAACAGGCAGCAGGAGATTCTGGCACTCCTGGGACAGGAACAGGAGAATCTGCTGGCCTGGTTCTGGGACAGTCCTTCCCTTAGGACTGTGGCTCAGTGACAGAGCACCTGCTTTGCATGCAGAAGATCTCAGGTTCGATCCCCAGCATCTTCAGGTAGGGCTAGAAATATTCCTGCCTGAAACCTGGGGCGCCACTGCTGCCAGTCAGTGTAGACAGTGTAAAGCCTGGGCTAGGTGGACCAAGGGTCTCACTCAGTATAAGGCAGTGTCCAGTGTTCTTATGTCCCTGTAGACAGGACTGAACTCCTGCTTGCTTCTCTTGTACTGCACTGCTGTCTGCTCAGTAGTCTAAAGCCACTCTCAAGATACAGGGATGAGGAGGGGCTGTGCACATATACTGTAGTGCATGATACAGCAACATTTTTGTAATCTCTGGATTTCATCTGTGCCACACTTTGCAAAAATGTTGGCTGCCATTACCTTAGATACCTCCACCCACCCCAAGTTCATTTATGGTATTTGGATTTAGAAGCATGACTTGCCTAGCTTATAATCCAGATACAGCTGCGATTATTGGGCTCATACACATGTGTATGTATATATAATATAATCACAACTCCTTCTAGCCTGTGTTAGGAATGCTCAGCATCTTGTCTCTAATTGGCAAGGTCAACTTGGAGGTGTTTTCAAATATCTTAACATTTTATATTCTTACAACTTCAGAACTGTTACCTTAACCGGTTGAAGGGGATCCGTGACACCTTGGAAACGTCACCATTCTTCAAGACCCACGAGGTAAAACTGACCACCTTTCTTTGACCTTTTTTAAGGCTAGACTTGTGAAATGAGTTCAGTTTTACTACTAAAGAAGTAAAGCGGATTCACTGATCGTCTGGAAAAGCATGGGAACTGACCAAGATATATACACACACACACACCTCTCTCTCTCTCTCTCTCTCTCTCTCTCTTTTTCTCTGCCCAGTCCCCTCTGTATGCACTGAGGATAGAGGGGGGCGTTTCTCACAACGTGCTTGACATTTAAGGGAGCTGCTTATCCCTGGAAATTCAGAGCATGACCTTTCAGTTTAGGTGGGCACTTGGTGATTATTTTAATTTGCTGAAGTAGTTTGGATTGAGTTTTTAACCAGCCTTGAGCCTTGGGAGTATGTGTGGGGTGTGTATGATGGAGGATAACAATGATGGCTTCTTTTTTATTGATTGGCAAAGGAAATGTGTCCATGCTTCTGCTCCTCTGATGTTGTGTGTTTTAATTTCTCTCTGTGACCATGAGAGCTAGGAGCTTGTGTCCTTGCGGTTTACTAATATCCTTGCTTTCATTTAACACTAAAGTGCTATGGAGGCTGCAGACAACAAATCTTACGTTGCCAAGCTCTGTCTTTAGACAGACTCAGACCACTTGCCTTTATGTCCAGCTGTGTGATAATCACTTCATACTTTCTCTTGCAGGTAATTGGGAGTTCCCTTCTCTTCATTCATGACAAGAGAGAACAGGCCAAAGTCTGGATGATTGATTTTGGGAAAACCACACCGCTTCCGGAGGGACAAGTCCTCCAGCACAATGTGCCCTGGATAGAAGGGAACAGAGAGGATGGCTACCTCTGGGGGCTGAATAACCTCATTGAGATCCTAAGGGAATTGTCTCAGAGTGAAGACTTGCATTAAAGCCAAATGTCCAAACTCCGCCACTACCCAGAACCCAGTCCCTCAAACTGACTTTCTGAACTGCACTACAAGACACTTTCCCCCCATCCTTTCCCTTCCATTTCTAAAAGAAGCTCCTTTTATTTAAGGTGTAAATAAGCAGTTACATGCCAGAACAAATGCTGAACATGAAGCTTTTAAAGTGGGCAATGGAAGCAAATAGCAATACTGCCCTTTTTAGGTGTTAGCAGTCAGTGACTCCAGTCTCTGGCTAGCCAAATGCATGACTTGCATAACTCCCCCCTCAATAGACTACCTGGCTGTTAGGCCGCTTGTGTATTAACCCAGAACATCATCTAGCGTAAGGGGTTTATACAGTTCCCATACACCTCAGCAGAATGAAGATGGTGCTTTAGTCTTGCGTAAGTTATATCTCATGAATAGCTCCCAGACTGAAGGATAGATCCATTTGTAGTAATCTACTGCCCTCTCATGCCGAAAGTTAGTATAAGATTTGGGCCACTATTGTTAAGCGTGTCCACATAGAACATGTTGTGGGAGCTATAGGTGTTCTTTCTTCCTGAGAACCTCCCACATAAATGAGATGTTGAGGTCCAGAACCCATTAAGAAAACTTGAGAGAAAGGTAGATGGTATTTCCTGAATGGCAGCAATTTTTATTTACTAACCTCCTTAAATGTAGGAATCTGGATATAGGAATTTATAGGAATATTTAATACCAGGTCTACATTTCTATATAATCAAGCAATTTCTTGTTGGCTCATAAGTACTGTGGAATACTTGAGTGCCTGTTGGGATTGCAAAGGTCTGCCTCTGAGGGTTACATTCATGATGCATCCATTTAGCTGCTGAGGTTGGTTTGAGCTGCTGGGGCAGTGTGTTAGGATCCCTCGCTCTAGACTTCAGTTGCCTGGTAGCGTGTCAGTGGCAGGGCTGATACAGAATGATAAGGGCTAGAACTGCCATTGGTGAGGTGTCGCTTCGTTAGCACTGTGGAGCCTTTTAAAACTGCAAACAATTCCTCAGGTGTTCTCTTTCAAAACATTCCAGGTCTCACATCTCAAAGTGTGGCATTAACTAGGCCTAAAAAAAGAGAAGAGTATCAGCAAGTGGAATTTTAGAATGGTGAGTTAACACAACGTTCATATATCTGCAAGGAATTTGGAAGGGAATGGAAGCGTGTCATCATTTGGTAGGGTGCAGTTGATAAGGCATTTCTCTTAGTCCCTAAAATTTGTGACCTAAAATATAGCTCTCTCATGTCTGTCTAGTGTTCTAAGTAGGTAGTATCTAAGGATTTGCCACTTTCAGTCTTGCAAAAATGTCTACTTCTCTGTTTTAGGGTGGAAGCTATTTTATAACTTCCTGGAACATTTGAACTAAGCAGATTGCTTGCATAACGGCTGGCTTGCTAAAAGGTCAGCAACTGACAGAACTGTATGGAGGAGAAGACTACTGGCGCATTCTGTTTTCTCGGGGAACTCGTGAATGCTACAGAACTTGGAAAGAGGGACTGCGTTGAGTTTAGGTCACAAATCTTCCTGAGCTGTTTTCTGGCTGGCTTCAATTCTGACAAATCCATAAACCTTTCTGTATTCATGATACATCCCATAAGCCTCAAAAGCCCATTGCTACTACTCTTCCCAGTAGTATTGCTGTGACCCTGCTTGCCCTTGCAATGACATAGCTGCAATTGCTTGGACTGGGAGGTTCTGCCCTTCCAGAAGGGTGTGTGTGTTTTGGAGGGTGGGAAGATGTCCCTTGGGCACATGCAGTCCCTGTGCATGCCTTTCAGAAGGACTTAGCCCCTTTGGGACTCCCTCTGTTCATATCTCACAAGGCACATGTCTCTCATTCTTCGATGCTGTTGTAAATAGTTGCTCTGTTCAATCGCTTTTCCCCATCAGGCTTCCTATGCTGTTTAATAATAGCCTATGTGGAAGTGCCTTATGGACTAGTTTCTGTTCCAATAGTGTCATGGAAAAGTGTTTTTGGTTGTTATTTTTTTAAAGTTCTATTTATTGCCATTCCCTTTTTTAGTTGCCTAGAACACTAAGTCTTAATGCATGGAATCTTAAAGAATCATGTTTAGTTTTGAAAACATCCTTTTCCACGTTTGTGGAGGGGGGAAAGTCCATGAAGCAGCTTAAGTTTATACTATTTTAAAACTGTATTTAGCTTTTAAATTGCTTCTATTATATACATTTTTATTTTTTTAAGCCTGTTTGTAAAACAAGATTCCTTGCTTTGTGGCTTTAAAAGAAGTGAATTATTTCTCCAGATGTCTTTTAGACCTTTCTGGAGGCTGGAACTGTTGCTGTGAGGTAGTTGTCCCCATACCTTCCGCATCATTTCTCCTTGATTAGCGATGACACAAAGAACTTGCAGAGTTATAAAACACCACCAATGCACAGTACCTGTAAGTCAAATAACTCCAAATAAAGGCATACAACATGGTTGCTTTTGTGTAATTCTTTTGGTCCCATAGCAAGGCTGCAGTGCCCATCTTCAACATTTAATAGCTGTCCTGAGCCTTGAGCCTGCTGAATTCCTGAAATTGCAAGTGTGTCATTGCCTGGATTTACTAGGCCTATTGCATTTTTCAGTGAAATAAGAACTGGAAAGACAGGTGTTTGGTTGGTTGCTTGCAATTACTTGGAAAAGAACAACAGTGCTAGTTCTGCCATATGCAATTATTCCCTCTCTAGTTCCTGCATGAGGCTGGAGGGTAGCTGTGAGAAGGCAAGGTTAGAACATCAAGGTACCTGGCTTCTGTTGTCTTGTGAAGAGTACAGAGACAGGTATTAGTCACTCTAGCACTGTATAATAGAAAGCAAGGAGCCATGCGTTTGGATAGGCCTGTAAAGGTGAGTTTATAGATAACACATGTATATGTACATCACTTGCTTTCTCTATGCTTGGTTGATGGCAGTTGTACATGAGAGCTTCGGCTATTGGACAGTACAGAAATGTAATAAATAAGTAAAATGTGAAAATACTCAGTTAAAATGACTGCTTGAGGCCAGATGAATGTTCTGCCTATAGTATTGGGCCATCACATATATATTCAATTGGTTTCTTTTATTTCAGAGATTTTAAGGTTGCCTTTTAGAGCTATACATGAGCCTCATGTAGCGCAGAGTGGTAGGCGGCAGTATTGCAACCGAAACTCTCCCCACGACCTGAGTTCGATCCCAGCGGAAGCTGGGTCCCAGGTAGCCGGCTCAGGTTGACTCAGCCTTCCATCCTTCTGAGGTCGGTAAAATGAGTACCCAGCTTGCTGGGGGAAAGGTAGTCACGACTGGGGAAGGCAATGGCAAACCACCCCGTTCTAGTCTGCCATGAAAACGCCAGTGAAAGCGGCGTCCCTCTAGGAGTCAGCAATGACTCTGTGCTTGCACAGGAGGAACCTTTCCTTTCCTTTCCTTTCCTTTCCTTTAGGGCTATGCCCTCACATCCACACATGCAGGTCATCTCTGAATGTTGGCTTCATCAAGCAACAGACATCCATGGTGAACCAGGCCTTAATGACCACAATGTGCAAATGATGACATTTAGATCACGTGTCCCAGATGGAGCTTTTCATGTTGCCTCACATAATGTTGACCACAAAGCAGGCAGTTCATACTATTTTATTTGTTTATTTAGAAATAGTTAAAGTTAGTATAGCCTGCCTTTTAGGCAAAATCCTATATATTGGTGTTTCCAACGTGGGGCCTGTGGGTACCACTGCACCCACAAGGCCATGCTGAGGCACCTGCCAGGCTGTTTTTCCCTGTGCAAGAGAATAAGGGCGATTTCAGGTGGTGGTGGTGGTGGTGGTGGGAACCTTGGGGCAACAATGTCCTTGGCAGGGGATGGGCCTCTCTTCCCCTCCAGCCATTTTTTGGCAGGGCAGGTTCCCCATCTTCAAGTGAATTTAGCGATTTCTCTACTCACTATGTGCCCTGCCAAAAAATACCTGGGGATGGTGGTGAAAGCCTACCCCTCACCAAGGACTCTTGGGGCAACAGTCTCTCCAGCCATTTTTTGGCAGCAGAGCTTCCCCTCCCCCCATGCAAAAGAATGGAGAAATTACTCAATTCACTCTCATGGGCGGGGGGAGTAGTGGTGTGTGAGTACAGGGCCGGCGGCAGGGTCCAGTGGGCCCTCAGCATGCAGCTGCCAATGGGCCTGCTGCACCTGCCCTCTCCACACTGCCTAAGGCCCCTGCACCGCCCGCAGAGGTGACCTGTCACTTGCACAAACCTGCCACCCGCTGCCACCACCACCAAATCCTGCCCACCAGCTGTTGAAGTAGTCCCAGCCAATCAGCCAGCATTCCCTCCATTCTTTTAAACCTCTGCAGTGGTGAGTCCTCCTCACACAGCCAGCCTGCTCCCTAGCAAAGCACTGTGGGATCAGGCTGGCTGAGCCTGTAGGCCCCGCAGCAAACAACTTTATTTTTTTAAAGTTACATTTTGAGATGCAGCAACCTGAACCAATCAGGCACTGCCTTGGTGGGGTGGGGGGGACATGGCCAATGAAAATACAACGTGGTCTTTATATCACTTTTGTGCCCTTGTTGGTGGTGCCCCCCCCCCCCCCCCGCCGGCACTGCCTGCTTGGTTCAGATTGCTGGTACTCAAAATGTAGCTAAAAAAAAATTAGAATGGAGTGCTATGGAGTTTGCTGGCTTGGCCCTGGTGGTTCTTTAGCTGGCTGGGTGGACAACTGAGGAGGAAGATGGCAGCAGTTGCTGAGAGACTCAGGGGCAGGGATGGGCCCTCCAGAACCCCTGGGCTCTCGGCAGCTGCCCACCTATGCCAATCCCTGATACAGGCCAAGCCTGTGTGTGTTCATTCCTTCTCATTTTCTGTTTCCCCCCACTTTCTCTTTTTTCTGTTTTTCTTCTCTCTCCTTTACTCTGTTTGCCCTCACCTTCTGTTGTTCCTCTCTCTCTCTGTGTCCCCCTCTATTTTCCTTATGTGTGTGTAGCGGGGAGGGTGTTTCCCCACTCTGTCTCTGTGCCCCTGGTGGATGGTTGTGTTTAAGAAAGAGAATGAACACAGAGAAGAGGGAGTGGGGCACTCTCAACCTGTTGCAACTAGCCGCACACCCAGGCAGCCATTTTGTGGTTGTGCCCATTGTACTTCTTAAAAATGCCAAATGTATCCACGGGCCCCAAAAGGTTGGGGACCGCTACCCTATATATTCAGATAAGAATCACTGGCTGACAATAACGTACATGTATGTGTAAATCAGCTCTTGCTGAAAAGCTATCTGGAAAGACAAAAGGATGGAAAGAAGTGGGGCTTAATGGTACTAAACTTGAATGGAAAGTGTAAGGAAGGTTCATTACTAAGTTTATCACAAATGTTTACCAAAGGAAGGGAAAATAGTGTTCTCTCCTGCCCAGATTATTATTTATTTTCTAGTTATTTAGCTACTGTGAGCTGCTTTTAGCTACTGTAGCAACAAGGTGGGATAACCACAGTCAATATAAAACCAAACAATAAAAATATTTTTAAAAGTACTAAAAGCAGTAGATAAAGCAAGAATAAAAGCAGCTGAAAAAAATAAAATACCAGCTTGTTGTTGTTCAGTCGTTCAGTCGTGTCCGACTCTTCGTGACCCCATGGACCATAGCACGCCAGGCCTTCCTGTCCTGCGCTCTCTCCCGGAGCGTGCTCAAGTTCATATTCATTGCATCAGTGATGCTATCTAGCCATCTCATCCTCTGCCGTCCCCTTCTCCTTTTGCCTTCAGTCTTTCCCAGCATCAGGGTCTTCCAGAGAGTTTTCTCTTCGCATTAGGTGGCCAAGATATTGGAGCTTCAGCTTCAGTATCTGTCCTTCCAATGAGCAGTCAGGGTTGATTTCCTTTAGGATGGACTGATCTGACCTCCTTGCAGTCCAGGGCACTCGTAAGAGTCTTCTCCAGCACCACAGTTCGAAAGCATCAATTCTTCGGCGCTCAGCCTTCCTTATAGTCCAGCTCTCACAGCCATACATTACTACTGGGAAAACCATAGCTTTGATTAGACGGACCTTTGTCGGCAAGGTGATGTCTCTGCTTCTTACTATGCTGTCTAGGTTTGCCATAGCTTTCCTCCCAAGGAGCAAGCGTCTTTTAACTTCATGGCTACAGTCACCGTCTGTGGTGATCTTGGAGCCCAAGAAAGTAAAATCTGTCACTGCTTCCATTTCTTCCCCTTCTATATGCCAGGAAGTGATGGGGCCAGATGCCATGATCTTAGTTTTTTTAATGTTGAGTTTCAAACCAGCTTTTGCACTCTCCTCTTTCACCCTCAACAAGAGGCTCTTGAGATCCTCTTCACTTTCTGCCATTAGGGTGGTATCATCTGCATATCGGAGGTTGTTGATAATTCTCCCAGCAATCTTAATTCCGACCTGTGATTCATCCAACCCGGCATTTCTCATGATGTACTCTGCATATAAGTTAAATAAGCAGGGTGACAATATGCAGCCTTGTCGTACTCCTTTCCAATTTTGAACCACTCGATTGTTACATGTCTGGTTCTTACTGTTGCTTCTTGACCCTGGTACAGGTTTCTCAGGAGACAGGTAAGGTGGTCTGGTACTCCCATCACTTTCAGAATTTGCCACAGTTTGTTGTGATCCACACAATCAAAGGCTTTAGCATAGTCAATGAAGCAGAAATAGATGTTTTTCTGGAATTCTCTTGCTTTCTCCATGATGCAGCGAATGTTGGCGATTTGATCTCTAGTTCCTCTGCCTCTTCGAAACCCAGCTTGTACTTCCGGTAGATCTCGGTTCGCATACTGCTGAAGCCTAGCTTGTAGGATTTTGAGCATCACCTTGCTGGCATGTGAAATGAGCGCAATTGTGCGGTAGTTTGAACACTCTTTGCCGTTGCCCTTCTTTGGAATTGGAATGTAAACTGACCTTTTCCAGTCTTGTGGCCACTGTTGAGTGTTCCAGATTTGTTGGCATATTGAATGCAGCACTTTAACAGCATCATCTTTTAGGATTTTAAATAGCTCAGCTGGAATACTGTCATCTCCGCTAGCTTTGTTGTTACTAATGCTTCCTAAGGCCCACTTGACTTCACTCTCGAGGATGTCCGGCTCAAGTTCAGTGACCGCGCTATCAGGGACATTCAGATCTTTCCTGTATAGTTCTTCTGTGTATTCTTGCCACCTCTTCTTAATCTCATCTGCTTCTGTTAGGTCCCTGCCTTCTTTGTCCTTTATCATGCCCGTCTTTGCACAAAACGTTCCCTTGAGATCTCCAATTTTCTTGAAGAGATCTCTAGTCTTTCCCATTCTGTTGTTTTCCTCCATTTCTTTGCATTGTTCATTTAAGAAGGCCTTCTTGTCTCTCCTTGCTATTCTCTGGAACTCTGCATTCAGTTGGGTATATCTTCCCCTTTCTCCCTTGCTTTTTGCTGCCCTTCTTTCGTGAGCTACCTGTAAAGCCTCCTCAGACAGCCACTTTGCTTTCTTGCATTTCTTTTTCTTTGGGATGGATTGAGTTGCTGCCTCCTGAACAATGTTACGGACCTCCGTCCATAGTTCCTCAGGCACTCTGTCTATCAGGTCTAATCCCTGAAATCTATTCCTCACCTCCACTGTATATTCATCAGGGATATGATTTAGGTCATACCTGAACGGTTTAGTGGTTTTCCCGACGTTCTTCAATTTAAGCCAAAATTTTGCAAGAAGCAGCTCATGATCTGAGCCACAGTCAGCTCCAGCTCTTGTTTTTACTGACTGTATGGAGCTTCTCCATCTTTGGCTGCAAAGGACATAATCAATCTGATTTCGATATTGACCATCTGGTGATGTCCATGTGTAGAGTCGCCTCTTGTGCTGTTGGAAAAGAGTGTTTGCTATGATCAGCATGTTCTCTTGGCAAAACTCTATTAGCTTTTGTCCTGCTTCATTTTGTATACCAAGGCCATGCTTGCCTGTTATCCCGGTGATTTCTTGACTTCCTACTTTAGCATTCCAATCCCCTATGATGAAGAGGACATCT
Organism: Heloderma suspectum; assembly: GCF_057233095.1. NCBI lineage: Eukaryota > Metazoa > Chordata > Lepidosauria > Squamata > Helodermatidae > Heloderma > Heloderma suspectum. The sequence continues at coordinate 392,110,585 of NC_139458.1, forward strand.
TTTTTTGGTGTTAGTTCTAGAAGGTGTTGTAGGTCTTCATAGAACCGATCAACCTCAGCTTCTTCGGCATCAGTGTTTGGGGCATAGACTTGAATTACTGTGATGTTGAATGGTTTGCCTTGGATTCGTATTGAGATCATTCTATCATTTTTAAGATTGTACCCCAGTACTGCTTTTCCCACCCTTTTGTTGACTATGAGTGCTATTCCATTTCTTCTAAGGGATTCTTGCCCACAATAGTAGATATGATGGTCACCTGAATTAAATTTGCCTATGCCTGTCCATTTTAGTTCGCTGATTCCCAAGATGTCGATGTTCAATCTTGCCATCTCATGTTTGACCACCTCCAGCTTACCTTGATTCATTGATCTGACATTCCAGGTTCCTAAACAATATTGTTCTTTACAGCATCGGATTTTCTTTTCACTACCAGACACATCCACAGCTGAATGTCCTTTCGGCTTTGGCCCAGCTGCTTCACTCTTTCTGGCACTACTTGGAAATACCCTCTGCTCTTCCCCAGTAGCATATTGGACACCTTCCGACCTGAGGGGCTCATCTTCCGGCGTCATCTCTTTTAGCCTTGTGATACGTTCCATGGGGTTTTCTTGGCAAGAATACTGGAGTGGGTTGCCATTTCCTTCTCCAGTGGACCACATTTTGTCAGAACTCTCTGCCATGACCTGTCCGTCTTGGGTGGCCCTGCACGGCATAGCTTATGGCTTCACTGAGTTACGCAAGCCCCTTCGCCACAACAAGGCAGTGATCCATGAAGAGGAAAATACCAGCTAAATGCCATTAAAAGCTAGTGAGAATGGGATGGATTTGGGCAGGCACCTAAAAGATAAGTGATGAGAGCACCTGGCAAACATGATTATGGGAGGGGTTCTACAATCCGGAAGCCACCACAGAAAAAGGACCTTTCCTTAGTATCTACCCGCTGAAGCTCAGGTGGCAATAGTAGTTGTGTCTCTAGCTATTAGGAGGGGGAGAAGAGAAACAAAGATGTCATTAGGCTCAGGCTTAACTGCTGAGTTAATCTTTACATGCCACAAGGCTCTTCTTATTATTTTTGAATGTACATAAGTGTTTGGATGTATGCTAATATCTATGAATCTTATATTCCGACAGTAGGCATCTGTTGTCCGTGACAAGTATCTTTTTAAATTCCGTGTTGCTCATGAGAACATGACTTGTCTCTTGAAATCGGTATAGTGCAGTCTGCCCCAACCTGGTGCCCCCCAGATGTTTTGGTCTACAGCTCCCACCATCCCTGATAATTGACGGTGCTGATGGGGGTTGGAAGTCCAGAACACCTGGAGGACAGCAGGTTGGCGAAAACTGGCATAAATGTCTATATGTTTCCAATTCTATGTTAATTCTTTGAAACAACTGCATCTGCACCCATGGTGTGAGATTAGCAGAGAAAGCAAGTTCAGCATCTGTGGGGCTTATCTATAGAGGAAGTATGCCCTCTGCAGGGCAGACCTCATGTTCCATCTCTTGCTTTCTCCCACCCAGGATTGGCTCCAGATTTTGGGGGGCCCTTCGACAGAAGGCCTTCCTCCATGAGTGGGCCCACCTCTTTGCCTCCATCACCCTTTCCCTCTGTGCCCAATCCATGCCACAGAGAGGGCAGGTCAAGGCGGAGGCCGCTACTCCTTCTTGCTTTTGTCACTGTTCCCATACTTGGAGAGGGAAGATGAGCAGGGAGGAGGAGGAGCAGGGCCAGGGTGCTCTGGGGATTGGCGCTGGACCCCCTTCGGAGGTTTGGGCTTTGGCAGGTGCCCAGTGATGCCAGCCCAGACTAGACCTCCTCCCTTTAGCTAAGATGATCGCCATCTCAACATTCTCATTGCGTCACTCAGGGAAAGATCAGGCGGCCCGTTACACCATCTACCTTGTGAAGTGTACTGTAAAATGAGCCTGGTGGTGCCCATTCTAGCCAAGAGGTGGCAGTACTTGGACAACTGACTCCCTTGATTCTGTGCCTATTTTATATATTTTCTCTTGCTTGCTTGCTTTCAGAAGCCTAGAATGAAAATAGATGTGAAATTTATTCTGGGTGAAAGATCTAACTATACTGAACACAGTATAATTTTCTGTAAGAATTTTCTGTAAGACAGCACCGCAAACGCATACACCCCCCCCCCACACACACACACAACCCCGAAGTGTGAAACAGTAACCAGTTCTGCCAATCTGGGGAAATCATTTCTCAACATTTGCTTAGTTTTGTGCATACTGCCCTTGCACTGTGCAAGCACAGAAATGGCAGAGTTCATTAGCCAGATGCAGGGAGACCTGATTCAGACTGTGTGCAAAGGGAGGCTTTAACCCTTTGCCACTGCCATTGTCTCAATCCAAATTGGGGGACAGGGCATGGTTGCTATTTATGTTTGGTATTTTTAAATATATGAGTGTTAATTACTTTATTAACATCATGTCTAGTTTGGCCCTCAGACATCATGTTGTGTTTTTAAAAAGCATGTTTCTAGCTCATAAGAGTGCAGCAGTAGGCTTAGAAATGTGTGGCTAGTCCCTATTGAAATCTAGCACTTTCAGTGCCCTGCATAGCTCTTTGCCCCTCTCCCTAATTAAAAACCGGATAGGTTATAGAAAATAAGAAAATGAATGCATCTTAACTGATGTACATTGATACAGGATTGTTCTTTTTTAATTGCAGCATGTACATTTATTTATGACTTGAAATATTGACACCCTGCCTTTCTATCTATCACAGTGGTGGTTTAACAAATAGGAATAAAGACATGTAACACAATGAACAATAAAAACACAAGCAAACACACCAGGCCACAGCAGAAGCACCAATAAAACAGAATTTTCAAAGCTAATAAGTCATTGTCAGTTATCCCAAATGGCTTCTGAAACAACAGCCTATTAACTTGTCCTCTGAATCTCAGTAGTGAGGGGACCAAGCTCTCCTCAAGAGGAAGAATTAACAGCCCTGATCATGCTTCCACCTACTTAGCCACTTCACATTGTCTAGTCACATGAATGGATCTCCTGTGGTACAGGACAACAGATGTTCCCAAGGTGAGCATTGAGAAAAACCAGGGGTGCAGAACGTTGGCCCTATGGGCCAAGCTGAGCCTTCTGTGGACTACAATCCAGCCCTCTAGGGTTCTCCATATGCCCTGCCCCCTTTCCCTGGCCATGCTCCCTTTCCTTGATCACTGATAATATGGTGGTTTCCCCCTATTTTAAATGTTTGAAATGCCTCTCCTAAGGTGTAGTTATCGGTAGTCAGCTTTAAAGTAAAATATGCTGGTATTTTAGGCATTTGGACCCACCCATTTTGCGTTCAGCTTCACCCCCCCCCCAGAATGTGGCCCCCAAGAACTTATCTGAAATTGAACTTGGCCGTTGAGGTGAAAGTGGTTCAACAGCCCTGAGATAAAGCCTATCAGTGCTGTCCTAATTATAAGCTCTTCAATTTGACAACTCTTGATTAAAAAAAAAAAAAAAGTTCCCCAGAGCACAGTAAGGGGATGAGAACTTGCATCACCCCATGAGTGATTTATTATCAGTTTTTGAGGCAACACAAAATACTCCTCCAGAAACCTTTGAAAATTTCTTATCATCTGAGTTGAAATTGATCAGAACTGCATCTATTTACAGAAGATAGGTTTTCTCGACTGGGCAGGAGGATGGTGATCTGAAACTGGAGGAATTAACATCTGTCCCTTTGTCATGGTCAGATCACTTCCTGCTGAGGTTTAGACTCCTGGCAGCCTTCCCCTTCTGCAAGGGTGGGGGACCTATTAAAATGGTCCACCCCCAGAGATTAATGGATTCCGATGGATTCCAGAGGGCTCTGGGGGATTTTCCTGCTGGTATGGCTGGTGCTCCTGTCGAGGCCCAGGTTGCTCTGTGGAATGCAGAGATGACTCAGGCGGTTGACATGATTGCACCCAAGCGCCCTTTCCCTCTGAGCAGAGCCCGGCCAGCTCCTTGGTATACACCTGAGCTGAGGGCAATGAAGCAAGAGGGGAGACGGCTAGAACGCAGGTGGAGGAAAACTTGTGCTGAGTCTGACCGAACACAGGTAAGAGCCCACTATCGAGCCTACTCTGTGGCGGTGAGGGTGGCAAAGAGGCAGTTCTTTTCCACCAGCATTGCATCTTCTCAGTGTCGTCCGGCGGAGATTTTCTGAGTGGTTCGCAGCCTGTTACATTCTGGGCCAGGGAGAGAGATGGTGGAACCCTCGGTGGCACGCTGTGATGAGTTTGCACAGCACTTTGAAGATAAAGTTGCTCAGATTCGTCATGAATTGGACACCAGGATTAATGCAGTTCCATTGGTAGAGGTGTTCAGAGCGCCGTCTGGTCCAGTTTTATTGGATGAGTTTCAGTCACTGAGGCCTGAGGATGCGGACAAGGTGCCTGGCCAAGTCCGATCGACCACTTGTGTGCTTGACCCTTGCCCTTCATGGCTTAGTAAATCAAACAAGGAGGGGATGTCTGGCTGGGTCCAGGAGGTTGTAAACTCCTCCTTGACAGAGGGAGTGGTGCCTGCCACTTTCAAAGAGGTGGTAATTAGACCACTCCTAAAAAAGCCTAACTTGGACCCAGAGGATGTTAACAATTATAGGCCAGTGGCCAACATCCCCTTCCTGGGCAAGGTGCTTGAGCGGGGTGGTTGTAGGAGAACTCCAGGCACTGTTGAATGAAACGGATTATCTAGATCCATTTCAATCGGGCTTCAGGCCTGGTTTTGGAACGGAAACTGCCTTGGTCGCCCTGTGGGATGACCTCTGCCGGGAGAGGGACAGGGGGAGTGCGACCCTGTTGATTCTCCTGGAACTCTCAGCAGTTTTCGATATCATCGACCATGGTATCCTTCTGGATAGGTTGTCTGGGTTGGGAGTTGGGGGCACTGCACTACAGTGGTTCCGCTCCTACTTGGATGGCCGATTCCAGAAGGTGGTGCAGGGGGATTATTGCTCTGTGCCATGGCAATTTTGCCATGGGGTTCCACAGGGCTCTATTTTATTCCCTAAGCTGTTTAACATCCACATGAAACTGCTGGGGGAGGTTATCCAGAGGTGTGGGCTGAGGTGCCATCAATATGCGGATGACACCCTGCTCTACCTCTTTTACATCAAACCCAGGTGAGGCAGTCGCTGTTCTGAATCAGTGCCTGGGCACGGTAATGGACTGGATGAGGGCCAATAAACTGAAGCTCAATCCAGACAAGACGGAGGTACTGTTAGTGCGTGGTTTGTCTGCCCGGCTAGGTGATATTCAACCTGTTTTGGAGGGGGTTGCACTCCCCGTAAAGGATCACATTCATAGTTTGGGGGTGCTCTTGGATCCAGAACTGTCACTTGAGGCACAGGTGAACTCAGTGGCACGGAGCACTTTTTATCAGCTTAGGCTGGTATACCAACTACGCCCTTATCTGGACAGAGATAGCCTAGCTACAGTTATCTATGCTCTGATCACTTCTCGTCTGGATTACTGCAATGCGTTATACATGGGGCTGCCTTTGAAAACGGTCCAGGAACTTCAGCTGGTCCAAAATAGGGCAGCAAGATTGTTAACAGGGACTGGCCTGCGAGCTCATATTACGCCAGTACTTTTCCAGCTGCACTGGCTGCCAGTCCATTTCCGGGCCCGATTCAAAGTGCTGGTATTAACATTCAAAGCCCTTAACGGCTTGGGGCCAGGTTATCTGAAGGATCGCCTCCTCCCATATGTGCCTGCCCGGACCTTAAGATCATCGTCAGTGGCCCTTCTCCGTGAGCCCCTGCCAAAGGAAGTGAGGTGGGTGGCTACTAGGAGGAGGGCTTTTTCTGCTGTGGCACCCCAGCTCTGGAATGAGCTCCCTAGTGAGGTTCGCCTGGCACCTACGTTGTATTCCTTTTGGCGACAGGTGAAGACCTTTTTATTTTCCCAGGCATTTTAGCATTTTAGCTTTCTAAACTTTTAGCTTTGCTGTTTTAAATCTGTATTTAAACTCCTGCACTGCTGCTAGGTTTTATTGTGGTTGTATTGTTATATTGTGGTTTTAATGTTCTATATATTTTAAATTGTTTTATTGTGTGCTGTTTGGTTTTAATTTTTGTGAACCACCCAGACAGCTTCGGCTATTGGGCGGTATAGAAATGAAATGAAAACTAAATAAATAAATAAATAAATAAATAAATAAAGGTAACAGTATTCTCTATGAACTTCCCCTCACCCCTCTCCAATTCTGTGATGAGAAAATACATCTGCATTCCAAAAATTATGAGACCAGATTATGTCTCAAGGCAGAGTATAGGGAATCATATTATGGGAGTTAAAGCTAAATGATGCAAGTTTGTGTCTTTAAATATCTGCACAAATTGAACGTGGGATTTAGCTCCTTAAATACTGCTGAAGTTAAGAGAGCAATGTGGACTTAGAAGAAACGTCCTCATTCACTTCCATGGAAGGGACAGCTCTGCAGCAGCAGTCTAGTTTAGCCACATGGAGCTGCTCACTCCAGTGAGGTGAGTGAGGAAAAGTTGTGCCTAAATGACAGATGTGAATGCTCAGTGCTCTCAGCATATCACCAGATCAGGTCTATAACTTCTTAAACTTTTATCATTTGAGCATCTACAGTCAGGCCCAGAAATACTAGAACAAGGATAACTGTTTTGGTAGCTGGCCTCTGTACACCACCATATTGAAGTTGAAAGGAAACACACCCAGATGGGAGCAAAGTCAGGACTTTCAGCTGTAATTCAAGGGGTGTGACAAAAGTGGGGCACCAACCATTCAGGAAGGACAGCCAGTGGCATACACACAAACCTATCATTGGTGGCTCATAGATAATGGAACAAACCAACATAATTTCAAACTTAAGGATCACCTTTAATACCTGGATGAAAATCCTCTGCAGTCAATGACTGCCTGAAGTCTGGAACCCATGGACATGGCCAAATGCTGAGTTTCCTCCCTCGAGATGCTTTGCCAGGCCTTTACTGCAGCTGCCTTCAGCTGCTGCTTGTTTGTGGCTCTTTCTAACTTCAGCCTTGTCTTCAGTAAGTGAGAAGCATGCTGTATTGGGTTGAGATCAGGTGACTGACTTGGCCATTAAAGAACATCCCCCTTCTTTGCCTGGATAAACTCTTGGGTAGCTTTTGCTGTATGTTTTGGGTCATTATCCATCTGCAATATGAAGCGGCGTCCTATCAGTTTGGCAGCATTCGGCTGAATCTGAGCAGAAAGTATAGCCCTATACACTTCAGAATTCATCCTGCTGCTTTTATCAGCAGTCAGGTCATCCATAAACACCAGTGACCCAGTTCCATTGGCAGCCATACATGCCCATGCCATAACACTGCCTCCACCATGTTTGACAGATGATGTGGTATGCTTTGAATCATGAGCTGTTCCTTTCCTTCTCCATACTTTTATGTTCCCATCATTCTGGTACAAGTTAATCTTGGTTCATCAGTCCAAAGAATCTTATTCCAGAACTGGGTGGTGTTTTTTTAGGTGTTTGCTGGCAAAGGCTAATCTGGCCTGTCTGTTCTTGAGTGTTACCAGTGGTTTGCACCTTGTTGTGAAGCCTCTGTATTTACATTCATAAAGCTGTCTCTTGACTGTAGATGTTGACAATGACATGCCCACCTCCTCAAGAGCATTCTTGACCTGGCTAGATGTTGTGAAAGAGTTCCTATTCACCATGAGCAGAATTCTGCGGTCATCCACTTTAGTTGTCTTCCATGGTCTTCCAGGCCTTTTGCTGTTGCTGAGCTTGCCAGTTAATTCCTTCTTTTTCAGGATGTTCCAGACTGTTGTGTTGGCCACTCCCACTGTTTCTGATATCTCTCTGATGGGTCCATGTTGTTTCCTCAACCTCAACTGATGGCCTCCTTCACTCGCATGGACACCTCTTTGGACCTCATGTTGGGAGTTCCAGTGAACAGCTACCGAATGCAAATGTAACACTCAGAACCACCTCCAGGCCTTTTATCTGCTTGATTGGTCATGGGGTGCCCAGGAAACAGGCCACACTTGGCCATGCAGCTGCTTGTCAGCCATTCGTTCCATTACTTATGAGCCACCAACGATGGGTGTGTGTGCATATGCCACTGGCTGTCCTTCCTGAATGGTTAGTGCCCCACTTCTGTCAAAACCCTTGAATTACAGCTGAAAGGCCTGACTTTGCTCCCATCTGGGTGTGTTTCCTTTCAACTTCAATGTGGTGACGTACAGAAGCCAACTGCCAAAGCAGTTATCCTTGTTCCAATATTTCTGGACCTGACTGTATAGACATAGTTGCAGTGGCTTGTAGTTTGCCATGTTCACAATGGAGTTGGGGGTCCCAAACTTTTGGGACTGGTGGGCACATTTGGAATACTGAGAAAGTGTGTTAAGAGTGCCATCACAAAATGGCTGCCATGCAGGGGTGCCCATTCACAAAATGGCTGTTGTGGTGGGCAAAACTAGTCGCAAAACACCCATTTCACAGAAAGACAAACTGGTGAAGCGAAAAAAAAGGCACTTGCCCAAGAGCCTGAATACAAGGCAAAGTATTTGCTCTCCCTCTTCTCAGTGACTCTCTGCCAGCTAACTCACCCCCCCATCTTTTGTTCACGCTGGATCACGACTCATACATGCACACACAGAGGACCTTTCCCATCCTGGATCGCTACCCATACGTTCACTCTCCACGCCTCCAATCCCTGCAGGTCTCCCTGAAACTCTCTAAAGCCCCCCACCCCCAGCCGGTTCCCCTTCCAGTCTCTGCTGTGCCTGCCAGTCTCCCTGCCACCCTCACCAGTCCCTTACCAGTCTCTCCACAACCTAACCAGGTGGTGGCAGCCACAGGGCCCCTTAAAAAAAATCTCGCATGTTTTCCCCAGGCAGCCAGGGCATGCTACAAAGCAAAGCAGTGCACCACTCCCGTCTTCATTTTCCAAGAACGTCTCTGAGCTCCACACCCTTATGTCCCCCCCAAGCCCCCCCACTGCACACATATCAATTCACACAGACACACAGTCTGCTCCTGCAATAATCAAGATGGTTGTTTCTGCCCTGCTAATGGAATAGCAGCTAAAAGCAATATCGATTGGGATCGCTGGGGGAGGAGGCTGTGTCAGGGTTGGATCGGAGCCCATACAGCCCCAAAGCAGTTCTGATTCTGAGGAAGAGATAGAAACCATGGGAGAGGAACCTGCGCGCTGTTCAGAGGCGCCGCCGGAGGGAGACCCCCTCCCTGCTCACTTTCCTGAGAGTGGTAGCGACCCTGGCAGGCAGGGGGAGGGACGACTGGAGCTTCAGGACCCTAGGTGCCAGCGCAGGGACAAGCGGGAGATGGTGGGCGCCGAGAGGAGGCACTCAGCCCGCTTGGCACATCGTCAACAGCTGACCCCCGATGCCCCACAGGAAAAGGGTGGACTTCTGCCTCCTAGCCCTTAAATCCAGAGGTTTCCCGCCTCTGCCCTCTAAACAGAGAGCAACTGATTTCACTAAGGCAAGAAACCTCTGGTAGGCAGATCTCTAAAGTTTCCCTCATTATGCTCATGCAATTAGCATCTGTAAGCATCATTAGGTTGAATGGAAATAAAGCCTTGGAAAAGAGCCCTATCGTCTGCGTGTTGATTCTGGTTACTTGAGGATTTCAGAAGGCAGCAAGGGTGCTCCTGACAGGCTGTGTGTCTGTGTCTGTGTCTGTGTGGGTGTGGTGTGAAGTGTGTCTATGAGCGTGTAGGAGAGAGAAGGAAGAATGTGTTTAGCTCCACCTGTCCTGGCCCAAGCTGCTGTGCCCTCCCCTCCGCTTTGCCTACCTGTGCAGAAGACTACCCCAGCCACCAATATGGTCCTCTACCTGAATAAGGTTACCTGTAACCAACAAGGATGATTAGCTAAGGATGATGGCTAAGATGGCTAAGAAGGGGCCCAGAAGCATTCTAGGAAAGTAAAGGTGGCAGGCTGGAGGCTAGTGTTTCACTTTACAGTGTGTCTGGCTACCAGGTTTTAAAAATTTTATATATATATATATATATATATATATATATATATATATATATTATACACAGAAACACTTTTTTAAAATATAAAATTCAGTGGGGTCAGGGGGACTCCATGTGGCCCAGGGCAGTGCTGCATTGGGGATAAAGTAAATATCCCCAATAGAAAGAGCTGCTTCTCTTTCCAGACCGGCTTCAAGGAAACATGCTCAACAACTACCTCTAGGGTTACACCTGTAAACCTTTCTCAGTGACAAAAAGGGTTCTTCTTCCAACCAACGTTTAGGTCCTGAAAGGCACCTGATATTTCCTTCTGCATCCAACATGGTTTGGTGTTGTTTTTAAACCAGGGACAGGCAACCTCTTTGGAGCCATGGGCCATTTAAGAAACTGTCCTGGGCATCACCACAAAATGGCTGCCATGGGAGGCATGGCAAAGGCAAGTAACCTGCCCAAAAGACTGAGTACAAGGCAAAGTGGCATCTGAGCCACAATACACTAAACTTCAACCCCACAAGCACCATCTTGCTTACCCATTTAAAACCAGGAAAAAAGGATAATTTACATTCAAAAGTTGTTCACTTTCAGGGTTTAGTATGGGAAACTATAAGGCTTTGATCTGTTTGTTGTTGAACATATTTATTTGGACAAGTGAGCAAGAATTGGAGGACCATTTCAGACATTATGTAAACTCTACATGGTAGAGGAAACCGGGTGCACACTCAGCAAAATCACAGCCAATCCAGGATTCTCTGGTAAATGCCCTTGCATTATGCAGATTTCTGAATATGCTTGCCATATTCACACATTATATTTTTTAGGTGGACATTTGTGGGGTTGGGGGTTGTAGTTTTATAATTACAACAATTGAATGTGTGATATTGCTCTTGCATTCACACAAAGGTGTTTTCTCTAGCTGCATCAATCCTATCTCCCTGCAATGAAGGAAGCAAGTGGGGGCATGCATGAGTGAGTACAAGACCTGTTCCTAACAACAGAATGAAATTTAATAGGGATAAATGCCAAGTTCTGCACCTAGGGAAAAGAAACCAAATGCACAGTTACAAGATGGGGGATACGTGGCTCAACAACACTACAAGCGAGAAGGATCTTGGAATTGTTGTTGATCACAAGCTGAATATGAGCCAACAATGTGATGTGGCTGCAAAAAAGGCAAATGCTATTTTGGGGTGCATTAATAGGAGCATAGCTTCCAAATCCCGGGAAGTACTAGTTCCCCTCTACTCAGCATTGGTTAGGCCTCATCTGGAGTACTGTGTCCAGTTCTGGGCACCACACTTTAAGAAGGATGCAGGCAAACTGGAGAAGGTTCAGAGGAGGGCAACCAAGATGAACAGAGGACTGGAAACAAAGCCCTATGAGGAGAGACTGACAGAACTGGGCATGTTTAGCCTTGAGAAGAGAAGACTGAGGGGAGATAGGATAGCGCTCTTGAAGTACTTGAAAGGTTGTCACAGAGAGGAAGGCCAGGATCTCTTCTTGATCATCCCGGAGTGCAGGACACGGAATAATGGGCTCAAGTTACAGGAAGCCAGATTCCGGCTGAACATCAGGTAAAACTTCGTGACTGTTAGAGCAATATGACAATGGAACCAATTACCTGGGGAGGTGGTGGGCTCTCCCACACTGGAGGCGTTCAAGACGAGGCTGGACAGCCATCTGTCAGGGATGCTCTGACTTGGATTGAGCAGGGGGTTGGACTCGATGGCCTTGTAGGCCCCTTCCAACTCTACTATTCTATGATTCTACAATTCTAATCTTATCCTAGGAAGAAACCTGGGGAACCAGGTAATATCTGAACAGCCCAGGAAAACATCATGTACATCCTTTCTAATTTCTCTGAAGCGTCATCTGTCCCACAGAAGGTAACAAAGATGTTTCTGTTTCTCTAAATCCACTTGTTTTCCTCACCTCTAATGTCTATCTGTCTGTCTGTCATCTATCTAGCTATTCATTTCATTACCACCCAATAGCCAAAGCTCTCTGGGTGGTTCACAACAATTCACAGAATAATAAAATGCAGCATAAAATTTCAGTATAAAAAATTTAAAACACTTTAAACACCTAAAAACAATTTCAATAAAATACGAGACCTGTTAAGACAGTTGACACAGATGTCCTATCGTATGCCATTAAATGCCTGGGAGTATCTATCTGTCTGTCTGTCTGTCTATCTATCTATCTATCTATCTATCTATCTATCTATCTATCTATCTATCCCTTACTTATTTAATTTACTCAGGGCACAATGCTATTCATGTTTAGACAGAAAAAAGTCCTACAACTCCCAGCATGCCCCAGCCAGGGCATGGTGGGAGTTGTAGGACTTTTTTCTGTCTAAACATGAATAGCATTGTGCCCTTAGGGCGCAATCCTATTCAGGTAGGTGGCCGCCTCCGAACTTGGAGGCGACCACCTATCCAGTGCAGGGCAGGAGAAACGTGGAGGGGATCGCTCCCTTCCCGCTTCTCCTGCCCTGCATTTTTGGCTAGACAGCCTATTGCAGCTGTCTAGCCACAGGAAGGCAGATTGGGGGAGGAGGCTGCTGTATGACACATTGGATGTATCATACAGGTATTTCTGCCCTCCCCGCCCTGGAATGCCCTCTGGGAATGCCCCTTTTCGGCCACTCGGCACTCCTCTTGTGAGCGCAGAGCATGGGGCTGTTCTGCGCTGCCTCTGAGGCAGCACGGAAGTGAGGGGAGGTCAGTTCTCCAGGATCCAACCTCAGAGCGTGGGCTCCAAGGTTGGTTCCTGGAAAACCAGATATCCTGTGGCCATCTAGCCGCTGTCTAGCGGCCGTAGGATTGCTCCCTTCCTGACGTACATTTATGCCCCACCTTTACTCAGAGGAGCTCAGGGTAGTGTTTATGGTTCTCTCACACCATGTTATCCCTAAAACAATCTTGTGAGGTAAGTTAGGCTGAGAGATAGGACTGGCAAAGGGTCAACAGTGAGCTACGTGGCTGTGTGGGGATTTGAACCTGGGTCTCCCTAGGCCTCGTCCAACACCGTAACTGCTGTGTCACAGTAGCTCTGCTGATATATTATGCCTTTAGGGTTTAGGAAAGATTTTTCCAAGTATCCTTTGGTCCAGCACATTTCTGCAATCAAGCATTAGCATTACGGTATTCACTTCCAGGTTTTGGTGTGGGAACCCATAAGACTTTGGACTGTTTGTTTTGATATTGTTTCTATTTTAAGACTGTCCTGAGAGTGACGTTCACAGAGGTTAAGGCAACTTGACTTGAAATGCTAAAAGCACAGTCTCACAGTATTTTCCGCAGACCCTAGAAAGCAGAAACGCAGGGGGAGGAACTGTTTGGTGTTTGACGTTGGGTGACAGCCTGGGCATGTTCTTGACCTTGGTAATCACAGCTCTCTAGATTATACCTGAAAGTATCTCAGACCAGCACCGTGAACCCTAAAACAGATCTGCTCCTGCCGTTAACATACTAGCACAGGATGGTGCTTAGAGTACCATCAAAAGGCTATGGGAGTTTTGGCAAAACATACAATGCATATTCATAAGTCATACTGCATATTTGATCAAAATTCCTTTAACAGGAACTCGCTCTTGATGCATGAAACACATGGAACCCCATTCCAACATTCAGGGATTGTATTTCTGATTTCAGCAGGGTGTTGTGCTCAAAGGCCTGAGACTCTTAGAAAAACAACCTGGATGCAGGTTTTACCCATAAAGGCAGACTAAAAATAATTTTCAGTAAAAAATAAAAAAATAAAAACCAAGCAGATGTACACTGCAATTCTATATTTCTACTCAGAAGTAAATCCCATTGATTTCAATGGGGTCTACTCCCAGATAAATATGTCTGCATCCAGATCATTTTATTTTATAGTTCCGTCCTTGCATACAGCCACAAGCAGACACCCATTCTTTCTTTCAGAATCCCCCTTACCTGCCAGTCTAGTATAAATCCTGTGGTGGACTGATCTGTGATGAACCCAGGACCCTCTGAAATACTGGCCTGTACAAGGAATGGATCTGCCATGAACATTATGCCATGGGGTGGGTGGCTCAAAGAGATCTCATTAGTGGGCGGGATTTTCCAGTATTTTAAGGGTCTGTGTTTGGGTATATTCAAGATTTAAAATGCAAAAAAGCAAGGTGTGTTTAAAAAGCATTTGTTGTGGTTACTTTGTTATGTACTGTAACAGCTGAAGCAATATTCTCCACATAAATTAGTCACCTTTTTTTGTTGCAAAGGGACATGCGTAGTGCCCCTTAAATTAGCGACAGCAATAGCCCCACTGTGTGTAGAAACAGAATTTGCCGCAGCCATGGCTACTCCGAAGGAATAAGCACCCAGGCTCTGAAAGCTCCCCTCGCCTCCCAACTCTGATCCTGCAGGAGCGCAACCTTCCATGCTGACATAGGGAGCATCTGCACCTAGTGTGCAGGGAAAGCTTAGCCTGGCGTGAGCCACAATGTAGTCTGTAGAGGGATGCATGGGGGGGCCCATCCTTCGAGCTGAAAAGTGTTGGGCTTCTGAAACTGTTTGCATGAGACTTGGAGGAGCTCCTACTGCATGCCTGCTTCCCGAGTCCGTGGGCCCAAAGGCCAAGAACGGGTGTACCTTTGCGGCCATGGAAAGGGAAAGCAGGGGAGGCAGGCACTCCAAAGCCTGGCCAAGGGCTTTTCTGCATGAGGCAGACTAAATGCAGACTGAATTCTCTGCAGCTGATGGAGGTGAAGGCGTGGTATAGGGTTTAACACGGTGCGAAAGAATACTGCCCCATTGGCTGTCCCAAGACAGAGGGCACGGTTCACTTTTTAACGGACTGTCCTCTGTATGCAGAGCTGAGGAAGCAGTATCTTGAGCCCTTAACAGTTGGGTCCAGTAACAAATCTTCTTGAAGTGTACCTTATTATTACTGGCTGGTACAGATTACTATATTTCCTACAGGACCGCCACGTTTGCCCACGGGCTTGGGAGAAACAAAAATTTTCAACTGGTATAGAAGATTAAGCCTGCTAATATAGGTTAATAAATATTGTCTAGACTTTGTGAAATGCTTTAATAGCCCCTATGAAATGTTTTAATTAGCTTTGTCATAATCACCCTCCTTAATACTTCTTATTTTGGTGTCACTTTCTTTTTTAAGAGGGGTGTTTTATTATGTTTCTGTATGTGTATGGCCTGACTGGTTAATAAGCAATAAACTGAACTGAACTTGTTGAGATTTTTAACCCACCACTTTACTGAGGTTACTGCTTCCAGATTCTTTGCAGGGTTAAGATTGGCTCCGTTACGTGTGTTTTTTTCTGGGGGGGTTTCTTTCTCTGCCTTTCCTTACCTTCCATTACACAGGCAGAATGTGGTATAGCAGAATTTTGCAATCACATTAGGAGAACTGTGCAATCACAATCCATCACTGACAAATAATACCAGACTTTTCTCATTAGAAACCCCCCCCCCAAATGATTTCAAAGCATGGGAGAAGCTCTGGAGGATGACAACATCATGTAAAAGACCTACAAACTACCATAAGTGAGGAATCATGAGCACACAATAAAGCCCTCGTGTAGAAAGGCTCTTAGCCCCAGACTCCACATCCCTGGTGAGAAGTAGGATGGCCAGGTGTCCAACTTTATAGAGGACAGTGGTTTCATTTCATGTATTATATTTCTATACCTCCGAATAGCTGAAGCTCTCTGGGCAGTTCTTCAATTTTGGAGGGTTGGCAGAGGACAGTCCGCTATTTGAGGGGCTGTCCAGTCCAAGTCTGGCTTAAAACCAAAGAATCATAAGGAGAGAGAGAGAGAGAGAGAGAGAGAGAGAGAGAGAGAGAGAGCAGCACAGATCTTGAAGGTATCGATCAGCAATCAGCATCTGGACAGCAGACTGAGAAGGCGCACAGGTCACCCAGTCAGTTTTCTCCACTATGGTGAGATGTTTTATATTTCTGTTTAAATTATAGATTTTTTTTCTAAATTTGCACCTATTCATATAATTCACACCTGTAAATGTTGTTGTTGTTGTTACTATTATATTTATTTATACCCTACCTTTTCCCCAGTACTGGGACATAAGGCAGCTTACAAAAATTAAAACATATACAATTAAAATGTTATACAAATTGGTGTCCTCTTTTTTGATAATACAGTTCCTCTGCAATGCGACCCTAGAGAAAAGACAGTGGTGCTCCGGGAATGTTCTCCTCCTCCTGAAATGCAAGTTCTTCGCCTTTGGCATGGGAGGTAAGAAAATGGCTTGCAAGATTGAACTAAGCATAGCCCTGCTTGCCTTGATCCTGCCTGCAAGCCTTTGAATGGGGCACTCACTTTTGCAAGTGTCTCTGCTCTGCTTGAATCTTGCAGCATCCCTAAAGCTGTGGTAGTTAGATGCACATCATGTGCATGGGGGTGCTTACAGCTTTTGGGGGAGTTGCAGGTTATAGTTACTGTTTGATACAGCAGGGCAGTCCTGTGAGGCAACAGAAAAATAGGAGAAAAATACCTGCAATACTGACTGAAGACCCTTGCTAGGGGTATCTTAATGCATAACACATGCATCGGAGCTGAAAAATGGAGGACCAAATGCTGCAGAGGATATGGGATGGAGGGCCGGGGAATGAGTTAGGGATCCCTGCAGCAGGAGCAAGGTGGCCAACCTATTATGAAAATATCTTCTTGTGTGCTTGTGTGTACGTGTGTGTTTGTATGTACCTGCACACACTCGCAAACACACAAACACACACACACACATGCACACGCACACAGAGTTCCAGCAAGGCACAAGTCATTCTCTGAGCCTACAGTAAATATTCGGCAACATTTCAAGCCCAGCGACATGTTTATTTGTTTTCCCAGTTAAAGCTTGGCTACCATTTGGTCTATTTTTAAACCACAGCTCTGACAAGACGAGACCTTTTGGGGGAGAAACAAAGGCGCTCGCTGAAGCACCCAGGGAAACAAAGCTGGGAGAACAAAAAACAAAAGCAGCGGCTCAAATATAGTCATTAGGTTATGAAACTGTTTTCCCTACATTGAAGTGTCGACAAAGGGTAGCACAATATCTGCCAAGATGGCTCTGTCAGGTTGGTAATTTTAAAACACAAAATTGCTGTAAATTAGGTTTTTTCTTAGTAATCTAAGATTGTAAGGAATGAAGCTTAGCAAACACAGTGAATTACCACCCTTTCTCTTTAATCGTACTGTGATGCAAGTCCAATTTAGACATCACGCCCTCCAAGCTTGGATCATGCTCTCCCACCACCTCACATCTTCCTGGTGATTCCCACCCCCAACCTGCTAGTACTATGGTTTGCTGAATTTTCTGACTGAAGAGGTGGCCTAGACCTGAACAGCCAGGTCCAAAGTTTGATAACTGGTAAATTATCTAAGAAGTAGTGATCACCAATTAGTCTCCCCTGGGCCAAATCTGACCCCTGATTGGGTAACCAGTAAGTCCCCCCCCCCCCAGTACTAGACACCGGGGTCCTCCAATGAAACTGGCAGCAGATTCAGGACAGAGAAAGGAAGTGCTTCTTCAAGCAACACTGATGGAATTCACTGCCACAAGATGTTGCAATGTCCACTGGCTTAGATCCTTTTAAGAGGGGATTAGAGAACTAAATGAAGGACAGATCAACTAACGGCGATAGGCTTCTGACTAGCATGTTCTCAGGAGCAACCATGGGAAAGGGCTGTTTCGTTCTTTATCTTTAAACTGGACTTGGACTGCACAGCCCTTCCAACAGGAGACACTTTCAGAATAGCAGACGGTCCTCTGGTAGCTCTTCAAATAGAGGACTGTACTCTGTTAAATAGGACACATGGCCACCAATGGGGCTCGCTAGCAGGCTTTGAGCATTGACACATTGCCTCTCAATCCTTTGCAAATCTACAACAAATTTAGTTGCTAGCCACAGCCTTAGAACTAGGACCTAACTACACATTACTTTAAATGTATCACTTGAAGCAACATTTCAGGGTTTGTTTTTAAAAAAATTAAAACCAAACAAGGAAGGCCCCGGTCTGGATCAGCATGCTGTGAGGGGAGGTTTGACCTTTGTCCCCCCGCCCAATCTGGGGAAAAAACCTCACACCTCCCATATGGCAAATTATTATTATTATTATTATTAATGTATTAATTTATTACATTTATATCCCGCCTTTTTTCCTCCTTAAGGAACCCAAGGCGGTGTACATAACCATCCTCATCCTCCATTTTATCCTCACAACAACAATCCTGTGAGGTGGGTTGGGTAGCAATCGTAAAAATAACAACCTGCCATTGGCGCTGATGGAGATTCCCCTCTCTATCCCTCCTATTGGTGTTTGTCACAGGATTGGGGATAGGATCAGGATCATGGCTGGGGAGGGAAGAATTAAACCTCCCCCTGCACCATGTTCCTGATTCAGATTAGATCCCCGCAGGCTTGGTTGTAAGTTTTAGGAAAAGCTGATGTTGCTTCAAATTACATGTATAAAGTAACGGGTAATCAGGACCTTGCATACCACATCTGCCTGTGAGGCCATCCCAAACAAGAATGAGTGGGAACGTCCTTCATTTTGCACATATGTAAAGTTTCAGGTTTTCTGCACATGCCTGGCAACTAAGCAAACAAGCGTGCATGTTGAGGTTACCCCACTCCCACTGCTGTCATAGCTGGCTTCCGAGAAAGCAGACTAGCTGTCTGCACTGGAAGAACGGATCATAGAGATCAGGATTGTGCTCAGTCAGCACTGAAAATAGCAGAGTGTGGATGATGTGGGGACTTGCTAGGGTTTCCAGCCACAGCCCTTTCAACTGAATTTAGCCCCATAGTTGGCCATTGCTTGACCCTTATTTGGGTGGCACCTGTTTGCATTTGGTGGAGGAACAGGCCCACAACCATCCCACCCACCATGCACCTAAAGCGGCCATTTCCAATCTGGCGCACCCATGTTGCCTGACAATGATGGGAGTCTTGGTCCAACACATCTGGAGTGCACCAGGTTGGGGAAGGCTGACCTAAAGTGACACGAGAACATGGGTGCTCCCCACAGTGGCCCACGTGTACAAAAGCCTGGTTCACACACGCTCCCCGTGAGTTGGGGGAGTAGATGTTACTTCTGCCAGCTCACTTTCTTTCATCAGCTACTTCACTGAGCAGTGTATCATCCACATGTGCTGTGCATTCTGAATTAATGAAATTCTACATGGCACCAATTGATTTTCTTAAAACCTGAATACTTTGAGCCTTTCTATGCGAGGCTTTTCTTGTGCGCTCGGGATTGCTCACTCACGGTAGGGCCTCTCCTGTGCTTTGCAACCATTATCGTGGTTTTTTCCCTAACAAGGAAAGCCTGGTATTTTTCTAAATGATGTTATAGAGTCCTCATTAGGGATGGCCGAACTCACCCACCGCCACCTTGCATCCCGTTCGCCAGACCCCCGCCGGTTGACTGACCCTGTTTGGCACATGGGGTGAGCCTCCGAACAGCCCATGGGAACCTGGCGAGCAGTGCACCGTGTCCCGCCGCCCGTGAGCCGCCGTTTTGTGAAAAATGGCAGGTAAGCTATTTATGTAAATCACAATTTGGCACATAATGGTGGGCATAAACAGCGCCATTTACACAACACTGCAGGCGTAAATGGTCTAATTAGATGTCATGTAAAGAATCTGTAAACTTCCATGAGTAACCAGTCTTGATGGCAGGATAAAAGCCCCATATGGAAAAGCCCCTTCTCTCATGCATAGATGGCAAGGCTCAGTTTTTGAATGGACATTTGCAAACACCCTGGTGATTTGCATAGTTGCTGTGTTGATTCACTCAGAGCTAAGTTTTCTTCCTACCATTTTTGTGCCAGCAGCTTGAACTTTTAACATTTACAAAGAAGAGCTTAAAAGAGAAGCAGTTTGACCAAACACTGTTTAAAATAAAGCACACGAGTGTCTGTTTGATGATCCAAAGGAGGGGAATGGCAGATGGAGCTGAATGCGCCCCAGTGGAAGGAGCCTGGGTGGGCAGAGCGGGGAATTGGGGAGGGGGGGAGGGTGTGATGTCAGAGTTGGGGTGGAGCTCTGAGTGCACCAGCTGCCACTGAAGTTAATTGAGAGCAAATTATTTCGGGAGGAAGGAAGGAGCTCTACCGCAGCAGAGCAGTAAATGGCAGCGAGCTTGAATTTGCTTGTCAACATCTCTTTCTGCCCAAATAGTTTTGGAAAGAGAGAGAACAAATTGTAGACTGCGGTTAGGTGCCAAAGGAAGATTGCAGCATCCCTGAACAGTACATTTCTTAGTAAATTACAGGAGTAGATTATGTTAGTGGTCTCTTAAAAAAATTGCATTGAAATTCCAACTATTTCTGATTATGGAACATTGCTGGTGGGGGGCCTGCAGATGCTGTAGTGCTATTAAACATAGATAGAGGAAGACTAGGAGGTTTTTTAAGCACAGTTACAAAATGGCTATTTCTCTTTTCTACTGAGTAGAATTTGCCTGCCACACCAACATAATGTGCTCTCTTCCAGAGACAAATCACAGCTGTACGATGTGCCACGGACAAAGAATACTTTCTGAACAGGGAACAGCATTATGTGCCTTTAATATATTGAATTAGCCAAAACAGTGACACCAGGCAAGCCACCTTTTCTCCTGAATTTCCACAGGCTGCTGTGATCCCTTTCACAGGTTTCATTAAGGCTCAGTTTCTGAAGCTGTTTTTTTTTTTACCAGTTCCTCTTAACTCTGTCAGATTAGATTACACAGAAAGTGAACGAGGCCTCCATTTACTTCTTGGCAGATGCTTAAAATGCTCTGCAGTGATTGATGGGAGAGGGTGCCTGGAGGAAGAAAGGGTCATCAAAGGACCTGCCAAGCAGTGGGAGGATCAGGCACACAGAAATGGGTCATCATGGCAGGTTTCAAGGCTGCTTTGTATCACTTTTTCCTATGTGGTGATTAATCTCCATTCAAAACCAAAGACCAGCTCTGGCCTTAATGAGAACTTTTTTTTTCCTGGCAGGGCTCCAGATACAGCTGTATGACAGGCAGATAGTCAACAGGTGTGGCTTTGTCACAATATGGCAGTTCAGAAGTGGGGATGGGGGAGCCTGTACAATGTCTGTCGCTGAGTTTTTAAAAGCATCAGAAACCATGACTGAAAAGGTGGCACTCCTAAATGTGGATTGTTTAGGGCCCTGGTGTTCAACTGGTGGGTCAGGACCCACCCACCAGACATATCTGGTAGTGATAATAATAGTTAAGAAGTGGGTCCCATCCCATAATGCATGCTTGGGTTAAAAGTGGATCGTGGTTATGAAAAGCTTAGGGACAGGTATGTGCGCTGTGCCCCACAATAATAGGCAAACAATGGTTAGGAGATGGAGTACAACAGTGTTTGGGAACTGTGAAGTGGTCAAGAAGAAGTAGTTTACTAGCAGAAAACTGGCAGATGCTCTTGTTGATAATCCAGAGCAGGGCCCTCCCCCCCAAGTTGTGCCTGTGGGCACGGACAAAACCTATGTTAAATTATTATTCTTTTTAATATGTACACGGATTTGGATATATCTATAGCAATGACTACATATGAAATGCCTTCAAGTTTCTTTTGAGGATACATAGACTTCAACAAAAGTGAACCAAATATCCAAATAAGTATCTATTTGAAGGTGACATCTATATGCCAGCCTTTCAAATACTGAAAGCATTGTAAGGTCCTCAATCCACTGCATTATAGGAGGTGAGTGTTTATCCTTCCAACATTGTGATATCAGTCTTTTAGCTCTCAAAAGGGTGCAGAGAATCCATCTACCCTGACCATTTGTTAATTTCCATGAAGCAGGTAAATAATTTAAAAGAGTGTGTACATCAGTGAATATTAAGGACTGTTCCAGTACAATTTTTTTCTGTGTAATAGCCTCCCTGCAAAAAGAAGCAACTACTGGACATTGCCAAAACATATGTTTAAAAGAAGCTTTAGTGGTATTGCACTGTCAGCAATTAGCTGAATTAGACAATCCCTTATCAAAGAGAAGTTGCGGTGTCCAATCAACACAAAGCAAACATTTGGGCTGAATAAGACGCAGCTTAAGATCCAAAGACATGAAAGGTAGATGCCAAAGCAGTGATCCACTGATTAGGCATTTTGTGGTGGTGTTCACAGCAGTATCTCAAATTCCCAAATGCACCCACAGGTCCAAAAAGGCTGGGGACCCCTGATCTAGAGCAGAAGAAAGGCAATCATTGCATCACCCACCTGTGGTCTCAGATTACCTTAGACCAGGGCTGGGAAATGTGTGGCCTTCCAGATGCAGTTGGACTGCAACTCCTATCATACCTGACTATAGGGGTCAGCTGGGGCTGATGGGAATTGGAGTCCAATGGCACTCGGTGGGCATCAGGTTGGGGAACAGCTTTTCCCCATCCTTTGGCAGAAGGACGGTTCTGGATCCAACCTCCAAAGTGGCAGAGCCTTGGGCAGGTCATCATCCTCTCAGCCTCAGTTCCCTATCTGTAAAACAAATGAATAAATTAGGCTGCTTTTCATATCAACCTTGCAAACTATAATCCAGGCTGAGCAAATAGTGAATACTGTTGCTAGCCTCTCTGTCAGCAACTCCACATGGGTAATTAGTAAATGTGAAGCAAAAATTAAGCCTCTAGTAACTCTCCTGAAAAAACAAAATAAACTGAATTAAGTTTCAGATTATTAATACCAGAGCCAATAAAAAGAGCACTCCTTTCAGCCAGATCTTATTTGCTAAGCTTCCAATGTTCTTTTGCAAAAACATTTCCCCATGACATTCTTTTTAATAAATGCTTCGTGTTTGGTTTCAGAGCAGGAAAGAGGCAGAGAGCCAGAACCTTTGTAACTTCTACAGGGCAAGGTGGTGGGAGACTTTACAAGGGAGCTGGAAGTTAGGAGAATTATGCTTTGTTACTAAAATTAGGCTCTGCTAAAATTCATTGCTCACAGCATGTTTGGTTTGTTTTATTTGGAGGGAAGGCATAGAACCTGCCTGGGAGTATCAGCCATGATTACAAAAGCTTTAATTTCATTTTCTTGCACAAATTTTGCGTGGGTTGAACAATGGGCAGTTAAAAGTCTTCTCAGTTCTGCCTCTTCCTAGGGGTGACATACCTCCCACCATGTTTTCCTTTTGGTGGTTTGCTTTCTTACTGATCATTTAGCACTTGAATGCTACCAAGTTCTTGTTTCTTCCTTGAGCTTTTCTAAACAGGGCCATTTGCTTTTAACAAGGCATATCTGTATGTGTATGCTTGTGTGTATATACAAAGGACAGGGTGATGGTGATATCAGTATCAGTATTATTATGGTACTTCTTGATTAGCTAGAGAAAGGGAGGGGCAGAAGCAAGGTGGGGATCTACTAGTAGAACCCTGGGTGAACTGTAGATTGGACTGGATTTCAGACTCCCCCCCCCTTTTTTTTTAAACTATGGCAACAACAAAATCATTCTCCCCCCATCCTAAACTTTACTGCTGAAATGAAGACTGCTTGGGGTAGGTAGGTATAATCAGGAGCAGATTTTGGTAGAAGACGACTGCATCCTCTTCTGTTCAGTTCTGGTATTCAGGACAAATTCCTGGGCTCAGAATTCTTTGATTCTAAGTGTATGTATTTTACACCAGGCTCTGGTTGGTAGATCATGGGGGTCCACTAAAAAATAAAGTAGATCATGCAAGGAGTGGTGTAGTGGAGTCAAGGCTCACAGGGTTGAAGTGCCAGGGCTTTTTGACCAGCAGGGATGAGGAGGTCATCCTCAGGTTTCTCTCTTCCCTCTGAGCATAGCTGCAATCCTGACAGAAGGGGGTGGGGGTGGAGAGGAATTCTCATAGCAACCATGTGTAATTGTGAGCTATCCCTATGGTAATGCCAAGTATTTTGAAATGGCTTGGTGCTGAATGGGCAATTAAGACCAATTAGTGTTACAACACAGCTGCCTGTATATTTGGACTCTCCTCAAGGGTGTGGCTACAGGGACTGAGGGAAGGTTACAACAGTTGTGATTGTTTAGCTTGGAAAAAAGGAGGGTAAGGGGAGACATGCTAGAGGTGTACAAAATTATACATGGTGTGGAGAATGTGGATAGGGAGACATTTTTCTCCCTTGCTTATAATACTAGAACCTGGGGTCATTCCATGAAGCTGATTGGTGGGACATTCAGGACAGATAAAACGAAGCACTTCTTCACACAGCGCATAGTCAAACTATGGAATTCACTTCACAAGACCTAGTGATAGCCACTCACTTGGATGGCTTTAAAAGGGGTTAGACACATTCCTGGAGAAGGCTATCAATGGCTACTGGTCCTGATGGCTATATGTTATCTCCAGTATCAGAAGCAGTATGCCTATGTACACCAGTTGCTGGGGAACATGGGTGGGAGGGTGCTGTCGCACTCATGTCCTGCTTGTGGGTTTCCCACAAGCAGCTGGTTGGCCACTTGTGTGAACGGAATGCTGGACTAGATGATGGACCCTTGGTCTGATCCAGCAGGGCTCTTATGTCCTTATTGTCACAACGAGTGGCTGAATGTCATGATTTACCATTGCCTGCAAGCCCTAAAATTCGGTACATATGTTGTCTGAGACTCCCAGCTTAGTAACAAGATCTGAAGATGAGCATTTGCACACCTCTCCTTCAAAATGGGGCAGCGGGGACTCAAAAGCCCTATGTGCACTGAACAGAGGCAGTAGAGTCATGTCTGCTGTCCATGTCAATCTTCACACATTCAGCGTCACATTGCTATAACGCCTGACATGTACAAACTACAGGTGCAATAAAGGACAATGCTTTTGCAGCGGTCCAACAGTGTGAACAGCTTGTATATGTACAGGCTTGTGCTGACGTTTGTCTGATTGCATATGGGCAGGGCCAGCAGATATAATCCAACTCCTCCTGTATGCGCATTCAGTGTTCACACATGTGCTGTGGGTCCAGAACTATTGTGTACTCACAAATACTTAAGTTAGTTTTAGGCCACCCAGAAAACAGAAATTTGGTACACTCTGGACAGTATTTATCGGTCATTCTGCTAGCACAAATGAGGTTGTACCAGCAGAAACTAGATTCTGAACTATATGCAAGAGAAGTCTCTAACTAAAGTTATATTTGTGTAAGCACAGTTGTGCAAGTGGTTGCATGAGCATAATGTGAAAGTGTAATGTGCAACCACTTGCATAATGGATTCGGTAGTGCTGTTTGAGTTTGCAGAATGGCACCGTTGGACACTGCCCAAAGTGAAAGACAGAGTAGTGAAGTCTGAAAACGGGACACCTGAAACCCTGTCTCTACAAATGGCAGGCAAATGGGTACGGTACTTCCGAGTCATCTAGGAAGCAGAAACTGGGCACACACCACCCAGGCACATTGATGAATAGAGAAGTTTGGAAATGGGACTTTTTTTGCACCTAGGAGCCAAAACACAGAGAATGAAGTTTATGTCCTAATTGAACAGGGCAGACCCCATAGGGGACATAACTTCGGGATGCCGAGATTCCTTTGTCTCTTCAGACTTGGACTGGGGAGGGGGCACTCACAGTAGCAGCTAGAAATGTAGATCTAAGCTTGCAGAATGCAAGCTTCTTTTTCCAGCATGTATAATATATGCAACTTTTTTTTTTTCAGATTTGGGCATATACTAACCTTTGTCCATGGTGCAAAAGCTGACCAGTGGCCCAAACCTTTGATTTTACAAATTAAAAACAATTTTGCAAAACCACAAAACCAGTACATTAGGTGGCAACATTGCCCCCCACCCCCCACCCCCCACCCCCCACCCCCAAAAAGATAAAATGCCCTCTGGCAGCCAAACAGCAGCAGCCTGCGGCATTTGTGTGTGACTGCAGGCCTACAGCAGAGAGAAGTTAGCAATGTAATGAAGCCTGGCAGTGTTCAATAAATGCCACCTCTGCTGGCAACAGCTATTCGACTTTATTAAACATGGCAACATAACCAGAGCTACAATCTCAGCACGGTGACAAGGACTGACCCAGTCCAGTTGCCAATAGTAGCTGGCCTATATATTCAGCCAGTAACTTTAACACAGACTCCTCTTTCCAATTCCATTCAAATGCAGATTGATCACTCTGCTAACCACTCTTGCTATAAGTTCCAGACCCCATGTGAGGCATCCTCGGGAGCCCCTCTATTTCTGGCCAGCTCACTGATTTACATACAGATGGTTGCTGTTACATTTAAATGGCTCTGTTAACTAGGCAGCCCTGCAAAAGGGACAAATACCTCTGCCTTAAAAAAAGAAGTGTGCATGGAGTGTGTGTGATTGTTTGACTTGCATTTATAATATTGCTATAGGACCGAAACATAAAAAAAGAACGGCGATATTGTTCTTAAAATACTCGTGCCCTTGTTCAGCTAGGAGCCATGTGTGTGTAGGGAAGGGTTCTGCATGTGTGAACCAGTGGAAGCTGGCGGCTCCGATATCAGCGGGGCAGTGCATCCACTCCGGGTTTCAGTCAGTACTTGTCAGAACTCTAACGGAGCTATCCAAGGTGCAAAGCCCTGACAAGGGACACCTGGAAGCCCCCACCCCACCCCCAATCCCCAGAGTTACTCATTCTTGTCACCATTGGAACTTGCCTGTTCACCCGGCTCTTGCTCCAGCCCAGACAGTGGTGGTCGTGGTGAGGAGTACCACTTGCCACTGCCTACTTGCTCTCCCGCCGTCAAGGAAGCAAGTGGCAGTAGTGATGAGGAAGAGGATGAGCAGAAATAGCAGCTGGTGACAATGATGGTGAGAAGGTTGACTCACTAGGGTGGGAGCCCATTGAGAGTCTTTTGCCTGAGCGCCCTCCAAAGGCTGGAGCTAGTATTGGGTGCTGACCAATTATTTAGGGGCGGGGTGGGGTAGAAGGGCTGGATTTGGCTTCTCCTACTCTAGCTGATCAGTGCAACTGCTGCTTTTCTGACAGGTAATTCTGGTGATTCTCTGGTTCTATCATGTACTCAGCACTGGGAGAGAGCAAAGCTAATGTCTAACCAGGTTGCGGTATCCACCTGGTAGCAACTTCGATAGTAACCTTGGAACATTTGATAGTGGCCTGATGTGATGACCCCTCCTATGGAAAGATATGTGAAAGAGGTGCACATATAGATACAATGATTTGGAAAAAATAAAACAAAGGATTTCAGCACCTTAACAAAAACCTACATCAGAAACCCTTGGACTGTTTGGGAAAACATCAAACGAACACCATCAGAAAGGACACAGTTATATTTATTATTTACAAAGGGGACAAAGGTTAAAAAAATGAGAGAATTTGCAATATCCATTTACACAGAGTATATTTCTTTCATATGTACAAACATGCTCACTGGAATTATCATGTTAGTGCTGGAGTTACAAGGGAGGGTTCTTCAGAACATACCAGGTGCCAAAGTTTCACCCTACAGTGAAATTCAGAATGCTCAGGCTAAACATCCAAAGGCTTTTGAGGGAAATAAAAATGATTGACTGGTGAAATCCCAGAGAATAGGGTGGGATGAATTTGGACATCCCAAATTAATGTAGGGAAATTGTGTCTTTGAATTTAAATGCCTCCGTCAGAAGTTCTAGCTACACTGGCATCATTCCATTGATGTGTGACTTCAGCATTATGGATGTAAGCAGCCATTGAAGGCCATCTGTGTGCATAATATAGGTATGCAAGCTTATGTAAGGGTTGCAGTACAATGCAGTTCCTATTTTCTGGCTTCATAGTCAAAACCCTTAGGTGGAAACGGGAACTTCTAAAACCTGAACTTGCAGCCATTCCCAGATGACTCTTTGATTTTCCATTGATAACCTCCATTATCAATGATAGCGGGAAGTGAATCCTTTATCTTCCCAAGCTAGGCTTGTAAATACCTGCTCGCTTGGTTACCTGGGGCAAGTAAGAATCAATTTCAGCCAAGGAACCAGGCAAGGAAGCTTTGTAAAATGGGAAGAGTCTGACAGTTTTATTTACTTACATGATTTATGTCAACTTTCCGAGAAGTTGCCCAAAGCACTGCCGAAGCGAAGCATAAAGTTTACCATCAGAATACCAATACTAGGAACATTTGAGAATGGCGCTCCGAAGACAGAAAATAAACACAGACAGAACAGCTGACCAAGAGGGAAAGCAGCTATTTCATTATAGTTTTCTGAACAAGAACTTCAACATGTTCCTGGAGACTATTCCTTAACAAAAGCTCCACTACCACAAAGGCTGCCCTCTGTGCCTGAACAGATTTTAATTCTGAAATAAAAAGAATGGGGTGTCGACGAACATCTCCCTACATGGCCTAAAGCGGGGAGGGGGAACTCTGGGACAAATCCGGCCCTCTGGGCTTCCCCAAATGGTCCTGCCCCTTTCCTCTGGACCCACCCCTTCCCCTCAACCATCAATCATTTGGTGGTTTCCAAGCTTTTGTGCATAGAATCATAGGGTTGGAAGGGGCCTATAAGACCGTTGAGTCCAATCCCCTGATCAATGCAGGAGTCCAAGTGCAGTGCCCCCCCCATGCCCACGCCCCGGTTCCAAAAGGTTGAAAAGCCTCCCCTAAGGCTTCGTTACTGGAAGCAAAAGCTTTACACTTAAGTACGCTGGTATATTTTTTATTTTGATCCCATCCCTTTTGCCCATCCCTCTTTCCTTTAACCCTACCCGCCAATGGAATTTTGGAGATGTTCCCTGGGTGTTCCGCCCTCAGGCTAGATGAAATTCAACACCGTTGACCTAGAGGGCTAAAGACGTTTATGCAGGGGAAGGTGCTCTCTGCAGCCTGATGCTGAGCCCAAGCCACATAGGGCAACGTGTGGGGAGGCTTGCAGATGTATTTGCAAAGCTGCTCTAGGGAATCTGCTTCATTGCTCTTATTGGTTTCCTGCTTTTAACCTAAACCGGTTTTATTCTAACAGAGAGTCATTGCTTCCTTTGTAGATATTTAGTGGATATTCTTCATTCCGAGTTATTTTAAATATCTGAAAAGTGCTTTGTGCTGTCCCTTGCAGCCATCCTTTGTAGGCTAGCTGCACACCAGCTGGGTATTATCTGAGCCTTTATAATCGTCATGTTTCTCAGAGGAGAAGCTAGAGGCCTCAGAAGCCCAGGGCACCCCCAGACCAGGGACTGCCTCCAGACCCACAAGAGCCTGAGCCCTCAGGGGAGGCGGTTGCAGGGGTATCCCTGTCAGGAGAAAGGGACTCTGCCACTGAGGCAGAGCCACCCCCTGATCCCCAGGAGTGTTGTCACCTCAAGCAACAGGCTAGCACAGCTCCTGTGAGGAGTGTGAACCTGCAGAAAAGGTCTCCTCAGGAGAAAGGGACTCCTCAAGAGTAGGGCTCTGGAACGGGAGCTCTGATTACTGCAGCTGAGCTCTGGGTGGGGTCCAGATCACTTTGGGCTTAAAAGCCTTCACTAGAAATCCAGCCAGTGCTGGAGCAACTTGGTCCATCCAGCCTTTGCTGTGTGCCTTGCCTCCTGAATTGTGTGCCCTGTGACTGATGCTCCGTTTACTGACCTTCTGGACCACTTAATGTACCTGACTGATTTACTGTGTTTGACCTCTTGCTTGTTGCCTTGACTACACCTGCTGCTGCCTGATCCTCGTTGCCTGATTGACTGTGTTCTGATCTCTGCCTGGATTTTGACAACTCCTGCCTTAGCCCAAGCCTCCCTGGACTGAAATTTGCATGCTTGATCATTTGCTTGCCAATTTGACTATTATATCACTCCCTGTATTTGCTTGCAAACAGCCAAGACTCGATCTAGAGCAGGACAATAGTGCTCTTGAAATTTATCAAGTTTGTAATATCCCTCTTGAGCTGTGCCAACCTCTTGGCAAAGCTGCCCAGCAGAGTTGCCACTAGCTGGGGGGGGGGCGCTCAGGCAAGTTGCCTTTGCAGCAGGAGGGGGGAACCCTGCCAGCTGCCCTTCCTGCATTTTTTAAAAACCTGTTGGCAGTGGTTCCTCCTAGGCTGAATCTAGGCTTACCGCCTTTTTTCGCTTCCAATGCGGTTTCACTGCCCGCCTTTCACACTACGCAGTAGCCGCCTCGAATTGGAACCAGAATTTCCTACTTCCGTGCTCCCGCTTTCAATACCCTAATATCCTGGTATTTCCCCTTAATGTGCTCTGATTTTCCACTTTAGCTACCGTATCCGGTCATAGTCCCCTCCCCTGCCTGTCCATATACGGCGGTGTTTGTATTTCCCTCCTGTCCAATCACAGCTCTTGACAGCCCCATGTCTTCTTCTGGCTACTGATCACATAGCTTCCTCAGCAACTACTGTTTCCTCAGTAACAAGCAAATGTGCACGCACTTGTCTGATGTCAGAAGCTAAGCAGGGTCGGCCCTGGTCAGTAGTTGGATGGGCGATCGCCTGGGAATCAGGCTTCCTGCACTGAGCAGGGGGTTGTTCTATCCCTTCAAATGAGACTAAGTTTTACCCCCTCCTATCCCCCGCTCCAGATGTTTTTTTTTAAAATTAAGGTGTTATCCTTGTAGAATCGGGGCGTCTCTGTGATTTTTTTTCTAATTCAGGCATGATCTTCAAAATCGAAGTTGTGAAAAAACAACATCTGGAGCGGGGGATAGAAGGGGGTAAAATTTAGTCTCATTCTAAGGGATAGAACAACCCCCTGCTCAATGCAGGAAGCCTGATTCCCAGGCGGTTGCCCATCCAACTACTGACAGCCAACCCCACTTAGCATCCGAGATCAGACAAGCGCGCGCAGGAAAACAGCACAGCACTTGAGTGTGAACCAAGCTCATGCATTTGATGATGCATTGCGACAGGGAAAATGGGTGAGTGTGAATCATCACGTTTTAATGCGAGCGCGTTTAACCCGATAGGACACCGAATTCATTGCGATGGCGGGTGCAGTGTAGATGGGCCCCTAGCCTCCGTCTGCTAGCAAATGGAAGTGCTGCAGCAGCTGACGGGGAGAGGCTCCAGGCTGCATGGCATGTCATTTTAAAAGTACCTTCCCCACCCTAATTTTGGAGTAGCAGTGATCTGACCCAGTCAGACGCTGCCTTTGGGGGAACATGACCAATGAATGGTGAAGAGCCATCCCCTCACCACTCATTGGCCATATGTCCCAAAGCCAGGATTTGATTGGGTCAGATCACTGCTACTCCAAACTTAAGGAAGGTTTCCTTAATACTTTCCATTGCACCTGTGCCCTCATTGACCCCTCAAGCTGGCTTAGTGCTGCTCTCCCCAGCCCCCCACTGCTCTCTTTAGGCCTCCTCGCCATTTACCAGAACAGAAAGGAGTCCCCTTTTCTTTTCCCCCTTCTTCTTTTGGTGCCTGTGCCTGCTGCAGAGGAAAACATCCACCTGCAGACACCCACCAGCTTCATTTCCTAAGAATGTCTCTGATCCCATGTGGGGCCCAGAGGCATTCATGGGAAATGAAGATGCCCCCCTCTTTCCATACAGCAAACCTTGCAACTTTGCAGGCTGAGGCCTTTCCACCCATTTCAGAACTGGGTTGCCTTCAGCCACCTGGGTCCTCACGCTTTAGCCCCATACTGGAGACATTCAACATACATCCTCCTAGTAGGACAATCCATTCTGATCCCTAGCTAAGCACCATCTCAAGTACTCAAGCAGTGTTCTATTGAAGAGAGCATGGAACCTGTATCTCAAAAAGGAAGGGGCTATTTTCATGTTAACTGGAGGAGCTGTAAAGAAAATCTAATTCTTGTTATTTTCCTTTGGCAACTCTGGGATATTATTCAAATAGCTGAGTTAACAGCATGCAGAAGGATTCATCCATCATTAATTAAAATTGATTAGACACGAACATTCAGTTTGACAGGCAAATGTCTTCAAGAACTACGGGCAAAATCCAGTATGCATTTGCCTAACTATTCCATAGCTCCTTTTATGCTTCAGTCAAGGCTGATGAAACACTGAATTAATACAATTGGTTTAAAAAAAAAACCCTGAAACTATACAACAGTAGTATTTACATGCAAATTATATGTCCCAATACCAGGTTGTACTACGTGTGATGCTATCTTTGCCAACATCATTAAAGCAATAGAAGCAGCCAACACACAAGCATAATTAAAAGGATGCAGTCTCGGAAGACACAAGACAGCCCTTAAGAGTTCAAGATTTCCATAGCAACTGTCCCCTGATTAATCCTGCTTGCCAGAACGCACAGAAATATGCTACAAGAAAGCACCCAGAAAATCCTTTGTCAAAGGCAGGCCCACTCTAGACTCCTGTGCTGTCCTGGGCCATTCAGGAGGTAGCTCTCTCAGCACCACACTGCCAGAAGGTATGAAGAGGTGTGTTTTAGGTAGATGCATCTAATGCCTCTTAAGAGACCAACTTGGGGAACATTTAGTGCCTGGTGACAACATTTAGCATCCAGTGACATTTGATCATTTTTTAAAAATTAAAAAATATGGGCGGCTAAACAAATGCTGCATTCAAAATAACTGTGGTTCCTTTTGTATCTCAATTTTTAATATTAAATAATGTACCAGGGAATTGTATCATTGGCTGAAGAGGAATCAAATGGCGGTAAGTGCCATTGGAACATCTAGTCCAACGCATTGAACCATGACAAGAATCCCCAGTCCCTAAAGTGGCTGTGGCAGCACCTGAATTGGGGAATTCCCTCCTCAGAAGTAGTACATGAGGCTTGCCCCATTGAAAGGCAATGTAAGGTCTTTTTTAATAATTCCATTAGATTTCTCAGAATTAGGACCACTTATCCCAATGTGAGATCAACCGATGCTCATTTATGAGTTTGTATTATTTTGAATTACTTATTTTTTTGATGCTTTTGTTGATAAAAATTAAAACCCACTTAGAAACTGCCAAGAAAGATCCCATCAATTCTGTAGGTTACTTCTTCTACTGCGAAATGCAGTTAACAATTAAAAAATCCTTCCTATTGTTAAACCCTAATCTCCTGCTCTGTAGCACAATTGCTGTTGATTTAGATGCTTGATACAGAGGAATGCCAACACGCAGCTGCTACCCCAATACCCAAAATGGCTGGGTTTATTCACAATATTTATATCCCTTGACAAATAATGTATTTCATTGATTCTAGAATGCCCTCCAAATTGAAATTAGCCAGGCTCCCTCTTTGTGTTTCTTTCAACAGAAACTGAAGACACTTTTGTTTCAATGGGATTTTAATATAAAAACCTAGTTTAAATGTATAGCATCCTTTATTCTTATTGCTTCTAGGTTGGTCGTTTGCTTTGTTTTTTTGTTACAGCTTTTACAAATGGTTGTACATGCATTTTTATTGATTCGGGCCAGCCCTACCATTGGGCAGAGTGAGGCAACCATTTCAGGTGGCAGATGCTGGTGTGTGTATATATGTGTGTGTTGCAGAGCAGGGGCAGGGTACTGGAGGGCTGCCTATGCCCCATAAACTATCCTGCTGTCCATAGGTGTGAACAGTGAAAGATGCTGTCCTGTCATTAGTGTTGAAGTAGGATTCAACTCTCAGTTGGTTTCTGTATAAGAAATGGTGGGGGCATCTTGTCCTTTCTCTCAGGCAGCAAAGTGTCTTGGGCCAATCCTGCTGATGATATTATATGGTTTTATTATTATGTTGCAGGCTGCCCTGGATACTTTTAATAGAAGAGTAGAATAGGAATACATCAGAAATAAACTACCTTTTCCATCTATCAGCCGTTCTGGGTTTTCCTTGAGCAATCTCTGTTTGGACATATTTTTAAATACTGGAAAACAACCCACATATTCTGCTCCTGCTTCAAGTCTTCTCTTTTATCTTTACACTGGAAAACCCAGAATGCTAAATTATATTCTTTGGTTTTATTGGCAGTGCAGGCCTGCCCACTTACATTTAGTAAGATTGTTTTTTGTTGTGCTTACAATGCTTTTAGCTGTTAATCCACCCTGTTTCATTCACGCTTATCTAATGTAATTTCCCTCTGGGCTGTGATTACATGATTTGGGACGTGTGTTAAGGTAGAGTTTGCCAACTGGCAGTCCACAAGCAGCATCCAGCCTGTGAAGATTTTGTCCAGCTTCCATGGGCTCACCTGCAGAGAACGTTCCCCATCAATGCCTCTGTAGTGGATGCTTGGGTCTGATGTCATCAGTGGACAAATGATGGCTCAAGTACACATAAGATAGTGGCAGTAGCTGCCACGAAAGAGGAGAATATGGTCAGAAGGAGATGTTAACGCATTTCCACCCTTGCTGAAGTTGGCTACACCAGCAAAGACCCTTGGATAGGCAGACAGTGAAGCTGTCCAAAGGGCCTCCTAGGAAAAGGTGAGCAGCGCTGGACTGCGCTATCACATTGCTGTTTTAGGCATGTGCCTTTCAAAGAGAAGTACAAACAAAAGGGGAAGAAATACATAAAGTTAACACTAAAAACTAGGCTTTTAAAAAGTAAGTAGTGGAAAAAAAGATGCCCTTTTGTTGATATAAGAACATCAAACTGAAGAGACTTGTGCGTTTACTATTATTTCAGTGTTACATGATCTATCCAAAGAAGTGCTCTCTGCTGAAGCATTGGGCAAAATATTTCACATATTTGGGCAAATCCCAGAATACTGCTGTTGTGTGACTCACACAACTTCCCTTGCCCACATGGTTGCACCAGTGGCACCCCCCCCCCCCAGCTGAGTGGGCTCACGCTGAGAGTAGCACTTGCTATGCTGTTGGGGATATGCTTGCCACCTGTCAAGACTATTTCTCAGGAATATAGCGGTAAGAATCATTAGGATCTGGATATATTTCTTCTCTCCACCCCCAACACCAACTACCTAGTTTTTTTTGCCCTTATTTACAAACCCTGCCCCACCTGTTTGCCTTTATTTTTTCCCTTTGTCATCCAATGTATTGTGAACGGCATTAAAAACTATGGAAAGTGGCAAGACGTTATGCTCAACATTTATGTTTTCTTTGTTTGTAATCAAACAGTGGTTCTTGTATCTTAACATACACCAGACAAAACAGTGTGTAATATATTGTCATGACTTGAGGACTCACACTGAAACAGGAGTGACCAGTAACAGCAAAAATAACCCACTGAGTTCCATAGTATATGATCAGGGATGGATACCGATCCCTAAACTTTGCTGCAACCTAGAAATTTAGATTCTTGCTTCCCACCCCAGCTCTGCAGGGCTGGCATCTGGGAATATGAAATATTTCTCCAGCCTTAGTGAACTATGCTAGACTACCATTTGATAACCCATGTTATTTAGTCCCAAACCAGAGCATTATTTGCCAAGTTGCCTTACATCTCCACTTATCCAGCACTGCTTATCCAGCTATGACTAGGTCACAAAGTGTTTGAGATTTAATGTAATATTCCTCTGAGGAGGACATAAAAATATTTACTAAGTCTGCTATTGTGCAGTGTCTAATGAACACCTTTTGGCAAACTCTTCATTGTAGAACTCACGCACAGAAAGGTTTACATTTCTACACTATTTCTTTGGAAACATATTACCTTCAATAATTACTTGCAATGCCACTGACTCTGTGATCTTGTCTAATTTACATGAAAGGAGGCAGCAGAGGTTGCTTAAAAACATGACCAGAGTGACTCTCATTTCAAACTCACAAAATGGGCGGATGTTTCTGAATTTTAATGCAATGACAAGGGCAGTTCGTTTCTTTTCTTACTGATCGCCAGCACTGTTTAAGGAAAAGCACCAATACTGCCTACCAATGAAATAAACTCACTCTGTTATCTGCTGTGGTTGTTTTCTTTTAAAACCCCATGTTCCTCTAAAATGTAAGAGAGTGGATCTATTCTGTAGAGTGCAGATCAAGAGACTAAATAAGCATATTAGAGTCATGGCTGGCTTTAAAAATAGTTAGGACAAAGTTATACTTTAACATCCCATTAAATCCAATGGGAGAGCAAAGTACTTGTTGAAATCTCTTTCACTGAAACCAGTGGGATTTTAAAGCGTTTAGAGCTTTGGGTACAACCCTTACATTTCCTTCAAAACATATTTAATGTTGTTTGATGTGGATAGCAACCATTAACATGCTTTCAGCATTCTTTTTGTTCATGTAACCAGTGGTTAAAGAGAAAATTCTTTCCCCATTGTCAGGAGAGCCCATACCAAGCCTAAACAACTAGTAAGCCATCTTTAAACATTTCTCAAGATTCAGCAGATGTCCATGCTCAGAGACTGAATAATCACCGTATTTGGGACCAGGAGGTAATTTTCCCTGTGACTGGCTAGGGACATGGTCCTCAGGAACCCCACAGTACCCACAAACAACCCAGTATTCACAACTCAAAAACAAACCATGGGTTCTCTTCCTGGGTTGTTTGTGATTAACAACCCATAATTACACCACAGTTTGCACGTAACAACAACCCATGATTCAAGGACAGTCTATACTCTGGGTTGTGCATTCTATTGGGGTGTTCCAATGTTTGAAACCCACTTTCTTAATAAAACTGTCTTTCTACAGAGAATAGCCAAGGTGGCATCCAATCTAAAAAAACAGAAGTACAACAGAAATGAAAAGAAGAGCCTAGTAGCACCTTAAAGACTAATACACTTTATTATGGCATAAGCTTTCATGGACTCTAACCCCACGAAGGCTTATACCATAATAAAGTGTATTAGTCTTTAAGGTGCTACAAGATTCTTTGCTGGTTTTTCTGCAACAGACTAACATGGCTCTCTGAAGGGCTGCCTACACCCGTACAAACCTGCCCATGTGTTAAGATCATTGTTGGAGGCCCTATTTGCTGGCCTTCTATTAGGATCTGGAAGGTTAGAGGGCTCTAACAATAGGACCTTCACAATGATGGCCCGTGCCCTATGGAACTTTCTCCCAAGAAATATACAGCTGGCTCCATAGGTTCTTCTTTTTAGGAGGGTTTTTTTTTTTTTAAGTTATTTGGCTTTTAATTGAAATTTTTTTGTTATAAATCCTGCTTTTGTTATTCATAGTTCATTCTTAAGTTTCAATAAAATAAATATATTTTAAACACTTAAAGGGTGGAACCCTCTCACAAGTTGAACATTATGTTTTAAATTATATGCTGCCTTGGGAAGACTGAAATCTTGAAAGATGGCTAAGAAATGCATAACATAAAAAGAACTGCTTCTCTGGAAATAGAAATAAAAGTAATGATTTAAAAAATACAGAGTACCCTTTCCTTCCATGGCAGATCTCCACACCACATTCCCAGTTGCTGTAGGTATGGAGATTATACAGGGCCATCCCTGTAGTAAGTGGATTTAAACATTATAGCTCCTAGATAGAGCAGCAGCAGTAGCCTTCATATGGTGGGCTCTTTTATTTGAATTGGCTTTACTGTATTTTAGGTAGAAAAAACCTAAAATCCTGGATTCTTGAATGTAATTTTCTCCATATGACAAGTCTATGTCCCCTATGACCAGGATTCACCCATTGACTCCCCTACCACTCAGAGCTGAGTAGACTGCAAGACCAATTGTCCAAATCCACAGCTGGGCAGAAAGGCTGGTTGTCTGTAAGCAATTAGAAACAGGTGTTGCCGGTGGGCTTGTGTGCCAGCAAGAGCTGTCACAATTGAGCAGTCAGAGAGACACTTGACAGCTGCAACTTTGCTTAAGGCCATTGGTTCTTGATTTCCAATTGCTGAAAGCAAAGTATTTTTCCAGAAGCAGGAAGGAATGTCAGTTGACACTACATTAATTAACAGCCTTTCCTTTAATCATTCTCATCATGGGAAATAAGAAAAAATGGAACCACTTAATTAATTACACATTTATCTTGTCCTTCCACCAAAAGCTTAGATGGCATTTATGGTTTCCAACTCCCATCTTCCCTGCACAACAGCCCTGTGAGGTTAAGTTTGGACTGAGAACATGAGTGGCCCAAGGTCACCCAATCAGCATCATCACTGAGCAAGGATTTCAACCCACGTGTCTCCCAGTCCAAATCCAACACACTGTCTGCCAAACCAGAGATGGGTAACTTGTGGCCCTCCAGATGCTTTGGTCTACAACTCCATCATTTCTCAGCACTGGCTATGTTGGCTAGGACTGTTGGGAATTGTAGGCCAAAACCCCTGAAGAGCCATAAGTTGCCCACCCCAGCGCTAAACCATGCGGATTTAGTAACAGCTTATGAAACACCCCGAGTCAGAGAGCATGGGTTCTGATCAGCTCTGACCAGAAGTCACTGAGGGCTAAGGGTGCCCAGGAAGGTTTAAATCATGAAACCACGTGTTCACAGAGTTTGGGACAGTACAGTCAACTTTCCTTTCTCTCCAGAAACAATGGGGCAGGATTGATTCCTTTGTCCCTTTAACCCTTAGCCTCAGATTTATGCTGTGTGTGTGCACCTCTGGTAGTGTACATTTGTTGTGCCCATGGCTAAGCACGTGGGCATGTATGTTAGGAAGTAGACAGTGGCCACAGCTTTACTAAACACAGGCTACAAAATACAATCTGTTGTATATGCCACATTTCCAAAGTATAGTAACAATATCGGCACAGTTCCCTTGAGGAGCTGAGCAGGGAAAGTCTCTCTTTTCCCACTCCTCATAAAACACAACATAAAACTTGCCCCTCCCACTTTTAAAACCTGCCTCTCGCAGCCAAGAACAAAGCACCTACATACAACCTCAGAGGGTGATGATGGATCTTGGCAAGAGCCAGCTTCTTGCTTTCCTGGCAGACAACAGATCAAAACTTCTCTTCAGCATTCAGCAGGCAGAAGATGGCAGGATGCATAAATAGCTGAGTCCACATTACCTAAACAATGACATCAGATTTACAAAAGCAGCAAGCAAAATCTCAGGATGGCTGCACAAAATTGATCTTCAACGAGCACCATTAAAACGCGCGCATGCGCGCACACACACACACACACACACACACTTGAATCCTCCTGCACCCAAGAAATAATCAAGGGGTGTCTTTTGGGAAACAGCTCATCCCATCAAATGTCTTTGACATCTTGCACATGTATCTGTTTCTTTGATATTCACATCAGGGCCATTTCCTCAGCGAGTCACAAACAAGGTGAAATGTTTCCAAGCGTTCCCACCCCGGGAAGGATGAAAACAGCGACATCTCTGAGTTAGCAGGTCCCCT
Source organism: Heloderma suspectum (assembly GCF_057233095.1). NCBI lineage: Eukaryota > Metazoa > Chordata > Lepidosauria > Squamata > Helodermatidae > Heloderma > Heloderma suspectum. The sequence continues at coordinate 392,149,623 of NC_139458.1, forward strand.
TCCACTGAACGTCTGCTCAATGGCCATCCTCCCCTGCGACATCTCAGCCTAGTCAGCGGCTCCCTCCTGCTTTTGGAGCAGCTTGTCTGTCATGCTGGTGTGTTGGCTGTGTCAGTCCAAAAATCTGTCTGCCAGTGCCTCCACAGTGGAGTTGGCCATCAGAGTGATCAGTGAAGGTCACTCTCTGCTGCTCTGCACCTCCGCTCCGCTGGACATACAGAAACACACAGGAAGAAGGAGACAACAAAAATTAAGTTATCTTAGTGCTGCACTGGTGCCAAAACAGCATCACAGGTGATAGAGGATGCTATGCTGTTTGTACCCTCTGAGAGGGGGAAGAAGAGGCTTAACACATTATTTTGTTGCAAATACTCAAGTGAAAACCATCATGCAAAACAATACTGCTAATAATCTTAGCCCTTTGTAACACTGTAAAGCAGCAAGAGAGGGTATAAATCAGGAAGGTAGAAATCAACTACAAGGAATAGAATTTTCTCTAATTCATTTTTGGATGGATCTTTAAAGAGGACCATGCAAATCCCTCAATTGCACTGAGAGTGCAGCATTGGGTACTAGTCACCAAATTCAGCACCCTGAGAACCTCAGCATTTATTTTAAAACCATTTCTTTACTCCTTAGGGCTGCAAAATATAGGTCCAAAGGTCTTTCCAGATGAGGAGTTAATTGTGCAGTCACCTTGCCTCAAACACAAAATTTTATGAGGGGGCAGTGTCTTCTGTTTGTAACCTTCCCATGTTTTCCCACTGCTTCTTCCATTACCACAAAAAAACCATTCAAGACCGAATAGTTGCACAGTGCCTTCTGATTGGTAGTGCTAGTAGCTGACTATCTGGAAGCACCCTAAATGTGCAGACCATACCTGGTAAAAATATCAAGCCAGGGAGTTGGGTAGAGGCTGAGCATTCCCAGTAAGTGGGTTCAGGACCTTTCAGAATAAATTATGCAAAATGAAAGCAAAACGTGCATCATTTTATCCAGGTCCCAAATCCAACATTTCACTGTACAGAATTTTTATTTTTAAGGGCACACAGAGTGTATACATAGTTCCGGTGGAGGCTCCGATGTCAATGGGGCAGTGAATTTGCTCCAGGTTTCAGTCAGAACTCTAAAGGAACTATCCAAGGCCCACTGCATAGCCCTGTTTTCATGCCAGAACCCATTCACACAAACCATAACCTTTTACACCAGCCTTTCCCAACCTGGTGCTGGCCAGGTGTATTGCACTACAGCTCCCATCATCCCCAGCCAGCACAGCCAATGGGAAATGCTGATTTACATTGACAATGTAATTTTCAGAAAGTATGTCCATGTGACAGCTGTCCATACTCCAGCACGTAACTAGGACTGCTAGAAGATGATACGTCTCAAGATCCTATATGATAGGGTGAGGGTATGGACACTTGGGGTCCTATAAGCATCATCTCTCCCAGGGGTCAAAATTCCTTGCTTGTAACTTGGGTTGTTAACATGTAGAATTTAAAAAATGTTAAGAAAGCATTCAAGTGTTTTTCTCTCCTCTTGAGTAACATCATATGGAGAGATAGGAGGGCCATGCACACTACTTGCATCCCCTGCTGACTGCCGTTCATGAGTTGGGGGAAAGTCTAAAGTGGAGTTGGGGAGTCTTATGAATGCACGTAGGTTGTGCCGATGAGGTGCAACCCTGTATGATCAGGATTGCACTTCACAGGGGCAGCCGACACGCATTTGGCAGACTTCCCTGCTTCAGACCCCCCCAGTGCATCCATAGCATGGGAGCTGGGCCATCAGGGGTCACAACAGCATGGCAGGGCTAGCGCAGGTAACATCCACATGATGTTACTTACATGGACAGAAAGACAGCCAAGTAGGGCTTATGTTTCCAAAATTATTATATGCAACACTAGGGGTACTTCCTGATGCAGGAAAGTCATTGATGCTCTTCCACTGTGAACTACATGTTGAACTGCAATCGACTTTCCACATTTGGGGGGGATCTAGCACTTTTTATGGGTGTACACTGTGCTATGTTCCATCCATACTAATGGGTGGAACATAGCTGTGTGGGCAGGAAGGGGACAATTCACCTGCTCCCCTTGCTTCTCAAGTAGACTGTATGGTAGACACACTATAAAGAAACAGTTCAGAAGCTACGTGACGAAGATTTTCAACTCTTCCCACCCCATCCCCTGCCAGGAGAAAAGTGGTTGGCTTATGGTAATCTTTCTTTCTTTCTTAACTGAGGTGTGTGGGGGGGGTCACCTGTGTGGCAGGAGGCAGCCCTTGCCATTTCACATGCTGCTGCTGAGTCAGCCGGGCTCAGCACCCTCTTCATTCACTCACTCCCAGTCTCCCAGATTGAAGACTAGCACTAAAGGCATCTACACCTGCAGAAACAGTATGGATCTTCTGCACTTAAATACATATGTATATATATATGTTGGATCTTCTGTTCTTCCACCATTTCTCTGGAATGAGAAAAGGTGGCAGAACAGAAAAGACACAGGAGGCTTTTGACTCCATCATAACGTTGTGTCCCCCAACCCTCAGTAAACAAACTGCGGGAACTGCACACTAAACCCCCTGTCTGGAAGCACTCCAGCAGTATCCATGAAAACCCACATTTGAGGGAAAAAATTAAGGAGAGAGAAAAAGGGAAAAGTGAACTTTACATTGAAATACTACAACTATTAAAGTTAGTATCCAAAAGGTACAGTATGCATTCCAGAGGGTATGCATACTTATTTGTAACATGATATGAAATAACTTGTATGTTTGGACCAATTTGGATGAAACATTTCGTACTCACAGAATAACTCCCATGGGCACCATTTATGTTGGGAAATGGCTACCCGCCTAATTTTTCCACGGATTATCTCATGAGTACATTCCCACTTCCTGCCATGGAAGTATCTTCAGAAAGCTTAAGTTGATGGCCATTTCCAATCTAGGTTTTGTGTTCGTGGGAGCATGGCTATGGAATATCTGTTTGAGTGTCCCATCAATGAAAAAGTTATGTTTAGATTTCTTCATCCTATTTTGAGGGATTACACAAACAGGTCAGACTAGGAGAAATTGGAATGGCTGCTGGCAAATAATATAAAAGGTATTACCTGTAACAATATGCATTCTGGCAGCTTTGAAATGCCATCAAAATGTGTTGATAAGAATGTCATTGACTATGAGATGGCTAATTGATTTTTATGTTGTTTTGTCAGTTCTGTTTAACCTGTATGGCTTTGTTTTATAATTTTTTGCAAGGTCTAAGGCTAAACTAATTATCATCATAACCTTTATTATATTATTATTTCTAACATACTTCTTCCATATGCACTTCATGGGATCACTCAGAAAGACATTTCAAAAGAGCAACACATTATATCAGAAGATGTGCATTTCTATGTACTGGCTTCCTACTTTAAAAAAAAATAACCTTGCCTGAAATAAATATAAAAACCCTAAGATAATCTTAGGTAGTCTAACATTTTACACTTTCAGCATAACTTTCTAAAATGATCGCAAAAGCACATAAAGATTATTATCAGGGAGGAAACATAATGAAGTTCATCTACATTTCAGAAACTGAGTGGAAACAAGGTATTACTGCAAAATTAGTTCACAGATTTAGAAATTCAAGCATGTCAATCATGTGTGCAAACACCCTGATTGTGAAGCCAATTATATACTCTGATTTCTTATTGATTTTCCCTGAAAAAAGCAACACTAAGCTTTTCATATAGTACAAATGAATGGACTGAGAAAAAGGAATTGAGGAAAAAACATACCTTGTGAAACTTTGTTGATCATTTAGAGAATATGAAAGAAACATGAAAAGAGAAAAGGAAAGACGTTATAACTATCAGGAGTATTCAAAGCACATCAATAATGGAATTTTTTTTGAATAAGTAAGGTGATAAGCAAATAAACTCAGACCAGCTACTCTACAATTAAATAATGGACATGTAGGACTGAGGATTTTTCTTTTTCTGCTCTTTAAACTACAAGAATTTTCACCTGCTTTTTGCAAATGAAGGCATTTACTGCAAAGTTATAAATGTATAAATTTGGATCTACTTCAAGACTGAGCCACAAGATCTAGTGCATGGAACAGACGTTTAACTTTCAGCAAAGCTATCTCATGCTTTTTAGTAAAAAGCGAGTTCCAGGTTAGGGATTATTAGGAAAAAGGATCAAAACTGCTGATATCATGATTAATGCCTTTATACAAATCTTTGTTATGATCACACTTGGAATGCTGCGTACAATTCTGGTCTCCACATTTCAAAAAGGATATTATAGAGCTGTGAACAGTGCAGGAAAGGGCAATCAAAATGATCAGGGGACTGAAGCAAATCCCCTATGAGGAAGCTCAAGTGGCAAAGGGAAAAGCTGTGGATGGGACTGAAGTATATGCTTGGACGAGCACCTCTTGCCCACTCTCTGATGGCCTTCCATAGCTGCATGAAGACCTTTCCTTATCAGCGGTTATTTGATCTGCCAATCTGTTAGGTTTTAACAGTGCAATCCCATGCATGACTACTCAGACGTAAGTCCCACTGAGCTCAATGATGCTTACTCCCAGGTAAGTGGGATTACAGCCTTTCCTCCCCTGGCATTTTAGGTTAAACTGTTTTTATCTGTTTTTTATCCTTTGTAATTGTATGTAATCATCATTTTTAAATATATCTGTTCTCAGCCATTTTGAGCATGTTTAAATTGAAAAGCAGGCAAATTTTTAAAAAATAAAATACAATATTCCTCACGCGCACACACCCCTGCACCCAACAGCCAATGTGCAAGTTACATACTGCTACCTTGCCAGATGTTGCCCACCACATGAATTGCTTAAATAGAAGCAAGACTCCTGGTAAGGCTGCCATGCTAGCATTAACAAGGGGCAGGGAGTCACTTCATGGATCACTGCCATGTTGTGGCGAAGGGGCTTGCGTAACTCAGTGAAGCCATAAGCTATGCTGTGCAGGGCCACCCAAGACAAACAGGTCATGGCAGGCGAGAGTGCTGGACTGGGAGCTAGGAGATCCGGGTTCTAGTCCCCACTCGGCCATGGAAGCTCACTGGGTGACTTTGGGCCAGTCACACACTCTCAGCCCAACCTACCTCACAGGGTTGTTGTTGTGAGGATAAAATGGAGAGGAGGAGGATTGAGTATGCTGCCTTGGGTTCCTTGCAAGAGGAAAAAAGGCGGGATATAAATGCAATAAATGAAATAAAAATAAATGGCAACCCACTCCAGTATTCTTGCCAAGAAAACCCCATGGAACGTATCACAAGGCTAAAAGAGATGACGCCGGAAGATGAGCCCCTCAGGTCGGAAGATGTCCAATATACTACTGGGGAAGAGCAGAGGGTATTTCCAAGTAGCGCCAGAAAGAGTGAAGTGGCTGGGCCAAAGCCAAAAGGACACTCAGCTGTGGATGTGTCTGGTGGTGAAAAGAAAATCCAATGCTGTAAAGAACAATATTGTTTAGGAACCTGGAATGTCAGATCAGTGAATCAAGGTAAGCTGGAGGTGGTCAAACATGAGATGGCAAGATTGAACATCGACATCTTGGGAATCAGCGAACTAAAATGGACAAGCATGGGCGAATTTAATTCAGGTGACCATCATTTCTACTACTGTAGGCAAGAATCCCTTAGAAGAAATGGAGTAGCACTCATAGTCAACAAAAGGGTGGGAAAAGCAGTATTGGGGTACAATCTCAAAAACGATAGAATGATCTCAGTACGAATCCAAGGCAAACCATTCAGCATCACAGTAATTCAAGTCTATGCCCCAACCACTGAGGCCGAATTAGCTGAGGTTGATGGGTTCTATGATGACCTACAACACCTTCTAGAACTAACACCAAAAAAAGATGTCCTCTTCATCATAGGGGATTGGAATGCTAAAGTAGGAAGTCAAGAAATCACCGGGATAACAGGCAAGCATGGCCTTGGTGTACAAAATGAAGCAGGACAAAGGCTAATAGAGTTTTGCCAAGAGAATATGCTGATCATAGCAAACACTCTTTTCCAACGGCACAAGAGGAGACTCTACACATGGACATCACCAGATGGTCAATATCGAAATCAGATTGATTATGTCCTTTGCAGCCAAAGATGGAAAAGCTCTATACAGTCAGTAAAAACAAGACCTAGAGCTGACTGTGGCTCAGATCATGAGCTGCTTCTTGTTGCAAAATTTCAGCTTAAACTGAAGAACGTAGGGAAAACCACTAAACCATTCAGGTATGACCTAAATCGTATCGCTTATGAATATACAGTGGAGGTGAGGAATTGATTTAAGGGATTAGACCTGATAGACAGAGTGCCTGAGGAACTATGGATAGAGGTCCGTAACATTGTTCAGGAGGCAGCAATGAAATCCATCCCAAAGAAAAAGAAATGCAAGAAAGCAAAGTGGCTGTCTGAGGAGGCTTTACAAGTAGCTGAGGAAAGGAGGGAAGCGAAAAGCAAGGGAGAAAGGGGAAGATATATCCAACTGAATGCAGAGATCCAGAGAATAGCAAGGAGAGACAAGAAGGCCTTCTTAAATGAACAATGCAAAGAAATGGAGGAAAACAACAGAATAGGAAAGACTAGAGATCTCTTCAAGAAAATCGGAGATCTCAAGGGAACGTTTTGTGCAAAGACGGGCATGATAAAGGACCAAGAAGGCAGGGACCTAACAGAAGCAGATGAGATTAAGAAGAAGTGGAAAGAATATACAGAAGAACTATACAGAAAAGATCTGAATGTCCCTGATAGCCATGATAGTGCACTCACTGAACTTGAGCCGGACATCCTCGAGAGTGAAGTCAAGTGGGCCTTAGGAAGCATTAGTAATAACAAAGCTAGCGGAGATGACAGTATCCCATTTGAGCTATTTAAAATCCTAAAAGATGATGCTGTTAAAGTGCTGCACTCAATATGCCAACAAATCTGGAACACTCAACAGTGGCCACAAGACTGGAAAAGTCTTTGGTTTACATGGTTTACATTTACATGGTTTACATTTGGTTTACATTCCAATTCCAAAGAAGGGCAACGCCAAAGAGTGTTCAAACTACCCTACAATTGCGCTCATTTCACATGCCAGCAAGGTGATGCTCAAAATCCTACAAGCTAGGCTTCAGCAGTTTGTGAACCAAGAACTATCGGAAGTACACGCTGGGTTTCGAAGAGGCAGAGGAACTAGAGATCAAATCACCAACATTCGCTGGATCATGGAGAAAGCAAGAGAATTCCAGAAAAGCATCTCTTTCTGCTTCATTGACTATGCTAAAGCCTTTCATTGTGTGGATCACAACAAACTGTGGCAAATTCTGAAAGAGATGGGGGTACCAGACCACCTTACCTGTCTCCTGAGAAACCTGTTCGAGGGTCAAGAAGCAACAGTAAGAACCAGACATGGAACAACCGATTGGTTCAAAATTGGAAAGGAGTACGACAAGGCTGCATATTGTCGCCCTGCTTATTTAACTTATATGCAGAGTACATCATGAGAAATGCTGGGTTGGATGAATCACAGGTCGGAATTAAGATTGCCAGGAGAATTATCAACAACCTCAGATACGCAGACAATACCAGCCTAATGGCAGAAAGCGAAGAAGATCTAGAGCCTCTTGTTGAGGGTGAAAGAGGAGAGTGCAAAAGCTAGTTTGAAACTCAACATTAAAAAAAGAAAGATCATGGCATCTGGCCCCATCACTTCCTGGCATATGGAAGGGGAAGAAATGGAAGCAGTCACAGAATTTATTTTCTTGGGCTCCAAGATCACCGCAGATGGTGACTGTAGCCATGAAATTAAAAGACGCTTGCTCCTTGGGAGGAAAGCTATGGCAAACCTAGACAGCATAGTAAGAAGCAGACACTGCACCTTGCCGACAAAGGTCCATCTAATCAAAGCTATGGTTTTCCCAGTAGTAATGTATGGCTGTGAGAGCTGGACTATAAGGAAGGCTAAGCACCGAAGAATTGATGCTTTCGAACTGTGGTGCTGGAGAAGACTCTTACGAGTCCCCTGGACTGCAAGGAGGTCAAATCAGTCCATCCTAAAGGAAATCAACCCTGAGTGCTCATTGGAAGGACAGATACTGAAGCTGAAGCTCAAATATTTTGGCCACCTAATGCGAAGAGAAAACTCTCTGGAAAAGACCCTGATGCTGGGAAAGACTGAAGGCAAAAGGAGAAGGGGACGGCAGAGGATGAGATGGCTAGATAGCATCACTGATGCAATGAATATGAACTTGAGCACGCTCCGGGAGAGAGCGCAGGACAGGAAGGCCTGGCGTGCTATGGTCCATGGGGTCACGAAGAGTCGGACACGACTGAACGACTGAACAAATGTGAAGAGAAAACTCTCTGGAAAAGACCCTGATGCTGGGAAAGACTGAAGGCAAAAGGAGAAGGGGACGGCAGAGGATGAGATGGCTAGATAGCATCACTGATGCAATGAATATGGATTTGAGCACGCTCCGGGAGAGAGCGCAGGACAGGAAGGCCTGGCGTGCTATGGTTCATGGGGTCACAAACAGTCGGACACAACTGAACGACTTGAGCAACAACAACAACAACAACAACAACAAGGGAGTCACTTTAGAGAAGTGAAAAGCGACCACCCAAGTCCATGCAAAGTTGAACTGCAAAGACAAACTTCCTCCAGAAGCCATGAAATCAACTTTGAGCAGGTCCATTGTCTAGATGGGCAGATAATTTGGCCAGATTTGATATTGCTCCAAAAGAGACATGGCCCAATTGTCCGATCAAGAACTCCAGGGATCTGACACATGTTTGACTTGTGCTCTGCCAGCACAAAAGTTACAACTTCAGTGCACTGCATTCTTCATATTTGTAAATGGAGAATAATGACTGTAGTGCAAAGAAGGTGAACATATGGTGACTATTAGTTACAATGAATGCCTGAACACATAAAGGCCAAGCAAAGCGCTTCAGAGTGCGCTCATTGGCATGTGTTCCCAGAGGCTTTCAGAGCAATGACCTTTTGTGCAAATTTCCTTCTCATGCCCAATGAGAATCAACTGGTTTCAAAGAAGGGAGAAGCTTAGTTCCATGCAAGGCAAGACTTGTATCTGTTTTGTCCCTTTCCAGTAGATATATGCAACTGGCAAATACACACTGAAAACATTTTAAAATATGGATGAGCTGCTTGCATCCACAAGGCTTAGTCAAGGTTGGGTTTCAGGCAGATAATTGGTTCTATTAATTCATTGTGTCTCTTTTATAAAAAGTTGCTGTCCACCCACCTTTCACATGCAGGGGTGGCAAAACTGTGTTGCACTGGCACCCACAGCTAATGATGGTGTGGGACTTCAAATGGTGGGAAGCTAAAAATATAATGCCCTCCCTCTGCTTGAACACTCTGGCCCCATTTTGAATCAGGTGCTGCCCCTTTTGAGTGGGATCAACTCAAAATAGGGCCTGTCCCTTTTTGCTACTCTGTCCTTTCTACAAATTCCCACCCACCTTCCCAAGAGGGGAAAAAAACCCTTTATCTTTGGGAAGGAGAAAGGGACAAAAGCACACATTTCCAGCTCGGGGAAAAAAGTTGCTTGCATTCAGGACTGAGAACCTGCAAGATGAGCAGGGGTGAACCTCAACAAGGCTCCAACATCACTCATTCTCCCATCCCTAGAATTCATTCCCACAAAGCAGATGCCGCACGAGGACTCTCCTTATCTGGAAACTGTATGTAGAACATCATTTTGTCCCAGCTATACCTTTGTTCCAGAGTCTTAATGCATAATTTCAGGGCCAAACCCCATGTGATGTAATGCAAGAGACCTCTAACAACATTAATCTTTAAATTATTAATGTAAAACAGGCATGGGAGGGGAGCTGAATTTGCTGCAGTGTTTCTGGTGCGGCACTGAGCCCTTTCCCCAATATAAATTGCTCCCCCTGGGCCTGCAGAAGTAAAAATATAGGGTAGATTGGGGAAAAGTTTAAATATCCCCTCCCCCAGCACCATTGCTCTAACCAAATTTGAAACCCCCTGCATATATTTTAGTGTTGAGGGTGTGTCGGATGATCTAATCACAGCTCTACTGTACCTTGTGTGGTTTGGCCCTCGGATGAGCACAAGATTTTTCTTTCTTCAAGGTCCTGTACTTGCAAAGCCTAAAATCATAACACAGTCTATACAAACTCTGCTCTACTCTGTAGCATTACGTGGATGCAGGGAAGAAATTAAGGGTGTTAAGGCTGCAATCCTATACCCACTTACCTGGAAGGAAGCACCATTGAACTCAATGGGAGATACATCTGAATGAACATGTGTAGGATTGTGCTGTAAATGGCCTAAACTATCTTTCACAGAGAGACATTCTCCATCGCTAAATTGGAAAGAAACTGCAAATTTGAGGTTGGTTGCTGGGGGGAGCAATCCTATGGCTGCTATCTTGGAGCCTGCACGGACCTTCCCCCCACTCTGTGCTGCCTGTGAGGCAGCGCAGAATGGCCTCACGCTCCGTGCTCAGAAGAGGAGTGCAGAGCAGCCAAAACGGGGTGTTCCAGGGGGCGTTCTGGAGCAGGAGGGCAGAAATGCCAGTACAACACATCCTGTGTGTCGTTGGGCAGCCTTCTCCCCTGCTCCGCCTTCCCAAAATCGGCTGTCTAGCCTCAAATGCAGGGCAGGAGAAGCGTGGAGGGAACAATCCTCACCGTGCATCTCCTGCCCTGCATTGGATAGGTGGTCACCTCTGAGTTTGGAGGCGGCCACCTATCCCCATAGGATTGCACCCTTATTTAGTTATTACAACAGAATAATGGAATTTCCTTTGAAAGCAAAGGGACTTCCTTTTTTGGTACAAAAACTGCCTGGCGATACATCAGTGGTGTAGTGATAAATTAACAGTCTCCATAACCACACCCCTAAGGAGAGTTAAAAAATTCAGGTGGCTGTGTTAATCCATATCAGCAAACCAGTTCTAGCAGTTTTCACCTCTACCAGGGGCAGTTCTTTTGTAAAGCTAATGGGTCTTAATTGCTCAGTCAGGACCAAGCCACTTCCAAATACTTGGCATTAGACCAGGGAACAATATATTGTTATTGGGAAAATTCATTTTCCTGCAGCTATTGGGGCACCGGCAGCTAATTCCAGAGGGAACAGGGAAGTCTGGGGCTGGTTGCAGATGACATCAGCATCCCTGTTAATAAAAAAAGGTGCCAGTGCTACGTCCCTGCAACCCCTGGCTCCATTACACCACCGGTTCTATTTCTAGCTAACCCAGATGACAGAAGGTGGTCCTGAAAGAGCCACTAGTTGAAAGGAGAACCAGACAGGTTTCTCCAAGCAAACATAATGCTCAAGAACTAGTTTTTCCAGGATCTAGAACGCTGTGATTGTCTCACATATGGATACATTCACAAGACTAAGAAAATACAGAGTTGGGGGAAGGAAGTCATCTTCTGGGGACTGTTCCACCTCAAAAGTGGTTGTGGGAAACCTGATGTTGCATTCCACTCAAGGGAAGAGCAGAGTGGGCAAAGCTACAAGGAGAAGCAACAGTGGAAGAGGCAAGCAAGCAAACCCTATACTTAACCACCCTGAAAACAGATCTCACCAACAGGACAGGTCACAAAAGAATAGCTTACAGTTGCCAGAGAGCTTACTCAGTTTAGCTTGTATACCTACTTCCTAAGCAGACATATCTACACTCTGGTAACAAGGAGTAGGAAGAGATTGTACTCTACTTACTAGCAAGAATGACCATGTCCATTCCCCAAAATATACTCATGATCCAGCCAACCATCACAATTGCTGTGAGGATCTGAATCAGAGCTGCTGCAATGTTCAGCCAGAAGACACAGCAAATGTGCCTGTCGGGGAGATCAGTCCGGGCTCCACACAGCACTGTGAAGGCAGACACAAATGTCCCTGTGGAAAGAAAGACCAACAGTAAAGACTCAGAAGAAAGCAGAAGGTCACAAGCACAGCAAATAAAACCAGAACGTTCAAAGTCAATGTAATTAGTGAGCACAGTCTCAGAAATGTTCCACATTTGTTTCAAGGACACCACCATCAACTACTTTTGAAAGAGTTTTGGAGACACCTTAAACCTATGAAAAGGCAAGTTTAAAAAAAAGGTTCACAGGATTGTAGTATTGGTAAGGACCATTTTCAGCTTGTTCCTATGTGGTAAACCCATCCACCACAGATCTCTATTTCTAAATATCAATCCACATTATCTCACATACTAACAATGTGAGATGGATATCTTTATCCATAGAAACATCCAAGCAATTATGCACTCATCCGCTTCCATAACATTTCTAGAATATATATGTACAGTTAGGGTGGTACCATGGGCTAAGCTCTTGCTTTTAGGTTCTTTATTGCTGCTAGAAGAAACACTCCATTCATGAAGTTTTCCGTTATTATTTTCATTTAGTATATTTCCAAAAAATCAGATAAGGACCCAATCTTCTAGTGCCCATTTCCTAATACATGTAGGGGCTGTGGACGTTACAGTGAAGAGGTGCATGGGTGGGCAGGACAGGCAGAGGTGAAAGCATTTTGGGTGAGCTTCAAACACTACTACTTTAGGGGAGGGGGATGCCAGTCACCCAAGCCTCTTGGAAAGGGACTAAGCTATGAACTAAAACATTGGAAGTGAGGTGCTGCCCCACCACTGACCATTTTAAAAAATTCAAGTCTTTTGCATATTCAAATGAAGCTGCTTTCTCCCCCTCTTCCTTTCTGTTGTTGCCTTGATTTCCAACTCCCACTTTCTCCCAAAGCCTCTTGAAGTTAGAGAAGCAGTTTAGAAGGGTAGAAGAGAAAGAGAGTGGGTGGGAGCTGCTGGTGCCACAGAAAGCGGCTCTGTAATGAAGCTGGGAGGCAGAAGAGGGAAGAAAAGATAGAAGATTCTCCCTTTAATGTGAGAGTCTCCCTCTGGCCTTTATCTTCCTAGGATTTATCAGCTGTTGAAGCCTAAGGATGAAGTGTTCCACTCTGCAACTGTTACCTGCTTCCTTTGGGTAATAAATTCTCATACGAAGCAAGAAAAATAGGCTATGCTATCATTCCTGGACAAACGTCATTCATTTTTTCTCTATGCAGAAGCTATGCCTTATATTGCAAGTTTGGGTAGAAATTAATCTTCTGTTACTCGTGTTTTGTTTCTTACTGAGCAATAGACAGGCTGGAGCTGTCATGCTGCACCTCTGTCCCTGCCAAATGCCAACTAAAATAACAGTTCCTCAAACTGAGAGCAAAATTAGATTGTACTCACTGAGCGTACAGCACATCCATGCATGCCAGAGATGCTGCATATATACATACACACATACATACACAGTTCACATGCAGGGCCTTTTCAGCTGTGGCACGCTGGTTGTGGAATGAGCTTCCCAGAGAGGCTTGCCAGACGCCCACATTGTGCTCTTTCGGGTGCCAAGTGAAGACCTTTTTATTTTCCAAGCCATTTTAAGCTATTAGTGCTGTTGTTTTAAATCTGTTATCGTATTTTAGATCTCTGCATTGCTGCTAGGCTTTATTCTGGGTTGTACTTTTATACTGTAGTTTTAAATGTTTTTATTTTATATTGTATGATTATTTTGTGGTTTTAATTGTTGTGAACTGCCCAGAGAGTTTCAGCTATTAGGCAGAATAGAAATGTAATGAACAAACAAACAAAATATTATTACTAAATATAAGTGGTAGCCAGTTTCTAAGGAGATCAGTGCTGAGACTCAAACCTGTCTAAAACAACAACAACAACCTGTCTGTTGAAAGCCCCAACTCATGATCTCAAAATGTGGGAAAGATGGCTATGGTTGCTCAGATGTGCTAGAAATACACTCTGCACATGAACACTATTTTCTTCTTTATTAATTCAGGTATTCCAGGCTGGAACAAAACAGGCTTTGCAAAATTCCAGGCAATCAAAAACAGCTTCCAGGTTTGAGCACTAGTAAACCCTGGCACAAATCTTTCAATCAGTATTAATCTATATTTGAAATTCCTCTTTAGAATCAAAACCCAAAACTTATTTGACAGTTCATATTCAATATTTGAAATCCTGTATTGAAAACGGAGGGTGGAACTGGTTGCCAGGGAAACTACTGGTTTAAAAATGCATGGGAACAGTCTAAGATGACGCATTGATCTGAATTGTGCCAGTGCTCCTGTATAAGTATTTGGGTAAGTACCCAAATTTCATCAAATTTTGGATCAAATTCCAAATGTCAAAATCCAAAAACTTACAGATTTTGAAGTTTCAAACATCCAGCGCTTACCCCTAGTCTTTTTAATAAGTATGTAGAAGGGAGAATTTTAGCAGGTACAGTTTCTCCTATCATAGATCTGTACTGGAGGAATAAGGTGCTTAGGCACCTTTCATAGGAACATAGGAAGCTGCCTTATTCTGAGTTAGACCATCTAGCCCAGTATTGTCAACACCGACTGGCAGCAGCTCTCCAGGGTTTCAGGCAATACTTTTTCCAGCCTTACCTGAAGATGCTGGGGATTGCACCTGGGACCTTCTGCAAGCAAAGCGTGTGCTCTGCCACTGAGCCACGGCCTTCTCCTGTGTAGACAATCTGGCAACCCTCAAGAAAGCAGAGGTTCAAGGACCAGAAAGTAAAATTTCAAATGTGTCACATTATCACCACCTCATAAACTAGCCTTCCCCAATCTGGTGCCCTCCACGTTGTTGGACTACAACTCCCACGATGGCCACGCCTGCTGGAGTTGCTGGGAGTTGTAGTCCAACACATCCGGAAGGCGCCAGGTAGGGGAAGACTTTTATAAGCAAACAGCTGTTCATTCCTTGAGGAAAAAGCAATAATGGTAGAGTTAAACAAATAGTTACCATCCCTGTTGGCTCTATATGTTCCAATTAGCCAGTACACTACTTTGCAAATGGAGAAATTATACCTTTGAGAAGATAAAGAGGTCAATGAAATGCAAAATGAAACACCTAATTACCATCATAGTGGCAGAGCTCCTGAGTGATTCAAGAACTGGCAACAAGCCAGCTCTCTGATTCTTTGACCCAATATTGTGCTTTCCACTTGATACCATGTTTTGTTACATCGCTATTCCAAATGTTCATACCCACACCTCCCCAATGAAGTGACACCAGGCGAGGATGACTAATAGCTGGTGCAGAAGCTATTTGAATGGGCTTACCCATACAAATAAATGCTCATGAGAATAGGCAATTTCCCCCATATGACAAGGGAAGAAAAGCGATTTTCCACAGGTGCCATCCTCCAGTGATACACTGTTCTGACTCCCTCCAGAGAGCAGTTATTTTCCTGGATATGTAGGTTCCTACTGCTACTGGGTCAGTAACATCAGAACTGATCCAGAGCTAAGCACAGCAATGTCTCAAAGCCATATAATGCAGGACAGTAGACTTGCCAATGTTTAGCACTTTAAAAAAGGCTTCTTGAGTACACCTACTCCTGTGTGGTACAGCTGGGCAAAACTCAGCTTCTAAAGAAGTAAAAAGACAAATAAAACTAATGGTTAAAAAAGCAAAAGATCCAAGAAGATAAGTCGTTTAAAATGTCACCTGGAATAACACAAGAAATAACCACTGGAAGATCATACTGCTTGAGCAACCACATTCCCACACAGGTCTCCATGATATCAGTTGGCAAGTTAGCCATAGGCGGGGTGACAGGAAGGAGACACATACTACATAATTTTGTAACTAGAAAAATGCAGTGTCCCAGAACAAACTCATACCTAGCTGGTAGAAAGATATTTGGGTCCCCTGCAAGAACCAGCAGAGTCACTGTCTTCTGCTATGAAAGTGCTATGTGAAAAGGCCCACAGAGTTTCTCTCTGATGTCACATGGGTGGAGGTAGAGATTTTTGTGTGAATGTCTGTTGTCTTATAATCAAGCAGTGAGAGACACATTCAGTGATCAGCACAGTCGTGCGGTATAGCTCTTGCTGGGCTATACCACTTCAGGCTGCATGTGAGAGTGCATGTTTGCACACAAAAACTGCATGCATAAGACAACAGAGAAATGCCTAGGTTAGATCAGTATGCAAGTTTTCTGTGTTTGACGTAGTACTCAAAATGATGGTGGTGTGGGGGAAGAAGACCTAGTATTCTTACATTTTGTCATGGTTCCCTTAGCTAGTCTTTTAGAAGGCTGGACAGGGCATGATTTAGCTAAAATTGGGGTGTCAGGGGGTGGAGCTTGTAGATTTCATTGAGGGCCCTCCTGTTCTTTCCCCCATACTTTGATCACTGGTGCAGGGAGATTAGTTATACATAAGAACATTTAAGCAATGATGCCTCACATGCAGCCTAAAGTGGTACAGTACAGCTTGGGCTCAGCTTGCAAACCACCACCTCTTGAACATTCTTTGAAATCTGAAGATGAGCATTATTATCCCATCTCTAGGCTGTGAGAAGTAAAGGCATTCACATAAAAAAGCTCATTCTCTGAATAACTTATGCTCCACTGCAATCATATTATTTCTGAGAGGAGACACATTTTTGAAGATACGCACACACACGATAGAAATTAAAGCATATAATTTATTCCTGTTTGTTATTCCAATTGCTTCATTACAAATATAGATTTTTATTGCAGCTGGTCACATCCCTCAGGGATCCTAATTGTGTCACTGTTTAGTTGCTTTGTCTATTATTATACCACACACACACGTGTATATATGCATGCACACGTGACCTCAGAGACTAGTTGTGCCTCTTATCAGTTTTAGCTGGTATACCAGCTATGGCTCTTCTTGGATAGAGAGAACCTTGCCACAGTGGTCCATGGATTGGTAAGTTGAAGACTGGATTATTGCAATGTGCTCTATGTGGGGCTGCCCTTGAAGTCGGTCCAGATATTGCAGCTGATGCAAAATGCAGCAGCTCGGTTGCTGTATGGAACAACCTATTACCAACCTATAACACCTCTGCTGAAAGAGTTGCACTGGCTACCTGTACACTACTGGGCCAAGCTTAAGATATTAGTACTAGTGTATAAGGCCCTAAATAACTTAGGATCAGGTTATTTGAGAGACCGTCTCTTCCCTTACTGTCCTGCCTCCTACCTTTGGTCATTAGGGGAGGCCCTTTTGGTGGTTCTGCATGCTCCCTGAATTCAGCTGGTGACCACTCAAAACAAAGGGTGTTTAGTGTAGCTGCCCCTGCTGTGTGGGATACTCTGCCCCTGGAGACAAGGTATGTGCATTTTCAATGCATGCTAAAAACATTCTCTTCACCCAAGCTTTCCCAGCTTAATTTTTGTGGATTGAGTATGCTGCTGGTCACTCTTAGATATGTATCTCTAAAATTGATATTTTGTTATTTCTATACTGTATTTAATTGCATTTTCTAATTGTTTTGCATTGTAAATCAATTCAGTCATTCCTTTTGTTAAGTGATATATACATTTCTTAAATAAAAATAAAATAAAATAAAATAAAATAAAATAGGAGCATTTTTTACATTCACTGCTCCTTGGCAACCTGGGGCATGGAGACCATGCCCCCATAAGGCCCTCACTGTGTTGACAAGCACCTTTTACCATCTCACAGAAAAATAAGAAGCCGCCTTATACTGATTCAGACCACTGGTCCAACTACCCCAGGATTGGCGGCACTGACTAGCAGCAGCATTCCAGGGTTTCAGGTGGGATTCATTCCTAGACTACCTGGAGATCCTGAGGTCTCAACCTGGGACCATCGGCATACATGGCGCGTGCTCTGCCACTGAGCTATGGCCACTCCCATCTCAGGTATATCTACTGTGTGCCACAGACAGAGGCACACCAAAACCAACAGTGCCATCTTGATTGCACCATGTATCTATTAGCCAAAGATTACTGGGTACTGCGAACTCTTCGTGGTTTCTGAGATTTCTATCAGTTATTTGGAGGCCTTAATCAATATTCTTCCAGACATTCACAGCAATAGCGATGCAAGTAAACAAACCACACATGCACAGAGTTTGTTCTACAAACTGAGTCAACAGAGTATCAACATCCCTAAGTAGTAAGGGCCATCATCAAAAGGAACATGAGCTGTTTTCAAAACAATAATGAAAAGCTGGCCCAAGCCATCAAAAGAGCAATGGCCTCAGTGCCGTTGACATACTTTCATAAGACAACAGGACATGGCAGTAATCTCAGCATCTAGCTATGTAAACAGAATGCAGACAACCAGAAACAGAGAAGTGCAGAGACATGGGAGTGAAGAAGGAAGGAAGGAAGGAAGGAAGGAAGGAGTACCTGAGTGGATGTGATGGATTCCAGGTGTTCATACTGAAATATCTTTCCAGAGTGTTCTTCGGTATAAATTTAGATGTTTTTCTTAAAACAAGATCAGTCAAAAGTAAACAAAGTAAAGAAATTTTGGACTGAAGCCTTATCCTCTGCCCCATTGTGTCCTCAGACACAAGTCGTCTTGAGTATATTTTCAAATCATAGAACAGAAATTTTGGAAAACAAAAAATCCACAGCTTGAATGAAAACTCATTCCTGCTTCTGATGGCTTCATCCCTATTCTCCTTCAAAAAGCAGATATTGGTAGAGCTCCCCATTAAGTTAAACAACCCTTCTTCTCAAGTTTCTGAACACTATTAGCCAAGGCAGAGTGGAATAAGTCAGAGTATGTCCAGATTTCATTAGAATTCAAAGAGCTTCTTCTACACCAATGTTCAGAGTTGTGTTCTATTTTCTATAGCCAATATAATTTATATCGCAGAAGTCTTCATGCAAAATGTCAGGACTC
Source organism: Heloderma suspectum (assembly GCF_057233095.1). Lineage (NCBI taxonomy): Eukaryota > Metazoa > Chordata > Lepidosauria > Squamata > Helodermatidae > Heloderma > Heloderma suspectum. The sequence goes on from NC_139458.1 coordinate 392,168,356, forward strand.
ACAATGTTGACTTTACTGATACCTAACTTGTCCTCCCTTCCCCATACTAATCACTTGCTCCAGCTCCTGACATCAGCTTCTTTCAACCTTGTTTTCCCTAGTAAGAGCAGATAGAAGGGAAGGCTGAAGGAGGAGGGCTTAAAGCCCTTCCTGTAGATCAGCAGTGGGCAACTTGTGGCCATCCAAATGTTTTGGCCTACAACTCCCATCAGCCCTAGCCAGCATAGTCAATGGTGAGATAGGAACATCTCATAAAGATCATATGACAGCAGTTTTAAAGGAACTGCACTGGTTGCCAACATGCTTCCGGTTGGAATTCAAGGTGTTGCTGATGACATTTAAAGCCCTAAGAGGCTTGGAACCTTGATATTTGAGGGAGCACCTCTCCCTATATGCCTGTCCGAGGATTCAGATCTGTTGGAGGGGCCCTCCTCTGCGTCCCACCAGTGCGAGACATACACTGTGGTGAGATGTGGGAGAGGACGTTCTCTGCTGTGGCATCCCAGTTGTGGAATGCCCTCCCCTTGGAGGCCCAATTGGCGCAGACGTTGGTTTCATTTTGGTGCCGTTAAAACATGGCTTTTCACCAAAGCCTTTGAGGGCTAACTGATTCCTCCAAAGTTGCACACTGCTTTAACTGTTGTATTGTTTTAGATTTTCTAATTGGTATTAGCTTGTTTAATGGTTTAATATGCTTTTAGCTGTTTACATTATTTATTGTTTTATACTGTTTAAATTGATTTTATCTGTATACCACCCTGAGATCTTAATGATATAGGGCAGGATACAAATGTTTTGAATGAATGAATGAATGATGAGAGTTGTAGGCCAAAACAAGTTGCCCACCCTTGCTGGATATTTAAGTATGATAAAGACAGGCTGTATTCAAATGCAATACTTGGGTTCATGCCTTTCCTTTTCTCCTCTTGTTCCTCCCCTTCTCTGTGGCAATTAGAAGCTTCTGATCACAGTTAGTGAGAAAACATGGTTTGCTATTTCATCCAAACTCAGATAACCATGGCTCAGATAAAATGGCAAACTATGATTTTGTTGCTAAGCATAACTAATCACGGAGTGTGAAGGGAAGACACAAGCCCAAGGCTTGTGCTTGATCATTCCCATAAAGCTAAACTATGGTTTACTGTTACATCTGACCAGCCCCAGTGCCACCAAACTGCCCATCCCTGGCAGACAATGGCATAAAGAGAGATGTTACTTTGTGGATGCTTTAAAATAGCCAAATTCCCTCCAAAGTCAAGTCTGGACGTCTTCCAGAAGTGCCACAAAACGTTTTCATTTGGGTTGGCTTCCAGTGAGTAGATTTAGGCCGATATCTGAGCATTTTGTGGCAGAATCCTTTTGTATGTTTAGACAGAAAAAAGTCCTCCAATTCCCAGAATTCCCCGGCTAGTCATGCTGGCTGGGAATGCTGGGAATTATAGGACTCTTCTTCTATCTAAACATGCAGAGGATTGCGCCCTTAGTTGTGATTTTTAAAGCCTTTTGTACTTTGCATTTTTTGATCTTTTGGTTGAGACACGCCCCGTTTCCATGCAGTGGGTGGGATACAAATCGAAAAACAAGTAGGACTGAGTATTGACAGAAAACGGATCCCAGGAGACTTCACTCAAAAATGCCACTGGTCCCAGGAGTCTTCAAAAACACAGCACACATCAAAGCAGTGTTGATGCTGGCATAACTCCTGGGTTTCTTGCTAGGTTAGCGAGGGAAAAGATGGATTAAAAGGAAAACAAAGACAATGTGGGTTCTCTAAGAGTCCTTAGCCTTGCCGAATACCTACAGCAATACATTTATAAACCAAGTCTTGTTCCAAAGGCCAACAGCTCAGCTGGCACAGATGATCAAACACAGAAGAATTTATGATAGAAGCTCAATTTCCAGAGCCTGTTATCTAAAGGCAAGTTCCTGAATCTGCTTCTGCATGAGAGTAATCCCTTTCCAACAGCCCTGCTGTGATTATTATCAGCCATCTAAATGTCTCTGTTTCATGAAAACTAACAGCCCAGATGACATTTTAGGGCCAACAGTCCACCGCAGCCATCGAATCCCAAAATATCTGCCTAACCGTAATTCACTAATTGTCTGCTTTTAGTTTCCCCTTTCTTTATAGCCCACAGCCCCCAATATTCCTAGTGACACCCCATTGCTCTGTTATTATGGTCACACACATCTCCAACATATTGACAGGCTCTGGCTCAGAGACAGAGTCAAAGATTAGTGCAATCTTTTAAAAGCAGGCAATTAATTGGGTGTACATTATGGTGTCAAAGTTCAGGACCCAAGCTATGCTTTCCATTATGTCCCAGCAAAGAGTCTTGCAGGCTAACTTTAAAGGCTATCAAATTTATTACGGTATAAACCTTCAAGGACCACAAATCCACTTCATCAGATGCATGGAATGTCATCCTGAGTTGGCAGATATATACATGAACATGAGTATAGACACTGAGATCAAAGGGAAATGAAATGCAAAAAATGTAGACAGTGATAATTATATTGCAGCTTAGATGTATGTAAAATAATCACAGTGACCATCCACAAAGTAGCATTAATAAACATCCTTGCACTGGTAAGTTAATTAACAGCTGTAGTGGGATAAAACCCCATAATCTCAATTCAAGCCACATGTGTTAGAATTAAACTTCTTAGTAAGCAGTTTATCAATATTCTGAATAGTTCTATTTATGTGGCATCGTAAGGGTGCAATCTTGCAATTAATTGTTGTCTTCAATTTATCCCTCTTTTTGGTGAAACTATGCAGAAATTTGGTGCGATTGGTATACAGGAATATACTCTTCTATTTTACCCTTTTCATCAGACATGGTATGAAGTCTCAATGACTTATGGTGGATGGAGGGCTGAATACAAAGGAATTGCCTCATTTTAAACTAAACTCCAGTAATAATGGTTTGGAAATTGTGCTGGTGATCACCTTTAAGCCCTAAATGGCTTGGAGTCCAATATCTGAAGGAACGCTTCTTTCCATACCATCCTGCCTATGCTCTGAAATGTTCCGAGGAGGCCCTTCACCTTGTCCCATCATTGGGGAGAAGTGCACTATACATCTACAAAAGGAAACACCTTCTCTGGGATGGTGCCCTGACTTTGGAATGCTCTTCAGATACATCTACAACAGATGCAAACTCTTAAATCTTTTTGGCACCATATTAAAACATTCCTGTGGGGAAGTGATAACAGGAACATCTCTTACTTAATGATGGAATTCAACTCCCTCAGGATGCTCAGATGTACTTTGAGCTTGTTCCAGTTATTGAAATATCAGGCTACCATTACCAAGCATGGGCAACTTTGCTTTTCACAAGTTTCACCTAATGAGAAGGCTATGAAGAAGCTTCCATTCAGATTCAAACAGCAACTGTCATTCAGGCCTCTAGATCTCTACAATGCATTTTATGCAAGGCAAAGTTGCTCTTGAAAAATGGTTGCAATAAGTGCAGAAAAGCTACCTGACAGAATAGTTGTCCAGAAATAAGTTACTGACTTATCTGGCCACAGTGGTAGGGACTGAACATACTGGTATAATTGAGGGAGCACATACTTCAGAGAGCACAAACACTTGTATTGGCTTCTTACAGCCTTAGGAAAGGAAAGGTTCCTCCTGTGCAAGCACCGAGTCATTGCTGACTCCTAGAGGGATGCCGCTTTCACTGGCGTTTTCATGGCAGACTGTAGTGGGGTGGTTTGCCATTGCCTTCCCCAGTCATGACTACCTTTCCCCCAGCAAGCTGGGTACTCATTTTACCGACCTCGGAAGGATGGAAGGCTGAGTCAACCTGAGATGGCTACCTGGGTCCCAGTTTCTGCTGGGATCGAACTCAGGTTGTGGGAAAAATTTCAGTTGTTCTGACTTAATATCAATTTTGAGACAAAGTCTGCAGACCTCACGGCCACAACTGGCCTAATCTTTGGATTCTTCTGTTTCTTCACCCATCCCGTGCTTTGTGTACCATCTAGCCTGATGAAGAGTTCTGGAAAACGCAAAAGCTTGTACCATCTTTTGTGGCTGGTCTTAATAAAGGTATTTACCACCATAACTGGAACTTAGTAAAGGTATTTATCACCATAAAAGAACTATGAGAAGCTGTCTTGAGCACTCAGTGTCAGAAACTTGCTCCTCTCCTGTGACTTATTGAAAGCTCTCAAATACACTGAGAACAACGAGAACCCATCTGCCTGTACAACCCATGCATCACCACCACCCATGCATCAGTAAAGCTATACGATGAAGGCATGTATGAAGGTATTACTTGTGGTTGCTTTACAATTGTTCTGGTTTTCAGTTCCGGTGAAATTCTCTTGGTTTGCCAAAAAACAACAGTTTTCAGTCAGTTATACAGAGGCTCAAGCCAGCATAAATGCACACATTATTTTATTATTTTATTCTAATTGTTACTGCTTTTATTATTGGCTTTATTTTGTTACTGTTTTTATTATTTTTATTATTCCAGAGCCATTTCAATACACGACTGCATTACTTCAAAGAAATGGAAGTGGGCAATTTTCCTCTCCTCGGACCAGGAGGATTTTCTAGTCAGTTAACTTTGACAACCACTGATCTGCCTAATGGGAAGCTTGAAACAATGGCCTTCATGGCACTAATAACTCTGGGGACTGATATGTTAGTGACTTTGGCTGCTTTTTGTAGACAAATGCATCAAAGGCTACAAAACAGCATCAGGGTAGGAAAGAGAGTACTGGATATGCAAATCATTTTTTCCATGTTGGGCAAGTCACCCATCAGGAGTTTTAAAATGTGCTTTGCTAGTCTATTTATTTACTTATTTTAAATAGCTTATATGCTTTTAAATAATAGTTAATAATTCCCAGGGCTGTTTTCAACAATCATAAAACAATATTAAAAAAAATCCTAGGTCACATAAATAAAAAATAATTTCTAAAAACCCAGATCAGAATGTAAAAGCAGAGCCAATAAAAGTTTGTCAGCAACATTTGAGGACATGCTGGTTGAGCTGGACAAAATAAAGAGGCCTTCACCTGACGTTTGGCATTCCACATGCAGGGTACCCTTTCTCCAGTCACTACCCATCTAACTTCAGAAAGCAGAGGATGTGGAGGAGTGCTTCCAATGGCAATCCTAGCATCCAGGCAAGCTCATGTGGGAGCAGGCAGGCCTAGAGATACTTGTTCAGAACTGTAAAGGTAAGCATCAGCCATTTGAATTGGCCCTTTTCAACGCAGCACTAGCTATCTAGTGTGACCCCCAACATATTGAAGGTCCTCTTGGGCAGAACAGCAAGTTACAAACATTGTGGATAGGTGGTTCTTGAGTCCAGGAAACAGGAATATTATCTGTTCTGGATGGGGTTACACTTCCCCAGAAACAGCAGATATATAGCTTGGGGGTGCTCCTGGATTCCACTCTGTCACTAGAAGCCCAGGTGGCTTCAGTGGCCAGGAGTGCCTTTTTTTCAGCTCCAGCTGGTTCACCAGTTACAGCTATTCCTGGACAGGACTACCCTGGCCACCGTTATCCATGTGCTGGTAACCTCCCAATTAGATTACTGTAACTTGCTCTACACAGTGCTGCCCTTGACAATGGTCCAGAGATGGCAGTTAGCGCAGAATGCAGTGGCCAGCATGTTAACAGACATGTCTATAAAGGCACATATTTGTTGTTGTTTATTTGTTCAGTCGCTTCCGACTCTTCGTGACTTCATGGACCAGCCCATGCCAGAGCTTCCTGTCGGCCGTCGCCACCACCAGCTCCCCCAAGGTCGAGTCCGTCACCTCCAGAATATCATCCATCCATCTTGCCCTTGGTCGGCCCCTCTTCCTTTTGGCTTCCACTTTCCCTAGCATCAGCATCTTCTCCAGGGTATCCTGTCTTCTCATGATGTGGCCAAAGTACTTCAGTTTTGCCTTTAAGATCATTCCCTCAAGTGAGCAGTCTGGCCTTATTTCCTGGAGTATGGACTGGTTTGATCTTCTTGCAGTCCAAGGCACTCTCAGAATTTTCCTCCAACACCACAGTTCAAAAGCATCTATCTTCCTTCACTTAGCCTTCCTTATGGTCCAGCTCTTGCAGTCATAGGTTACTACGGGGAATACCATTGCTTTAATTATGCGGACCTTTGTTGTCAGTGTCATGTCTCTGCTCTTAACTATTTTATCAAGATTTGTCATTGCTGTCCTCCCAAGAAGTAAATGTCTTCTGATTTCCTGGCTGCAGTCGGCGTCTGCAGTAATCTTTGCACCTCGAAATACAAAGTCTGTCACTGCCTCCACGTTTTCTCCCTCTATTTGCCAGTTATCAGTCAAGCTGGTTGCCATAATCTTGGTTTTTTTGAGGTTTAACTGCAACCCAGCTTTTGCACTTTCAGGGCACATATTACACCTTCCTTAAAAAATCCACATTAGCTGCCTATTAGTCACCGGGTCCAATTTAAGGGAAGTACTAACATACAAAGCCCTAAATGGTTTGTGTCTTGGATATCTGAATGAACACCTTTTTCCATATAATCCTGTCCTGCTTTGAGGTCAGCTGGGGGGGAGGGGGGCTTCTGAGGATGCCATTACTAGCAGAGTTTTAAAAATCTATAACTCCGAAGACGGCCTTCTCAGCAGTAGCGCCATGGCTGTGGAAAATTCTCCCTCCTGAGCTCCAGTGGGCTCCTAGGCTATACTTTTCGGTGCCAACTGAAGGCCTGACTGGTTTGAAATTGTATCTGTTTTTATTTGATTTTTGTGACCCAGCTCCAAGGTCACATGTGATGAGGGGCAAGATACACATTTTATAAATAAAATAAATATAAATATATCTAATACAAACACACACACTCACTTTAGATATTTATATACACATAATGGCCTTTTCTTCCCATACGTCCATGCTACCTTTCATTTTAATTTGTGCAGCAATCTGCATTTGCAAACTTCACAAACCTCTACATTCCCCACAAATCATTTCAGTCTCTTCATATCTTTGGATTTTCTGCCCCACATATTGGTGTTGTTCTTTTGAACAACCTACCTCTGAGCTTATGATTTCTAAGAAATGTGAGCAGACACATATTTGCCAGACAGCCTATGTTGAGATATACATGAGACAGACTTGGAAGTGAACAGCAAAGAACAGCATCAACATTGGTGACTGAGCTTAGAAGTAAAAGGTAAACAATTTTTAGCAGTAAAAATATTGTTGCATATATTCCCTTATCTGGGTCACATTACTTCAATCCTGCAACATGCTAGGACCTGCAATTCGAGTCTTTAAAAACTGGAAAACATGCCATTATGTTTAAGCACTACAGTTCCACTGATCTTTAGCTATTTGTTGTTCAGTCGTTCAGTCCTGTCCGACTCTACGTGAACCCATGGACCATAGCATGCCAGGCCTTCCTGTCCTGCGCTCTCTCCCGGAGCGTGCTGATCTTTAGCTATACAAGTATTTTAAAATAAGGGAAAGTTAGAGAAGAAACTCTTAGAAAAGGATATCGGATCATCATCAAAGCACACAGATTTAAGAACTCCCCTAAAGGCATTTTTGTGCTCTCTGCAATATGCCAAATGTTCAGTATCTTAAGAGCAGGTACTTCACTATTTCTCCATTTAGTAGCAACCAGTATTTTGGCAGTTGTCAACGGATTCCAAACTACTTCATAATGTGTTTCCTTTACCATATCTTTAATATATCTGAGTAACATGACCAGTGGATCGAATGGAACTTACACCAAACATTAATTTAATTGTATACGTAACCTAACTCCAAAATGTGGCTATTTTAAGGCATAGCCACCAAATATGCCCAAAATCAACTTGTTCCTGTGTACATTGCTAAGTCTGACCCAGCCCATTCTTATAAATTTTATTTAATTGTGCTGGTGTGAAATACCACTGGTATAATCATTATAATGGTTTTCTCTAATGTTTAAACAAGGGGACAGTGCTGGTCCTTTCGTGAAGATAAAGCACTACAAGTTCCACAGATCTTAGTAAGGCTTTTCATCTATACAAGTATTTATAAAATAGGGAAAGTTAGAGAACTAACTTTCTAAGAAGAGGATACAGGATCAGAATTTAAGCACACAGATTTAAGAACTCAACCTAAGGGCAGTTTATATCTTGGCAAACTGATGTTCCCATACTTTGTCTGCTGAGATAATGTGAACTGGGGGTGGGGGTGGGGCTTTGAGAGAAGATGCTTAGGGCATCTCTACACCAGTCTAAAATCCTGCATTTAAAATGGGGCTTTCTGCTTCCGTTTTAAACGGCAGGATCACAATGACTCCCTTTTTCACATGCTTTCTTTCCCCCCACCCCCTTCCCCCTCCTTCTCCCCGTATCTGAGTCTTCCATTATCTTTCATTGATCTTGCTCCTCCTCTTGCTGCTTTTACTCTTTTCATGGAGGAAACTGAAGCGGAACACAACAGGATAATTTGATAGCTCATTATCTGCGATCTATTTAAAAATGGAACGAAGGGCATTTAGTGCAGGAGAAGCCCTGGAGGGACATGGCATCATGTAAAGAGCCCACAAATTTCCATGAATGAGCAATCTCAATCGCAGGATAAAAGTTCAGTGTGAAGGAGCCCTTAATCCTTCCTATACCACAGATTCTCCCTGCAATTCCTCCCCCCCACGCGAATGTATTAGCATTACAAGACAAACATGGCATTGGGATTCCTATGTTTGCCTCAGGGTGTGAAGGAGAACTGAACACAGAATGTGAAATGAACCGATTATCGTCTAACTGGAACAATCAACACCTTGGCAATTGAAGGATTTTCTAGATTTAACTCTTCCTAATAAAGTTATCATCCTCCCTCTCTCTCCCTCTCTCTGTCACCCCCCCCCCCAATTCTAGGTGAAAAGATAGAGGGCCCCATCATGAAATCCATAAGCCTCATCCTGATTCCCCCCAATTTTAGTCAAATCATCCCTCCCTATAGCCTTATAAAAACAACAGCTGTGGGGCCATCACAAAGGTTAATGGGAGAGGCCCTCTCTGCCCCCTCCCCATAAATTCAGAACTGCTCCAAAGAAGCAACTCCCACAGCCTCTGAGCAACAGCGTTTAAATGGGAGTACTGATTATCAGCTGCAAAGATGAGTTTATTTAGAGCTGAAACCAAATAACGAAGTCCTGCTTATCAAAGATTCCTCCTGTCTGTTCCCTAAAGTCTTTGATCTAAGGATGTTTATCCTGCAAGCCAGGGGTAGACAAATTGCGGCCTGTGGGCTACATGTGCCCCCAGGTGCCCCCTGTGGCAAAGAAGAGACAGTGTGCAGCAGAATTTTGGCAGCAAACCACGTCAGAAGGCTAGAACAGCCCGATTTTGCTTGCTTTCAAGTGACATTTAGCCATTTTAGCCTTCTGTAGCTGTTTGACACTAAAATTGGTGGCAAATCACCAGGTTTTTTGCCACCCCCAAATTCAGCAGTATTTGAAAAGTAGTCTGAGGAGGGGTCGGGGACAACGACACATCGTCACAACCTGAAGCTATTAAATCTGAATTAATTCATATATTCCTGTTGGAGTTCTCAGATTAGTCTGCATTTTTTTTTAACACTGTTGATCTTTAAATTTTGGATCATCTGGAAGACTAGAAACCAGGAGCACCACTTTGCAGCAGTTCTGCTCCTATTTGACAGGGCACTATCCAAGAGCAGCATTGGATAACCTTTTCTAACTTATAGGATTTTACCTTACAGATACTGCAGTGTTCCATCTTGTCTCCTATGCCTTTAAACATACATATGCACCCTTTGTAGCAGGCACTCTCTGACTGGGTTCGGACAACACAATAACCCACAATGGGTTAAATAAGCCTCCATGGCTTATTTAACCCACAGCTGGTTATTGTGTTGGAATTTTTAAATCCACAGTGGCTTATTTGGCCAAATTAAGCCGCTCCGATAACCTACCGTCTGCAGTAAGGGTTATTTAACCCACCGTCTCGTGTCATCTGGCACTCAGTGTGGCTTATTCCGATTGCCTCAGGGTCTGCTGGCAAGAGCAACCAAAACCCCTGCAGCTGCTCTGCTCCAGCCTGCAGAGCCCTTTTTCTGAGATCTGACAAGCAACCCAGGGACAACTGCAGCCAAACAAGCACAGACTTCCCTGATACTGCGCCACAGTTACAAAATGACAGCTTTCCCCGAGCACAATGACAGCTTGTGCTATCCCACTACAGTGAAGCTGTATAATGACAGGCTTCCCTGATCACTACTTTCAAATTGTGCAACATGGGAAATAGGGGCAAATAGGGGAATAGGGAAAGAACTGCTCACTTTTCCAAGAAGAGCCACATTTCCTCAATAATCCACTACAGAATCTGGGGGCTCCCCATGAGGGCACCCCACCTGTGCAAATTTGCCCCATTCCAGTAAACTCTCAGGGAGTTAGTCTTTCTATCTTTCTTATACATTTTGTCTCAAGACTGATGGCATCCACAGTGGATCCAGAGCCTCATTGTTGCTTTGCTGTTGTGCCACTTTCCACCAACCTCTCTCTTTCTCTACACACACACACACACACACACACTTATTTATAATGTAACTAAAACGTACTAGGAGCTTTACAAAAATATATCCCTGCCCAGATCACTTACAAGCAAAACAAGCAAGACAGTAAAACATTTTTATCGGAGAAAAAAATAAGGAGCAACAATATAGAATTGCTGGGAAAAAGTAGTTTCATTATATACGAATGCAGCGGTCAGCCCAGCATTCATACATGCAATACATGTCAACATAACCCAAGCAATAGATAACCCTATCTAAAGCATTGTTTCGAACAGAATGTTTCCTATTAGGGTTGAGAAAACCCAGAAGAAATGGACGGTGCTGATCCTTATCTATGGTTTTCTTTGTCTAAAACTGACCTTTACCAGCTGTACCAGACAATGTACATATTTATAAACATATCTGGGTTGACATCCTGGAAGAATTTCAACTTTGCTTGAATAAACAGAAATTGATTAATGAGGAAATGGAGGCAGGCTCCAAGATTCATTGTAAAACACACATTGCTCATAATAGCTATAGAAATGGAACATTCCATTTCTATGGAAAATTAGCAGTACCTACTAATATACAACAAATGCCTTGAATGCAATCCGACTTATAGGATGCAAATTGAAATACAGAAATACAAAAATAAAACCCTCATATGATTGCCACCAAAACTAAAATACTATCTACTATCTTCCTTGTATATGGAAGTTATACTATTGTTCACTGCTTAAGCAAAGGCACATTTGCTTTAATATTTGAAAATACTGCTAATGTATTCTCTAGATTATGAAAATATGACTGTCTCCAAGTTCTGAAAAGAAAATCCACTTGCTCAGGCTGTCTATACTACTGGGAAGGTGGGGGTGAAAATATTTGCAGGAAATCCACGTTCCAATCTTTTATGCATTGTTGATGCCTGATCCTAGCCACGCCCTCTGCCCGAATCTGCTATTGCTTCAGTATAATTCCTTCCTTAAAAGGGAACAATAGCCAGTCAGGGATCCTGTAGTGAACATGACATCAAGGCATCACATACCCTAATTTGGCAAAATGATTGTGATACTGACAGCGAACAAATCCTCCTTTCACCTCCACTCTGAAGACAGAAGAAAGAGGGCATGGATCGCCATTGCCCAAGCAAAAGAGCTGATGCTCCCTGTCCTGCTACACTGCATGGAAAGTTTCATTGTCCACCAGTTCTGTGAAGCAAAACATCTGCGTGAGCAGCAGGGTGCTATTACACTCATGTCCTAGTTGTGGGCTCCTCACAGGGAGTTGATTGCCCACTATGTGAACAGAATGCTGGTCTAAGTAGGTCATTGGTCTGATTCAGCAGGGCTCTTATGATGTCCCAACCAGACTCTGGTCATGCATAGTTCTTACTGTGACTAGTTGGGACGAATGGGGATCCACATCTCACTGAAAGTAATGCGCTGCAGACGGACATTTAGATGCGCATCCATATCCATTCTGCTCCAAGAATTCAACTAAGTACTACTAGATAAGGGTGAGGGAGGATTAGCTCATTTGTCTCAGCGATGGTGACATGTTCCATTTTCTCTTTCCTGATATCTTCCCCTCCCAAGCCATTTTACACCCTTCCAAAAGGTGGACATGTTTCATGAGGAAATAAAAAGTGTGTGTGTGTGTGTGTGTGTGTGTATGCATAACATGCCCTCCTGTTCTGGCTCAGCGCAACATATATAAGTGCGCGAGATAGGACAGAATCAGAAAGGATATGGCCACAAAGCTGCAAGGGAAACACATGTACCTGACAGAATTCAACATGCTAATTTTCTGCTTACTATACAACTTGAATAAGGGCACTTTAGGAATTCTTCAACAGATATTTTAGGGTTGCATTTTAGCATTAGATAACCATTAGTTTTCAACAAATACAACAGTGTTTTCTTTCTTCTGACAGCTACACACAAGCTTTTATGGTCAAAATCATCCAATTACAGTTCTTCTTATTACATTAGATGCAGCATCCTACGCCTGCATCTACACGCACGTACATATCTTTAGCTAATTGCGTTATAATTTGATGGCAGAAGCTTGTTATTGTCATTCAAAATAAAAAATAAACAAACATGGTCATTAAAAAGTTACCTTAATTTTAGGTGCACTACCTTCTACATAGCGTGCATTACATCTGCCTTTTTCAAATGAAATTCAGAGAGATACCAATGACACTGGCATAATTTACCAATGCAAGTGCCTTGGCTCTGGTACAGGGTGGAACGTGGTCAGTCAGATTTAGGACTTCAAGGACTAGTGGAAAATGTAACTCATTTTCCATTAGTCCTTGGTGCAGTGCACCTTGGTGCAGTGCAGTTATCAGCTTACCCAGACAATCAGTGCAGTATATCTGCTTCCAGCCTGTTTCTGTGCCCAATTCACAGTATTGGTGTTGACCTTTAAAGCCCTAAACAACTTGGGACTGGAGTATCTAAAGTAGCCTTACTCAACCTGGTGCCCTCCAGATGTTTGGGACTAAAACTCCAAATGATTGGTCATGTTTCCTGGGTCTGATGGGAGTTATAGTTCAAAACACATTGAGGACACCAGGTTAGGGAAAGCAGAGTTCTAAAGTAACATCTCCTCTCCTTAAATAATTTTCGGAGGCCCTCCTCAAGGTGCCCCAGCCAAATGAAGTTAGGCAGGTGGCTACAAGAAAGATGGCCTTCTAAGTGGTGGCACCATTTATGGAATGCCCTCTGAAAGGAGGCTCACCTACTGCTCACACTTTTATTTTTTCAGCAACAGGTATAGACATTTATCTTCCCTCAGGCATTGTAGGGGAATCTGATTCCCCTGCGACTATTATGATAACAATAAAAAATACTGTATTGTTTATTATAAATTATAAACAATATTATTGTTGTTTATTATCATTGTGATTTTATTTTCATAGAATCATAGAATAGTAGGGTTGGAAGGGGCCTATAAGACCACGGAGTCCAAACCTCTGCTCAATGCAGGAATCTAAGTCAAAGCATCCCTGACAGATGGCTGTCCAGCTTCACCTTGAATGCCTCCAGTGTGGGACAGCCCACCACCTCCCTAGGTCATTGGTTCCACTGTCATATTGCTCTAACAGTCACGAAGTTTTTCCTGATGTTCAGCCGGAATCTGGCTTCCTGTACCTTGAGTCCATTATTCCATGTCCTGCACTCTGGGATGATCGAGAAGTGATCCTGGCCTTCCTCTCTGTGACAATCTTTCAAGGACTTGAAGAGCACTATCATATCAGTCTTCTCTTTTCAAGGCTAAACATGCCCAGTTCTTTCAGTCTCTCTTCATAGGGCTTTGTTTCCAATCCCCTGATCATCTTAACTGCCCTCCTCTGAACCCCCTCCAGTTTGTCTGCATCCTTCTTAAAGGGTGGAGCCCAGAACTGGACACAGTATTCAACATGAGGCCTAACCAGTGCTGAGTAGAGGGGAACCAGTACTTCACATGATTTGGAAGCTATGCTTCTATTAATGCAGCCCAAAATAGCATTTGCTTTTTTTGCAGCTACATCACATTGTTGGCTCATATTCAGCTTGTGATCTACAACAATTCCAAGATCCTTCTCAATTCCAAGATCCTTGTAGTATTGTTGAGCCAAGTATCCCCCATCTTGTAACTGTGCATTTGGTTTCTTTTTCCTAGGTGCAGAACTTGGCATTTCTCCCTATTAAATTTAATTCAATTGTTTTCTGCCCAGCACTTCAGACTATCAAGGTCACTTTGAATTCTGTTTCTGTCTTCCAAAGTATTAGCTATCCTGCCCAATTTGGTGTCATCTTCAAATTGGGTAAGCATTGCCTGCTCCTCCTCCTCCAAGTCATTAATAAAAATGTTGAAGAGCACTGGGCCCAGGACTAAGCCCTGCGGTACTCCGCTCGTTACCTCTCCCCAGTTTGAGAAGATCCCATTGATAAGCACTCTTTGAGTCCGATTCTGTAGCCAACTGTGGATCCACCTTATCGTTGTTTCATCTAGCCCACTTTGAGTTAGTTTGCTCATCAGGATATCATGGGGCACTTTGTCGAAAGCTTTGCTGAAGTCCAGGTATATGATGTCCACAGCATTCCCACAGTCCACAAGGGAGGTGACCTGATCCAAAAATGAGATCAGATTCATCTGGCAGCATTTGTTCTTGACAAATCCATGTTGGCTTTGAGTAATCACTGCATTGTTTTCAAGGTGCTTACAGATGGATTGCTTTATAACCTGCTCCAGAATTTTTCCAGAGATTGATGTCAGATTGACTGGTCTGTAGTTCCCAGGTTCCTCCTTTTTGCCCTTTTTTGAAGATAGGGACAACATTTTGTTGTTGTTCAGTCGTTACGTCATGTCCGACTCTTCGTGACCCCATGGACCATAGCAGCCAGGCCTTCCTGTCCTCCGCTCTCTCCCGGAGCGTGCTCAAGTCCATATTCATTGCATCGGTGATGCTATCTAGCCATCTCATCCTCTGCCGTCCCCTTCTCCTTTTGCCTTCCGTCTTTCCCAGCATCAGGGTCTTTTCCAGGGAGTTTTCTCTTCACATTAGGTGGCCACAATATTGGAGCTTCAGCTTCAGTATCTTTCCTTCCAATGAGCACTCAGGGTTGATTTCCTTTAGGATGGACTGATTTGACCTCCTTGCAGTCCAGGGCACTTGTAAGAGTCTTCTCCAGCACCACAGTTCGAAAGCATCGATTCTTCGGCGCTCAGCCTTCCTTATAATCCAGCTCTCACAGCCATATGTTGCTACTGGGAAAACCATAGCTCTGATTATACGAACCTTTGTTGGCAAGGTGATGTCTCTGCTTCTTACTATGCTGCCTAGGTTTGCCATAGCTTTCCTCCCAAGGAGCAAGCGTCTTTTAATTTCATGGCTACAGTCACCGTCTGCGGTGATCTTGGAGCCCAAGAAAGTAAAATCTGTCACTGCTTCCATTTCTTCCCCTTCTATATGCCAGGAAGCGATGGGGCCAGATGCCATGATCTTCGTTTTTTTAATGTTGAGTTTCAAACCAGCTTTTGCACTCTCCACTTTCACCCTCAACAAGAGGCTCTTTAGAGCCTCTTCGCTTTCTGCCATTAGGGTGGTATCGTCTGCATATCTGAGGTTGTTGATAATTCTCCCAGCAATCTTAATTCCGACCTGTGATTCATCCAACCCGGCGTTTCTCATGATGTACTCTGCATATAAGTTAAATAAGCAGGGCAACAATATGCAGCCTTGTTGTACTCCTTTCCCAATTATGAACCAATTGGTTGTTCCATGTCCGGTTCGTAAATTGCTTCTTGACCCTCGTACAGGTTTCTCAGGAGACAGGTAAGGTGGTCTGGTACTCCCATCACTTTAAGAATTTGCCACAGTTTGTTGTGATCCACACAATCAAAGGCTTTAGCATAGTCAATGAAGCAGAAACAGACGTTGTTCTGAAATTTTCTTGCTTTCTCCATGATCCAGCGAATGTTGGTGATTTGATCTCTAGTTCCTCTGCCTCTTCGAAACCCAGCTTGTATTCCCAGTAGTTCTCGGTTCACATACTGCTGAAGCCTAGCTTGTAGGATTTTGAGCATCACCTTGCTGGCATGTGAAATGAGCGCAATTGTACCGTAGTCTGAACACTCTTTGGTGTTGCCCTTCTTTGGAATTGGAATGTAAACTGACCTTTTCCAGTCTTGTGGCCACTGTTGAGTGTTCCAAATGTGTTGGCATATTGAGTGCAGCATTTTAACAGCATCATCTTTTAGGATCTTAAATAGCTCAGCTGGAAGACTGTCATCTCCGCTAGCTTTGTTGTTACTAATGGCCCACTTGACTTCACTCTCGAGGATGTCCGGCTCAAGTTCAGTGACCGCACTATCATGGCTATCAGGGAGATTCAGGTCTTTTCTGTATAGTTCTTCTGTGTATTCTTTCCACCTCTTCTTAATCTCAACGGCTTCTGTTAGGTCCCTGCCTTCTTGGTCCTTTATCATGCCCGTCTTTGCACCAAACGTTCCCTTGAGATCTCCGATTTTCTTGAAGAGATCTCTAGTCTTTCCCATTCTGTTGTTTTCCTCCATTTCTTTGCATTGTTCATTTAATAAGGCCTTCTTGTTTCTCCTTGCTATTCTCTGGATCTCTGCATTCAGTTGGATATATCTTCCCCTTTCTCCCTTGCTTTTTGCTTCCCTTCTTTCCTCAGCTACTTGTAAAGCCTCCTCAGACAGCCACTTGGCTTTCTTGCATTTCTTTTTCTTTGGGATGGATTGAGTTACTGCCTCCTGAACAATGTTACGGACCTCCGTCCATAGTTCCTCAGGCACTCTGTCTATCAGGTCTAATCCCTGAAATCTATTCCTCACCTCCACTGTATATTCATAAGGGATATGATTTAGGTCATACCTGAATGGTTTAGTGGTTTTCCCTACGTTCTTCAATTTAAGCCGAAATTTTGCAAGAAGCAGCTCATGATCTGAGCCACAGTCAGCTCCAGCTCTTGTTTTAGTGACTGTATAGAGCTTCTCCATCTTTGGCTGCAAAGGACATAATCAATCTGATTTCGATATTGACCATCTGGTGATGTCATGTGTAGTCGCCTCTTGTGCTGTTGGAAAAGAGTGTTTGCTATGATCAGCGTGTTCTCTTGGCAAAACTCTATTAGCCTTTGTCCTGCTTCATTTTGTACACCATGGCCATGCTTGCCTGTTATCCCGGTGATTTCTTGACTTCCTACTTTAGCATTCCAATCCCCTATGATGAAGAGGACATCTTTTTTTGGTGTTAGTTCTAGAAGGTATTGTAGGTCTTCATAGAACTGATCAACCTCAGCTTCTTCTGCCTCAGTGGTTGGGGCACAGACTTCAATTACTTTGATGTTGAATGGTTTGCCTTGGATTCGTACTGAGATCATTCTGTTGTTTTTGAGATTGTACCCCAGTACTGCTTTTCCCACCCTTTTGTTGACTATGAGTGCTACTCCATTTCTTCTGAGGGATTCTTGCCCACAGTAGTAGATATGATGGTCACCTGAATTAAATTCGCCCATGCCTGTCCATTTTAGTTCGCTGATTCCCATGATGTTGATGTTCAATCTTGCCATCTCATGTTTGACCACCTCCAGCTTACCTTGATTCATTGATCTGACATTCCAGGTTCCTAAACAATATTGTTCTTTACAGCACTGGATTTTCTTTTCACTACCAGACACATCCACAGCTGAGTGTCCTTTTGGCTTTGGCCCAGCCGCTTCACTCTTTCTGGCGCTACTTGGAAATACTCTCTGCTCTTCCCCAGTAGTATATTCGACACCTTCCGGCCTGAGGGGCTCATCTTCCGGTGTCATCTCTTTTAGCCTTGTGATACGTTCCATGGGGTTTTCTTGGCAAGAATACTGGAGTGGGTTGCCATTTCCTTCTCCAGTGGACCACATTTTGTCAGAACTCTCTGCCATGACCTGTCCGTCTTGGGTGGCCCTGCACGGCATAGCTGATGGCTTCACTGAGTTACGCAAGCCCCTTCAACACAACAAGGCAGTGATCCATGAAGGGGAGAGACAACATTAGCCCTCCTCAAATCATCTGGCACTTTACCTGTCCTCCATGATTTCTCAACGATAATAGACAGTGGATCTGAGAGTTCTTCTGCCAGTTCCTTTATTACTCTAGGATGCAGTTCATCTGGCCCTGGAGATTTCAACTCATTCAAAGTAATTAGGTGTTCCTTGACCATAATGCCTATCGATCTCAAGCTGCAATCCTGCTCCTTCAGCCTGTACTTCGCCTTTGCCAGAGGCCTCATAGACCCTCTTTTGGGAGAAGACTAAGCCAAAGTAGGAATTGAGCACTTCTGTCTTTTCTTTGTCAGCTGTTTTCATTTTGTCATCCTTATTTAATAGCTGAACCACCATTTCTTTCCTCTGTCTTTTACTATGCACATATTTGAAGAAAGCCTTTTTGTTGCTTTTAGCATCCCTCGCTAACCTCAGCTCATTCTCAGCTTTAGCCTTCCTGACGCCATCCCTGCAATCCTGTGCTACCTGCCTGTACTCTTTCTTTGTAGCTTGGCCTTCCTTCTACTTCCTAGATGTGTCCTTTTTTGTTGTCAGGTCATCTCTAAGCTTTTTGTGAAGCCACACTGGCTTCTTCTGTTGTCTTCCCCCTTTTTTTCCTCGTTGGAATTGTTTGTAATTATGCCTTTAGAATTTCCTCTTGTAAAAACTCCCACCCATCTTGGACTTCTTTTCTCATGAGATTCACTTGCCATGGGACCTTACTTATCATTGTTCTTAGTTTATTAAAATCGGCTTTCCTAAAATCCATGGTACGCGTTTGGCTAAACTCAGGTTTTGCTTCCTTTAGAACCAAGAACTCAAGTATAACATGGTCACTTTCCCCCAGAGTTCCTGTAACTGCTACTTTATCCACTACGTCATCTCTGCTGGTTAGGATCACGTCAAGGATAGCCAATCCTCTAGTTCCTTCCTCTACTTTCTGTAGGAGGAAATTATCAGCAACACAAGTCAGGAATTTCTTGGGAGGGGCCATGTTTTGCAGAATTTGACTCCCAACAAATATTGGGGAAATTGAAGTCCTCCATTACTACTACATCATGCTTCCTTAAAACATTGGTTATTTGCTTTTCAAAAGTTTCATCCTCGACTTCTTGATTGGGTGGCCAGTAGTAGACTCCAACCGCCAGGCTCCTTTTATTCTTTGCTCCATTTATTTTAACCCAGATTCTCTCGATGGGCCTACCAAGCTCATCCTCCTGTATTTCTGTGCAGAGATATGTATTTTTTAACATATAGTGCAACTCCACCTCCCTTTCTGTTTCTCCTGTTCTTTTTGAACAAGTTATATCCTTCAATTGCTGTATTCCAGTCATGGTAGTCATCCCACCAAGTTTCAGTTACACCTATCAAGTCATAATTTCCCTCCTGTATTAAGAGTTCAAGTTCATTCTATTTATTTCCCATATCCTGGGCATCAGTCTACAGACCATGTGCTTTATAGTCTGGCTTTCTTCCTACATGTTTCTGAAGACTATTATTGGGCACTGTTAGAGCTGTTCTCTCCGTTGTGGTGCATGAGCCTTCATCCATTGTTACCCCCAATTTTACGTCTCCCTTCACCGTAGGATTCAGTTTAAAGCCCTCCTGATGAAGTTCTTCATGCTGTGGCCAAACACATTCTTCCCAGCCTTTGTGAGGTGCAACCCATCCCTTGCCAACAGTCCATCTTCCAAGAAGTATAGCCCATGGTCCCAGAATCCAAATCTCTCGCGCTGGCACCACCTTCGTAGTCAGTCATTCACCTGGAGTATTTTTCTTTCCCTTTCTATCCCTCTTCTAACTACGGGAAGGATGGATGAGAAAACTATCTGGGCCCCAAAGTTCTTGAGTTTCCTTCCCTTCAAAGTCTGATGTGATTTCTTCGTAGCTCCGCTTGGCGGTATCATTTGTTCCCACATGGATAAGAAGGGGATACCTGTCAGTGGACTTTATGAGTGCAGGCAACCCTTCAGTCATGTCTCTAATCCATCCTCCTGGAAGACAGCATACCTGGCGAGTCCACGGGTCTTTGTGACATACTTGGGTTTCGATCCCATGCAGCAAGGAGTCTCCCACTACTACTACTCTTCTCTTCTTGTTGTTGTAGGCCTTGGTTTCATCGCCGGTGCTTGACTGACCTTCAGCCTCTTGCTAGCTCTCATGCAGGTTCCCCTGTAATTCTTCCTCTGCAGGCTGTCCTCCAGTCTCATCCTCAAGTACCTGGACACGGTTCCATAGTTCCAATGCTTCCACTGGTGTAGAATGGCTTCTAGTTCTTCTGCTCCTAACCGCCACCGTTTTCCAAGCAGTATCCTCTACTCCATTTTTCCTCACCTCAGCATTTTCCTCTTCTGCTTCAGCTTGCTGTTGCTCTTCTAGCTTCTGTTCTTCACTTTGCTGCTGTAGTTCCACCATTCTGTCCAAGAACCCTTCGTGTTCTCTTATTCCCTGGAGGGTCAACACTCGCAGCTCCAGTCCTCTTACTTTTTCTTCCAGCAGCGTGATCAACTTGCACTCGTTGCACGTGTAGGCTATGTTGATCTCTGGCAAGAAAACCAACATTGCACAGACCTTGCAGGTCACCACCACTGGAGAGTCTTTTCCTTCCATAGTCTCTATTCCCTTTATGTTTCCAGCTTTCTGACTGTCATGGAGTAGCCTGTGCTTTGTCCTCTATTCACTGGAGGTTAAAAACACAGGCCCACTGGTATGGAAGTGTGTGTTACAAGAAAAAGAAATTAAAAAAAAGAAAATTAGGGGCCTCCCCCTTGACCTCCCCTGGCAAACTCCTGTTTGCTCTTCCTGTCCACTCGCTCTGATCGCTCACTTTCCAAGGCCTGTAATTTTTTATTGTATTCATTACTTTTCACCTGTTTTATTATGCAAGCCACCTTGAAAATATGATAGACAGACAGACAGACAGATAAATAAATAAGATGCCTTTAGTGGAGGCCTATCCCACAAATACTAAATATCGAGACTCAATTCAAAGGCAAAAGAGCTATAGGAATTACTCAACGATGGAATATTAAATAATTCTGCATTTTCAGTCTCTCTCCCCCCTCCCCATTTTTAAACTCCAGTGCAGATTACCCAAGACAAAGAACATGCTCCCATATGAACATGCCTGTGTACAAAGACTAACTGGTGAGTCCCTTCTTCAGATTCTCCCTACATCCAGAGGTCAGGCAGGTGATGTATAGGGGACATCAGAGCCTCTGAGAAAGATAGCTCATTCCCCAGACTTTGCGGGGGGTGGGGGGTGGATGGAGGGGAAAATGTTATTTAATGCATTGTTATTGAAATATTAAGATGCCAGTAGATGCATTGTTTTGTTATTGAAATGCTCACTAGTGTTTATTTTTTATGTACCGCTGTTAATTATTTTTCTTGGGTGCCTGTTATGAGCTGCCTTGAACACAATTTCTTTTGTAGGAAGGAAGAGTACAAATGAAATGAAATGAAGAGTACAAATTTCTGCAAAACATGGCCCCTCCAGGAAATTCCTGACTTGTGTGGCGGATAACTTCCTCCTACAGAAAGTAGAGGAAGGAACTAGAGGATCGGCTATCCTTGACTTGATCCTAACCAACAGAGATGACTTAGTGGATAAAGTAGCAGTTACAGGAACTCTGGGGGAAAGCGACCATGTTGTACTTGAGTTCTTGGTTCTAAGGGAAGCAAAAGCCGAGTGTACTCAAACGCGTACCCTGGATTTTAGGAAAGCTGATTTTAATAAACTCAGAACAATGATCAGTAAGGTCCCATGGCAAGCAATGCTAGCGAGAAAAGGAGTCCAAGATGGGTGGGAACTTTTAAAAAAGGAAATTCTCAAGGCACAATCACAAACAATTCCAACAAGAAGAAAAGGTGGAAGACAACAGAAGAAGCCAATGTGGCTTCACAAAAAGCTTAGGGATGACCTGAAAACAAAAAAGGACACATATAGGAAGTGGAAAGAAGGCCAAGTAACAAAGGAAGAGTACAGGCAGGTAGCACAGAATTGCAGGGATGGCGTCAGGAAGGCTAAAGCGGAGAACGAGGTGAGGTTAGCGAGGGATGCTAAAAACAACAAAAAGGCTTTCTTCAGCTACGTGCATAGTAAAAGGCAGAGGAAAGAAATGGTTGTTCAGCTATTAAATAAGGATGGCAAAATGATAACAGAGGACAAAGAAAAGGCAGAGGTGCTCAATTCCTACTTTGGCTCAGTCTTCTCCCAAAAGAGGGTCTATGACCCCCCTGGCAAAGGCGAAGTACAGGCTGAAGGGGCAGGATTGCAGCTTGAGATCGACAGGCATATGGTCAAGGAACACCTCATTACTTTGAATGAGTTCAAATCTCCAGGGCCAGATGAACTGCATCCTAGAGTCATAAAGGAACTGGCAGAAGAACTCTCAGAACCGCTGTCTATTCTCTTTGAGAAATCATGGAGGACCGGAGAAGTGCCAGATGACTGGAGGAGGGCTAACGTTGTCCCTATCTTCAAAAAGGGTAAAAAGGAGGAACCTGGGAACTACAGACCAGTCAGTCTGACATCAATCCCTGGGAAAATTCTGGAGCAGATCATAAAGCAATCCATCTGGAAGCACCTTGACAACAATGCCGTGATTACTCGAAGCCAACATGGATTTGTCAAAAACAAGTCCTGCCAGACAAATCTGATCTCATTTTTTGATCAAGTCACCTCCCTTGTAGACCGTGGGAATGCTGTAGACATCATATACCTCGACTTCAGCAAAGCTTTCGACAAAGTGCCCCATGATATCCTGATGAGCAAACTAGCTCGAAGTGGGCTAGATGAAACAACGATCATGTGGATCCACAGTTGGCTACAGAATCGGACTCAAAGAGTGCTTATCAATGGGACCTTCTCAAGCTGGGGAGAGGTAACGAGTGGGGTACCGCAGGGCTCAGTCCTGGGCCCAGTGCTCTTCAACATTTTTATTAATGACTTGGAGGAGGAGGTGCAGGGAATGCTGATCAAATTTGCAGATGACACAAAATTGGGAGGGATAGCTAATACTTTGGAAGACAGAAACAAAATTCAAAGTGATCTGGATAGACTGGAGTGCTGGGCAGAAAACAACAGAATGGCATTTAATAGGGACAAATGCCAAGTTCTGCACCTAGGAAAAAGAAACCAAATGCACAGTTACAAGATGGGGGATACGTGGCTCAACCACACTACGAGCGAGAAGGATCTTGGAATTGTCGTCGATCACAAGCTGAATATGAGCCAACAATGTGATGTGGCTGCAAAAAAGGCAAATGCTATTTTGGGCTGCATTCATAGAAGCATCGCTTCCAAATCCCGGGAAGTACTAGTTCCCCTCTACTCAGCACTGGTTAGGCCTCATCTGGAGTACTGTGTCCAGTTCTGGGCACCACACTTTAAGAAGGATGCAGAGAAGCTGGAGAGGGTTCAAAGGAGGGCAACAAAGATGATCAGGGGACTGGAAACAAAGCCCTATGAAGAGAGACTGAAAGAACTGGGCATGTTTAGCCTTGAGAAGAGAAGACTGAGGGGAGATATGATAGCACTCTTCAAGTACTTGAAAGGTTGTCACAGAGAAGAAGGCCAGGATCTCTTCTTGATCATCCCAGAGTGCAGGACACGGAATAATGGGCTCAAGTTACAGGAAGCCAGATTCCGGCTGAACATCAGGAAAAACTTCCTGACTGTTAGAGCAATACGGCAATGGAACCAATTACCTGGGGAGGTGGTGGGCTCTCCCACACTGGAGGCCTTCAAGACGAGGCTGGACAGCCATTTGTCAGGGATGCTCTGACTTGGATTCCTGCATTGAGCAGGGGGTTGGACTCGATGGCCTTGTAGGCCCCTTCCAACCCTACTATTCTATGATTCTATGATTCTATGAAAGTCTAATCTGAAAGAACAATATTATTCTCATTTTTATACTTGGGAAATGGAGGCCAAGACAGAGAAATGGAGACCACAGAGCAATGATAGGCCCCCTAGAGTCATGTTGGCTCTTCCCCCAGAAACATGCAGAGCAGCTTTAAAAAAGGACCAGTCCTTCATACATCTGCCTGCTCTTACTGATACAGCAACACCCACTTCTTTATTTCCTGTCCTTCATTTCCAAATTTATAACATATCCCAAACATCAGCTACTAGTACAGCAGCTGATTAGGAAGGACTAAGGAATGAACATTACAAAATTGGGAGTGGGGGTGGATAGGAGAGAAGATGCATTCCCTCCATTCCTTTTTTAGCCCATTCCGTATAGCTGAAGCATCATCAGAGTTCTGCTGGTGCTGCTTTGGAAGTTGTAGCAAGAAGCCAGATGTTGAACAGTGCAATTCTATACATGTCTACTCAGAAGTCCCATTGAGCTAAAAAGACTTACTCCCAAGTAAGTCTTGCAACCATAAAGGCCTTATTTTTCTTCTGTCTCATAATCACCTAGTGTTCAAATAGTGAAAGCTGGGGGCATTATCAGTTGCTTCAAACACAGAAGCACATAGTCTTTTAATTACATTTGTATCGGTATTGCTTGTTGAATTTGGGCAGCAAATGGTTTCAGGAAGGAGCAGCCTGCATGATAATTATAACTCAGGTAACATTTTCCAAATTTATCCCATTCCCCCCCGCCCCGGCCAACAAAGACATATTTACCTTCCTCCAAAAAAGAGAAAAAAAGATACTTTCCAAATGCTGCAGAATTAGCAGGCAAGTCATATTCCTTTGTTTGGAAGCAATATTAATTTTGCACTGTTCAGAGCTATTTATAATTACTGGACTTTTCTAAACTCAGAAACCTCTGAAAAAAATGTGTTTCTTTTCCTGATATTCTACTTTTAAGTCAGCCAGATGAGTATAATCTGTTTGCAGCCTCTCCAGCCTAGAAGAACTGCAGGCCAGCCAAAGACTCACATCAGTGTCTACAAAGTATGTCAACACTAGTGGTTTGTAAACCTTTTATACTAGTTAAATTTGGGAACACTTCTGTCAATCACTCCCCAACCCCATCCCACATAGGTAATGGTGGGATGGGGTTGGGGAGTGATTGACAGAACCTTTTAAGAGAATTGGAAGCAGACTCTTTTTGGCTGTCAGAACTGGCTTTCAAACAAGTAATAAGTTCTCCATGCCTCTTTGCATTGACCATTCTTCTTATCTTAATTCCCCTGAGTTCTGGGTAATGGTCTCTTATGTTCTGGAAGATTTCTCATAATTCCTTGTACCACACTAGCTTTTTTCTAGTCTTCCCACCCCCAACCTTCATAACTGCTTCATTCTTCAGGGCAGCTTTTTACAACATTGGCATCATTCACAAGCCTTAGATGTGCACTGTTGCTAGGGAACAAGTCCCAACTGTGCCCAGATTTTAAAACATACAAGTCAGGAAAATATTGTGCTTTTTCTCCAGTAAATTGGTGTGTGTGCATGTGAACATGCATTTTTATTGTTTCATTTTTATTCTCAGACACTCTGAAGGTTGCATTGACTTTGCAACCTTCTACTGAAGGGCCTGTCATCTTTGTTATCTGCATGTCACTGTGCACACCAATGTCACAGCATAGGAACAGCCGTGTTGTTGTTCAGTCGTTCAGTCATGTCCAACTCTTCGTGACCCCATGGACCATAGCACGCCAGGCCTTCCTGTCCTCCGCTCTCTCCCAAAGTGTGCTCAAGTTCATATTCATTGCATCGGTGATGCTATCTAGCCATCTCATCCTCTGCCGTCCCCTTCTTCTTTTGCCTTCAATCTTTCCCAGCATCAGGGTCTTTTCCAGGGAGTTTTCTCTTCGCATTAGGTGGCCACAATATTTGAGCTTCAGCTTCACTATCTGTCCTTCCAATGAGCAGTCTGGGTTGATTTCCTTTAGGATGGACTGATTTGACCTCCTTGCAGTCCAGGGGACTTGTAAGAGTCTTCTCCAGCACCACAGTTCGAAAGCATCGATTCTTCGGCGCTCAGCCTTCCTTATAGTCCAGCTCTCACAGCCATTCGGTGCTACTGGGAAAACCATAGCTCTGAATATACGAACCTCTGTCGGCGAGGTGATGTCTCTGCTTCTTACTATGCTGTCTAGGTTTGCCATAGCTTTCTTCCCAAGGAGCAAGCATCTTTTAATTTCATGGCTACAGTCACTGTCTGCGGTGATCTTGGAGCCCAAGAAAATAAAATCTGTTACTGCTTCCATTTCTTCCCCTTCTATATGCCAGGAAGTGATGGGGCCAGATGCCATGATTTTCATTTTTTAATGTTGAGTTTCAAACCAGCTTTTGCAGTCTCCACTTTCACCCTCAGCAAGAGGCTCCTTACAGCCTCTTTGCTTTCTGCCATTAGGCTGGTATCATCTGCGTATCTGAGGTTGTTGATCATTCTCCTGGCAATCTTAATTCTGACCTGTGATTCATCCAACTGGCGTTTCTCATGATGTACTCTGCATATAAGTTAAATAAGCAGGGCGACAATATATAGCCTTGTCGTACTCCTTTCCCCATTTTGAACCAATCGGTTGTTTCATGTCCGGTTCTTACTGTTGCTTCTTGACCATTGTACAGGTTTCTCAGGAGACAGGTAAGGTGGTCTGGTACTCCCATCTCTTTTAAGAATTTGCCACAGTTTGTTGTGATCCACACAATCAAAGGCCTTAGCTGTCAAGGGCTCCTTGGAGGCCTCTCTCAGTCTAATCAAGTAGCCAAGTCCAGACACAGACAAATGGATTCTTTTCAAAGCTTTATTCCTCTTTTACAACTTAACAACTCTACTGTTAGCAACTAGATATGAGCAGCAGAGTACCTATGCCCTACGTTGGAACAGTTGGTCCCCATTTGAAAGGGAATTACTGGCAGACCCCTGAACTTAAGGACTAGGGAGAGTCCTTCCCCCTTTCCCTTGGATCCTCTGGGTGCAGCCGTTGTTTGCGTGCCAACCGGGCACTACGCCTCCTTTCTGCACCCTCCATTTGGCGCCGCTCTCTGCGTAGGCGTCACACGTCCGTCAAGTCTGCTTCCCGCACTCTGTCACTCCCAGGACTGCTATCTAAGCTAGGAATGCTGGTGGGAGGAATCTCCGTCAGCTGTTGGCCCTGGGAAAGAGGAGCGCACTCCTCTCCCAGGAGTGACTCCTCTTCCTCAGAATCAGAACTACTCTGGGATTCTATGGGCTCAGTGTCCACCCTGACATTAGCATAGTCAATGAAGCAGAAATAGATGTTTTTCTGGAATTCTCTTGCTTTCTCCATGATTCAGCGAATGTTGGCGATTTGACCGTTAGCTTTGTTGTTAGTAATGCTTCCTAAGGCCCACTTGACTTCACTCTCGAGGATGTCCGGCTCAAGTTCAGTGACCGCACTATCATGGCTATCAGGGACATTCAGATCTTTCCTGTATAGTTCTTCTGTGTATTCTTTCCACCTCTTCTTAATCTCATCGGCTTCTGTTAGGTCCCTGCCTTCTTGGTCCTTTATCATGCCCGTCTTTGCACAAAACGTTCCCTTGAGATCTCTGATTTTCTTGAAGAGATCTCTAGTCTGTCCCATTCTATTGGTTTCTTCGATTTCTTTGCATTGTTCATTTAAGAAGGACTTCTTGTCTCTCCTTGCTATTCTCTGGAACTCTGCATTCAGTTGGGTATATCTTCCCCTTTCTCCCTTGCTTTTCGCTTCCCTTCTTTCCTCAGCTACTTGTAAAGCCTCCTCAGACAGCCACTTGGCTTTCTTGCATTTCTTTTTCTTTGGGATGGATTGAGTTGCTGCCTCCTGAACAATGTTACGGACCTCCGTCCATAGTTCCTCAGGCACTCTGTCAATCAGGTCTAATCCACCACCATAATTAGGGAGGAAGAGAATTGCCCCAACCCTATGTTGCCTCCTTTGCTCTTTCAGTAGTAATTCAATTACCCTGTACAGGTGAGGAAGAGGAAAGATGTAGCAAAGGACATTACGTAAGAGCTTGTTTCCTCCTCTCTTCCAGTATTTCCCTTTTATCTTGCAATGGCCCCAAGTGCACCAACAACAAATAGCATAACTGAATTATGTCATTTGATCTGCGAGCTTTGTCGTCTAGAGCCAAGCTGTTACCATCATAGGGTTTACATTTGACACAACAGCCCTCAGACTGAGACCAGGTTATCAATAAGCTGATTGCATTCAAAATTTTTAAAAACTGTTCAAACAGCTGAGTAACACCTTGCTCTCCCTTGTGGCTTAATGGCTGCTGTCATTTTAAGATGAAGTCAGGCGATGTAGAACTTACATAACATTTGTGCGAAATATGATATTGTTCAAAGCCTTGTAGGGAGACACTGTGAGCGAGCATGGGAAGCAATTCTTAGCACTGTCCTGGTGGCTGTCCATCCTAGATCCCTCCCGGCCTTCGCAGGAAGAGGCAATAACAATGGGGTTTCTGGCAAGTAGAGCAGGATCAGGCAACCACCCCATACGCTATTCAAAAGAGCAGCTGACACACACTACTGCCCAACTCAGGTCAGCCACTTCTTGCATTTCATCACTGGAGAACAATCCCATGAAGAAACTGGGAATTGGGCACACTGTCATTCTAGTCACACTGATCAGGTCTGCCACAATAGCCAGGAAAAACAAAGCCCATTGACTCAAGGACTTTGAATGGGGGATATGGCCCTCTGCTCTGGCTTCAGTATCTATGCTCCTTTCTACATAATCACTGAGTAAGCAGCAGATGTAGTTGGTACAGCTATTGCCTGGGTTGGTGAGAGACAAATCCAAGGCTGACTATTCTCTGCATTAAAAAATGTGTGCCAAGAAAAGCTGAGTTTGACACCTTTTATATCATCTCAATTGAGAAATGTTGGCATAGAACTGTTTATTTTGCAGGGTTGATGCCCAGGAGGATGGGTATCAACATAATTGCACAGCATTGAAGCCTCACATCCCAACCACGACCCTCCAGCATTTCTCAGATGAAAACAGAGACACATTTGAAGAATGCCCTGTTTTCCTAAAGATAACTTCCTGAGACTCCCTCCAATTATTACACATTGCTAGAAGGCTCCAGTCTGCCTGCTATATTCATTTACTCTACAACAGCCTGCCCTCCACTGATTTAAAAGCCAAGGCAGTGCTTGCTCATTGGCTTCAAAGGTACAGTAGGAAAACTCCCCCCAAATCCTACAATGTGCTGTGTACCATTCAAAGTGTACCACAGCAGCGTCAGTGTATAAAATGGCAGTCTGGTGTTGTGCATGGTGCTTTAGTGTTCACATGCATTTATATGCATGTGCACTGGAAACAAGATGAATCCACCTTCCCATCTCAGAGATTTGGGGCCAGACTAAACATTTTGCTAATCACACATAGCAGAGCTTACTTATTTGAGAGTAAGCATGTGCAGCCCCAGTTTGGTTTGGGACCATGGCAATTTGGGAGGGGGGAATCTAATCTTCCCCCTCCCATTTTTGTCTTAAAATTCCAATCCCCCGCAAACCTCAATGGGGGGAATAGCATTAAAAAAAGAAAAAACATTCCCATAGGAATCAATGCTATGTGTGATTAGCAGAACATTTAGTTTGGCCTTTTCAGTTCTAGAGACCCTGCATGGAGAGCCCTGAGAAATGACTACTCTAATATCTAATAATAACATTTTAAAAAGGCATCCCCACAAGGAACACAAAAAGGGACAAAATAAATACAGAGGTTTACACATGAGAACCATACTGTTTAGGAACCTGGAATGTCAGATCAATGAATCAAGGTAAGCTGGAGGTGGTCAAACATGAGATGGCAAGATTGAACATCGACATCTTGGGAATCAGCGAACTAAAATGGACAGGCATGGGCGAATTTAATTCAGGTGACCATCATATCCACTACTGTGGACAAGAATCCCTTAGAAGAAATGGAGTAGCACTTGTAGTCAACAAAAGGGTGGGAAAAGCAGTACTGGGGTACAATATTAAAAATGATAGAATGATCTCAATACGAATCCAAGGCAAACCATTCAACATCACAGTAATTCAGGTCTATGCCCCAACCACTGAGGCTGAAGAAGCTGAGGTTGATCAGTTCTATGAAGACCTACAACACCTTCTAGAACTAACACCAAACATAGATGTCCTCTTCATCATAGGGGATTGGAATGCTAAAGTAGGAAGTCAGGAAATCACTGGGATAACTGGTAGGCATGGCCTTGGTGTACAAAATGAAGTAGGACAAAAGCTAACAGAGTTTTGCCAAGAGAACACGCTGATCATAGCAAACACTCTTTTCCAACAGCACAAGAAACGACTCTACACATGGACATCACCAGATGGTCAATATCGAAATCAGATTGATTATGTCCTTTGCAGCCAAAGATGGAGAAGCTCTATACAGTCAGTAAAAACAAGACCTGGAGCTGACTGTGGCTCAGATCATGAGCTTCTTGTTGCAAAATTTCAGCTTAAATTGAAGAACGTCGGGAAAACCACTAAACCATTCAGGTATGACCTAAATCATATCCCTTATGAATATACAGTGGAGGTGAGGAATAGATTTCAGGGATTAGACCTGATAGACAGAGTGCCTGAGGAACTATGGACGGAGGTCTGTAACATTGTTCAGGAGGCAGCAATGAAATCCATCCCAAAGAAAAAGAAATGCAAGAAAGCCAAGTGGCTGTCTGAGGAGGCTTTACAAGTAGCTGAGGAAAGAAGGGAAGTGAAAAGCAAGGGAGAAAGGGGAAGATATATCCAACTGAATGCAGAGTTCCAGAGAATAGCAAGGAGAGACAAGAAGGCCTTCTTAAATGAACAATGCAAAGAAATCGAGGAAAACAACAGAATGGGAAAGACTAGAGATCTCTTCAAGAAAATTGGAGATCTCAAGGGAACATTTTGTGCAAAGACGGGCATGATAAAGGACAAAGAAGGCAGGGACCTAACAGAAGCAGATGAGATTAAGAAGAGGTGGCAAGAATACACAGACAAACTATACAGGAAAGATCTGAATGTCCCTGATAGCCATGATAGTGCGCTCACTGAACTTGAGCCGGACATCCTAGAGAGTGAAGTCAAGTGGGCCTTAGGAAGCATTAGTAACAACAAAGCTAACGGAGATAACAGTCTTCCAGCTGAGCTATTTAAAATCCTAAAAGATGATGCTGTTAAAGTGCTGCACGCAATATGCCAACAAATCTGGAACACTCAACAGTGGCCACAAGACTGGAAAAGGTCAGTTTACATTCCAATTCCAAAGAAGGGCAACGCCAAAGAGTGTTCAAACTACCGCACAAATGCGCTCATTTCACATGCCAGCAAGGTGATGCTCAAAATCCTACAAGCTAGGCTTCAGCAGTATGCGAACCAAGAACTACCGGAAGTACAAGCGGGGTTTCGAAGAGGCAGAGGAACTAGAGATCAAATCGCCAACATTTGCTGGATCATGGAGAAGGCAAGAGAATTCCAGAAAAACATCTATTTCTGCTTCATGGACTACGCTAAAGCCTTTGATTGTGTGGATCACAACAAACTGTGGCAAATTCTTGAAGTGATGGGAGTACCAGACCACCTTACCTGTCTCCTGAGAAACCTGTACGAGGGTCAAGAAGCAACAGTTAAGAACCAGACATGGAACAACCAAGTGGTTCAAAATTGGGAAAGGAGTACGACAAGGCTGTATATTGTCACCCTGCTTATTTAACTTATATGCAGAGTACATCATGAGAAACGCCAGGTTGGATGAATCACAGGTCGGAATTAAGATTGCCGGGAGAATTATCAACAACCTCCGATATGCAGACGATACCACCCTAATGGCAGAAAGCGAAGAGGCTCTAAAGAGCCTCTTGTTGAGGGTGAAAGAGGAGAGTGCAAAAGCTGGTTTGAAACTCAACATTAAAAAAACGAAGATCATGGCATCTGGCCCCATCACTTCCTGGCATATAGAAGGGGAAGAAATGGAAGCAGTGACAGATTTTACTTTCTTTGGCTCCAAGATCACCGCAGATGGTGACTGTAGCCATGAAATTAAAAGACGCTTGCTCCTTGGGAGGAAAGCTATGGCAAACCTAGACAGCATAGTAAGAAGCAGAGACATCACCTTGCCGACAAAGGTCCGTCTAATCAAAGCTATGGTTTTCCCAGTAGTAATGTATGGCTGTGAGAACTGGACTATAAGGAAGGCTGAGCGCCGAAGAATTGATGCTTTCGAACTGTGGTGCTGGAGAAGACTCTTACAAGTCCCCTGGACTGCAAGGAGGTCAAATCAGTCCATCCGAAAGGAAATCAACCCTGACTGCTCATTGGAAGGACAGATACTGAAGCTAAAGCTCAAATATTTTGGCCACCTAATGCAAAGAGAAAACTCTCTGATGCTGGGAAAGACTGAAGGCAAAAGGAGAAGGGGACGGCAGAGGATGAGATGGCTAGATAGCATCACCGATGCAATGAATATGAACTTGAGCACACTCCGGGACAGAGCGCAGGACAGGAAGGCCTGGCGTGCTATGGTCCATGGGATCACGAAGAGTCGGACACGACTGAACGACTGAACAACAACAACACAACATAAGAGGAGGGTCCATCTGGTTAGCATTCTGTTTACCCAGTGGCCAATCAGCTGCCTGTGGGAAAACCCCAAAAGAACATGAGTGCAATAGTACCCTCCCAGTTGTGTTCCCCAGCAACTGGAGAACATAGGCATACTGTGCCTGACACTGGAGGCAGCATACAGCCATCATGACTAGTAGCCATTGGTAGTCTTATCCTCCATGAATTTGTCTAATCCCTTTGTAAAGCTATCCAAATTGGTGGCTATCACTACATCTTGTAGTAGCGAATGCAATAGTTTACGCGCTGTGTGAAGACGCATTTCATTTTATATGTCCTGAATCTCCCAAATCTCAACACCAGAAAATAAGGTCTGTGCCTAATAAATAAGACAGCTGGAGCATATGTGATTAGTGAAGAAGCTACTCTTTTAAAATTTTACCAGATATCATTCCTACATTTTTAAAATCTATAACTGATCTTCTTAGGATGCTGCATTTTATGCAAAATATCCTCCTCTACAACCACCACCAATCCCGCATACCACAATCTTATATATGTTTACTCAGAAGTAAATCCCACTGTGTTAAATGGTACTTACTCCCTAGCATGTTTAGAATTGCAGCCCCAGTCTATTTTAGTTAAGAGCACAGCAGAGACCTGCTCTCAGCTGGTACCCTCAGATGTTACAATATAAAATAATTAGCAATAGCAGAAGCCCACTAATCCACCTACTTTATAACTCACGCCTAAGAATTGGCAGTTTCTACCCACTAGTTAGCAAATCTCCTGCCAGTCATGGGGAACAGGCCTCATGTTGCTAAGATTCTATTTTTTCTCCTTTTATACAAATTATTCTACAGAACATTTAATGTGAAGTACCTTAAAAAATTAAAATTAAACTGTGCTTATTAAATGAAGAAGAGAGTAAATTTTACAGTATTTATTCTTGGATTTTAGATCTTGGTTATTTGCTCATTTGGAAAACACAACTCACAGCTACATTCTCTACTGAAAAGTACTAACTTTTATTCCCTCACCCTACCCCAAACTCAATTTGGGGCCTAAAATCTAAATAGTGTTTAATCATAAGCGAGGTTTCATCTCTGGTCTGAAAAGCAAGTCAAGATTAGAGATGTGTGAGAAATTAGTTTCGGTTTGTTTTTGATCAGGATTTACCAGATTCGCACCCTCCAGACTGAACACAGACTCAGACACAATCTGCAGTCAAAGTTTGTACATTTGCAATGTGATTTGCGGAACAAAAAAATGTGTTTGACAACATGTGTACGTTTGAAAAATGTGCATGAAAAAATCCATACTTCTGAAAAATGTGCACAAACACGCTTTC
This sequence comes from Heloderma suspectum, assembly GCF_057233095.1. Lineage (NCBI taxonomy): Eukaryota > Metazoa > Chordata > Lepidosauria > Squamata > Helodermatidae > Heloderma > Heloderma suspectum. The sequence continues at coordinate 392,202,232 of NC_139458.1, forward strand.
ATCAATGGGAGAAGAATGCATACATTTCAAAGATGTGCACAACTGATGTGTGTGTTTGGAAAAATACGCACAAAAATACACATGGATTTTCATGCGAAAAGAAAAAAATAAAGCTTGCAATCTGGTACGGACTCGAGTTGGAATAAGCTTCGAGATGGAAGTCAGACAACTTTGGCAAACTCATGTTTTGCTGATTCACACATCCCTAGTCAGGATACTTATTTTGCTTTCTTCCCACCTTTCCATAAGAATCCCATAGATGCTTGGGAGTCAAGCCCTCAAAACACATGAAGCTGAAGCTGCCTTATATGAGCCCAGACTCTTTGTCCATCTAGCCTAGTGTTGTTTACTCTGGCAATAACTGTCCAGGGTTTCCAGCAGAAAGACACCTTTCCCATCACCTGCTACCTGATCCTTTTAACTGGAGATGGCAAGGATTGAACCTGGGACCTTCTGCATGCAAAGCATGGGCTTTATCACCAACTATGGCCCCTTCACAGTTGTAGAATTCTATTGTCAACAACGGCAATTTTATGTTCTGTTGGTCTTAAGACAGCCATCTTCCCCTTTAGCAAAAAGGGCTCCAGGGGTTCTGAATGATTAACAAATTATAAAAATGTGTTTTTTCTCTTCTCTCTCTCATTCCATTACACATTCCTTAAGAGTCAATTACTATTTTTTCTTGTTTAGGTCACATTCATGTCTGGAACAGATGGCTCTCTAGAAGAGGCCTTTTCTCTCTCTTCCTTTCGTGGTTATTATCCAATAGCTCAATTAAAGCATCAATGTAATGGTAAAGCCACCCCAGAGCCAAATGGAGTTTACTTAGATGTTTTCCATTCTAGCAATATCTTAGATTCCTTTCTTCTAGGCTTGGTACAAATTTGTTTTCTTTACAAAATCATACACAAGGGAGTCTGGTTTCTGTGAACCACAAGTTTCTGGCTTTCACTATTCTAAACATTAAAAAGTTGTTAAAAACTTAAAGAAATAAAGAGGGAGTATTTCTGCATGAGGACGTCTCCCAACCCTTATTTGGTACTTAAAAACAAAAGGATGGGGAAAGTTGCATTTTTAAAAGTTGCAAGACGATATATGGGGAAGCCAAATGTCTACGCTATTCTATTTTCTGAATACTGCATATCAAGGACTAAGCACACTCAGAAGAATGGTGCCTTCTCATTCAGTTCAGCCCTCGTACCAGGACATACAGATCCATGTTTTACCACACTCGCTAGCTGTTGTGCTTCTGTCTGTAACATACTCACTTTCTACTGACATTCCAAGGGACAAACTAGCTATTATAAGGGAGACACAGAGCTGTAACTATTCCATGCCTCTTTTTCTTGTAACTTGTAATGCAATCATTACATGCAATAGAATGATGTGTCCCTGATTCCACTTAATATGAAGCAGAAATAGATGTTTTTCTGGAATTCTCTTGCTTTCTCCATGATCCAGCAAATGTTGGCGATTTGATCTCTAGTTCCTCTGCCTCTTCTAGGGATGCACGAAAGTCACTTACCTGGTCTCACAGCTTGCTTCGCGGTGGGGGGGAGGCGCTTCACTGCTCCCCTCGAAGTTCAGGCCGGGGGGGGGGAGGCTTCCCTCCTCACCCAGCCGAAATTCAGGCCGGGGGGGAGGCTTCCCGCCTTGCCCAACCGAAATTCAGGCCGGGGAGAAGCGCCCCGTCTCCCTGGCCACGAACCTCAAAAGAAAAAAGAAAAAAGAAAAAAACGCCCCTGTGATAGGCTACGTAACGATTAACGTAGCCTATCACGGCTAGATCTGCAAAGTCAGCCATGATAGGCTACGTTAATCGTCACGTAGCCTATCACGGGTGACTTTGAAAAAAAAAAAGCGCATACGCAAATGGCGGCCCCCATAGGGAGCCGCCATTCGCGTTCCTTATTTGGTCCCTGTAGTCTACGTAAATCTTTATGTAGACTACAGGGACCAAATAAGGAACGCAAATGGCGGCTCCCTATGGGGGCCGCCATTAGCCGTACGCGCTTTTTTTTTTTAAAAGTCACCCGTGATAGGCTACATGACGATTAACGTAGCCTATCACGGCTGACTTTGCAAATCTAGCCGTGATAGGCTACGTTAATCGTTACACGTAGCCTATCACAGGGGCGTTGTGTTTTTTTTTTACTTTTCTTGTAATGGCGGCGGCGGCGGCAGCCGGTCAAAAGACCGGCTGCCGCCCCTGCCCCTGACGAAGACCTGCTGAACCGCCGCCGGGACCCGCCGCCGGGAGGGACATTCGTGAAAGGTAAGTCCCATCCTGGGGGGGGCGGGGGGCGGAGAATTTCTCCCCGGACAACCTTCGGAGGACCGAATGCATTGGCACTTGGCCCCCCGAAGTTTCGGGGAGAAATTCTCCCCCATCCCTAGCCTCTTCGAAACCCAGCTTGTACTTCCGGTAGTTCTCGGTTTGCATACTGCTGAAGCCTAGCTTGTAGGATTTTGAGCATCACCTTGCTGGCATGTGAAATGAGCGCAATTGTGCGATAGTTCGAACATTCTTTGGCATTGCCCTTCTTTGGAATTGGAACGTAAACTGACCTTTTCCAGTCTTGCGGCCACTGTTGAGTGTTCCAAATTTGTTGACATATTGAGTGCAGCACTTTAACAGCATCATCTTTTAGGATTTTAAATAGCTCAGCTGGAATACTGTCATCTCCGCTAGCTTTGTTGTTACTAATGCTTCCTAAGGCCCACTTGACTTCACTCACTAGGATGTCTGGCTCAAGTTCAGTGAGCGCACTATCATGGCTATCAGGGACATTCAGATCTTTCCTGTATAGTTCTTCTTCTGCGTATTCTTTCCACCTCTTCTTAATCTCATCTGCTTCTGTTAGGTCCCTGCCTTCTTTGTCCTTTATCATGCCCGTCTTTGCACAAAACGTTCCCTTGAGATCTCCAATTTTCTTGAAGAGATCTCTAGTCTTTCCCATTCTGTTGTTTTCCTCCATTTCTTTGCATTGTTCATTTAAGAAGGCCTTCTTGTCTCTCCTTGCTATTCTCTGGAACTCTGCATTCAGTTGGATATATCTTCCCCTTTCTCCCTTGCTTTTCACTTCCCTTCTTTCCTCAGCTACTTGTAAAGCCTCCTCAGACAGCCACTTGGCTTTCTTGCATTTCTTTTTCTTTGGGATGGATTTCATTGCTGCCTCCTGAACAATGTTACGGACCTCCGTCCATAGTTCCTCAGGCACTCTGTCTATCAGGTCTAATCCCTGAAATCTATTCCTCACCTCCACTGTATATTCATAAGGGATATGATTGAGGTCATACCTGAATGGTTTAGTGGTTTTTCCTATGTTCTTCAATTTAAGCTGAAATTTTGCAACAAGAAGCTCATGATCTGAGCCACAGTCAGCTCCACGTCTTGTTTTTACTGCCTGTACAGAGCTTCTCCATCTTTGGCTGCAAAGGACATAATCAATCTGATTTCGATATTGACCATCTGGTGATGTCCATGTGTAGAGTCGCCTCTTGTGCTGTTGGAAAAGAGTGTTTGCTATGATCAGCGTGTTCTCTTGGCAAAACTCTATTAGCTTTTGTCCTGCTTCATTTTGTACACCAAGGCCATGCCTGCCTGTTATCCCGGTGATTTCTTGACTTCCTACTTTAGCATTCCAATCCCCTATGATGAAGAGGACATCTTTTGTTGGTGTTAGTTCTAGTAGGTGTTGTAAGTCTTCATAGAACCGATCAACCTCAGCTTCTTTGGCCTCAGTGGTTGGGGCATAGACCTGAATTACTGTGATGTTGAATGGTTTGCCTTGGATTCATACTGAGATCATTCTATTGTTTTTAAGACTGTACCCCAGTACTGCTTTTCCCACCCTTTTGTTGACTATGAGTGCTACTCCATTTCTTCTGAGGGATTCTTGCCCACAGTAGTAGATATGATGGTCACCTGAATTAAATTCGCCCATGCTTGTCCATTTTAGTTCGCTGATTCCCAAGATGTCGATGTTCAATCTTGCCATCTCATGTTTGACCACCTCCAGCTTACCTGGATTCATTGATCTGACATTCCAGGTTCCTAAACAATATTGTTCTTTACAGCACTGGATTTTCTTTTCACTACCAGACACATCCACAGCTGAGTGTCCTTTCGGCTTTGGCCCAGCCGCTTCACTCTTTCTGGCGCTATTTGGAAATTCCCTCTGCTCTTCCCCAGTAGTATATTCAACACCTTCCGACCTGAGGGGCTCATCTTCCGGCGTCATCTCTTTTAGCCTTGTGATAAGTTCCATGGGGTTTTCTTGGCAAGAATACTGGAGTGGGTTGCCATTTCCTTCTCCAGTGGACCACATTTTGTCAGAACTCTCTGCCATGACCTGTCCGTCTTGGGTGGCCCTGCACGGCATAGCTTATGGCTTCACTGAGTTACGCAAGCCCCTTCGCCACAACAAGGCAGTGATCCATGAAGGGGAGTGGTGGGTATTTCAGCTTTATTAGTGCCCATAGATTTGTGCTACTGTCTCCTTGTTACTTCTCTCTGAGAGAAGACTAGCAAAGCAGTACAATCTTTAAAACAAAAGATGAGAAACAGGCATGAGCCCTTTAATCAAATAACTTCTAATGGGATAAATTGGGGAGGGGGGAAACCACCATGGTAAATAGAATATTGTAAGGATACTCCATCAGACTTAAGAGGGCTGTTCATTCACAAAAACTTCCATGTGGGCAAGGCAGTATATACAAGGTCATTTAACAGGAATGTGCTCTCCTTTGAATGGTACTTTTGTAGACACTGTCAAGGTAGTGCTGTGTCAATGCCTGCATGTGTGGCAAAGCAGAGCAAATCTGAGTCAGTGATCACAGGTATCAAACATATGAAGAATAGGGACTGTAGCAATAATTGAATTTGATGGTTTGTATGGTGTATCCTTAACAGTCTACAATATTGATATTATTTATCACAGAATCATAGAACAGTAGGGTTGGAAGGGGCCTATCAGACCATCAAGTCCAACCCCCTGCTCAACGCAGGAATCTAAATCAAAGCATCCCTGACAGATGGCTGTCCAGCCTTGTCTTGAATGCCTCCTGTATGGGAGAGCCCACTACCTCCCTAGGTAATTGGTCCCATTGTTGTATTGCTCTAATTTTCTGATTTATATGTAATATTGTTAACATATATACCAACCAGCCCATGCCTTATGATCTTTCCTGGGCTCCTTTGTCAGAGGAAGCTCATTTTGTAGGAACTAGGCAGAGGTCCTTCTCTGCAATGGATCTTCATCTCTCTTGAAGCTTCACTGGCACTGATGCTGCTATCATTTCAGCACCAGTTTAAAACTTATTTGCCCATGCATTTAAAAGTGTTGTGTTGGCTTATATTTGGTGTGCTCTGCTGTTTTTATGCTTCTGATTTGTTTTTCTTGCAGTATTTTATGGTTTTATTTTGATTGTTTAGGCTTAAAAAAAATATACTGCCCTGATATTGTAGGGTGAAGGATGGGTTAAAAATACTTTAAATAAATAATATGTTAAATAATATGTGACAGGCCATTTCTGAAGCTTTCTCCTGAAAAGATGTAATCGAGTCAAAACTCTTCAGAACATTTAAGGGCGCAATCCTATGCATGTTTAGTCAGAGAAAAGGCCTACAACATGCTGGCTGGGGCATGCTGGGAGTAGTAGGCCTTTTCTCTGTCTAAACCTGCATAGGATTGCACTCTAAAATTGTGACCAATTAGAGAGATCACACATACATAATAAAGATGCAGACACATTTTATATCCTTAGTGTAGCTGTTTTTATATCCAGAATACTTAATTGTGCCGCTGATTTGACCTTCTGTGGTAGTAACTTGCCTAAATTAACTTATAATTTATTACCTTGCCTGCATGCTAAAAATGCAGTGGACTACATGAAGACTCTGCTCTGCTTGCAAAATTTAGACCACTGTAGACTGAGTCTAACAAAATTTGTATTAGGTCACAAAGCCCAAGAATTCTTAGAATTCATCTGAAACATCTGTATTTTTCAATATTGGCGAAAAGTGCTGCTCAGGATGTGGTACATAACCTTCTCAGAGGTAGCACCTAGATTATGGAACTCCCTTCCCTATAGCAGTTCAGTGGGTCTCCTCTCTTTTGAGCTTTAGATGAACTGTAAAATATTTTGTCTGGCTTTTTGTCAGCCTAAAAAAATTCCCTTCTCCTGCTAGTTGGTTGTATTTCTAGTGACCCTGTTCTGATGTCAGTTAATCATATTTTTCTTGGTTTGGGGATTTCAGTTGTATATTTTTTTTATTGTAATTCAGTTTATTTATTCAGTTGTATATTGTTTTTTATTGTAATTTGGGGGGAGGGGTGTTTTAGGATCAAAAAGTAGGACATAAGTACCCCCAAACAAACAAACAAACAAATAAATAAATGTATAGCAATAGTTAAAACTGCTAGTGTCACCAGTTCTGTACCAAAATCCTCAACTCACTATCCACAAATGCAGTATATCATGTATAATGTCAGATAAGTGTACACACAGACAGACACAGGAAACCACATTTATAGAAATGAAATCGTCATGGCAACAGGAAAGGTTTCAGAAGTATTTAAAAATAGCAAATTAAAAAGACCCATTTATGAAATCGAAAATCCATTCTTTCATAAATACTCTTAAACACTTTTTTTCCGAAATGCAGAAAATAAAGGTTTGCATCTCCGCAATTTAAAACCATATCACCCAGAAGTTTGATAGTGATGGGTAATTTAAAATTTAGAGAAGCAATTGCATTCAGAATATTTTATTCGTTTACAAAATATCTTCACTGTGTTATGCAAAATGTCTCGCACAAACTTCAAATTATTCGAACTTCCAACGTAGTCTAGAATAGAGATTGACATTGATTATTCCCACAATTTTATTTGGATATTTCCATTAGAACATACGTTTTTTGTGTTTTACAGTTGTGCTATAAATAGGTACTTGGATCCACTTTTCTGCTTAACAATTCTTTTTGTTGTTGAAAATAGATAACAAAAGCAGTCCAATTTTTTGAAAGGTTCCAATCATCTTATGCACAATGTTGTGGGCATAAGCCCCACTGAACAAAGAACCATATTCGTTATTGTTATTGTTGTTGTTGTAGTAAACATGCCTAGATTCAAGTCCAAATGTTATTTATACTACTTATTTTAAATCCTTAGTTTAAAAATAATCCCTCAATTCATGCTATGACTAGCTCATCTTAAAGTTAGACCATATGGATTTATAATCTTGCTGCCAAGAGTTTACGGCCATAACACAATCACACAACTTCAAGGATAGCTTTACCATGTTGTCCTAGTAATGCTTGTAAGATATCCAGGAACTTTGGTTTGCAGTCTGCCATTATTATGAACATACAAACTGATCTGTAAAATGGAGTAGCCATTACACTCATGGCATATTCCTAATTTGCTCTCACTGCAGAACATACCTGGTCACAGTTTCTTGATTTAAAAGCCTTTGCAAAAGCTGGCTGATGAATATTCATCTTTTTGCCAGTGCTGTTGAACTATTCAGGCCAAGATTCAAAGAAAAGGCATCAGACTCTCTCTAATTAAGGCACAAACAGAAAATCTTGCACACTACTCAGTCTTGTTCTGGGATCAGGAGCAGGTAAACTACAATACATGGCTTGCTTTAATGTTAACTAACGGCTGAACCCTAAGCTGTTACTGGAATGCAAATCCCAGAAACTTGTACAAACTTCTGCCACATGATGACTGCTCAGATTAAACTTTGAACAGCTTTAGCAGACACTCCGAGCTCCACAGCCTAGAGGGATGTAGCATTCCCACTGACCTGGTTCACACATAACCAGCGGCAGTGCTAGTAGAAGTGCATTCTGGGTGGTGCCCGGTGACCCCACAGCTCCCCATTACAATTTCCGTACTCCTCTCCAATTGCCTCCTCCTTTCTAGCATGGCACGATGCTGCCATGCTGTTCTAGTGTTAGTCTGTGTGAGCTCTCTGGCGTAGGCCTGGCTAATACTTCATTTTGTGTACTGTTTATGTGTGTGTATTCGCAGATTGCAGCAAGCAAGATGGCTGATTCACGAGAGGCTATGAGGCAAGATGGCTGAAATCCTGGAGGGCTGCCTGAGGAAATGATCCCCAACAGCATCAAAGGCTGCTCTCTCGATACAGGAAACGGATGCCTGCCCAAGAGGCGTGAAATGATCCCACATGACCAGGCTTGCCAGTGAGAGAGCAAAGAGGCAGCAGGAGGAAGAGAAGAAAAAACCCACAGAGTTGCATGGCAGCCAGCCTAGATTAACAGCAGCAACAGATTATGATCATGTTTTCAGAGCAGCTAATTGATTCTTATACTTTACTGAAGAGAAGTAGGGGAGAGAATGAAAGAGAAGGGGCTGGTTTGCATGATTGAAGCAGGGGAAAATAATTTCCCTAATTGGCCTTGCTGGGGCAGCTTATCATGTCATCTGAACCTGGGTAGCATGGCTTGTTTGGGGGGGGGGGGTTGCATGCAGCAACCCTCAAATAACACAACAGCCCATGGGTTATTTGAGGGTTGCTGCCCCCTCAAACAAGCCATACCACCCAGGTTTTGGACAACACGGCAAGCTGCACTAGCAAGGGTAATTCAGGAAATCTGGCCAGCATGGACAGGAATGTTAACAAGCTGCCGTGGCCTGCCATGATCGTGCAAACCACTGTGAGAACAGCAACACCACCACCACGTCTGTCCCTTTCAAAACCAGACCTGACAACAAGGACTCAGGAGACAGTCCAGCCAGGCACAGCAATCCAATACCTAATATTAACTGGGAAGGGTTTATGGGGGGAGGGGACTGGGGGGAAAGAAGGGTTGCTTTGCTATGTTCTATGCTATGCTATGCTATGCTATGTTATGGTTTGTTTTTGTTTTTTGTTTTAAAAAAGAATTCAATATCTCTGATTCTCTGGCTGTGTGTGTGGAGTGGGGATGGGGTCTAGATCATGGCTAGAAATGGAATCATGATGAAAATGCATGCATTAAAGTTGGTTGAGTTAAAAATTAAATGGACTTGCTTGGTGAGAAAGGAAAAATTATATAGGGAAAGTGAATTATATGGAAAGAGGGGTTGGGGGGGTTGCTTTGCTATGGGGACTGTTTAAAAAGAATTCCTCCTGTGTCTGCGTGTGGGGCGTCTATATGTCTAGATCATAGCTGACTTAATTATCTTGATGAAAATGGGTCCAAGTTGGCTGATTACTTCAAAAATTAAATGGATTTGCTTGGTGGAAGAATGTATTATAATAGCACCTTCTTGGATTTCTACTTTATAGAAATTAATTTAGTCCTGCAGCTGATTTGCAGAGTGGGTAATCTTTATTCATTATGAATTCCACTTGTTTATATGAAAGCTTTTGGATTGCTTAAATAATCTCATCCCATTGTGTGTGTTTTTAACAGTGCAATCCCATATGACTACTCAAAAGAAAGCCCCACTGAGTTCAATAGGACTTACTCCTAAGCAAATGGGTTTAGGATTGTGGCCTAAGAAGCCTTTCTGGATTGTTTGCTTCTCTACTGATTCCCAGTGGTGGTAAATCAAAGGAGTCATCTCTTGCTTTGCTCAAGAATGCATGTAGTTTGTGTATTTTAAATAAGGATTTGGTCCAGTTTGCTTTCCCAAAGTGTGCCCATGTGGTTTTAACAGAACACACCATGTAATGTATTGAAAAACAGCTATGCTGCATAGCCTTGCCACCATTTTTCCTTCCAATTTTCCTCTGTCCACCTTTATTCTGTGTTCTTGCACCATGCAAAATTTTTAAAGAATGCTATACTGTGCGGCCTTGCCACCTGTTGACACCTTCCAGAGCTGTTCTTCCATGCCTTTGTTCTCTGTTCTGGGGAACGGTGGGTGGGGGTGGGTGGGTGAAGGGAGTTGCCTTACTGACCCTCGCCCATGGTGAACCCTTGGCTCCACCTCTGTCAGTGCCTCACCCTCAGCCCTCCCTGCCCCATTACTCACCAGCCACCTCTGCACATAATGCTGGCAAATCATGGGTTAATTAATTATGAGTCATGTGCGTGTACAGTCCCCTAACTTACTGGTGTTGGGGGACTTCAACGTACATTTGGAGGCCATCATCACAGGAGCACCTCGGGACTTCATGGAGACCATGGCCTCCTGGGAGCTGCACCATATTCTAACTGGGCCCACCCATGTAGCCGGTCATGCACTAGACCTTGTGTTTGTTTCTGGAGAAGCGGGGACTGATCTGGAAGTCGGGGGTATATCCACCACCCCCTTGTCATGGTCAGATCACTATCTGGTGATGTTGGACTTCTCGGTTCCACAACCCCTCCGCAGGGGTGGAGGACCCATTAAAATGGTCCGCCCCAGGCGTCTTATGGATCCAAATGGATTCTTGAACGCGCTTGGGGATTCTCTGGGGCATGCCAACGGCCACTCGGTTGAGACCCTGGTGGGTGACTGGAATGCCGCAATCACTGGGGCATTAGATCGGGTGGCTCCGAAACGCCCTCTCCCCCTGAACAGGGCTCGGACTGCACCATGGTTCAATCTGCGGTTACGAGCTCTGAAACAGGAGGTGAGACGGCTAGAGCGCCGGTGGCGGAAGTCTCGCTCCAAAGACGATCAGACACGGGCTAGAGCTATATCTTCAGCCTATCACGTGGCGGTGAAGGCAGCAAAAAAGGAATATTATGCTGCCTCCATCGCGTCTGCAGAGTGCTGCCCCAGGAGGCTGTTCCAAGTGGTCCGGAGCCTGGTCGGTCCTGTGGCTCCGGAACCACTGGAGCATTCTAAGGCCTCCTGTGAGGCTTTGGCAAGGCACTTTGCAGATAAAATTGATCAGATTAGGTGTGTTACTCTGCACACTGTGGATACAGTTAGTGAGCAAGAGGCGGCCTGTGGCAAACCGGTTTTGTGGGATCGGTTCCAGCTTCTTCCTCCTGATGAAGTGGACAAGGTGCTTTCATCTGTAAGGCCAACCACCTGCTTACTTGATCCTTGCCCATCTTGGCTCATTATGAGCTGCAGAGAGAGACTGGGTGAGGGGATCAAGGCGGTGGTGAACGCCTCCCTTGAGGAGGGAGTGATGCCATCAGCCCTCAAGGAGGCAGTGATAAGACCGCTCTTAAAGAAGCCCTCCTTGGATCCTCAAGTTCTGAACAACTTTCGCCCAGTCTCAAATCTGCCATTTTTGGGCAAGGTGATTGAGCGGGTGGTGGCGGTGTAGTTGAAGGCACACTTGGAAGAAACTGATTATCTAGACCCATTTCAGTCGGGCTTCAGGCCTGGGCATGGGACAGAAACGGCCTTGGTCGCCTTGGTGGATGATATGAGGAGGGCTCTGGATAGGGGTGAATGCTCCTTCCTTGTTCTCCTCGACCTCTCAGCGGCTTTTGATACCGTTGACCACGGTATCCTCCTGGACCGCCTGGAGGGGTTGGGCATTGGAAACACTGTATTGCGGTGGTTCCGGTCCTTCCTCTCTGGCAGGTACCAGAGGGTAGCACTGGGAGAGGAGGTTTCGGACCCGTGGCCACTTACTTGTGGGGTGCCACAGGGTTCCATCCTCTCCCCGATGCTATTTAACATCTATGTGAAGCCACTGGGGGCTATCATCAGGAGGTTTGGGGTGCAGTGTCATCAATATGCGGATGACACTCAGCTCTACCTCTCATTCAAATCTTCACCAAGGTTGGCCGTAGAATCCCTGTCCAAATGTCTGGAGACCGTGAGTGGCTGGATGGGGAGGAATAAGCTGAAGCTCAACCCTGACAAGACCGAGGTACTTTTGGTGGGAGACAAGAGGAGGCTGGGGGATGTTGACCTGGTGTTGAATGGGGTACAGCTACCCTTGAAAGACCAGGTCCGCAGCCTGGGGGTCATTTTGGACTCCCAGCTGTCCATGGAGGCTCAGGTGTCAGCTGTGAGCCGGACAGCGCTGTATCAACTCCATCTGATACGGCGGCTGCGCCCCTACCTTCCCGACCATCTGCTCCCATCGGTAGTACATGCCCTGGTCTCCTCTCGTTTAGACTACTGTAATGCGCTCTACGTGGGGTTACCCTTGAAGACGGTTCGGAAACTGCAGCTGGTACAGAACGCGGCGGCTCGCCTGATTAAAGGCAGCCGCCGGCGAGATCACATCACTCCAGTGCTGAAGGAGTTGCACTGGTTACCAGTTGTTTTCCGGGCCAAATTCAAGGTGTTGGTTTTGACCTTTAAAACCCTATATGGTTCCGGCCCAGCCTATCTTAAGGAGCGCCTCCAGCAACACCAGACAGGCCGCTTAACAAGATCAGCCTCGGATGGCCTTCTCTCTGTCCCATCAGCCAGGACAGCTAGACTGGTGGGGACGAGGGAGAGGGCCTTCTCTGTGGTGGCCCCCACTCTGTGGAACTCCCTCCCTAGGGAACTCCATCATGCCCCCTCTTTAATGAGCTTCCGTCGTGCATTAAAAACGTGGTTGTTCAGGCAGGCATTTGGGGTGGGTTAGGGTATTTTTTTAAAAAAAAATTTATGGTAAAATTTTATTGTTTTAAATTGTTTATGGTGGGTTGTACATCGCCCAGAGTGGCTGGGTGACCAGTCAGATGGGCGATTAATAAATTTAATAAATAAAATAAAAATAAATAAAATAAATCAGCCTGACTGGAGGTTATTTCATGACATGAGAACCCAGACACTATAGGTTAATCGTGGGTTAAACAACCTGCCATTAACCTATAATTAGTTCTTTGGTTAACTGTGGGTTGCTTAAACCATGATTTACCCATACTGTCCGGGTTCAGACATCACAAAATAACCTCTGATTGGAGGCTGCATATTCAAAATGGCACTGGCAGATGCTAAGCATGCAACCTGGCAAACTGTGGGTTAATTAACCCACAATTCGCTGCTGTGTTACACAGGAACAGGCCCTCTCTATGAACAGAGTATTTACCAATACTGAAACAAAATGCGTCAGCCCATGATTGTGCAGTTCTCTGCTGATATCTCCTCCTGGGTGGGTATGTACCAACACCATTGCATCTAGATCGATATTTTTGAAGTAAGGAAAAGCCTCATGAAAAACATTGACTTTCATCAAATTTCACAGAGAAACCAATTACTTAGACTTTTGTTTTAGTAACTTGTTTAAGAGGTAAAAAAAATAAAATCAACACTGTCAAGGATGTCTTCCCAAAGGGAAGATGGAGACTACACACAGGTGATGCATCTATCAATGTAAACCAAGAAGTACAATTCATATCCTGAGTTTTTCCTTGCAGGTTTTGTGCATGACAGGAGTACTAGAAAATTTATGAAATCAGAAGTAGTACACACTTGGAAGAAACAAGACTGAATGAAGAGGAAAATGATTTTAATTCATTGCTTTAGAAACTGAAGCAATGCAGAAACCTCTTAAGAGGAAGTATAGATGCACAGAGATATATGGGGTAGTTGTTTTTGTTAGAAGATGGTTGTCATTTTACCATTCTGGCACAAACAATCCTGATCTGTGCCACACATGTACCAGTTCTCGGTTCTGAGTTTGTATTCTATCTGCTTCCTTCATCCACTTGAACTCTAGAGCACCATGTTTCTCCTATTGCAGAGGCATGTCTTACTAATGAACTAATGGAATGATCTCCCTCACAAGGCCCAGCTGGCGACAACATTATCTTTTTTGGCACCAGGTGAAGACCTTCCTCTTTTCTCAGGTATTTGGCTGCATATGATGAAGTTTTAAACAGGTCTTGGATTTTCTTACAGTTGATTGTTTAAAATTGTTTAGATATATGTATATCACTGTGTGTGCTGTCATATGTTTATATGTAAATCATTTTATATTATGGATAATGTATTTTAAGGTTTCCAATCTTTGTAGACTGCCCAGAAAGCTTCAGCTATTGAGCAGTATAGAAAAGTAATAAATGAAATGAAGTGAAAATGAACGAACTGATTAATAATGAAACCCCAATGTCCAGAACTGTCTTGTTCTTGCTCCATCTTTTAGTCATCACATGGAGATTCTCCTTCAAATTCTTGCAAAATATATATTTATTTGTACATTATCCATTATTTGTATATTTACCGGTATATAACCTCTGTGTATCCCTTCATGGATTACTGCCTTGTTGTGGCGAAGGGGCTTGCGTAACTCAGTGAAGCCATAAGCTATGCTGTGCAGGGCCACCCAAGATGGACAGGTCATGGTGGAGAGTTCTGACAAAATGTGGTCCACTGGAGAAGGAAATGGCAATCCACTCCAGTATTCTTGCCAAGAAAACCCCATGGAACGTATCACAAGGCTAAAAGAGATGATGCCAGAAGATGAGCCCCTCAGGTCGGAAGGTGTCCAATATACTACTGGGGAAGAGCAGAGAGTATTTCCAAGTAGTGCCAGAAAGAGTGAAGCGGCTGGGCCAAAGCCAAAAGGACACTCAGCTGTGGATGTGCCTGGTGGTGAAAAGAAAGTCCAATGCTGTAAAGAACAATATTGTTTAGGAACCTGGAATGTAAGATCAATGAATCAAGGTAAGCTGGAGGTGGTCAAACATGAGATGGCAAGATTGAACATCGACATCTTGGGAACCAGCAAACTAAAATGGGCAAGCATGGGCGAATTTAATTCAGGTGACCATTATATCTACTACTGTGGGCAAGAATCCCTCAGAAGAAATGGAGTAGCACTCATAGTCAACAAAAGGGTGGGAAAAGCAGTACTGGGGTACAATCTTAAAAATGATAGAATGATCTCAGTATGAATCCAAGGCAAACCATTCAACATCACAGTAATTCAAGTCTGTGCCCCAACCACTGAGGCTGAAGAAGCTGAGGTTGATCGGTTCTATGAAGACCTACAACACCTTCTAGAACTAACACCAACAAAAAATGTCCTCTTCATCATAGGGGATTGGAATGCTAAAGTAGGAAGTCAGGAAATCACCGGGATAACAGGCAAGCATGGCCGTGGTGTACAAAAGGAAGCAGGACAAAGGCTAATAGAGTTTTGCCAAGACACCACACTAATCATAGCAAACACTCTTTTCCAACAGCACAAGAGGCGACTCTACACATGGACATCACCAGATGGTCAATATCGAAATCAAATTGATTATGTCCTTTGCAGCCAAAGATGGAGAAGCTCTATACAGTCAGTAAAAACAAGACCTGGAGCTGACTGTGGCTCAGATCATGAGCTGCTTGTTGCAAAATTTCAGCTTAAATTGAAGAACGTCGGGAAAACCACTAAACCATTCAGGTATGACCTCAATCATATCCCTTATGAATATACAGTGGAGGTGAGGAATAGACTTAAGGGATTAGACCTGATAGACAGAGTGCCTGAGGAACTATGGACGGAGGTCCGTAACATTGTTCAGGAGGCAGTAACTCAATCCATCCCAAAGAAAAAGAAATGCAAGAAAGCCAAGTGGCTGTCTGATGAGGCTTTACAAGTAGCTGAGGAAAGAAGGGAAGCGAAAACAAGGGAGAAAGGGGAAGATATATCCAACTGAATGCAGAGTTCCAGAGAATAGCAAGGAGAGACAAGAAGGCCTTCTTAAATGAACAATGCAAAGAAATGGAGGAAAACAACAGAATGGGAAAGACTAGAGATCTCTTCAAGAAACTTGGAGATCTCAAGGGAACGTTTTGTGCAAAGACGGGCATGATAAAGGACAAAGAAGGCAGGGACCTAACAGAAGCAGATGAGATTAAGACGAGGTGGAAAGAATACACAGACAAACTATACAGGAAAGATCTTAATGTCCCTGATAGCCATGATAGTGCACTCACTGAACTTGAGCCGGACATCCTAGAGAGTGAAGTCAAGTGGGCCTTAGGAACCATTACTAATAACAAAGCTAGCGGAGATGACAGTCTTCCAGCTGAGCTATTTAAGATCCTAAAAGGTGATGCTGTTAAAGTGCTGCACTCAATATGCCAACACATTTGGAACACTCAACAGTGGCCACAAGACTGGAAAAGGTCAGTTTACATTCCAATTCCAAAGAAGGGCAACACCAAAGAGTGTTCAGACTACGGTACAATTGCGCTCATTTCACATGCCAGCAAGGTGATGCTCAAAATCCTACAAGCTAGGCTTCAGCAGTATGCGAACCAAGAACTAGCAGAAGTACAAGCTGGGTTTTGAAGAGGCAGAGGAACTAGAGATCAAATCGCCAACATTCACTGCATCATGGAGAAAGCAAGAGAATTCCAGAAAAACGTCTATTTCTGCTTCACTGACTACACTAAAGCCTTTGATTGTGTGGATCACAACAAACTGTGGCAAATTCTTAAAGAGATGGGAGTACCAGACCACCTTACCTGTCTCCTGAGAAACCTGTACGAGGGTCAAGAAGCAACAGTAAGAAATGGACATGGAACAACCGAGTGGTTCAAAATTGGAAAGGAGTACGACAAGGCTGCATACTGTCGCCTTGCTTATTTCATTTTTCTGCAGAGTACATCATGAGAAACGCCGGGTTGGATGAATCACAGGTCGGAATTAAGATTGCTGGGAGAATTATCAACAACCTCAGATATGCAGACGATACCACCCTAATGGCAGAAAGTGAAGAGGATCTAAAGAGCCTCTTGTTGAGGGTGAAAGTGGAGAGTGCAAAAGCTGGTTTGAAACTCAACATTAAAAAAACGAAGATCATGGCATCTGGCCCCATCACTTCCTAGCATATAGAAGGGGAAGAAATGGAAGCAGTGACAGATTTTACTTTCTTGGGCTCCAAGATCACCGCAGACGGTGACTGTAGCCATGAAATTAAAAGACGCGTGCTCCTTGGGAGGAAAGCTATGGCAAACCTAGACAGCATGGTAAGAAGCAGAGACATCACCTTGCCAACAAAGGTTCATATAATCAAAGCTATGGTTTTCCCAATAGCAACGTATGGCTGTGAGAGCTGGACTATAAGGAAGGCTGAGCGCCGAAGAATTGATGCTTTTGAACTATGGTGCTGGAGAAGACTCTTACGAGTCCCCTGGACTGCAAGGAGGTCAAATCAGTCCATCCTAAAGGAAATCAACCCTGACTGCTCATTGGAAGGACAGATACTGAAGCTGAAGCTCATATATTCTGGCCACCTAATGCGAAGAGAAAAGTCACTGGTAAAGACCCTGATGCTGGGAAAGATTGAAGACAAAAGGAGAAGGGGACGGCAGAGGATGAGGTGGCTAGATAGCATCACCGATGCAATAAATATGAACTTGAGCACACTCCGGGAGAGAGCGGAGGACAGGAAGGCCTGGCGTGCTATGGTCCATGGGGTCACGAAGAGTCGGACACGACTGAACGACTGAACAACAACAAACCTCTTTGTTAGTTCTCCATTATTTTTTTTAAAAAAACCAAGTTTGAACATAGACAAGAAACCAAAATACCAATTACCCCACCAAAAAACAAATACTGCTTTGCACAAAGAAAACACCAAATATGTCTAGAGATATACAATGGTAGGTATGAATGATCATATATGCATGTGTAATTATGCACTCAAATACACTGAGCTGTATTTCTGACCTTTTCCTTGGGCATGCATAAGCTCCATTGGTGGGAGGGAAGGATGCCATAAGCTCTCACTGTGTTCTATAGTCGTAGGGCACCAGTGAAGAATTAATTGATCACTATTATAAATAGTCCCCTTCATGGATCACTGCCTTGTTGTGGCGAAGGGGCTTGCGTAACTCAGTGAAGCCATAAGCTATGCCGTGCAGGGCCACCCAAGACGGACAGGTCATGGCAGAGAGTTCTGACAAAACGTGGTCCACTGGAGAAGGAAATGGCAACCCACTCCAGTATTCTTGCCAAGAAAACCCCATGGAACGTATCACAAGGCTAAAAGAGATGACGCCGGAAGATGAGCCCCTCAGGTCGGAAGGTGTCCAATATGCTACTGGGGAAGAGCAGAGGGTATTTCCAAGTAGCGCCAGAAAGAGTGAAGCGGCTGGGCCAAAGCCAAAAGGACACTCAGCTGTGGATGTGTCTGGCGGTGAAAAGAAAATCCGATGCTGTAAAGAACAATATTGTTTAGGAACCTGGAATGTCAGATCAATGAATCAAGGTAAGCTGGAGGTGGTCAAACATGAGATGGCAAGATTGAACATCGACATCTTGGGAATCAGCGAACTAAAATGGACAGGCATGGGCGAATTTAATTCAGGTGACCATCATATCTACTATTGTGGCCAAGAATCCCTTAGAAGAAATGGAGTAGCACTCATAGTCAACAAAAGGGTGGGAAAAGCAGTACTGGGGTACAATCTTAAAAATGATAGAATGATCTCAGTACGAATCCAAGGCAAACCATTCAACATCACAGTAATTCAAGTCTATGCCCCAACCACTGAGGCCGAAGAAGCTGAGGTTGATCGGTTCTATGAAGACCTACAACACCTTCTAGAACTAACACCAAAAAAAGATGTCCTCTTCATCATAGGGGATTGGAATGCTAAAGTAGGAAGTCAGGAAATCACCGGGATAACAGGCAGGCATGGCCTTGGTGTACAAAATGAAGTAGGACAAAAGCTAATTGAGTTTTGCCAAGAGAACATGCTGATCATAGCAAACACTCTTTTCCAACAGCACAAGAGGCGACTCTACACATGGACGTCACCAGATGGTCAATATCGAAATCAGATTGATTATGTCCTTTGCAGCCAAAGATGGAGAAGCTCCATAGAGTCAGTAAAAACAAGACCTGGAGCTGACTGTGGCTCAGATCATGAGCTGCTTCTTGCAAAATTTAGGCTTAAATTGAAGAACGTCGGGAAAACCACTAAACCGTTCAGGTATGACCTCAATCATATCCCTTATGAATATACAGTGGAGGTGAGGAATAGATTTCAGGGATTAGACCTGATAGACAGAGTGCCTGAGGAACTATGGACGGAGGTCCGTAACATTGTTCAGGAGGCAGCAACAAAATCCGTCCCAAAGAAAAAGAAATGCAAGAAAGCAAAGTGGCTGTCTGATGAGGCTTTACAAGTAGCTGAGGAAAGAAGGGAAGGGAAAAGCAAGGGAGAAAGGGGAAGATATACCCAACTGAATGCAGAGTTCCAGAGAATAGCAAGGAGAGACAAGAAGGCCTTCTTAAATGAACAATGCAAAGAAATGGAGGAAAACAACAGAATGGGAAAGACTAGAGATCTCTTCAAGAAACTTGGAGATCTCAAGGGAACGTTTTGTGCAAAGACGGGCATGATAAAGGACAAAGAAGGCAGGGACCTAACAGAAGCAGATGAGATTAAGAAGAGGTGGCAAGAATACGCAGAAGAACTATACAGGAAAGATCTGAATGTCCTTGATAGCCATGATAGTGCGGTCACTGAACTTTAGCCGGACATCCTAGAGAGTGAAGTCAAGTGGGCCTTAGGAAGCATTAGTAACAACAAAGCTAGCGGAGATGACAGTATTCCAGCCGAGCTATTTAAAATCCTAAAAGATGATGCTGTTAAAGTGCTGCATTCAATATGCCAACAAATCTGGAACACTCAACAGTGGCCACAAGACTGGAAAAGGTCAGTTTATATTCCAATTCCAAAGAAGGGCAACGCCAAAGAGTGTTCAAACTACCGCACAATTGCGCTCATTTCACATGCCAGCAAGGTGATGCTCAAAATCCTACAAGCTAGGCTTCAGCAGTATGCGAACCGAGAACTACCGGAAGTACAAGCTGGGTTTCGAAGAGGCAGAGGAACTAGAGATCAAATCGCCAACATTCGCTGCATCATGGAGAAAGCAAGAGAATTCCAGAAAAACGTCTATTTCTGCTTCATTGACTACGCTAAAGCCTTTGATTGTGTGGATCACAACAAACTGTGGCAAATTCTGAAAGTGATGGGAGTACCAGACCACCTTACCCGTCTCCTGAGAAACCTGTACGAGGGTCAAGAAGCAACAGTAAGAACCAGACATGGAACAACCGATTGGTTCAAAATTGGGAAAGGAGTACGACAAGGCTGCATATTGTCACCCTGCTTATTTAACTTCTATGCAGAGTACATCATGAGAAATGCCGGGTTGGATGAATCACAGGTCGGAATTAAGACTGCTGGGAGAATTATCAACAACCTCCGATATGCAGACGATACCACCCTAATGGCAGAAAGCGAAGAGGATCTAAAGAGCCTCTTGTTGAGGGTGAAAGAGGAGAGTGCAAAAGGTGGTTTGAAACTCAACATTAAAAAAACGAAGATCATGTCATCTGGCCCTATCACTTCCTGGCATATAGAAGGGGAAGAAATGGAAGCAGTGACAGAGTTTACTTTCTTGGGCTCCAAGATCACCGCAGACGGTGACTGTAGCCATGAAATTAAAAGACGCTTGCTCCTTGGGAGGAAAGCTATGGCAAACCTAGACAGCATAGTAAGAAGCAGAGACATCACCTTGCCGACAAAGGTCCATCTAATCAAAGCTATGGTTTTCCCAGTAGTAATGTATGGCTGTGAGAGCTGGACTATAAGGAAGGCTGAGCGCCGAAGAATTGATGCTTTCGAACTGTGGTGCTGGAGAAGACTCTTACGAGTCCCCTGGACTGCAAGGAGGTCAAATCAGTCCATCCTAAAGGAAATCAACCCTGAGTGCTCATTGGAAGGACAGATAATGAAGCTGAAGCTCCAATATTTTGGCCACCTAATGCGAAGAGAAAACTCCCTGGAAAAGACCCTGATGCTGGGAAAGACTGAAGGCAAAAGGAGAAGGGGACGGCAGAGGATGAGATGGCTAGATAGCATCACGGATGCAATGAATATGAACTTGAGCACGCTCCGGGAGAGAGCGCAGGACAGGAAGGCCTGGCGTGCTATGGTCCATGGGGTCACGAAGAGTCGGACACGACTGAACGACTGAACAACAACAATAAATAGTATTGGGAGTCAATCTTCTTCTGTGTTGGCTAGCTGGTTAACTACCCTGTTGCTCTTGTGTCTGGGGCATAACAGGCAACAAGATCCAGGATATCATGCTTCCATGTTACTCCACAAAAGAAAATAAATGGGATATATACTTTCAAGCACTTGAAAGGTTGTCACAGAGAGGAAGGCCAGGATCTCTTCTGGATCATCCCGGAGTGCAGGATATGGAATAATGGGCTCAAGTTACAGGAAGCCAGGTTTCGGCTGAGCATCAGGAAAAACTTCCTGACTGTTAGAGCAATACGACAATGGAACCAATTACCTAGGGAGGTAGTGGGCTCTCCCACGCTGGAGGCATTCAAGATCAGGCTGGAAAGCCATCTGTCAGGAATGCTCTGACTTGGATTCCTGCATTGAGTTTCCTGCATACAAGACTCAGTGGTCTTGTAGGCCCCTTCCAACCCTACTATTCTATGATTCTATATGTATTTTTAAACATGCAACTTAAAAACAACAACAGTCCAGGGTGCTAAATCTTGGCAAAAATGTCGGGAATCAACATTTGAAAGTAGCACCTGTGAACTAGAGGAACTGAAGGAACAGGGAACAGAATGTGGAAGTGGTAGTGGAATTAGAGAATGCACCTGGAAGGAAGACATTTCCTGGGTAACCAGAGCCAACTCATTTTCACGTTAAATAACCTGAAAGACTGGTTTCTGTGGAAGGTTGCACACGCGCGCGCACACACGCACACACACACACACACAGAGGCATGTCTCCAATGAGAAGGGCAAGCGCATTCACACTGAGCCCACTGCACATAACATGTACATAACCTAGACCCAGTGTTTGATCAAGATCCGTTACCACTCCAACAGACACTCTGCATTCTGCAGCCACTGAGAAAGCTCAATTTTCATTGGGCCATTTTTTATGGTGAGGTAACATCCTTAGGTTTCTTTCCCCAAAAGATGTTTCTCTTTCTACAAACTTTGGAGTTTCCCCAAGCATGCTAATATCTCCCCTGTGTAGCCCCTTTTGGCTACATAGCTGCTGAAACTCAGCACCCGAGTTCGCAGTTACTATATATACAACATATTTACGCACACAGCACCCACTGAGACCTGTCAAATTTGTGCAATTAAAAAAAATTAAAATAAAGCCTTAATAAATTGACCCTCTCCTTCCATACCATTCATCTTCTTTTACCTTCACCATAATCTTCGTAATGCATCTGGTCCACTTAAAGGACGAATTAGATGAACAGATACCCAGCCAACTGTTTTCTTCCACGCATGTTCTCTAATCTACATCAATGGCACTCCACACATTAAAATTACGCACATATCTTTATTCATTTCTAGATTTTTAAAGTTGTTTTGGGCACAATCTCTGCAGAATCTACAGTACTGGGATTATGTAGACAAAATATGGCATGTAACGTATTTTTTAAAAGATGTTACGCAAGCTCAGACTGAAAAGTAGCAAGTCATTGTTATCACAGGTTTTACAGCATCAAAATAGGAATCTTGTAGCCTTGGTTATCTGAAACTCTTGACTCATAGTCAAAAGCTCAATGGATACTTAATATCTTTTTCATGTTTTTATTCTCATAACATTGCCTGAGGAAGATTAGCCTGAATGATCATGACTTCCTCAAGACTATCTAGAGAGCTCCTGGACTGGGCAGATGTTTCAACAGGGGTCTCCCTCATGGAGGATGCAATCCTATCTGGATAGGTGACCACCTATCCAATGCAGGGCAGGAGAAGTATGGAAGGGATTGTCCCCTCCATGCTTCAGCTGCCCTGCACTTGCAGCTAGACAGCCGATTTTGGCTGTCTAGCTGCGGGAAGGCGGAGCAGGGGAAACGGCTGCCAAACACATTGGATGCGTTGTACCGGCATTTCTGCCTTCCCCGCCCCGGAACGCCCCGTTTCCGCCACTCTGTGCTCCTCTTCTGAGTACGGAGCCATTCTGAGCTGCCTGTGAGGCAGCACGGGAGGGGGGAAGGTCAGTTCTCAGGGAACCAACCTCAGATCGTGGGCTCCAAAGTCAGTTCCTGGAGATCGACGTATCCTATGGCTGTCTAGCTGCTGATTAGCAGCTATAGGATTGCTCCCTAAGAGAATGAGGAAGCCCCCGTTCATATGAAGCTCCATATGTGCAATGAAACCCCCACATACACACTGGAGTCAATGGATCAGAGATATTCCTTCCCAAAGTAATTGTTATGAAATAACAAGTCCTTCTCTGTGTTTTTACAATGAACAAATTTAAACAAAAAACAAATTCCTTGTTTTTACAATGAAGACATTTACAGTCTGAGGTGGGGTACATGATCCAGATTACCACTCCCAGGCATTCAAACAGGACTTTTATGAATGGTTACAATATTTTAAGAATGGTTACAATATTTTAAAAGGCATTACTTGAAATACATTCATGTGGAAATACATTCATGTGTGAACATACATTAGAGAAGAGGAAGGTAGTGAAGTAGGCAAAAGTGTAATGCATTGACTCAGAAGCACACTAGGGTGCCAAAACTGCTTCCCACACTGACTGGCACACAGCAGCTCTAGAAGGTACATGGTCTGTCAGTTATGGGGCACAGCCAAGTCCTCCTCTCAGCTCTTATCAGCAGCATACAAAAGAGGATACAAACTACTGAAAGCAGCAAGGGACACCAAAACAGAACTTTCTTTCCTGCCCTATCCAAGCTAGGTTTTACTAACTAGAGCTTAAGCTACATATAATGTCAGTGCCAGCTCCTAGTTTTTGGAGGGCCCTTGGGCAAGACACCCTTGATGGGCTCCCTCTCTCAGTGAGCCGACCTTCTCACCACCATTGTCACCAGCTGCTTCTCATCCACTTTCTCATCACTGCTACCACTTGCTTGACAGGCTGAGCACCAGTGAGAAAGTAGGTAGTGGCATCTGCTGCTCCTCCTTTTCACCACCACCACTGTCTGGGCCAGAGCAAGAGGCAGGTGAACAAGGCAAGTAAAGAGGAGCTACTCCAGGGGGCTCTTGTTAGTGGGTTTCTGCTGTGATGTGGGACCTTGGCAAGTGCCCGATCATGCCTACCCTTGATGCTGGCCCTGTATAATGTAGGTCTGACCCAAGCATGTATAAAGCAAGGAATAGGGGACTTGATTTAATGAGCCAAAGGAGTGCTTGAGCGAGAGAAACTGAATCATCTCCCCTGTTACGGCTCACCTCCTGGTAGTCCAATGTTCAAATCAGAGATTTCATCTCACAATGAAGGGTGGGGAGGTGTTTCTAGGAGGTGGGCAAAGACTGAGCCATGATTGAAGGACTGCTTATCCTCTCTGCAGAAGCAGTGGTTATTTAAAAAGGGGGGGGCACTGTTATGTGCCACACAAAGTTTTAAAGAGAACAGGGAATGGCTGTTCCAAACCTTGGCACAAATTTCACCCACCCACTCTGAAATGCCCCTGCAATTTGGGGGCTGTAAAGCAGGCAGCAAATTGCGAGGGGAAGGCAGATCAATTTTGTGCAGCATTGGTTCAAACTCCCTTTCTTCCAGCTAGGCTCAGATATTGGAAGCAAGTCCAACAGAATAAAAGCATGGCTGGGAGGAAAACTGACTGTGGGTAAGTAAGCTGTAGGAGGGTTTAAGCTTCACACACCTTCCCACCCTTTTCCTTTTAAGATATATTATCCCCTTTATTCATGATTGACAAAGATTGTAGTAATTTGAGCCTGAGCTTAGGAAGCAATGAAAATTATTTTGGACTGCAAACCAAATGAGATTTGATACCTGGACTTCCCAACAGTTTTTGTTCATAAATAATGATCTGGTGGGAGGGCTGAGGAGTAACTAGTCAAGTTTGGATGAGACCAAATTATTCAGGATGGTGAATGGACAATAATATGGCAAATAAGGTTCACTATAAGTGTAAAGTGATATACACTGGTGCGCACACACACAATTGCACATATATACTAATGGTATCTGGACTGTGACTTATAGTGCAATCCTGTACATATCTACTCAATTAAGTCCCACTGAGTTCAATGGGGCTTACTCTCAAGTAGGTAGATATAGGACTGCAGCCTTAGAGTGCTTCCAAATAAAGCTATTTATTTATTTATTTATTTATTTATTTATACATAAATACATGCATTTCTTCATTACCATGCCTCATTCATGGAATTTTACAGGGGACCCAGATGACATCGTCTTCTACTTCTGACCCTCACATGTTTTCCCACTAGTTCTTTTATCTTTTTTCCTTACTATAGAAAATCTACTAAGGAGGCAAAAATGGAATAGCTGACAAAGCCTTCTAACTGGTAGCGCTACGAGCTCTCAGCCTGGAAGCACCCTTAACCAGGAAAGAGATCGTGGGGTCAGGGATACATCACCACTCATGTGCCTCCCTGCATCTCCCTCCATAGAATCATAGAATAGTAGGGTTGGAAGGGGTCTACAAGACCATCAAGTCCAACCCCCTGCTAAATGCAGGAATCCAAGTCCACATTACTGGACATTAGTAGCAGGGAAACATCTAAACCGGGTGGCAGAGTCTGTGTGTGTGGAAATGCTAAATTTTAGAACAACATTTTGCAAATACCACAAGCCACGTAGGCTTCATTCGGATGCAATGAGTAAGCCTCAGGGTCGTGAGCTTCCCCCACCCCACTGCTTTTGGTGCAGCCATTAGGAAAAGATAGGAAACATTTGTTTCCATGTTCAACTAAATAGTGTTTAATGTTACATCTGAACTGTGGTTAATCTTAACTATAGTTTATTGAAACCAGCTTCATAAACAATGGCTTAAAGTTGGCTTGTTTCAGTGAGCTGTAGTTAAGACCAACCACAGTTTATTTGGGTTTGACAGAACACAAAATTGTGGTTAGTTAAAAATGGAAGGAGGCGCTTCCAGTCTCTGCTTCACAGCTCTGCTAGAGGAGAGGAGGGGATGAAGGAGTACACAAGCCTGCATCTTGAGAACCATTTTCTTGGTGGAAAGGTGGAAGTATAAATCCAATAAATACATAAATAAAATCTGGACCTCTCATAACGTTCTGTGAATAGGCAGGGCAATTGCAGGATAAAAGGCTTGCCTGGAAGCACTCACAGTCTCTCAGCTAGCATCCCCTATAGTGCCCAATCATGTAAACTGTGAAGGCATTTCTAAAATTAAATTATCCATATTCAAATTTGTTAGCTATTTCATCTCCTGTTTAAAAGCCCTACAATAACAAAGTACCTTCTAAAGCAGTCTTCCCCAACTGGATGCCCACCAGATGTGCTGGAATGCACTTCCATCACTCTCAGCCAGTATGGTCAACACAGGTTGGGAATGATGGAAGTTGCATTCCAACATATCTGGAGAGCACCAGGTTGGGGATGGGTGTTATAAAGCAAGAACATATACCAAGGAAATCATCTGGAATTAACTCTACCATATGGTCTTGTCCTAGACAACCTCAGGCTAAGGAATTTGATAGCTTTTTTTTATATAGCAACTATTAGTAGTATAGGTATGTTGTCTGTCTTAAACGTCTCTTCCATGTCCGGATTCCTTTCCCTCATAAAGGAATATAATTGCAGAAAATGTATTTTAATGTTAGCCAGGGGACAGAAAACACTTTAAAAGGGGCTCATTAAAGCAAAAGTAATTAAACTAACCAAAGAGAAGGTCACACTACTGAGTCATTGAAATTCATACTACTGTGCCATTAGAACTAGAATAAAGCCTTTCCCCCCACTTTTCTTGAAATATTTTTTTAAATTAATATTGCTTCCTGTCATAACTACTCACTGCTGAGCACTTTTCATCATTGGCACCCAAGGCATATATACATATAGTCTAGGAAAGATATGGGGATGGCGGGGAAGCACTGAACATGGGCAAAATTAGAACAAAAGCATTTGAAAGTATTTTTCACTCAGAAATGATAGCTGATTAACATATCTAAAATCTGCCAAAATCAAAGCATGGGAACACCCTCAAATTTGCATTTTAAAATGGTTGGCCATGTGCTAAACTGCAGGTAAGCAGTTTAGTAAGCAGTCTCCTTGAACTTTTATTGTTTCAATTTTGTAACATCTCAGTGACTAGTAATTAGTTACAATCAAGGTCTAAATATGCAGACCCAGGAACATGGTATGGCATTTGTTATATGTAACCACACTATCAATAATAATAAAAGAGGATGTGTTTCTTCTGTCTGTCAGTGCTATAGCATCAAAACTGTGAAACCTACACATATGAAATTTGGCATGCATATTATTTATCTATTTATTTATTTGATTTGCACCCTGTCTTTCTATCAAGAAAAACAGCACTCAGAACAGCTTACAATCACAAATAAAACTTGATTAAAACAGTAATAAAAACAAATACATTAAAACACAATTAAAAACATAACAACAGAATAACAGACCTGCTCAAACACCAAAAGCTTGCTTGAATAAAAAGGTCTTTGCCTCTACTGAAGGGATCTTAGGGGTAGGCACCTCAGGGTTATTTGGTTTTTAAAATGCATTAACTTTAATTAATTTAAGTGAGTCTGTGTGCTTGAAGACTGCAGTTGCATCTTCAGTCATTGGGTGGAAAGTTTCCTTAACCAGCACATAAGGAGAAATTACACTCACCTGCAGATTAGCATACAGATGCAATTTTGAAACGCAAATTTGAGAGTATTCCTGTGCCTCGATTTGGGCAGATTATGGATGTGTTGATCAGCTATCATTTCTGAGTAGAAACACTTTCAAATGCTTTTCTTACAATTTTGCCCACATCGAACTGTATTTTTTCTTGACTAATACATTACGTGAATTGATGGTTGACTGCTTTTACTTCCATAAAGACAAGAGCTCTGGTGTTAAATTCACTGCCAAAAGGAAGAAATCAGGGTGATGTGAATGCAAATTATCTTAGTGGTGATGATGTTTTTAAAGACTGGGTGATGTCAATGTATTTTTTATTGCACTTTTATAGGTTATTTAGCTGCTTCAAGTAATTTGTTGCCGTATGCAATTTTTTGTTGCCGCTCACCCTGACAGTGAAACAGATGTAATCATTTTATAAACAAATCTACCTTTGTAGATATGTCTCAAAGCCAATACTTTTCACATCCCAGCTGGATCTGGAACAGGCATCTGATGGTCTCTTCAGTTGCCTCCCTCTGTGTTGGATACCTTCCCATAGGGCAGTTGGTCTTAGATGACTTGGAGGGGAGGGAAGTTGCACACTGATTTTGTACATTACTGTCCATTATTGGAAACACAAGAATCACTTCCTCCATCAGCACTTCTTTGAAAGTCCAAACCTACCCCCAAGCTAAATTATTCAGGACTGATTCAGTGTCACCCCAACTCTAATATTCAGAGATACATGCATCCTGGTTTCCTGTTTCAAGATAAGCAGAGAGCACAAAGTGGTTTCAATGCATTTCTTATCAAAGCAAGGTCACTTAAACAGATGACCATTTTCTAGAAGTTAACCTGAGTGGGTTAGATGGATTTGCTAGAAACCAAGAACAGGAGGTTCTGGGTTGAGTCCAATGTCAGTCTAATGCAAGTTCCATTCATTTCAGTGGGTCTACACTATGTAGGATACTAATATTGGATTCAACCCACTGATCCTTTGTTCTATTCATAGGACAGCACAGGATCAATGCTACAATATACTCCAAAGAAAGGGTAAAAATTCTTACTTTCTAATTAAAAATAAAAATCAATTTCTAGATTGCAAAGGATGTTTGAGATTGCTAGTTTCCACAGCGAGGCTGTTGTACAAGTGTACAAGGGAGACAGTCAGATGGTTTTTGGCATCACTTCCAAAATGTTTTAAGCATTCATATTACGGCATTTCCATCATTACTTTTAAAAACAAGTGAAAGACATCTAGTAAAGTTGTTGTTGTTGTTCAGTCGTTCAGTCGTGTCCGACTCTTCGTGACCCCATGGACCATAGCACGCCAGGCCTTCCTGTCCTGTGCTCTCTCCCGGAGCGTGCTCAAGTTCATATTCATTGCATCCGTGATGCTATCTAGCCATCTCATCCTCTGCCGTCCCCTTCTCCTTTTGCCTTCAATCTTTCCCAGTATCAGGGTCTTTTCCAGTAAAGTACATGCTATTAATTCCTGTTTCAGCATATGGAGGGTAAATATGCTTTTACTCCAAGAGGTGGAAGATGCTGATGCGACTAAAGTGACATTCTCTGCTTCCTCTCCCATGACTGTGCTCAGAGAGGTGAGAAATGATAGAAAAGCAAACGAATATCGCTGATTCAGTCTATAGGGTGATTTCTTAAAAGGCACTTCTGTCAATTTATTAGGGGAGGGGTGGTAGCTTGGTGGTAGAGCACATGATTTGCATGCAGGAGGTCCCAGGCTGAACCCCTAGCACCTTCAGGTATGACAGGTAAAATTCCTGCTTGAAACCCTGGAGAGCCGCTAGCAGTCAGTGTCAAGAATACTGTCCTAGATGGTCCAATGGTCTGACTTAGTATAAGGCAGCTTCCTATGTTCCTAATATACAAAATAGCAATAATGTTTCATTTCATAACAGGATTAAGAGAAACCACAGAGCAAACAAGTAGTAAATCATGTTAGAGAAGGCAAAGCATTATGGTGGCAATCCTATGCCCAGTTTCTTATGAGTGAGCTTCAATCAACTCCGAAGCGCCATGCATAGAATCACGAAACATATGGCTATGTCTGGGATGCAAAGCAACATAAGGAAGAGACAGGGCATGTCCTCTCTAAAGAGTACTTAAATTTAAGAAATATACATACACATGTAATATTTAAGACTATAATAATAATTAAAAAATCCCTCCATTTCAAGTGGGATAAACAGATGGGGTACCTTCAGCTCTTGAACACCTTGTAAACCACCCTGAGCTCCTTAGAGGAAGGATGGGATAAAAAAATTACTGAATAAATAGATAAAGTGGGTACTAGAGTACAATGATGAGAGAGAGAGAGAGAGACAGAGAGAGAGAGAGAAACTAAGATTCAGGTAAGCCATCTGTACTGACAGGCATATCCCAAACTAAAGACCTAATATACTGATGGATCCCATTTGACACCACTATTATTTAACATGTATTATTGTTAATAGCGTGCAATACATGGGTAAAGTTTGGGAATGAGCCACTATTACAGGTATTGTTTCTGTAGTACACTGGATCAGTAAATGATGTGGTGCTTTGTCTGTTTTTCTCACTTCCTCATTTAAACACCAGTGATCAAGGAATAAAGTATTTAACTTCTCACCAGATCTGGAGTATTTAAACCCAACAGCAGCTCAACAGAACACTATTCTACAGTGTGTTGCGCAGCAGTGTCCTCTGGCTAAAAAGCTATTTACAAGGGGACAACATAGCATACCAAACAGAAAGCATGTCATTTTTATCAATGCCAACATCTGTAACACCTTATCTCACTGAACGCTGTCCAAGTGGATGACAGCCAGTTACTTGCTCTCAGAAGGAGCTCTGCCAATTATTCCTTGGGATTTTAAAAATTATTATTATTGTGTTGCTTCACAGGCTTCAATCATTCTTTTTATATTACTCTCTCATTTTCACTGCAAAGTACTTTATAGTTCTATCATTTACATTTTAATCCCTGCCTTATCATCTCACCAAAGATATATAAGTGATTTTAAAACTTAACATACTACCCAATGGAGAGGGGGGAAAAGCATACAAAAGGAAACTGCATGCCTATGAAAGGTGCAGATATTTTGGGGAAGAAAAGAGTAACTCTTACTATCAGGTTGCCACTTTTGATCCAACAGCTGCACAACAGGTAAAAATGCAGCAGATGGAGCTTTATTCTAGCATAGAAATAGTTTTCCCCGTGCTGCATCTTCATGTCACGAAAGGCTACATTTACGGAGTTTGGGCTCTTATGCAGCTATGAGGAGGTATGAAATCTCTCACAAGAACTTTATCTTTGAGAGATTCTGATTGAGGATTTCTCCAGCTATACAGTACAGCCCCATCATACCTTAAACACCTGAGCTGTTTCATTCCTTGAAAAAGTAACATTTCCCCCTCCCTTCCTTCCATACAGAAATCCTTACAGATATCAGTAGAGATGCGATACCTTCCTGCATGAATTCATTGAACAACAGGGGTAGCCAACAGAGTAAGGCAAGAATGTTCTGCCCTGTTAGCAGAGATCCACAAACCTTATCCCTAAAACAGAGAGTGTATGTTTGTCATCTCACTATTGAGGCAAAAGTTGCTTGCACCTCTGCTCCCCACCCATCTGCAAATGTCCCAAGTTCCCAACAAGAGTGAGAGGCACACATTGGATGAAGCTATACAGTGTATATCAACAAGCTTATCAATCACTGTGGGTTTTGGATTGATTAATACTGAATATAGACTACTCCTGGCTCCAAATTCAAAATCATCTATATAGATGAGAGTCATTGCACATACTGAAAGAAACATCAGCAGTAGATTCAGAGCAAACTGAAGAAAGTACTTCTGCACATATGTCCATATAAATCAATTTATGGGATTTGATGCCACATGATCTAGTAATGGCTACTAACTTTGATGGCTTTAAGAGGAACATAGACAGATTCGTGGAAGATAAGGCTTGCTCAATGGGTACCTACAAGTTGTGATATATAGAACCTCCAGATTCAGAGGCAGTATACCTCTACCAGTTGTAGGCTTCCTGGATGCATGTGGTTGGACTAGGAGACTAGACGGACCTTTGGTCTGATCCAGCAGAGCTCTTCTGCGCTCACAGTGGGAAACGAAACCCACCCTGTGCAGAACATCAGGTCTCCCACCCCCATCTGTGAAAATACTAAGAATAAGGTTTTTTAAGTGGCTTAGCTTATCCAGGTTAAGGGTGCAATCCTATGCATGTTTAGCAAAAAAAAAAAAAAAGGCTGGGGAATGCTGTGAGTAGTAGTACTTTTTTTCTGCCTAAACATGCATAGGATGTGAGCCCTAAGTGGTATATATGGGCCTTCGTTTTCTCCAAGCGCTCGCTCCACCCCCTGCTTCCATCTCTCAGCCTGGCAGGCAGTCCTGACTAGTTGGCGATCTTGCATTCATAACCACCTCCCTACCACGACCCACTTTCCCTTCTCCCAAGTAACAGAAAGCAGCAGGTTGCAGGGAACTAATTGGCCGCTTATCAGTTAGAGTAGCCGCCAGAGAGGGAAAGCGAAGGCGCTTGCCTAATAAGAGGCTCCCCGTGGCCCCCGCCCCTGAAGTGCAAGAGCGACATACCGACGCAGGCTGGAGGAACTCGACCAGCAGCCATCCGGCGAGCTTCTCCGGGCTGCAACCTCGCACATGCCCAAGCCCAGATCCACGCTCGTCCAGAGAGTGGATCTCCCCAGATCCCACAGTACCTCTCCCGCGCCTCGGGCGCACCCCGTTTCCCCCACTCGGGCAGTTTTGCACGCGCAGTCGTGCAGGCGCCCTCCGCCGCGCGTGCAACGGCTCCGCGCCGAGAAAGTCCCCGACGGGCAGGAGCTGCGCGCTTACCTAACCCCGGCACGAAGGTGTTGAGGAACAAACAGAGGACGGCCACGGGGAAGGGCATGTAAGGGATGGCGGCGCGCAGGGGTCCCTTCTTCTCTCGCACTTGCACCACCACGCCGCCGGAGGAAGAGGCGGCGGCGGCGGCGGCCCCCCTCGGGGCGTCCCCTGCAGCTCGCCCGGCAGAGTCCCCTTCTTTGGGGCCGTGGTCCATGACGCCTGTTGAAGCGGGCTGGTGAGCAACGAGGGAAGGGGAGACGAAGCGGCCGCGCCCCACGAGAGTCCCTGCCCGAGTGAGGAGCTGGAGCGGGCGTCCCCGTCTGCCTGAGGAGGCGCCGGAGCCTCAGGAGTGGGGGGAGCGCGAGGCGAGGCGAGGCGCGGAAATGAACACGCGCCCAGGCTCTGTCGAGGGCGCCGCTTAAAGAGACAGCACCGCGCGGCGCACGCTCTCGGCCTCTCCCTCGGCTGACTCGCTCCCTCTCTCGCACACGCTGCCCTCGCGCGCCCCGAGTGGTTTGGCCCGCGCGACTACGCGCGCGCGCTTCGCCTTCCCAGCGGAAAGCGCGCATTCCCTCATTTCGTCCAGATCCGCCCTCCGGTGTCTCTTCGCGGAGTCTCTCGCCTTCCAGTGCTCGAATCGCGCAAGATTAGGAGGACCTACCGCGACCCCCCTCCCCACGCACACGCCCGTAGCTGCTGGTCGTGGAAAGAAAGCTACAGCGGAGCCATTAGTTTGTCAAAGTGGGGGAGGGGCGGGGGGCGGCGGGGCCTGGGGATTTTATTAAGACTACCCCTTCCCAGTGGAGGCAGTGGGGCTGTGAATCTGTTCTGGGTTTCAGTCAGAACTGTACGGGAGCAAGGCAATGTGCTGAACCCAATGGGTTCAGCTAGCTAGCTCACTTAGGCTCCACCCTGCCTCCTCCCCACCCAGCCCAATTATTCTATCTCAACTGCGCAGAAATAATAAAACCCATTTATTAGGACATGGGCCCCCAACAGGGGCGTTGCTAGGGTCTTAAAAGATCCAGGGCACAGGCCCATAACACAAATTTGCATACACACACACACACACACACGTCTAAGCACAGGTCTAATATATATATGTGTGTGGTGTGTGCATGCAGTGTGCTTGTGTGTGTGGAGATAGATTACATACATAAGTGTGCACTGACCCCCCCACCCCACTTCAACTCAGTCCCTGATTGAGCATTTTGGAAAACATCCTGCTCCGGCCAATTTGTAGTCAGACCACTTCAGCTCAGCACCAAACCTGAGTCAAGGTTTAGAAAAATGAGTCTATGATTCCTGTTGACTACCATGGGAAATTAGAAAAAAAACTAACTTTTTTCTCTTGGTCAGAACTGGATAATTTCAGGCATAGTAGTCCCCTAGAAGGGATTACACCTGCCCAATGTCAGAAAAATATGTGCAGGGTTTATATTTTGATTTTCTTTTAAAGGGAACTGCCAATAATGTTTTAATTCCTTGGAAGAATTGGATAAAAATTTCAGGATTCATTGCCCCATCAGAGGAGATCATGTCTGCCAAATTTCAGAATGATAGCCACACAAGTTTTTGTGTAAGAGTAGCCTTGACATTTTGAGGTCTCCAAAAGAGGACAGACTTATCTCCCTATGTTCCTTGTGGACCATTGTTCTGAAAGTTACAGACAGCCTACAGTTGTCCTTAAGTAAGAAACCAGCAAAGTTTCAGAAGGATAGGTGCAGCAGTCCATGTGGAAGTTCTCCAGTTTGGGGGAGGGAGTGATTTGCTTTCCCTTCCATTCACACCTTCCCCAATAGTTAAATTTGGGTAAATTTGTATGAAAATGCACAGGTCATTAGAGGTGTCCCCCAGGCAAGAAACCTGCAAACTTTCTGAAGGATATACATGCATTATAATTTAGAATGACTAGAATTTATTTACATTTCACCAATGTTAGCAGCAGGGGAACATGGGTGGGAAGGTGCAGTTGCACTCATGTCTTGCTTGTGGGTTTCCGATGGGCATCTGATTGGCCACTGTGTGAACAGAATGCTGGACTAGATGGAGCTTGGTCTGATGCAGCATGGATCTTCTTAT
The DNA here is from genome assembly GCF_057233095.1 of Heloderma suspectum. NCBI lineage: Eukaryota > Metazoa > Chordata > Lepidosauria > Squamata > Helodermatidae > Heloderma > Heloderma suspectum. Next base: position 392,236,674 of record NC_139458.1, read on the forward strand.
GTTCTTAAATAGAGATTGCATCTGAGCATGTGCAGAATGTTCTTCTTTCACCACTGAGCGCTTTCATTCTCCCCCTACCAATTCTGTTCCTCTCCATGCAACCATCCTTCCTCATCCTACCATCCTCCAGCAACTCTTCATAAAAACAGAGGTCTTGTTTTGTGCAACTCCTCTCTATGCACAAGCTCTCATTGTATCTTCCTCCCCATAACTTCATTTGTGCCAAGACTTCACCAGGATTCAGCCAATGAGTCTGTTTTCAAAACTAGGGCTAAGTTATGGAGAAAGTTATCTGAGCATGCACTAAGTGCCTTTCCCTCACCACTGAAGCTAGAGTTCATGCAACCCCCCCCCCCCAAACTCACAAATGACAAAACATGCATAGGACTGAGCTGAAACAGAATTGGGTGTGCACTGTATTAAGCCTGCTGTACCATGCTCACAACTGCAGAATTGTTGACACTGACTGGCAGCAACAGCTCTCCAGGGTTGCAGGCAGGATTCTTTCCTAGCCCTACCTGGAGATGCTGGGGATTGAACGTGGGACTTTCTGCATGCCAAGCATGTGCTCTGCCACTGAGCTACAGCCCTTCCTATTACTGGGTAATGGCAACTGACAGACAAAACAGCCCAAGATTTGAAAGAAAACCACTTTTCTCAAAGGCTTGACTGAGGAGGAGAAAAACCAACCCTCTTGTCTGGTTGTTGTTGTTGTTGTTGTTCAGTCGTTCAGTCGTGTCCGACTCTTCGTGACCCCATGGACCATAGCACGCCAGGCCTTCCTGTCCTGCGCTCTCTCCTGGAGCGTGTTCAAGTTCATATTCATTGCATCAGTGATGCTATCTAGCCATCTCATCCTCTGCCGTCCCCTTCTCCTTTTGCCTTCAGTCTTTCCCAGCATCAGGGTCTTTTCCAGAGAGTTTTCTCTTTGCATTAGGTGGCCAAAATATTTGAGCTTCAGCTTCAGTATCTGTCCTTCCAATGAGCACTCAGGGTTGATTTCCTTTAGGATTGACTGATTGGACCTCCTTGCAGTCCAGGGGACTCGTAAGAGTCTTCTCCAGCACCACAGTTCGAAAGCATCAATTCTTCAGCGCTCAGCCTTTCTTATAGTCCAGCTCTCACAGCCATACATTACTACTGGGAAAACCATAGCTTTGATTAGACGGACCTTTGTCGGCAAGGTGATGTCTCTGCTTCTTACTATGCTGTCTAGGTTTGCCATAGCTTTCCTCCCAAGGAGCAAGCGTCTTTTAATTTCATGGCTACAGTCACCGTCTGCGGTGATCTTGGAGCCCAAGAAAATAAAATCTGTCACAGCTTCCATTGTCTGTTTATATAAAGTCAAATACAGTTCAGAACTTCTCTTGCCCACTGAAGAGAATTCTCTTTAAGAATTCCCCAAGATATGCTCTGGGTGGAATAAAGAAGAGAAAGAACAGGATAGGGGAGGGAAGGGAAGGGAAGGGAAGGAAAGAAGAAAAGAAGAATGGTGATTGGAAATGTGTGTGGGGGTGGGGGGTAGAGAGAATTCCCTAAGCCAAGTGGCTCCTTTCAGAGAGGTAGTAATTCAGAGGAATTTAGGAGGCTGTGGAGGGTTTGTAAGGATTGCACGTACTTAAATGAACTTTATGAGGTAAGGTGGCTGAGGGCTTTTTCTAGCTTTTTTTAAAACTGTAGAACCTATTTAAAAGCCCCAACAGTTTCTCAATCATGACACCACATAATCCTAACCCTCTCTTTGGGATTATTTGAGTCCTACAGCTATTTAGGAGAAATTAAAATGGAGGGGGAGAAAGAAGTTTGTGGAGGCTGATTGGATCCTTTGCTGTACTGAAGCTACTAAACTTCTGCAGAATCCAAAGGTTCCAGTTCGGGACAGTAAAATCTGATGCTGTGTGAAATACCAGTATTTTACATGGAGATCTTTCTTCCCTTCCTTCTCCCCCTTTAAAATTTCATTGCAGGCAAGCTCACAACAGTGGGCATGTAAGAGCAGAGAAGAAAAGTAGGGGGAGAGAAATTTTTTGCACCTCAAAAAAACCCTACACCAGAGATTAGGGATAGTGACCTCCTAATGGTCACTTTAAATACCTTCTGATTAGGATCTCTAATCCCCTGGGTGACTTGACAGTTTTTACTTTTTGTTTTAGACTGAGCAAAGGAGGCTTTACGCATGGCTAGCACAAAAGCCACTGGACCTGTCTGAAATTTGGTAGGTTCAGTCAGCTCCATAGGGCCTGCTAGGTCCTCAAATTCCATGAGTTTATGTGGAAGTGCAAAATATTATAGATCTTTACTTTGACAGATTTTCTTGGAAAAAGCAAATTTTACTTGTAGCTAGCACAAAAGCCACTAGATCTAACTGTCTGAACTTTGGCAGGCTCAGTCATCTCTATACGGGCTTCCAGGTGCCCAAATTCCATGCACATATGTGGAAGCACACAAAAAATACAGCTCTTTGCTTTGACACATTTTCTTGAAAATAGCAAACTTTACCTGTGACTAGCACAAAAGTCACTGGACATAACTGCCTGAAATTTGGCAGGTTCCATCAGCTCCATGGGGACTACCAAGCCTCCAAATGTCATGTATTTATCTTACAAACTAAAAAAGATATGGCCGTTTTGTTTTCCAATGCAAGTCAATTGGAAAATGTAAAAAAAATGGCAATTAGGACAGCTCAAAAGATCCAGGGCCTGTGCCCAGGTGAGCCAATCCATAATGATGCCCCTGGTCCCCAACCTTTTTTGGATCAGTGAGTACATTGGGAGAGAGTGTTATGTGGACACTCTCCCAAATGACTGCCAGGGGGGTGGGGGGTTGCCCATTCATAAAATGGCTGCCATGGTAGGCATAGGTGGTCACAGAAGGCCAACTAAAGCCTAAAAGAAAAGAAACTTGCCCAAGAAACTAAGTACAAGGCAGAGGTAGGGTATAATCTACAAAACACAAAACTATTGTTTTGGCCCCAAATAGAAATACTGCTGGAGGACAGCACTTTGCATTTCATCATGCCTGTGTCCCAGTTTAAAAAATAATTTTAAATATCTTAAGAAATAGAATAAAAATCAGGAGGGCCAGGGAGCCTGGTGGGCAAGAGAAGTGCCGATGGGCACCACTTGGGAGACCTCAGTATTAGGACAATATCTTTATTAGGCCAACTCAAAGGTCACAAAAGAGTGTGCAAGCTTTTGAGTTCTCCGGAACTCTTCACCAGGCCAGATGAGAGACAAAGCAAAAGTGGGGAGTGGCTAAAGTTGAAGCCATAGGGTTTTATTGAACTAGTCCTACTTAGAATAGACCAATTGAAATGAATGGGACTTAAATAAGTCTGCAGTTAGTCACAGGCTTAAAATGGAATGTGGGAGGAGGTTCCAGACATTCAGATTAGGTTCTACTAGGTGCTGTGATAATTTCGGGCACTGGACTGATTGATGCACCGGACAGTCCCCAGTCATTCCATCTTTTCCTGGTAAGAAAAAAGATGGAAGAAGTGGCACGGAAACACAAGAGGTTTACACATCAAAGACAACAATCCCCCATAAAATTCTGTGAGCAAGGCTGGGCGAGTGCACAATAAAAAAAAACCTTGTCTGAAAAATACTCTAGGTCTGTTGGGATGAGGAAACAAAAAATGATCAATCCCCCATTTTTGAAAGTATAAAATCCAGCTGTTACTCAGAACAACAGAGTCTTGTGGTGTCCAGGGCTGGCCCAATACATTTTGCTGCCTGCGACAGGGTAGCAAATGTGGCCCACAACTCACCCAAGTCAAGGTACAAGTATCCAATGCCAACCCAAAGTACCTGAGGCAGAAAGCAACTTGCCACGTGGACCTTCTCCATCCCAGTACAAATCACAACAAGGTTTTCAATGGTGGCCTAGAGAGCCAGTGTGGTGTAGTGGTTAGAGTGTTGGACTGGGATTTGGGAGATCTGGATTCTAGTCCCTACTCAGCCATGAAGCTCACTTTGGGCCAGTCACTGACTCTTAGCCTAAAATACTTCACAGGTTTGTTGTGAGGATAAAATGGAGAGGAGGAGGACCATGTAAGCTGCCTTGGGTTCCTTGCAAGAGGAAAAAGGGTGGGGTATAAACGTAATAATAAAGAAATAAATTGGAGCTTGCTGAATGGCACAGTCTCTATGTGGTGGGTATTTTAGGCAGCCACCGCACAGTCACTGCTTGTGTGCATTGAAGCAAAGTGTTGTAGTAGGGGAACTTAATAAACTAAGGATCCACAGTATGGCAGTGATCAAGACAACCAGGCAGAGTTAAAGGTAAAGCTGTCATCTCAAGCAACAAAATGCAGTACCAATAAGGAGCAGTTTATTGGTACTTCACAGCTGACCAAAATTGCCACTGTAAAACTGCAACTTTAACTGAAACCTTATGTGTTAGGGTGCAATCCTATTGGGATAGACAGCCATCTCCGAACTTGGAGGCGGCCGCATATCCAATGCAGAGCAGGAGAAGCGCGGAAGGAATCGTCCCCTCCACTCTTCAGCTGCCCTGCATTTACGGCTAGACAGATGATTTCGGCTGTCTAGCCATGGGACCTCAGAGCGCAGGAAGCAGTGGCCGGACGACACGCAGGATGTGTTGTACTGGCATTTCCGACTTCCCCACCCCAACATGCCCCCAGGAATGCCCCATTCTCACCACTCTGCACTCCTCTTCCAAGCTCGGAGTGTGGGGCCATTCCGTGCTGCCTACGAGGCAGTGCAGGAGGAGGTGGAGGTCAGTTCTTGGGAACTGACCTATCCTATGTCCATCTAGCCACTGACTAGTGGCCATAGGATTGCTCCCTCCATCTTTAAGGTGCCACAAGACTCTTTGTTGTTTTTTCTACAACAGGCTAACATGGCTACCCCTCTGGAAGATGCTTAGGATTATACAGTAAGAGTGCAATTCTATGCATGTTTAAACAGAAAAAAGTTCTACAATTCCCAGCATTCCCCAGCCAGCTATGCATTCCTAGCCCTAAATCACTAAAGATCCTAAAGATGCTCGTCATTTGGAAGCAGAGTGAGGGCGGTAGTAGTGGTGCTACCAGATTGCTGTATGCAGACATATCCCAGCCATGGATGAAAGTGACAAATACACATCTGCTTATGTCACTGCCTTAGAAGTGCCATTATTATGCTGATGCTGTAGGCAGCTTTTTAATTATAGATTTTGACACTAAAAAGCCGCTTGCAGTAATAGCTGGATAACTTTGCCTCCAAGATGGCACCATATGAGGATTTGTATTGCTAGCAGACATTCTGGATTCTAGATTATAGTCCTAATATGTAACAATGACATATGCAAGTTTTTCCCACTGCATGTTTCCAGTGTACTGACATATTTCCTCTCCACTGCCAGTCGCAGTGCATCTGCTGGGGCTACAGAACTCCACCTTGGTTCTCTCTCTGCTCATTGGTCCCCCTTGTACTCCACTGGCCATTTAAAAAATAAATTTATTTTAAGAATGTATTCCCAAATTGAGCACAGTGTATCTGGAACTGCGGCCGCTGCTCTCTGCTGCTTCTCTGCAATCCGATCTGCCTCTTTACTTTTTAGGAGATATGCATAAACTGGATTGTGAACTGTGCTGCTTCTGCATAGGCCTGCTTTGGTGGATGCTTTGTGGGGAATATACAAAGGTGTGGATTTTTTGATGCTTTCAGAACTTATTGCTGTGTTCCAAGGCTGCTTTTCTGTGTGGCTATGAGGATGTCATCTGTTGTTGTTGTTGTTGTTCTGCACTCAGCGTTGCAAGCATGCTCTCTATGTCCCCTTTTGCAATGGTGTTTCATTATAATGATGACAGGTGGCTGGGTAAACCCCCCACCTTTTGCACTCTTGATCTTAAAGTTATTTGTGCAATGGGAATTGTTGCCTGTACAGGAGAAAATGGGTCCAGAGGAGTCCTTTTGTGTGGATCCTCCCCACTTTTGCACTCATGATTTTAAAGCTCATGTGCCTCAGTTTCCCCTTTCTGTGGTATGGGCTGATGGGGTTTCAAAACACTGCTCTCACTCTGGTGACTCCTTGGCTCCATGCCCTGATGACCCATCCTCTGCCTCACCAGCAACAGTGGACACCAGCTGCCACCATCCACCACATAGAAACACCTTGCATGCTGCTTTTGAAAGACAACACCCACAGCCAAAGCTGCACTGTGTGGCTGAATCAGTGCCTAAAGATCTAGGAATGTTGAGACTATAATGCACTACTTATTTATTTAAAGCATTTTCCTTTGCTTTTTACCCCAAAAGGCTCCCCACACCATCTTGCAGATCAATAAAAACACCCAAGATGTTTTTGGGCACTCCCTGCCCTCCAGCTTACAATCTAAATTAGCCTTCCCCATCCTGGTGCCCTCCAGATGTTTTGGGCAAAAATTTCCAGACTTCTGGACCATTGGCCATGCTGGTTGTGGCTGATAGGAGTTGAAGTCCAAAACATATGGAGAGCACCAGGTTGGGGAATGCTGATCTAAAGGCATGACACCAAGGAAAATAGAATAGGGAGGGAGGAGGAAAAAAGTAGAATCAATCACCAATTCTTAAACTTATAGTTCTTGTAATGAACAGCTGAGCTGAAAACAGTTCAGGTAGCCTAGATAGACAGGTAGCTAGGGGACAGATGAGGGAGAAGGGAAGCCAAGACACCTAGGGAAAAAAATGTACATAGGAAAAAAAATCCAAGAGTGGTTCCAGAGCTCTCACATCTTTTTCCCAAATAGCGGCATATTTTGAATTTATACATATCCACTTCTTTAGATATGGGTGAACCATGTAACATCCTAGCATGCACGCATGTAACTGAACGATAGTAGGAGTAGCAGGGCTTAGAGCAATACGACAATGGAACCAATGACCTAGGGGGTAGTGGGCTCTCCCACACTGGAGGCATTCAAGATGAGGCTGGACAGCCATCTGTCAGGGATGCTCTGACTTGGATTGCTGCACTGAGCGGGGGGTTGGACTCAACGGTCTTGTAGGCCCCTTCCAACCCTGCTATTCTATGATTCTTTGATTCCGCCGCCACACCCAAGAGCAGCAAGGTAGTTTTGGAGGAGGGCAGCCTGTGTGGCACATGCAGCTTTTCCTCCAGCACTTCCTTGTCCCCCAGCATCTGCCACCTGAGGCATCCACCTCATTCTGCCTAATGGTAGAGCCATCCATGAGGACTAGTTGCAACCCTTACAACCCTTACAATTTAGCTTGGGTTTAGGCACTTTGATGTAGAGATTTTTTAGGTTACAGATGCACTGAAGACCTGTGGTCCATAAAGCACACAGCAGCTGATCTGTTCAACTCTAGTACAGATTGGGGTAGTAGTTGGGTCAATATGGGCAGCACAGTCCACAAAAAGAGAGTTGTATTATTAGTCCTTCCACAATCTGGTGCTTCTTCTTTGAATTTGTAGGTAATGTTTCCTATATTTCTGGCTTAGCACTGGCATCACAAGAAGTTTCAAACTGTTTGAGTCATCTGAGCAAGCAACACAAGGTCCATGAGTGTCCAATGTTGTTAAATGCAGCTCTTGTCTGTCTGTCTGTCTGTCTATCTATCCATCCATCCACCCATCCATCCATCTAAATGTGCAAATACATGGTCAAAGCTGTGTTCATTCAAGCCCTCTGACTCTTTATGAAAGGAGCCTGGCCATCTGAAGGTACATCTAAAGAGATTATTAAAATGTTTTATAGTTCTTGCAGATTTACCTTAAAGCTTGTCAAGGCTAACATAGTACATTGCATCCAGTTAGCAGTGCTAAGTCAAAGACCTCAACAGGATTTGAATAAGGATTTGAGCAGGTGTTAGCCAAGATGTCCCAAAATATACTATTTGCTTTGATGTAGCATGTGTGCTTTTTGCTGGCACATATTAAAACACAATTATTCTGCTAGTTTCGGCCCACCTACACTTTCGCATATGATTTTTCTTGGTTGTCTCCCACACAGCCACTCATTTCATTGCATGTATACACCCTAAGGGATCTCTCAGGGCTGTTTCACACTAGGTGGATTTCCTATATAAATCTCATCATCACATAAAAAATTTGAACCCCATGTGCACATTATCATGTGTGATAAGTGCACATATGTCTATTTCACTGTGGGTACATGCTACAGGAACCCATTACCACTCATGGATTTCCACCACCTCTGAGACTGATGGGTGTACACCAGCCTCCCCCAAACTAGTGCCCTCCAGATGTGTTGGACTACAACCCCCATCATCCCCAGCCAGCATGGTGGCAATGTTAGCTGGAGATGATGGATGATCTAGTACAACATATCTGGAGGGTACCAGATTAGGGGAGGCTGGTATACATACAGCGTACAAACAATCCCTAGTGATATCTTTATAGGAAATATTGACTATGTGATGCAACCTGATTGATACTTCGCTACATCGCTAATATACTTCTTGCCCCTCACTGTCCAGACAGATGTGCCAGACTTCTTCTTCTTCTTCTTCTTCTTCTTCTTCTTCTTCTTCTTCTTCTTCTTCTTCTTCTTCTCCTTCTTCACATTTCTATACCACCCAATAGCCAAAGCTCTCTGGGTGGTTTACAAAGATTAAAATTACAGTATGCAGTGATTAAAAGCCATTTACATAAAAAAACATAAACAGACAATATACACAAGAGAACATATATCTAAAACAACTTCAAACAAGCAATCAAGCAAACAACCATATAAGACAATCCAGGATTGATTAAACTTATCATATACTGCCAAATGTCTGGGAAAAGAGAAAGGTCTTAACCTGGCACCGAAAAGATAGCAATGTTGGCGCCAGGTGGGCCTTGTCGGGGAGATCATTCCATAAGTGGGGGGCCACCACCGAAAAGGACCTCTCCCTTGTTTCTGTTTGTAGTTAGATCCACATAAACGTTTTCTTCCTGCCTGTTGAACAGCTTATCAGCGGCAGGTTCAGGAACAGGAGAACCTGGTGCCCTAATATTTTTCATTTTTTAATTAAATCTTTTTATTTTTGAAGGGGGCCAGGAATGAAGAGCTTTGCAGGTGCCATGGGCACCTATTTAGACTCCTCTATTTAGACTCGTTAGAACACTTTCCTAGGAAAAGAGGCTGTCAGTGGGAGAAGTAAGCCTTCCAAGCCTGATGCTTGCCCCCAAACTGACTGGGGCAGCCTTTCCCAAACCTATGCACTCCCAATGGTTTAGACTTCAGGTCCCATCAGTCCCAGCCAGCATGGCCAATGATCAGGAACAGAACAGCTGGAGGGCACTGGGTTGGGGCAGGCTGGACTAAGGGATGCAAACCAGTGTGTGTTTATAGACCAAAATATTCTGTAAAACATTAATGAGGGTGGAGTGGGATCCCATGCACCGTGTCCACTCCCATTCTCCAAACGTTCATTTTAAGGCTGGAGTAGAGCTGACTTACATTCAGCTGTGCACACAATATAGGGCTCTTTCCATGCAACTGGGAAACTTGGGGATCTTTGGTTCCCTATTGCAAGAAGGGAGTTCTGTGCACATATAGTTGAACATGCATAGCTTCTTTTCCAACCTTAGTGTCAACGTGTGGTGGTTAAGAGCGGGCACAGTCCATGTAATCCTGCTCACCAACTCAAGTTCAGGGACGACAGGGCCAGACCCAAGTCTGGCAGGGCCCTTGGTGCTCCCCTGTGTAGTCCCTGCTCCCCTTGCATGGTGCCCCCCTCCCCTTACATTGGCAGCTGGGGTGTGTGGCTGGGCAGGGGATTATTTTTTTATTTAGATAATTATTTAGATATAGCAATGGCAGAGGCAGTTAAGCATAGCAGTAGCAAAGAGCTGGTTTAGCCGGCAAATGTTGCTGCTGGCACTTGGTATTTTAATGTCTCTTAGGCCCTGATGTAGCATCACTCCAGAGCCACAGCTACACGAGCTTCAGTGACCAGCCAAGGAAAACCAGCAGCTGGCCCACACAGAGAGGAGTGTCATGTCCAGATGGCTGTAGCCAGTGGTGGGGTTGGTGGTGGGCCATCCTGAGAATTTGGGCTGTCAGCAATTGCCCAGCAATGCTGACCATTGGTGCTGTTTAGAACACTTGACAAGCGCTACTAGGCTAGAGGAATGTGGAATTCTTCAATATATGTATGTACAGTTGCAATAAATGATAGTGGCAATTTTACACAGACACTCACTGCATAATGTCTTATGCTGTGAAACACTTGGGAAGGAGAGGAGAAGTAGCAAGGTATTTTATGTGATTTCATTAGTCTCTGTGTGAAAATTTACTGCAGTGCACAAAAACAGCCCCGGGGGGGGGGGGGGAGGGATTTGATGTGTAGATTTAAGCCCATAAAAGCATGACTTGTCTGTTTGCTAAATGTGACTTTGCTGCTTTCTTTAATTTCTGAGTTACGAACACTAGAATGCATCCTATTGGTCCCATGAGATATAAAATCTTCCTACATGATGGGTACTTGTAATTTACCCCACAGCTTGCTGAGTAGAATGTTAAGAGAACATGAAGGTGTCTGTGGTTAGAAATGGTGACAATGGTGGTCACTGAAGATGCAGCTGAATTAAACAAAAAAAAAATCAAGGGAAATGTTAATCACAGGACAAAGCGTAGACAAGAGACAAATTTTGCAACCCTCTATTAGCAAGCAATGCAGAATAACTTTACCCTTCCACACAACTCATGACACAGTTTAAAGCATCTACCATAAATCCATGAGAATTTCAATTATTTATATACAAAAGAGTATGAAGACATGAGCAGTTTTACAGAAATTAGAGACTGATGCTTTATTCTCAGGTTAATTTTTGACATAGTAAAGTCACCATATAGTGATTTCGTTAGAGCTTTACAGACTGTTCTAGCATTACAGTATACATGCAAGTATGGTGCAGGAACAAGTCTCAGACTCAGGCATGTTTTTCCTACTACATGACAGTATAGAATGTGCTATCTGGCAGACACATGTCCATGTGTGCATACAATCTGCCCAGACAATCCATCCATCTCTTCTGTGACAGGTAGAATGTGTAGGCAGTGGATTATGTACTTCAGTCTATGCCCAAATTCATGACATTTTTTAATTATGTGGAACAGGGTGGGCATGCACAAACCAGAGTTTTGCTTCTGCACCCCATCATGTCTAGAATCTGCTTTCCAGTCAGTGTGTGGTTCTGTGTTTCTAAGGCAGTTTCTGTGGCGCATATTTTATTTGAATATCTGCTCAGGAGGTAAGCACTGATATTCAGGGGCAAACACTTGGAAATTAGATATATCATCTGGCACCACATAAAGACATTTCCCCACATGCCCAAATTACATCTCATAATCCTATTTCAAGAGTTCTTAAATAATGGTTTTAAAATCATTTATGGGGGGGGAAACCATTGTAAATAAATGTTTAAAAAGACTTTGGGGCAAAACCGCAGCTCTGCAAGCAAGCCACAACAGATTTAGGATGCGATCCAGTCAAAGTTAAGCAGTTTTCAATGGGATCCCATTGACTGGAGCACATACTTAAATGTCCCGCACTGACATAAATGGGTCTGAAAAGTGTTTAGCTAATCATGTCCCTTAATTTGAATTAGAATGAGAGAGGTCCAAATTATCATTAATGTGTAGTTCAGTCAAGCCTTGGTATAAATGTATCTGTAGTTACATAGCTAGATTTTTGCTCCATATCAGACCATGCAGTGATGAAAATAGACTTCAGCTCTGAGAAGTTCTGATTTGTGTTTATGTTTGAAATGAGCCTGTACATTTTAATACTATGAAATTAGCTTGGAAATTAATTTAGTAGATCCTGAATGGAAACCATTATGTTACCCCTATAGACAGTCAGTGTGATTTCCATCCCTTCCTGGTCCTGTCACGACAGAAGAAAACTGCCCTTATAACGATCTATAAGGGTTCAATCAAAATAATAAATAACAGCAGAAAAAAAATATAGGCTTGCTGGACTCCCTGAGGTCAAATAAATGATTCTGGTAACAAGTTCTGTACTAACGTTCCAGCAGATGAAAAAATACAGAATGGCTAAATCCATTATGCTAGTAAAAAAGACAATTCAGTATGGTCAAATGCTTTTACAGCATCCATGAATTAAAGCAGGACTGACAGATCTGAGGGTTGTGAGATCTACTTTGTGTTTCACTAAAACCTTGAGATCACCAACCAGAGCCAGGTGCAAAAAACATACATTTAGAATGAAGGAACAGAGCACCTTCTTGTTCAGGCCAGGAAATTGTTTTCAGTTCCAGAACTGAGCTTACCATTCTTCTACCCCCAAATCCATTCCTTTCTTCATTTCAGCAGCCTAATTTGTGCAGGGTTAGAGACTGTTTGTTGTTGCTGTTGTTAAATGAGGGAGGTGTGGCTGGATGGGACACAGGGGATTTGGCAAAATTATAGGTATCTTAGGGCTGAATTGCACCACTCACTCTGGCTATATAATTGTACTGTCTTAAACATGCATGTGCCTTCCCTACCCTTTCCCCTGGGTGACCATAGTCAGGGAGATAAACTGGGGCCTCTGGAGTGCTACTGTGGTACTGCTCAAAATGGGGTCCCTTCGGTTTGGCTGGGAGTGTTTGGTTCTATGCCTAGGGCACAGGCTAGGCCCCTGGGAGACCACAAAGGCCACATCATGTTTCTCTCTCCTGTCTGCTCCTGTGGCTGTGTGCAGGGTGCTGCTCTTGGGAGAGGGGCCTAGGTTCTAGTCCTGCTGTCTCTCCCTTTTCTATATTCACTAATTATTGCTGGCCAGTCCCCTGAAGGCAGGCTTCCTGTTTCCTTTAACATTGCAAATTGCATTGCTATGAGCCTCACATAGTATTGCTTCCTGGAATTGGAATGGCAGTCCTTCCTTCTCAGTGTGCCCCTGAAATTTCCCCCAGCCAAATGGTGGTTGTTTGCAGGTTGCTGCTGTTGGGGCTGTCAGGGGAACTGAACCACAGGTTAGTCCCAGAGCTAGTTTGCTGCACTCCTAACCACTAGGTCATGGAGGTATCTGATGAAGGAGATATTGTACTCTTCCAGGCAGCCCACTTGTTGGTTTTGTGTGGAGCGGATGATTCCTGGGTACAATGATGTCACTCTGGAGTTCCTACTGTCTCCACACTAGGGATGTCAGTGAAATCCGCAACGGAACCAAATGAGTTTGGATTTTCATGAATCAACCAATGGATTCCACAGTGGACCAGCTTTTCCCCTGTTGGGTGGATTCTGCAGACTTGTGGACCGGTTTTCTAACTTTCCTGAATTTTGTCAAATTTTGTTGTAGAAAAATACACAAAATAATAATAATTTTTTAAAAAACTGGCCAAAATGCACATTTCCCCCATTGGCTAAAGATTGGAAATGAACATTTGGGAGGAATGTGTGCATTTTTGCTCGTGTGCAAATTCGGATACAAAAAGAATCCAATTCCATTGATGGACAGACAATGGGATGAAAGGTGCCTGACAATCTATGAAACACAGACGGAACGGATTTTACATAATCTGTACATCCCTACTCCACACATTGCCTTCCATGTATAGAATATTGTTGGTTCACAACATTGTGATTAGTGGGTGTGATAGAGCAGTAGAGCCAGGATTGCCATGGAATGGTTGCTATTATTGCTAAGCCAACTCTTGCTTTTATAGCTTTGAGCTTTTGACTTTGCTGCTGGGAGTACATAGGATTGTGTGTATATTTTGCTGGCATTAGCCCTGGCATAGTGACTGCTGATATAGTGGGATCTTGGCTTGGCTTGTTGTAAATGGATTTATTCTTAGCATAGGTCAAGAGAAGTCAGAGTTTTCTAGAGTTTGGTGTATCAAGATCAAGAGGGAGCAAGCCACCACGCAGTTAGGAACAAGAAGAACATGAGAAGAGCCCTGCTGGATCAGACCAACGGTCCATCTAGTCCAGCCTTCTGTTCCCACAGGCAGTGGCCAGCCAGCTGCCTGTGGGAAACCCCCAAGTAAGACATGAATTGCAAAACCAAGCAGCTGTGGCACCTGGTGGAGTTGCATTGGTTCCTGGGGTCATCTGACTGGGTGTTGGTTGGGCTTGCAATGTTGCCTATGATAATGCCAATCTGTCTTGTAACTCCTTTGGCAGATGTGCTGCCTTTGGGCACAGGAGGGAAGGAGCTGGAGTCTGGCCAGACCGTCAGAGGCTCCTAGTGCCTGACAAGAGGTAGGGAAATCTATAAAGATAGTAAAAAACATAAACAAGCAGTTAGGCATCCTTAGGTCAGCATGGTTACCACTGCACCAAACAGAAGCAACTTTGCTTGCTGTACAGATGTGCCCTTAAAGTGCAAGCAAATTAAATGCAAAGACAAATTATAATCATTAAATGCAAAGCTTAAAGTAAAAGCGCTTCCCAAAATAAATGCCACAGAGGGTGCATCCACACCCGGCTTTTACTCTGGGGTGGGTGCGAGACGAGGTCCCTCGGCACAGATTACGCATTCGCAACTTCGCAGTCTTCCATGGTTTCCGCCCCCAAAATGAGGATTTCCACTGTGTAGTTTTCCTGCGACTTTTTTGGCTGCTGTGGCTTCACCACAGCGGGGTGTGCTGTCTATCTATATCCCTCGGGGTGATGGCACAGTTTGTGGTGGGCGTGGGGTGGGCAGTGTGACACCTATTTCCTCCTCCCCATTTCCTCCTCCCCAGTCCTCCCTCTTCCTTCGTGGCTGCGCAGTTACGAGGGCATGAAGAAGCGCTCTCACTTGTTTGTTCACACCTTCGCAGCTTTGCAGCTTCGTTGCTCCAGCATGGCTGCCTCAGAGTCAGTGGCTAAGGGCAGGGGTGTTTTTTGGAAACACTGCAAGATTCTGGACCTGCTGAACATATGGGGGGAACAGAAGGTTTAGGAGCAACTTCGATCCAGCCATAGAAACATTGATTCGTACGAGCAGAACTGCGGAAACGGGGGCACAACCAGGGCGCAGTGGAATGCAGGACGAAAGCAAAGGCTCTCCAACTGGAACACCACTGGGTAGTGAATCACAACTCCTAGTCTTGTAACAATGCTGTGACCTGCCCTTATTATGATGAGCTCCATAGAATCCTCCGAGGGGATGCTACAATTCAGCCAAAGTGGTTGAGCTGTAGCATCCAAATTCAGAGGGTGCCTGTGGATACTCAAGTTGCCCCAGTAGCAGAGGGGTCAGAACAGCTTTTTACCCACAACCTAGGGACCATAGATCTAGACTGCTACTTGGACCAGACCAGACCACCGGGAGGTAAGGTACTGTACCCCAACAATTCTCCCCCCCTTCCGTTTGTGTCACTACAGTGGGGATGGGGATATGATGCTTGGGAATTCTCCTTCTTTCCAGAGGAAGACCGGGAGGTGGCTGAGGGGGAGGCAGTGGAAGCAGAGCCAGCCCATGGTTAGTTGCTCTGCCATTGATCTCTCCCTGCCCCCCCCCCAAACACAGAGCTCCGCATATTCAACTGGATAAACTCCCCGCCAGTGTATCTCAGTAGATATTTCAGTTCTGAGAAGCTGTGCATGTATGTCTGGTGTGTGTGGGAACATTCTTCTTTACTTCTTCCCATCCTGGTCTTCTAAGCGGGCCGCCATTTCTAGAGAATCACCAGGTGTGAGGAGGGCAGTCTGGGAAGCCATTGGCAGGAAAACTAGGATTGGTGTCATGGTGGCAGATATTCGGAAGTATGCTGATGTGCAGTCCATAGGTATGCCTTATCGTGCTATACAATGGCATAGCTTCCCTTCCTTGCCCAACTGTCCTTTGTGAAGGGGGTGGGGTCACTGCTGTGTGTTTTCCTCTGCTATTCTTTCCTGCTACCACAATAGCCCTGCAAAAGGGGGTAGAAAAGTAACACTGTAGGGGCAGAAGAGGGGGAGCGACTGGAAGTATTCCCCTTTCCTAATACTATCTGGCATACCAATATAAATACAGATATACTTTGGTGGTGTGTGTGTGCCATTCAGCAAACGAAAGACAAAAGGCGAAAGTGTTGTTCATTGATCTTCCTAACTTGCCCTTCCCTTCCCGCATTGCACACAGGTTCCTGCTCTGCCACAGTTTCGGGGGAGGACTCCCTCATGGAGGGGATGGAAACATCAGTTGAAATTGAAGCAGAGGAAGACCCAGAGGCAGGTTAGTCTGCAAAGGGTGGGCTAACACACAGCACCAAGGCATGTGCAGAGTGCTTTAGAATAATATTCACTCCACGTTCTATCTGACTGCTGAGTCTTCCCCATAATTAGTAGTGGGAAGTGAAGTATGTCTACAATATCCGCCAAAGAAACCCAGATTGTAATGCAGACAAGAAGGTGTGGTTTCTCCTTCGGTGGTGGATATACAAACCAAAAGCTGTGGGGTGGGGGGCGACTATGGGGGTGGGACTGGGGGGGGTGAGGAGAGGAAGGAAAGTGAAGCATTGGCAGTAATAACAATGTGAAAAGAGCCTTGATGATGGATCAGACCAAGGGACAATCTAGCCCAGCATCCTGTACATACAAGGAGTGGCCAGATGCCCCCATGGAAAGGTCACAAGCAGGGCAGGAGAGAAATTGCCCCCTCCTGCAGATGTTCCCCAGCATACTGCCTCTGAAACAGGAGGCAGCAAAGAGCCATCATGCCTAGTGGTCATTGATGGCCTTTTACTCCATGCTTTGCCTCACCCATTCCCGTTTTTATTTATTCACCTAAAAATTGGGCAAGGCACCTTCTGGGGAAAACTGCTATCTGGTGCCTTTCTGACTGCATGTGTTTGTATGCAGTGCAAGCAATACTACACAATGCAACCAAAATAAAGCAGCAGCAGCTGCTGCTGTGGCATCTGAAAACACAACACAGCCAGAAGGCCTGATGGACCCAGTTTTGGACTACAACTCCTAGAATCCCTGAACACTGGACGTAGTAGGTGTGAAAACAGTGCAACCATGTGCAGATTGCTGGGCAATCACAATCTGGGGAATTCAAACCATGTGTGGTTTCTCCTTCTGTCTAGTTCCTGACATGGCTATCCCCAACCACAAAGCTACACTTTCTCCGACAATCAGGCTTGCCATGGCAAGAACCAGGAGACCAAAAAGGGCAGCCAAAGCTGACATGGAACGTCAACTCCACCATGCATCAATGGAAACTGGCAGCCTTCTTCGTAGGATGGATCGGGATTCCGACACCTTTGAACGCTACATGAGACACATGGTGGAGGATGACCTACATGCATGCTGGCACTGAGAAGCTGTGGTAGCGTCATTGGACAGGCAGTGCCTGTTGCTGGAGGTGCTGGTGAAGTTGTGGGTGGCAGTGAGGGAACCCACAACAGAGATGAGCATTGCACCTCTTCCACAAGCAGCCCCCCACAGGAGCAGCAGCCCCCAAAAACCAGTCCTCCACACAACCCTGACCACACTGTGTTCAGGCCATATACACCTCCTTACAACATGGCAGTTCCACCACCAGATCTGGGAGCTTACTCTGAAAGCGTCCCGCCTGTCCTTACTCCCCCACCTGCTCCTTTGGGCACCGGACATAGAAGAGTGCAACATCCCATACATAGGCCTCGGCAATTCTCCCTGTGACAGAATTTCTGTCTGTCTGTCCCGAGGAAAGCGGATCCATGCCAAAAAAATTTCAGTTTGAAAATTTAAATTTTAATACTAAAAACTTCAAGAAATTGAAAACATAGGAACAAACTGGTGTCGTGGCCACTGTCTCTGCAGCACTCCACCAAGCTACATCAGTGGGGGTTGCCTTTCCGCTGGTTCCTCCTGCCTTCCTCCCTGCAAGATCTCCCCCAAGCACCCTACGCACTGGTCAAGAGTGTTCCCTGCATGCAGGGGAACCAAGCATATTGCACAGACTGAGAAATGCATTGCCTCGACTGTGCAGTTTTGGTTTGGGCGAGGGGGGCTGGGTGCGGATTCTAGTCAGCCGCAGAAAGAAGGCTGAACAAAGTAGAATGGTGTCAATCAAGGGAGAGGATTTGGTCACCTCATGGACAGCGATTCGCTCACACTGTACTACAAACCCGTGTGGTTGTGAAGCGAGTGTCATGCCCACTTGGCAGTGGTGCTGTGATTTCACATGGGAAAAGTCAAAACGTCCAACATGCATAAGGCACATCCTGGAGAACCGCAGCGTTGAACGCGCAGGCAGGATCAATGCTATGGAAGCCCGGTGGATCTGCACATTTTCGTGTATGCGATGGGCCTATGGAGTGGAGCAGCACAGCTCCCTGGGTTTACAGCGATAATCTGAGTTTGTCTTCGTTTTAAAATGAACATGTCTGCCGCGCCTTCCTCCACCGTGCAGGGCAAAGGGAGCAGGCATGGAGCTAATGATGATGGCTGAACAGGAGCTTGGAATGGAGTTCACAGGTAGGACTCCAGTCTGGGCTTTGTTCATAGAATCATAGAATAGTAGAATAGTAGGGTTGGAAGGGGCCTACAAGGCCACTGAGTCCAACCCCCTGCTCAATGCAGGAATCCAAGTCAGAGTATCCCTGAATGTTCGCTGTGTGTGTAATAATAATATAGGGGAGGTTTTTTTGCACTGCAGAGTCCACAAAAATTCAGCAGAGCAGAAGCTCTGTTCAATGTATATTTATTTATTTATTTATTTATTTATTTATTTCATTTCTATACCGCCCAATAGCCGAAGCTCTCTGGGTGGTTCACAAAAATTAAATCCAAACAACACACAATAAAACAATTTAAAATATACAGAACATTAAAACCACAATATAACAATACAACCACAATAAAACCTAGCAGCAGTGCAGGAGTTTAAAATACAGATTTAAAACAGCAAAGATAAAAATGCAGAAAGCTAAAATGCTAAAATGCCTGGGAAAATAAAAAGGTCTTCACCTGGCGCCGAAAGGAATACAATGAGAAATACAATTTCTCAGTGATTTGAAGTCTGAGCAACCATGGAGAGGGGCATTTATGTGTCTATGTTTTTTTTACATTTATATCCTCTCTTTTTTCCTCCTTAAGCAACCAAAGGCGGTGTACATAAGCCTCTTCCCTTCCCCTTCGCCCTCACAGCAACAACCCCTGTGAAGCAGGTTGGGCTCAGAGTCTGTGACTGGCCCTAAGTCACCCAGTCACTTCACACCTGAGTGGGGACTGGAACCCAGATCTCCCGACTCCCAGTCCCACATTCTAGCCACTACAGCACACTGGCTGAGGTATGCCTCAGGCTTTCCATACTGGAACCAGTCACTGAAAGCATTAGCAACAGGTCCTGAACTGCAGCGATTGCTAGGGGCTGGGTATGTTACTGTCTCTCAACAATCCAGCTACAGTGTGGGAAAAGTGCGGTGTTTTGTTCTACAGCGCAAAGAGTTCAGACACACATGAACATTGGAGGCGTGTGTTGAGTTTCCAGCTAACCAGCACATAGAGCTATGGGAGACCTTGCAGGATGTTCAGCATACCCTCGCAGGGATAGCCCAAATATGGTGTGCCGGAGAAACACACACTCAACAGCTATGTCCCCCTGTACCAAAAAACTCAGAACAGCCAGTAGGTTCTTGCATGCCCTTCATTGGAAGTGAGAGACCCTGCGGGACAGCACGATGCCATCAACAGCATAACAGCAGTAAAGTTGATTTTCTCAACCTTGATCCCACCCATGCAGGTGCTCAGACTCCATTTGCCCTCAAAAGGACATGTAATGAGAAAACAACAGGATGCAACCCAGGAAAAGCCTGGTGCTGTGGCATTTTATTTCAGCGGCAGCAGAGATAATGAATCATACACATGTGCCACATCTACGAGCCCACATCCTAGACACTTATTTGCAGTTAGTCCACAGCAGCTCGGAGATTGCATCTCACACCTTCTCCCCCTCTTCTTTATGTTTCTGGTCCTCATTCACCCGCTGTGCCCCAAGGGTTGCTAGTTGTATAGGCGCAGGTGCCTCTCTGCTATTGCATGGCCCTTGCTTTCACATGTGTTGTGCAATATCACACAAGCAGTAATTGGTGAGATGACATTCTCCTCCGCAATCTCGAGCCGCGCTGTCAAACAGCGCCAGCGGCTTTTCAGACAGCCAAAGGTGCACTCCACCACATTATGTGCCCTGCTGAGGGAGCGGTTGAAGTGTGCCTTGCGGGAGTTCAAGCTGCCACCAAAAGGCTTCATCAACTACTTACGAATAGGGTATGCCCCATCAGCCACTATAAAAGCTGGCACCTGCACCCCATTTACTGTTGTTGTAGGGTTTCCGGGGACAAATGCTCCAGCATCCATGGTCTCGCATACTGCTGAGTTACAGAAGACATACGCATCGTGGTTTTTCCTGCTCCAGCCGACCTCTTGATGTCAATGAATCTGCCAGTGCGATCGGTGGTTCCCTGGAGCAGCATGGAGTAATATTTCTTCCTGTTAATGAAGTTGTCACCCTGCCATGGCAGTGAAACAATGGCTACATGCGTGCCATCTACGGCGCCCACGCAGTGACCAAATCCAAGTCTCCTGAAACTCGCCATCACCTGAAAGAGATGTTAATGGTTAATGTGGCAGGAGGTGCACATGCAGCCTGGGGATCGGAGAGTGGGCGCAACGTTCTGTGCCGAGTGCTCAGGGACCTGGGGGGTTGTGTTGGGCTGGCCATTAGCACACATTCTAGGAATGAGGAAATCACCCTGCCAGGGGTGCTCCAATTGAATTCTGCATTTTGTATTGGGGTGGACCACTTAGCCCTACAGCCTAATCGATGACTCTGTGAGAGTAGTTTGCGGGAGCTAAGGCTCCTCTATCAACCCCAAAGTGACAGGAATGAATGAACAGGGCACACAAACTCTACCAGACAAAGAAGAACAGGCACTTACAGTGGAGACGTCACCGAGTTTCACGGTCTGGGACAGCAGCACATGCTCCGTGGCAAAGCAGACTTCCACCATAATCACAACAGCGGTTGTTCTGCCTACCCCAAACTGTTTGGCCATGGCGTGGTAGACGGACATGTTGACAAGGCGCCAAATGCAGAGCGCGACCCTTTTGACGACCGGGATGGGTTCCCGAATGTTGGTGCTTTCTCACTCCAAAAGTGGCTGCAGGTGGTCTGCAATCTGGAACAAAGGCCCACGGGACATCCAGATATGCGAGATCCACTGCTCATCATCCCACTCTTTAAGGACAAAGTTCTCCCACCAGTC
This sequence comes from Heloderma suspectum, assembly GCF_057233095.1. NCBI lineage: Eukaryota > Metazoa > Chordata > Lepidosauria > Squamata > Helodermatidae > Heloderma > Heloderma suspectum. The sequence goes on from NC_139458.1 coordinate 392,257,803, forward strand.
TTGACTCTTGGGAAAGCACCACCACTGCCGTGCTTTCTGTGGAAGGAACCCTGTGGCTTGGGGGCTGGGATGGAGCAGTATCTGCTTGTACCTGATGGTGCCTAGAAAAGAGGAATTCTGTCTCCTTTGACACAGAAATGCCTTTGCCCTCCTCACGTGCCTCAAGGTCCAAATACACTTTGCAGAGACTTGTGATATTACCGAGGACAGCCGAGATCATGGAAAGGTACACCTGAAGCTGGGAGGGATCCATTTTGAATTGAGGAATATGCACCTAGCGCTCACGTGAGCGAGATTTCTCAGGTGCAGGATCGCGAGAGTACGGACATTCAGGGAGCTTAGTTTCTGGTTCTGCAAAAACCGTTGCTATGACAACCAAAAAGATCACTAATCACATCCTACCACAGACATGCGAGTTCACACTGCTGCAACCCTGCTGTGTCAGGCCCACGCAGAGTATATCGCCACAAAACTGCGCAGCTTCTCGTCCCGTGTATATGTACCCTTGAGGCTTTGCAGCAATGGAGCTGAGCAGTTCTGACGCTGCGAAGGGCCAAGTCGGTGCCACGTACACAGGGCCAAAGTCAGGAAATGCAAAGAACAGCTAATCTAAATACATGAAGTGTAAAAAGAAAATGGATAGCTAGAGTATTAAGATTAAACCTTTCTGATTGTTAAGGATGATTGGTAGTTGGCGGCCATTCTTTTTTAAGTTGATGGCTTGCTAATAGTTGGGAATGATTTATGTTCCCTCAATTGCAGCTAACTGGTGGAGATGTTTTCCTGAATGGGCAATTTACCTGGAGGTTGAGTCTGACATCATTGTTCTGCCAGTGGGGGTTGTGTCAGAAAGATGGCAGTTTAAACTTAGGGCAAAGACAAGACAGCTGAGAAATTTTAGCTGGAGTCAGTGGTGTGGCCAGGGTTGAGGGACCTTGAGCAAGATGCCCTCCACCCCTTCCCATACTCCTGGGTGTTCAATCTACCTGGTTCCTCCCCCCCACTCTTTTCAACCCCCCCTACATTCTCTCTCTCCCCTCACTCTTTACAACTCCCCCTCAGTGATTTATCTCTGTCACTCTTTCCAACCCCCTCCAATCGCTTGTTCTTCTCACTCTCTCCACCCCCCCCAGTGCTCTTGCATTCTCTCCTCACTTTTCTCTTCCACCTGTGCTCAATGCCCCCCAGTTTGCTTTCTGACCCTTACCATGCAGTGCCAGAGCCAGCAGCACTTTCTTTCCCCTCCAACTTACGAAGAGTTTGGGCATGCTGCAGAGTGAAGTCGCACTTTCACCTGGCAGCTTGATTTCCCAGAGTGCTTTTGGCCCACGTGGGGAGGCTCTCTGGGAAAATGAAAATGCTGGGTGCAGCTACACACCACAGAACACCCAACCTCTTCTGTTTTAAATTTTTAAATGATGTTGTGGGCAGCTGTTGTGGTGGTGACTACATGGGGATCCTTAGGGCTGCAGAGCCCCAGGCCAGTGGTCCAGCTCTAGCAGTGCCTCTGGCTGGAGTTGGCTAAAACTGAGGCAGTTGTTCTTTTGTGGAACTCAATGCAGGATTAGTGTCAGCGCTAGCTGTTTTTTTAGGAATTCATCTGTTACTAGTATGCTCTCGTTGTCTGTATATAAAGAAATATTACAAGAGTTACAAAATATACATTAATGTAATACCTTTATTAGGCCAACTCAAGAGTCACAAAAATGTGCAAACTTTTGAGATATCTAGATCTCTTCATCAGGGAAGATGTTACAAAAGTAGTTGGGTGGGGGCAGGGATAGGAAGGAGCAAAAGGCGTAAGATGATATGGAGGATAAGGGTTTGCAGATATTCAGTTGGGATGTACCAAGTGATGTGATGTTTTCAGGTTTCAGTGCCCTTAGGAACACTGGGAACAAGAAAGTAGTGGACAACTGTGGATCCTTCATTTTGCATTCTATAGTGCTTTCTTGTTCAAAGAAATCTAAGCTATATAGTGCTACCCCTGGCCTTCTCCCTGCTCAGGAAAATGAGCAGTGCTAGATACAAATCCCAGAACTAGAGCAAAAAGGGCAATGTCCTTTTAAAACATGTATCTCATAAACAGATCCTGAATTCTTTCCAAGGCACTTTTACATAGTTTAGAGGCAAGACCAAAATAGACCAAAATACCAAATTAATTAGGAATGCTATTAGGAAAAACAGCAAGTGGCATGTTTGCTGACAAACCCTTAGGGGGCTGACATATCCCACCATATCTTACCATATCTCATCTTCATTTACATTGGCATAAATATGGAGTCACCACATTGCTAGGATTTTTCTGCTTTTGTTTACATGAGAGATCTAATTTCCATAACTTCAGATTGCTCTTAGTGCAGTAAGTTAATTATTTCTGTTCACATGGGAGCAGGAAATTTGATATAGATATAGATATATATAGTAACATGGCCATTACAATATCAACTATGAGCAACAAATCTAGTTGCTCAGGAGAGAAACTAAAATTAGGCAGTTCTGTTTTGCCCTTCAAGAGATAGCTGTTCTAGGTTAGAAAAAAATGCTCTAAATTTCACCACTGTGCAGAACCCTACACAGGCTCATACAGTCATCCCAGATGTGAAACCAAACCACTAAAATTGTCCTATTCCAGCTGGTACAAGCCTTGTTTTTAAGACCTCTGAGGAAAGTCTAAAAGAAATGGGAGGTTGACTGCACTTGACAGATCCCACCATGTCTACAGGTGTGTTTGGGGGAAAACGCCAGAGGAATGTTGCATGCACTATTGGGCTGAGGGTTTTGTCGTTAACCTTTTCAACTAGCTATGTGACTCCCGAACTTGTAGTGCTTTGAGTTTTTGGTTTTAAATGTTTTAATTTATGAGTTTAAACTTATGATGTATTTTGATGTTACTGCAAGATATTTGAGCCACTTCAAGATATTTTTTAGATACGGTAAGCTGTATATAAATCAATTAAATATGTAAGTAAATTAAATAATTTTTGTGGGGCTGGGGGGGGGGCAAAATAGCACCAGACTTCGTATGGGGAAAGGAACTTAATTTGCAGGTTGCGTGGCTTCCCTTTGAATACCATGTTAATGAACGTCCTCTCCGAACACATGGATGAGCATACACACATGTTCTGAAATATACACATCTAAGGGTGCAATCTTATTGGGATAGGCGGCCACCTCTGAACTTGAGGTGACCGCCTATCCAATGCAGGCTGTCTAGCTGTGGGAAGGCAGAGCAGGGGAGGAGCTCCCTAAGGGATCCTTTAACATTGGTCATAGTGCTTCTTGGCAGATTTGTCCCAATGATGTGTGTGTGTGTGTGCGCGCACACACACACACACACATTTATTCCAAAGTGGGTTGGTTTATTTAACACACAAGAATCAAGACACGTACACAATGGTCATGTTGGGATTATCTTATTGGTAATAGGCACTATATGAACCCCAATAGGGAGTTAATCAGTTCACACACAATGAACAATCTTATGCATTTGAGGCAGAAGACCTAATACCATAAGCATCCATGCACAGGACTCAAAAGGTGGGGAAATTAGCTCAGAGGCACACTCAGCATCCGAACCAAGAGCTGCTGATCATAGAACGTGAGGCCATGGACATGCATGTTGGGTCTGGGTTTCAGTGGGTTCATTCCAGGGGTGTTATTGGGGTCAGGGCTAAGCAAACTGGGACTCCAAGGGTCATAGGTGTCCAGGCCAGATGTGAGACCTAGGGGAAGCAGATGGTCACTGTGTGACCCATTCTGGGTCATACTAAGCAAGGCAGGACCTTAGAGAGTGCACTGTATGAAACGTTCACTGGAAAGTTCTCCCATAACCAGCTGTTGTCCCAGCGAAGGACTACAATCAACTGAGGCCTCAGAAGCTGGCAGAGCCTGGTCTTTCAGAAGCTCTACCCCTGCAGGATGCTGACCATAGTTCTTCAAGGGCAGGTGTCTGTTTCTGCAGTCTCAAGCTTCTGTGTGGCTGGGGAATAGGAGAAGCTATAGGGGAGTCAAATGATGGGAGAGTTCCATTCTCTGGTTGGGATGATATAGAAAGAAAGGGGTGTTGAGGGCTCTTGCTGAAGTGGGGTGACCAGTGACCTATCTGAATCAGAGTCCTCCTTGGGGTAGTTTAGAGCCTCAGAACCTGGGGACATGACAATGGGGGTGGGGGATAGAAAAAGAGATTGGGGTGAGAATGACAGTCAAGAGAGAAGGGGTTTGCAGCAGTTTGCATGAGGCACATGCATAGCCTGGGGCTAGCCAGTATTCTGGGCCTAACCTCTCTAACCTCTAACCTCTCACACAAGCACACAATAGAAAAAGCATCTGAAAGGGGTGGAGGGTACAATTTGTAGGAAAAAGACCTCCCTGCAAAATAGAGCAGAACTGGAAAGATACCTCTCCATGGATCCTGTTGAATCCTTCCTGAAAATAGAGTTGAGGTGTGGGGAAACTCCTGTGGTTGCTGTAGAAAAGGAGCCTTGAAAAAAGGCTGTATGTAATTCACTGTTTCAGCCAAGGTGGAGACTTAAGCAGCCAGAACCAGGTGTTCTGGGGAAAAGGATTGATGAGGCTCTCTGGCTTGAAAGTAATTTCAGCAGAAGGGAGTGTCTTATTCAGCAAAAACGTCTGTTTTGTGTCTGTTGGATGCTGCAATGTCTGTTTAATACAGGTTTGTGTAATTGCTTGTGGTACAATGCAGCTAACGCTTCTTTTAAATATATGTTTTGGCAATGTCCAGCAGTTGTTTCTTCGTGGGAGGAGGTTATTATATGGAAAAATTTTGTACTGGAACAGTCTTTAGTATTTGCTGATGTACACGGTCTTTGAAATTATCTACCTGCTTCTTGGAAATTAATGGTCAGTGTACATGGATTTTCCACACCCTTTTGACTGTTAAAAGACTGATATTATAACACTGGAAGGATAAATGCTCACCTCCTATAATGCAATGGTCTGAGAACCTTACAACGCTTTCAATATTTGAATAGGTGGTGCATTATTGCCACCTTTGAATGGATACTTATTTGGATATCTAGTCTGCATTTGTTGAAGCTTATGTATGATTGCTAGAAAATTGTATTTTCAGTTTCACATAAATGCATTTCTTAGATATTCATTGATATGGATATATGCAAATCTATGTATATAATTTTTTGTTTCATTTTTTCCTCATATTTCAATATATATTGAATTTCACAAGAAAAATGAATTTTTAAAAAAGGAATGTATGGTACCATCACCTTGAGGAGACCAGGAATGTGTTGTATCCAGACCTTTGCAGGGGCCATGAACACTGGACATTTGAGCAAAAGTAACTATGTGCCTGGATGAAAAGAATACTGAAAGAATACTCCTTTTGACACACTGGAGGACTTTTGTCCAAATCTAATCTGACTGGGACTTCCCCAGGATTGCTGTAATTAGGGTAGAGATGTCCACCCAACCACCATACTTATTAGTAATTATGGAACACGGTGGCAGTATGTGATTCTTTGCCTGGGGTTTATTCATGCCAATCTCCTGATTAATGTGCCTAATCCCATCATGAGGCAACCAATTTTAGTGTGGTGGATTAAATCATTTTGCTAGATCTTACTCTGAGTACATGACCAGAAATTCATAGAATCACAGAATAGTGGGGTTGGAAGAGGCTTATAAGACCATCAAGTCCAACCCTGTGATCAATGCAGGAATCTAAGTCAAAGCATGCCTGACAGGTGGCTGTCCAGCTTCATCTTGAATGCCTCCAGTGTGGGAGAGCCCACCACCTCCCTGGGTAGTTGATTCTATTGTCATATTGTTCTAACAGTCAGGAAGTTTTCAGTCATGACCTAAGAGGAACCCAGTTGTGTGGCTGGGTTCACACAACATGCTAACCCACACTCAGTGGTTGAGTGTGGGTTGTTCTTGAATCATGGGTTATCGTGTTGTCTGAATGCAGCACGTTTTCTTGTGTTGTCTGAACACAGCATGTTTTCTACAGGGTGGGTTATCATGTTGTCTGAACGCAGTGCATTTTCTGCAGGGTTGCTCTTGTTAACCATGCAGTGTGGCTTGTTAACCAACCTGAACAACCCAGCGACAAATCATGGGTTCTCAAGGTGAAGAGAAGAAAAATAGAGAAAAATAAACCACACTGCATGGTTAATAAGCCACTCTGTGGAAAACATGCTGCATTCAGACAATACAATAGCACACCCTACAGAAAATGCACTGCGTTCAGACAACACGTTAACCCACCCTGTGGAAAACGTACTGCCCACGGTGGGTTAGCGTGTCGTGTGAACCCAACTGACTGGGGCTTCTTGCTCCTTTCAGCAGGAGGTTCAAGCATCCCAGTATAAGCCTCCCAGGCTTGCCTTTACACAGAGTGGCAGACTGAACTTCGTTAAGTGATGGCACAATGTCACACAAAATACTGTATCTCAGGCTTTTATGTCAGGAAGCTTGCCAATAACCAGATAACTTGGCACCTTCCTGTCTTTCTTTCTCTTTCTTTCCTTCCTTCCTTCCTTCCTTCCTTCCTTCCTTCCTTCCTCTTTATGCTGCTATGGCAAGTGGCAGCAGCACTCCTAGGCTGCTCTAGGGCCACCCCTGCACAGACACAACACCTTGATGAAAGGATACTGTATCATGATGTACTTACCTTCAAGGGGCATTGGGGAGGGAAATGACTGTCCCCAGATATAACCCAAGGGTGGGCTAGAAGTGCTGCAATAATGTCACAGCAGCAATTAAAAAAAAAAAAACCAAGTAAGGGACGGTGGTGACGTGCTATCTGATATTCTAAAAAAAAGAAAAAAAAGTCCCCTTCCTAAAAATTAAGTCAGCTTTCACCACCCCATCCCTGAAATTGGCCAAAGGTGCCTCCCCACTTTTGCAACCATAAAACAAAGCTGAAAGTTGGGAGACTCATTTGGGGCTGCACTCTACCTGCATGCTCTTATTGTTCTAAAAAGAAGCCTTCCCACCCACCCCTATCCCTATCCCCACCCTCATGTTATATTTAACTGGGACAGATACAAGTTTAAGCAAGTTGGTGTGCTGCCATGATGTTTACTTTGGCCATGAGTCATAAGTATGTTTTAGTTATTATACAAAGCTTTGCAAAGGTGATGAGGTTTATGTTTTTGTTGGCTGGTTGGTTTTTAATTGCATGAAATTTGCACTTGCACTTGTTTTTAGTAAAGGATCCAGACATTGTCAGCTAAAGTAGCATTTCTGCTCCCGAGATATACTATTTTCCCACTGGCCCAAATGCTGTAAAATTTCAGTTACTGGGAAAATCTGAATTTTCCAGTGGACATGACCTCCCAGTCTTTTATTACCCCTTGGAGAAGGCATCCTATCGTAGTAAAAAGCTTGTGGAAAAGAAAGGTTATCCAACTGACCTCCAGCCCAAGGGAAGAATGATGGGGACTCCTTTATTGAACCAATTTGAAGACTGTGGTTTGGCAATATGGCTCCTGGCCTGATGAAGATACAGCTAGAAGAAGTTAGAAGGATCTTGTGAGTTCCCTGGGAACTCACAAGCTTTCCTTGGCAAATATATACAGATTTACTGTACTTGTGTAATTTATTCTAAATTAAACATTTGAATTTCCTTGGCCAAACACAATCCAGACAAGATGAAATGTTGCATTTTACTTGGCAACCTGTTCAGAAAGCTATGAAATTGAAGAACATGTGCTTTGCTCCATTTTTGTACAGGTTCATGTCAATTGCAAACCAATTATGAAGGTAATTTATGTACAGATGTTCTGGTGCCAGCTGCTTGATAGTTAAATTGAAAAGGAAACTTCAGTCCTCTATCAAAATAGGAATAGTACATAGGAAAGGAAGTAATTTTTACTTCCAAGCTAGATCTGGAGACATTGGAAAGAGGAAATAAGTATTATAACATTTTCAGTTTTTGCTTAAAGCAATCTGTAATGCAAATATAAAATCTAAAACTTTTAATTTAAAAATGGTTTATCCCACACGAACATTTACACATGGCGCCTGAGAAACATTGATGATATCATGGACAGCAGGCATGTAAGAAGATCTACCAGGACTTCAATAACTTTCACCCCACCATCAGCCTCTGCCTAGGCCAGTCCACATAGCAGGTTCACTTTCCCACTACTATTGTGCAGCTACGTCATGGACATGTAAGCATCATCTTATATTGGAAATCAGCTGACAGCTACACATACGTACATGCTTCCAGCTTCTGCCTAGAAGATACCACAAACTCCATTGTTTATAGCATGAAAGGGGAACCTCCAGCCCACAGGCCTGATAAGGCCCACTGGGGTTCCTCATCCAGTCCAGCAGCTTCTTCCCTTGTTGTTGTTGTTGTTCAGTTGTTAAGTCGTGTCCGACTCTTCATGATCCCATGGACCATAACACGCCAGGCCTTCCTGTTCTTCCCTTGGCCCCACTCCAAAGATCTTCTCTCTGATCAGCAGCTGATCAGAGATTACTGCTTTTTCCTGCTTAGCACTGAAAAAGACCCTCTTTTCAGTGCTTAGTAGCAGAAAGCACTTATCTCGGATAAGTGCAGAAAAAGGCTCAAAAGAAAGCAGGACTGACTCAACACAGCAGCTGTCAGGGTTGGATCGGAGCCCAGAGAGCCCCAAAGCAGCTCTGATTCTGAGGAAGAGTTAGAAACTGCGGGAGAGGAACCCGCGCGCGTTTCAGAGTAGCAGCCGGGGAACAGCCCCCCCCCCGTCCACATTCCTGAGAGTGATAGTGACCCTGGCAAGGAGAGGGCGGAGCAACAGCAGTTTCTGGACGCTAGGCACCGGTGCACCCTCAAGCGCGAGATGGCAGGTGCTGAGAGGTGGCGCTCAGCCCGCTTGGTGCATCGGCAACAGCAGCGCCCCGATGCCCCACGGGAAAGGGGTGGACTCTCTCCTCCTAGCTCATAAGTACAGCAGTTTCCCGCTTTCCCCTTCAAACTGAGATCAACTGATTCCTAAGGTTAGAACCCCGGAGTAGGCAGCCCTCTTAAGTCTTACTCTTGTTGTTCAGTCGTTCAGTCGTGTCCGACTCTTCGTGACCCCATGGACCATAGCACGCCAGGCCTTCCTGTCCTGCGCTCTCTCCCGGAGCATGCTCAAGTTCATATTCATTGCATCGGTGATGCTATCTAGCCATCTCATCCTCTGCCGTCCCCTTCTCCTTTTGCCTTCAGTCTTTCCCAGCATCAGGGTCTTTTCCAGAGAGTTTTCTCTTCGCATTAGGTGGCCAAAATATTTGAGCTTCAGCTTCAGGAACTGTCCTTCCAATGAGCACTCAGGGTTGATTTCCTTTAGGATTGACTGATTTGACCTCCTTGCAGTCCAGGGGACTCGTAAGAGTCTTCTCCAGCACCACAGTTCAAAAGCATCGATTCTTCGGCGCTCAGCCTTCCTTATAGTCCAGCTCTCACAGCCATACATTACTACTGGGAAAACCATAGCTTTGATTAGACGGACCTTTGTCGGCAAGGTGATGTCTCTGCTTCTTACTATGCTGTCTAGGTTTGCCATAGCTTTCCTCCCAAGGAGCAAGCGTCTTTTAATTTCATGGCTACAGTCACTGTCTGCGGTGATCTTGGAGCCCAAGAAAGTACAATCTGTCACTGCTTCCATTTCTTCCCCTTCTATATGCCAGGAAGTGATGGGGCCAGATGCCATGATCTTCGTTTTTTTAATGTTGAGTTTCAAACCAGCTTTTGCACTCTCCTCTTTCACCCTCAACAAGAGGCTCTTGAGATCCTCTTTGCTTTCTGCCATTAGGGTGGTATCGTCTGCATATCGGAGGTTGTTGATAATTCTCCCGGCAATCTTAATTCCGACCTGTGATTCATCCAACCCGGCGTTTCTCATGATGTACTCTGCATAGAAGTTAAATAAGCAGGGTGACAATATGCAGGCTTGTCGTACTCCTTTCCCAATTTTGAACCACTTGGTTGTTCCATGTCTGGTTCCTTGGAAAAGAGCCCTGTTGTCTGTGTGTTGATTCGGGCTACCTGAGGATTTCAGAAGGCAGCAGGAAGCAACCTTGTGACAGCAGCTTCCTCACCCTCTGCAGAGGGTAAGAAAGGTGCTGTATTGAGTCAGTCCTGCTTCCTTTTGAGCCTTTTCCTGCAGGCCTGGCCTACTTGCTTCTAAGTTAACATGTGGATGCTTGCCCTGCCTACTTGTGAGTAAACATGATGCTCAGGCTTATTTCTGAGTAGGCTTGATATTTGGGATGCTATTTCAACATGCTGCTGAGTGAGGCAGGCCTACTTCTAAGTAGACATGCTTGTTAATATAAATTGGTAAAAATGGAATTGGGGGATTTGGATTTTTAGCTCTGCCCACTACTGGAATGGAATCGGGCCCTCAGAGCACAGAAAGGTCCCCATCCCTAGTCTGCAGCCAATCCCTATGTTACAAGTGTACTGGAATTGAAGTCACCCATTATTACCCACTAGTACAACACTTAATACACACATGAATGAATACAGTATAGTATCTGTGTGTGTTTGTAATGTGGTCAGGTCTCACACATAAATGAATTGTGTTGTAATATTATGCCGGTACTTTTCCAGCTGCACAGGCTGCCAGTCCATTTCCAGGCCCAGTTCAAAGTGCTGGTATTCAAAGCCCTAAATGGCTTGGGGCCAGGTTGTCTGAAGTATTGCGTCCTCCTATATGTGCCTCCCCAGACCTTAAGATCATCCTCAGTGGTCCTTCTCCATGAGCCCCTGCCAAAGGAAGTGAGGCGGGTGGCTACTAGGAAGAGGGCCTTTTCTGCTGTGGCACCCCGGCTGTGGAATGAGCTCCCTAGTGAGGTTCGCCTGGCACCTACGTTGCATTCCTTCCGGTGCCAGGTGAAGACCTTTTTATTTTCCCAGGCATTTTAGTATTTTAGCTTTCTAGTCTTTTAGCTTTGCTGTTTAAAATCTGTATTTTAAATCTATGCATTGCTGCTAGATTTTATTCTGGTTGTAATGTTATATTGTGGTTTAAATGCTTTTTATTTTTGTATTGTTTTACTGTGTACTTTTTGGTTTTAATTTTTGTGAACCGCCCAGGGAGCTTCAGCTATTGGGTGGTATAGAAATAAATAAATAAATAAATGTGGGAGAAGTAGGAGGCGTTTAGAATGTATGTTGTATCATTTGTGTTTATAGTGTGAGAACAAGCCAGATTATAGTCCTCCAATTGTGGAAGAAATAGGAGGGCATGCTGCTATTTTATTTTTAGTCCGTTAACTCCAGGCATAGATGTTCAGGAATTCAGGTTTAAAAATAAATTGTGTGGTTATTGACAGCTGTGCACCTGTGTAGCTGCTTGGTGAAAAATACCCTCCAAAAAATTCTCAGATTTGCTGCCCGCAAGTCCATTAAAATCCTTGCAAGGAAAAATCAGGGAATAGGAGGAGAAGGGGAAGATGGGGCAGTAGGGCCAGTGGGGAGGTCATGGTGCTGTTTCTGGCTTCTTTTTAAGTCTGGTAACTGTATGTGCACCTTTGCAGCTGTGCAGGAATTAAAAAATTAAGTTCTGTGGTTGTTCATAGCAGGTATGCAGTGAAAAATAGCCACTCACACCCCAAAATCACAGATTTCCTGCTTGCAAATCAAAATTCTTGCACAGTTACACACTAGCAAAACCAAGCCATATAACAAGGATATAAACAGTGGAACCAGACTCTGCAACAAATCCAGATGCCAGCTCTGTCCCCATATCTGCTCTGGCAACATGATTACAGGACCTAATGTCACCTACAACATTAGGAGAGTATTTACTTGTGCATGTTACAATGTGATATATGCAGTCTTCTGTCAGCAACACCCTTCTTCATTCAACATAGACTGGAGCAAGTTTGCTGCTTCTGGGTACCTTGCTATATTACTAAGAGATATCAGTAAAAACTTTTTTTTCTTTCCTCCCAAGTTTAGAGGAAGGACCGACCTTGTTTTTATCCATTTGATGAACTCATTGGCCTATTGTATTCACAGGATTCTTTCCTTTCTGACCACTTTTCACATTTAGTTTCTTTTTCTTAAGTTCAACACCAGTCTGAACCATTGATTTGGTACCTCGAGAATGCAAGTTTTAAAACTTGTTCATATAATACACAGGTCCCAACTGAAGAAGTTTAGACATACCCTTTTAAAACAGAAAAGATCCACAATTTTCTTTTCACATACTTTTGTACACCTTACATGCCTGGCAACAGGCTTTTATATGTAAATAATGATAATAATTATTGGTGGGCCATAACTGGCCAGTAAAGATGACTGTTTACCTTGTTCTTTATTTTGTTCCTTCCCAAATGCCTTGCACAAGGAATATTTTAGCTAGTTCCAAAACCTGCTCTCCGTACATACTTAGAACAACCCCATTGTTTTAAGGATTCCTCTTCCAGGTCCCTATTTTTAGGCCACCACATCCTATACATTAAGCCATCTTTCCAGGTCAGTCTCTCTCTGCTTTCATTGGAACCCAACTTTTCCAATGGTCTAGCAACTTCCCTGAAACTCTGTATACTAGAATCCTTCAGTAACTCCTTAAACTTCTTTGAACTCTTCTTTAAACTAAGGTACTCATTTTTCAGTTTTTTATCAGAATAAAAATTATTTTCCTTTTTTACAGGAAATTTTTTCTTTACCCTGTAACCAAATTTCTTATCACTTTCAAATTGTTACTTTCTACTACCATACTCCCTCATGCTTGAGAATCAGCTGGTCTGCCATTCCTGGAGCCTACATCAAAGTTTCTGGTGCCCCATCTTTTACCTTGACCTTTATTTCCCTGGGGATCTGAAAATAAAACTGATCCAGATACACTAATTCAACCATTTCTCCAACGTATCCGCCTTGGACTTTTAACCCATTTCCACAACAGATCTTTTAGTTTAACTGCAAATGCCACCAAAGATCTGGATCCCTCTGGGTGAACCTTTCCTAAAGCATTCCATTCCCAACTGGTACCTTTTATGAACAATTTCCTTAAATTCAGTATAAGACCTATTACCATAGGCATGCTGTTAAAAACCTCAGCCAGTTCCCCACCAGACTAAACTAGTAAGAAGTCCACTTCCTGAATTCCCCAGTTTTTGGCAGCCCTTTCAAACGTTGACAGGAACAGCTGTGGATTTTGTTCTCGTATGAAAGATGTGAAGTCCTTTGGGGTCACTCTGCTGGGTTGTTGGTGAAGTGGGTCTATGGATTGCTCCACCTCCAAGCTCGCACACTTTCTCTCGAGCTGTAACCACCCTTCCTTGAGATGTTGTTGCTCCTTATGTTGCTCAGCCTCGTGCTGATGCTGCACCTCACACTGTTGATGCTCCAGATTAGGGATGTACGAAAGTCACTTACCTTTCAGCGGATTATGTTCGGGGGGGGGGGAGGCGTTCCATCCCTCTCCCTGGAATCCTCAACGGGAGCGGGGAGAGGCAATCCGTTCCTCCCCCCCAGAATCCTCGACGGACAGCTGTGCTCCACGGCGGCTCTGCAGAGCAGCCGGCCAGGCCCAGGCCAGAGCTGTCTGCAGCCAGATTTCCGGCCGCGGAGGGCTCTGGGTAAAAAAAACAAACAAACCGCGTACGCAAATGGCGGCGGCTATGGCCGCCGCCATTCGCGTTCCTTATTTTTTGCCGTCGTAGTCTACGTAAATATTTACGGAGACTATTACGGTGAAAATAAAGGGGAACGCAAATAGCGTAGCGGGCGCCATTTGCGTCCCTTTTTGCGTCCCTTTTTGATTCGCCATTTTAGCCTATGTAAATATTTACGTAGGCTAAAACGGCGAATCAAAAAGGGACGCAAATAGCGCCCTCTACGCTATTTGCGTTCCCCTTTATTTTCTCTGTAATAGTCTACATAAATATTTACGTAGACTAAGACGGCAAAAAGTAAGGAACGCAAATGGCGGCGGCCATAGCCGCTGCCATTTGCGTACGTGGTGTTTTTTTTTAACCCAGCCGTGATAGGCTACGTAAATCTTTTTACGTAGCCTATCACGTCTCTGTAAAAAAATACAACCCCCCCCCCTCCAGACTGGAAATGGTGGCGGCCGCTGTCCAGAACATCCGCCCCAGGTAAGTCTCGTCCTGGGGGGGATCCCCGGGGGGGCAGACCGTTCTGCCACATATTTCGGGGGGCCGAATGCACTTGCATTCGGCCTCACCGAGATCCGTGGCAGAATTCTCTGACATCCCTACTCCAGATGCATGTTCTTTTCCACCAGCTGCCGTTGTTTGTCATGATCCTCAAGCTCCAGCTGTAAGCAACTTGCATCTAGGTCCATCTCTTGCTGCAACCTCTTCTCCTCCAGCTGGATCTGTTCAGGACACAGCGGAATAACACTGGGCAACACTGGATTGATATTGGTCACTGTTGCATCATCACTTTTAATAAGCATAGCTCCCAGACCTTTCACTAATTTCCTCTCATATGAAGGTTCTTCTCTTTGCAACCTGGGATCACAGCTTCTTTATCCATACTAAAATAGTCTGTCATTTCTATCTTCAGCTGTGGTGGCATTGGCTCTAAAAATACAAATCCCTTCTTTTCTCTTTTTCTGTCTCAGTGTGGTTCCAGGAACATATATCCATGTTTACTCTCTGTAGCAGTGTGGCTCTATTGATTTTGAGCCCACTGCTAGTGCCATCATATATGTGGGGTTTGCTTGATCCCATTTCTTACCATCACATATGGGGAACTTTGGGGCCAGTGCTACCACCACCTGTGGGAAATCTGCTCCTGCACAGGGCAATCCCACCTATAGGGTTTCTTATTTTTCTAGCAAATTGCCTATATTACAGGGCCTAAGGAACTCCCTGCCACTATAACTCAAGTTCTACAAGCTGACCTGTTTCTGCTGCCACCAATTCTTTCAGAATATTTCAAAACCTCCTAGTAAGAGGCATAGGTGTGAGATAAGCACCAACACTAGATTAACTATTAAACAATTGGTTTATTAAAGGGGTATTTTGTACATAGGGAAATATTTACTTTGGAATGTTCAAAAGTCTCCTTACTGACGATTCTCAAGGGCTTGAGGGACACTCTTGCTGATACATGCCACTTAATGAGTTTTTTTTCTTTTTTCTTTTTTACCTCAGGCCAAATTCCCTAAACCTCAACCCCAGCCAAATTCATCCACAACTAGGTCCAGCTCTTGAGTACAGTATTCATCTGACACCAATGCACCTCCTGTGGTACAACTGGCTGCATGGACAGTTTATCTGGTTTTCAGCGCCTGCTCGTCAAAGCTCCTATTGGTAAGATCTTAGGCCAGCTTCCTGCCATAACACAGCTACCTGCTCCCTACTCTTGATCTTCACCAGCCATGTATGGTTATCACACAGAGAAGGAATTGCTTAATATTCAGGCCTTAGCTATTCACTTTATCCTCAGCTTTCTCCTAGTCCTGCCACCACTACACACCAACCAACAGACTTTCTCCCTCGTTGACTGACCACCAACTGCCTAACTGACTCTCTAACTATCATTTCCCAACTGCTCGTCTTCACCGACCTAGAACCCTCAGCCAGTCAGAGTCTGATGTTTTTCAGACCAATCAAACTTGTATTTACCTGATCCAGGCCCCATCTATAAATATTCAAAGTGACTCTTTCTCTCTCTCTCCCCCCATTCAAAATTTACCATCAAGCAGTGCTCTTACATTGGCCTTCAACACAGTAACACGGTCTCACAGAGGCCACACAGAGCATTCAAACATTTCCACATAAATGGTTAAATACATGGCATTTCTTCGCACTTGGCATCATTGATTGGCTTTATTCCTGAGATCAGTAGGGGTGATCATTTTTTGAACCAATCTATCTTATAGGTATCAAGCCTGGGCACTGTAGGGTCTTGATTTTTCCAGTCTCCCTAAAAATATTTTTGATAAGTTGCTGCAAATTGCTTGCTGCTTTGAGACAGACCCCATATGGCTCATATGTTTACTTCAGCTTCATCACATTCTCAATTTCCTGATCACAACTACTGGCACAAACATAACTTCTGACAGTATTTTGCTCCTTCCCCCACTTTTGAAAAATGTATGGACATTTTTGGCATGCCATCCTTCCCCATTTTATAAACTTAAAGCAGAGTTTTCAAGAAAACAAAGCAGAATCCTTCCATATTATTATTTAACTCTGTTCTTTGTTAGGACTCACCTGTTTTCTTAAATGACCACCATTCTCTGGATGTGGAACATTTATATTTATATTATCTCTGCTTTTCTGTTCAAATCTTCTGGCATTCTCCACCTTTCAATTTCTCTTGGTTTTTTTTGTCTTTTTGAGTCCTTTTTCTTTACTTTTGTATATCAAGGTTTCCAAGGGGATAACACAGTACAGGTGGGCAGTTATTTGGTTAAAAAATGTGGGTACAAGGATTAATGGCTATAAATAAAAATATTAATAAATGTCGGTTAGAGATCAGAAGAAGGCAAGGCCAGCTCCATGCTTGAGAGGGTCCTCAGCTAGCTGCTTACACACTACCCAAAAAGAGGAATTATATCACCAAAAAAGAGGACACCAATTTATATAACATTTGCATATGCAAATGAATATACACAAGAAGAAATTTAGAAATAACAACTATAATTTAAACAGAAATACAATACATCTCACCATAGAGGACAAGACTGATTAGGTGACCTGTGTGCCTGCTCAGTCTGTCGCCCAGTGCTCACTATCCCCTGCTGCTCTCCCTCCTTATGGTGCCTTGATGCTAAACCAGACTTGGACTGAACAGCCCATCAAACATAGGACACCTCCAAATAGAGGACTGCCCTCTGTCAACTCTCCAAAGTACAGAAGTGTCCTGTATAATTGCTGGCCACCCTGCGCCTCAGCACAGTGCTCTCGTGTGGATCCCCTCTTAATATTGGTGGGCCCTAGAGGGCTTACTTGGTAGTGCCAGCAGCATTCCCATCACTGTTAGGGAGCTGGGTCTGGGAGCCACCATTTCCCACAATGCCCTGGAGCAAGCTTACATCAAGGGCATTGTGGGAAATTGAAATTATGGCTCCCAGAACCAGCAGCTCAGTGCTGGAGTGCCAAAAGAAAGCATTTAACAGGGACCTGCATGCTGATGTTCAGAATCCAAGCATGGAGGGGAAAAGGACCAAAGCCTTGAGAGCAGGTTTGTGGGGGACGAGCCCAGACTGCAACCCCATTTCCATTCAGGGGAAAAGTGAAGCTATTCTCTTATGGCCCTTTGGGACCAGGAAGTGTTTTTTCCACATGAGATGTTGCGTGTTTCCTCTTTGTCCACCAACTCTCTGCAACATCTTTCTCCTTGGAATGAGATGCTTCAGCCAGGTGGTGCCAACTATTAAAAAACTTAAAGGAACAGTTTTGAACATCAGATTCCTGGAAATTGCTTACTTGCTTGACTAGCAAGGAATATTCAGTGGAGCGAGCAAACAAGCTAATGCACACCCAGAGTTCAGGAGCATCTAATCTCACAAAGGGGCACAGAAAATCCCTCCCTTGCTAACAAATCCCTTGCTTTTGCATCATTTAAGTTCTCCATCATACCTTTCATCTTTCAAATGTGTTACAACCAGGGGCATTGCTAGGTTTTTAAAAGATCTGGGGCACAGGCCCATAACATAAATTTGCATGCTCACGCACACACGCACATATATAATATATCCGAGTCTAAGCGCACCTCTAATATATATATATGTGTGGTGTGTGCATGTGGTGTGCTTGCGTGTGTGTATAGATTATATACTTACATAAGAAGTGTGCACTGACCCCCCACCCCACTTCAACTCAGACCCCAATTCAGCATTTTGGAAAACATCCTGCTTCTGCTTGGGCCAATTTGTAGTCGGACCATTTCAGCACAGCACCATACCTGAGCCAAGGTTTGGAAAAATGAGCCTTTATGCTTCCTGTTGACTACCATTGTAAAACTGTAACTTTTTTCTCTTGGTCAGAACTGGATGATCATTTCAGGCATAGTAGCCCCCTAGAAAGGGATTATACCTGCCCAATGTCAGAAAAATAGTTGCAGGGTTTATATTTTGATTTTCTTTTAAAGGGAACTGCCAATAACATTTTAATTCCTTGGAAGAATTGGATAAAAATTTCAGGATTCATTGCCCCATCAGAGGAGATCATGTCTCCAAATTTCAGAATGCACAAGGGTTTTTGTGCAAGGATGGCCTTGGCATTTTGAGGTCTCCAATAGAGGACATATTTATCTCCATAAATGGACCATTGTTCTGAAAATTACAGACAGCCTAGAGGTGTCCCTATGTAAGAAACCAGCGATGTTTCAGAAGGATGGGTGCAGAAGTTCATGTGGAAGGGGAGTTCTCCACTTTGGGGGAAGGAGTGTTTTGCTTTCCCTTCCCTTCACCCCTCCCCCAATAGTTTTTTGGGTAATTTGTATGAAAATGCACAGGTTATTAGAGGTTTCTCCCAGGCAAGAAATCTGCAAAGTTTCTGAAGGATATACAAGCATGCAAATTTAGAATGACTAAAATTTATTTACATTTCACCAATATTAGCATCAGGGGAACATGGGTGGGAAGATGCTATTGCACTCATGTCCTGCTTGTGGGTTTCCCATGGGCATCTGGTTGGCCACTTTGTGAACACAATGCTGGACTAGATGGACCTTGGTCTGATGCAGCACAGCTCTTCTTATGTTCTAAAATAGAGAGTGCCTCTGAGCATATGCAGAATGCTTTTCTTTCACCACTGGGCACTTACATTATCGCCCTACCAATTCTATTCCCCTCTATGCAACCACCCCTCCTCATCCTACCATCCTCCAGCAACTTTTCATAAAAACAGATGTTTTGTTTTGTGCACTCTCCTCTACCTCTTCCTTGTTACCACAAGCTCTCATTGTATCTTCCTCTCCATAACTTCATTTGTGCCAAGACTTCACCAGGACTTAGCCAATGGGTCTGTTTCCAAAACTCAATGAGTCTGTTTTCAAACCTAGGGCTAAGTTATGGAGAAACTCTGAGCATGTATTAAGTGCCTTTCCCTCACCACTGAAGCTAGAGTTCATGCAAAACCACCATCACCACCCACAAAAACATGCATAGGACTGAGCTGAAAGGGTAGTCAATTCTTTAGCCAGAACTGGGTAGGCATTAAGCCTGCAGTACCATGCTCACAACTCAGGACTTATTTTTGAGTAAACATGACGGAACATCAAGGTGCAAACCTCCCTGCAAAAGTAACTTGTGCTGGAAACCTATGCACACTTCCTTGAGGGTAAGCCTCATTAAACATAATGGGGCTTCTGAGTAGGCATACATGTTGTTGTTCAAAACTCCTATTTTTTATTAAAGCTTTCTGTTCATAGGAACATAGGAAGCTGAGTCAGACCCTGGGTCCATCTAGTGCAGTATTGTTGATGCTGACTGGCAGCAGCGACTCTCCAGGGTTTCAGGCAGGATTCTTTCCTAGCCCTGCCTGGAGATGCTGGGGATTGAACCTGGGACCTTCTGCATGCCAAGCGTGTGCTCTGCCACTGAGCTACAGCCCTTCCTATTACTGGGTAATGGCAACTGACAGACAAAACAGCCCCAGATTTGTTTCTCTGCAACCATGTGAAGGCTTGAGTGAGGAGAAGGAGAAAAACCAACCCTCTTGTCTGTTTGTATAAAGTCAAATACAGTTCAGAACTTCTCTTGCCCACTGAAGATAATTCTCTTTAAGAATCCCCCAAGGTATGCCCTGGGTGGAATAAAGAAGAGAAAGAAAGAATAGGTAGGTGAGGGAAGAAGAAAAGAAGAATGGTGATTGGAAATGTGTGTGGGGGTGGGGGATAGAGAGAATTCCCTAAGCCAAGTGGCTCATTTCAGAGAGGTAGTACTTCAGAGGAATTTAGGAGGCTGTGGAGGGTTTGTAAGGATTGCACGTACTTACATTAACTTTATGAGGTGAGGTGGCTGAGGGCTTTTTCTAGCTTTTTTTAAAAAAAAATCCTCTAGAACCTATTTAAAAGCCTCAGCAGTTCCTCGATCATGACACCACATAGTCCTAACCCTCCTTTTGGAATAATTCGAGTCCTACAGCTATTTAGGAGAAATTAAAGTGGAGGGAGAGAAAGAAGTTTGTGAAGGCTGAATGGATCCTTGCTGTACTGAAGCTACTGAACTTCTGCAGAAGCCAAAGTTTCCAATTTGGGGCAGTGTGAAATCAGATGCTATGTGAAATACCAGTATTTCACATGGAACTCTTTCTTCCCTTCCATCTCCCTCTTCAAAATTTAATTGCAAGCAAGCTCCCAACACTGGGCATGTAAGAGCAGAAAATAAAGGGAGACAGGTTTTTTGCACCTCAAAACAGAAACAACAACAAACCCTACAACAGAGATTAGGGATAGTGACCTCCTAATGGTCACCTTAAACACCTTCTGATTAAGATCTCTAATCCCTTGTGTGGCTTGACAGTTTGTTTGTTTTTTACTTTTTGTTTTAGTCTTTGAGAAATGGAAACTTTATGCATGGCTAGCACAAAAGCCACTGGACCTAACTGTCTGAAATCTGGCAGGTTTAGTCACCTCCAGAGAGGCACCCAGGTCCCCAAATTCCAAGCACTTGTATGGAAACAAACTAAAAAATAGCTTTTTACTTTGAGAGATTTTCTTGAAAAAAGCAAATTTTACCTGTGGCTAGCACAAAAGCCACTGGACCTAACTGTCTGAACTTTGGCAGGCTCAGTCAGCTCCATAGGGGCTGCCAGGTCCCCAAATTCCATGCATTTATGTGGAAGAACAAAAAAAAATAGCTCTTTGCTTGGACAGATTTTCTTGAAAAAAGCAAATTTTACCTGTGGCTAGCACAAAAGCCCCCCTTCATGGATCACTGCCTTGTTGTGGTGAAGGGGCTTGCGTAACTCAGTGAAGCCATAAGCTATGCCATGCAGGGCCACCCAAGATGGACAGGTCATGGCAGAGAGTTCTGACAAAATGTGGTCCACTGGAGAAGGAAATGGCAACCCACTCCAGTATTCTTGCCAAGAAAACCCCATGGAATGTATTACAAGGCTAAAAGAGATGACGCTGGAAGATGAGCCCCTCAGGTCGGAAGGTGTCCAATATACTACTGAAGAAGAGCAGAGGGTATTTCCAAGTAGTGCCAGAAAGAGTGAAGCGGCTGGGCCAAAGCCAAAAGGACACTCAGCTGTGGATGTGTCTGGTGGTGAAAAGAAAATCCGATGCTGTAAAGAACAATATTGTCTAGGAACCTGGAATGTAAGATCAATGAATCAAGATAAGCTGGAGGTAGTCAAACATGAGATGGCAAGACTGAACATCGACATCTTGGGAATCAGCGAACTAAAATAGACAGGCATGGGCGAATTTAATTCAGGTGACCATCATATCTACTACTGTGGACAAGAATCCCTTAGAAGAAATGGAGTAGCACTCATAGTCAACAAAAGGGTGGGAAAAGCAGTACTGGGGTACAATCTTAAAAATGATAGAATGATCTCAGTACGAATCCAAGGCAAACCATTCAACATCACAGTAATTCAAGTCTATGCCCCAACCACTGAGGCCGAAGAAGCTGAGGTTGATCGGTTCTATGAAGATCTACAACAACTTCTAGAACTAACACCAAAAAAATATGTCCTCTTCATCATAGGGGATTGGAATGCTAAAGTAGGAAGTCAAGAAATCACCGGGATAACAGGCAAGCATGGCCTTGGTGTACAAAATGAAGCAGGACAAAGGCTAATAGAGTTTTGTCAAGAGAACACGCTGATCATAGCAAACACTCTTTTCCAACAACACAACAGGCGACTCTACACATGGACATCACCAGATGGTCAATATCGAAATCAGATTGATTATGTCCTTTGCAGCCAAAGATGGAGAAGCTCTATACAGTCAGTAAAAACAAGAGCTGGAGCTGACTGTGGCTCAGATCATGAGCTGCTTGTTGCAAAATTTCGGCTGAAATTGAAGAACGTCGGGAAAACCACTAAACCATTCAGGTATGACCTCAATCATATCCCTGATGAATATACAGTGGAGGTGAGGAATAGATTTCAGGGATTAGACCTGATAGACAGAGTGCCTGAGGAACTATGGACGGAGGTCCGTAACATTGTTCAGGAGGCAGCAACAAAATCCATCCCAAAGAAAAAGAAATGCAAGAAAGCCAAGTGGCTGTCTGATGAGGCTTTACAAGTAGCTGAGGAAAGAAGGGAAGCGAAAAGCAAGGGAGAAAGGGGAAGATATATCCAACTGAATGCAGAGTTCCAGAGAATCGCAAGGAGAGACAAGAAGGCCTTCTTAAATGAATAATGCAAAGAAATCGAGGAAAACAACAGAATGGGAAAGACTAGAGATCTCTTCAAGAAAATTGGAGATCTCAAGGGAACGTTTGGTGCAAAGACGGGCATGATAAAGGACAAAGAAGGCAGGGACCTAACAGAAGCAGATGAGATTAAGAAGAGGTGGAAAGAATACACAGAAGAACTATACAGGAAAGATCTGAATGTCCCTGATAGCCATGATAGTGCGGTCACTGAACTTAAGCCGGACATCCTCGAGAGTGAAGTCAAGTGGGCCTTAGGAAGCATTAGTAACAACAAAGCTAGCGGAGATGACAGTCTTCCAGCTGAGCTATTTAAAATCCTAAAAGATGATGCTGTTAAAGTGCTGCACGCAATATGCCAACAAATTTGGAACACTCAACAGTGGCCCCAAGACTGGAAAAGGTCAGTTTACATTCCAATTCCAAAGAAGGGCAACACCAAAGAGTGTTCAAACTACCGCACAATTGCGCTCATTTCACATGCCAGCAAGGTTATGCTCAAAATCCTACAAGCTAGGCTTCAGCAGTATGCGAACCGAGAACTACCGGAAGTACAAGCTGGGTTTCGAAGAGGCAGAGGAACTAGAGATCAAATTGCCAACTTTCGCTGGATCATGGAGAAAGCAAGAGAATTCCAGGAAAACATCTATTTCTGCTTCATTGACTGCACTAAAGCCTTTGATTGTGTGGATCACAACAAACTGTGGCAAATTCTTAAAGTGATGGGAGTACCAGACCACCTTACCTGTCTCCTGAGAAACCTGTACGAGGGTCAAGAAGCAACAGTAAGAACCAGACATGGAACAACCGATTGGTTCAAAATTGGGAAAGGAGTACGACAAGGCTGCATATTGTCACCCTGCTTATTTAACTTCTATGCAGAGTACATCATGAGAAACGCCAGTTGGATGAATCACAGATCGGAATTAAGATTGCCGGGAGAATTATCAACAACCTCTGATATGCAGACGATACCACCCTAATGGCAGAAAGCGAAGAGGCTCTAAAGAGCCTCTTGTTGAGAGTGAAAGAGGAGAGTGCAAAAGCTGGTTTGAAACTCAACATTAAAAACACGAAGATCATGGCATCTGGCCCCATCACTTCCTGGCATATAGAAGGGGAAGAAATGGAAGCTGTGACAGATTTTACTTTCTTGGGCTCCAAGATCACCGCAGACAGTGACTGTAGCCATGAAATTAAAAGATGCTTGCTCCTTGGGAGGAATGCTATGGCAAACCTAGACAGCATAGTAAGAAGCAGAGACATCACCTTGCCGACAAAGGTCCGTCTAATCAAAGCTATGGTTTTCCCAGTAGTAATGTATGGCTGTGAGAGCTGGACTATAAGGAAGGCTGAGCGCCGAAGAATCGATGCTTTCGAGCTGTGGTGCTGGAGAAGACTCTTACGAGTCCCCTGGACTGCAAGGAGGTCAAATCAGTCAATCCTAAAGGAAATCAACCCTGAGTGCTCATTGGAAGGACAGATACTGAAGCTGAAGCTCAAATATTTTGGCCACCTAATGCGAAGAGAAAACTCTCTGGAAAAGACCCTGATGCTGGGAAAGACTGAAGGCAAAAGGAGAAGGGGATGGCAGAGGATGAGATGGCTAGATAGCGTCACCGATGCGATGAATATGAACTTGAGCATGCTCCGGGAGAGAGCGCAGGACAGGAAGGCCTGGCATGTTATGGTCCATGGGGTCACGAAGAGTCACGAAGACGGAGGTCCGTAACATTGTTCAGGAGGCAGCAACTCAATCCATCCCAAAGAAAAAGAAATGCAAGAAAGCCAAGTGGCTGTCTGAGGAGGCTTTACAAGTAGCTGAGGAAAGAAGGGAAGCGAAAAGCAAGGGAGAAAGGGGAAGAGATATCCAACTGAATGCAGAGTTCCAGAGAATCGCAAGGAGAGACAAGAAGGCCTTCCTAAATGAACAATGCAAAGAAATCGAGGAAAACAATAGAATGGGAAAGACTTGATCTGTACGAGGGTCAAGAAGCAACGGTAAGAACCGGACATGAAACAACCGATTGGTTCAAAATGGGTTGTCAGAACTCTCCACCATGACCTGTCCGTCTTGGGTGGCCCTGCACAGCATAGCTTATGGCTTCACTGAGTTATGCAAGCCCCTTCGCACAACAAAGACCCCAAAGTACAATGCCTCTATTTTGTTTTGCTCTGAATGAAAAGGGACAGGCTATAATGAGGTTTCAAATTATGAAACTCATATTAAACAATATATTATCTCACTCTGGAAATTAGATTTTTAAAATACATTAAAAAGGAAACTAGGAAACAAATTCTATCAAATGTCCTCAAGGACTTTCCCTCCCAGAACCTGCTATTTATGCAGAAGTAATAATAATGTTTTTCTGTTGCAAATTTGAGTCCCATAATTTTTACTGACACAACTCATCCACTTCCATCTCAAGGATTAAAAGCTCCTGTTATTTCAAGGGGCATTTCATTCTGCCTGATTTTTGCCTGCTTCTTTGAGAGTATGGAAAATTAGCTTTCATGAAATTTCGATTATGCCTGAGAATGGGCTTGCATCCCTTCAGATGCATTCATTCTGCTCTTAATGACCTCATTTATTCTACAGGCCCTATCCTTGCTCCTTGAAAATATCTGTAGCTTTCCTCTTTCCTGGGAGGATTTCTTCCCCTTCTTACATGCTGAGGTATCACCAATTCCTTTTCTTCCTTCCTTGACCTAATTTCACTATAATAGGTGTAACCTGAACAGATACTGGTCTGACGCTGTAATCCTTACGTGCATAGGATCAAGTTGTCTGGGTGCAGTGTAGTTATGTATATATGCCTAGAATAGCAAGATGCAATGTAACAAAAAAACACAGAGGCTGTACCAAAAATGGCACCTCATATGTTGAGCTTTCCCCCTCACAGTGAAACTTGTCCTGTGTCCCAATATCATAATATTGAAAGCTAGTGTGCGGTAGTGGTTAGAGTGTTGGACTAGGATTGGGTAGACTCAGGTTCTAGTCCCCGCTCTGCCATGAAGCTGGGTGACTTTGGGCCAGTCTCTGACTCTCAGAATACCTAACTCTCAGCAATCCTGTGAGGATAAAACAGGGAGGAGGAGGAGGAGGAATATCATGTGTGCCTCCTTGAAGGAAAGGTGGGATATTTTATTTATTTATTACGTTTATATCCCACCTTTTTTTCTCCTAAGGAACCCAAGGTGATGTACACAATCTTCCTCTTCTTAATTTTATCCTCCCGACAACCACCCTGTGAGGTGGGTTGGGCTGAGAGTCTGCGACTGACCTAAAGTCACCCAGTGAGCTTCCATGGCTGAGTGGGGACTAGAACCCGGATCTCCTGGCTCCCAGTCCAACACTCTAGCCACTACGCCACACTGGCACAGTATAAATGTAACAAACGAATTGTGCATTTCTCCACCCCTGCTGTTATCAATCACTAAGGCAGAGTGGTGGTGGAGAAATGCGCAATGTGAAGATGTCAGGATGATGCAGGTGGAAATGTCTGTAAGTATTACAAAGAGGGAGGGTGACAACTTGACATGGGCTGCCATTTTCAGCAGCAGCCTTCTGTTTCTCATAACATCTAATTCTGCCCATAGACCAAGAGAAACTGAGATTTCATTCTTGAAAGTCTGAGCTCTCATCATTAGTTTTATTATCCAACTAGTGTGTCACTTAGGGCCGATCTACACTTACGTTTTTTTATGCTTCCAATCAAGTTTCATCCCCCATGTTTCACATCACGCTATGCCTGCTTCGTATTGGAGCTGCAATTTCCCGCCTCCCTGCTCCCACTTTCAATACCCTGATATCCCGGTATTTCCCATTCATGTGCTCTGCTCTTCCGTGTTCGTTACCTTATACGGTTGTAGTCCCCTCCCACGCCTGTCCATATACGGCAGTGTTTGTATTTCCCTCCTTTCCAATCACAGCTCTCAATGCCCCCATCTGGTCTTCCAGCTATAGCTTCCTCAGCACTGGAAGTTTTCTCAGTAACAAGGAAAGGGCTGGAGGTGCCTGCTCGTGTCCGATCTGGGAAGCTCAGCAGGGTTAGCCCTGGTCAGAACTTGGACGTCCAGAACTTGGACAGGAGACTGCCTGGGAATCAGGCTTCCTGCACTGAGCAGGAGGTTGTTCTCTCCCTTCAAATGACACTAACTTTTACCTCCTTCCCTGCTTTGGCTTAAAAAAAAAAAAATTAAGGGGTTAACTTCGAATCTTCGAAGAAGCATAGCTTTTCCAGCCCGATTTCTCTTCACAATAGCAGCCCCCCCGCCATGCTTGCAGAAGGACAGACACACTCACACATCCAGGCAGACAGTCATCACTATTCACGGACTAACATCAATAAAAATGTCCTTGGACAATTTCAATGTCATCTCATGAGCAGGGGACAAAAACAGGGCATTCTTCGAAGCTTCGAAGACCCGCCCCCCAATCTGAGAGTCTCCTGCTTCTGCATTTCTCAGTCGGAGGGAGAAGAGGGTAAAATGCATCCCTGTAATGAAGGGAGACACATCTGATCCCCCACCCCCCCAAGCGCAGAAGCAACATCCTCTGTTGTTTCAGAGAGCCCTATTAGGTTCAATGGGGCTTACTGGCGGGATGCAGAGTTACAGGGTGATCTTATGTCTACTCAGAAGTAAGTCCCATTGAGTTCCATGTGGCTTACTCCCAAGTAAGTAAGTGCCCAGGATTGGGACTGCAAGAAAACAGTACAGCAGAAGTTAAGATACTGAGAGAAGGGGGGGAAGGGAGTGTGTGTAAAGGGAGTCAGTTGTGATCCTGCATTTAAAACGGAAGCAGAAAACCCCATTTTAAATGCAGGATTTTAGGCTGGTGGAAGAGCCATATTTTTCAACTTCAGTCCATTATTTTTATTTATTTATTAAATTTATTAATCGTCCATCTGGCTGGTCACCCAGCCACTCACTGCCAGCCCATGGAAGCAGGTGTGCTGTGTGATAGGATGGTGTTTGGGGGTATGTGTCCCATTAAAATCATGAGGATCACTGGGGATCCCTGCCTCAGATCCCTGCTTTGGGGCTGTAGCTGCACACATGGTGGTTTGTGGGGTCTCCCCTTTAAAAATCATATGAAATAATGAGGATCCTTTTCTGATTGCATGGATCCTTGTTTTACTTTCTTCCCACGGTGTTTACTCAATGTGCTTACAGCCAATGTGTTTACTCAGAACTAAGCACTGCTGAGTTCAGTGGGATCTCGGAGAAACCTTGTGAAATTTACAGCTTAAGCCTGTGCATATCTACTCAAAAGTAAGTCCTACTGATTTCAATGAGAGTGACTCTCGGGTAAGTGTGTATTAGATTGAAGGCAAGAATGCTGTCAATGGGTGTTTTTCCTCTCTGCAGGCAACCTCCCAGCAAACAACATTTCTGGAATGCCCATGAAAGGATATGAAATTCCAGGAACTGCACCTTCTCGGCCACCTCTGCCAGGGAAACCCAGAGCAGAAGCAATATTGTCCAGTTTCATTCCAGAGAGGCTTCACTGGGTCCCACATGGACAGGCACAGGTGCGCACGCACACACACACACACAGGAAGACGTGCACACACACAGAAAATTGGGAAGACTGACAGCTAAAAATACAGCCAGCCATGTACGGATTCTGATCTCCATGTACGGATTCTGATCTTCATATCATGCAAAAAACAAAAACAAAAAATACGGCACACGGAAGGAGCAGTCCCTCCGAAGGATTGAAGTTTCCGAGAGTTAAGCTGGCAAGGGAAAAAAATCAATGGGGCCAGGTGCTGAAACAGTTAATGTTGAGGTCTGTAGAACAAGGAAGGAGGGGGAGAGGGCTGGGAATTGGGAGAACCAGTAAAAAGAAACAGTAAAAAGAAACAGCTCCCCATCCGCAATCTGCCCACTTCTACCACAACAGTATGAATCAAGGTTACGGTTTCAAGGAAGTACTGAAACGGGGAAACAGAGTGAGTGTGAATAATCACGTTTTAATGCGATTGAATTTCTACCGACTTCTTTGTGCTAGCGATCAAAATATAGATCGGCCCCTAGAGCCAAACTACACATTAATGCTAACTGCACAGCACGTAGCTCAGGTTTATCTTTTTATTTACTGTAGTGATTTGGATCAGGGCCATCGCACTCCAAGAGAGGAGGATTAAACTCCCCACCCCGCATTTGCATCCCTAAATCCCCCCTGGGGGTTAACAAAAGGAGGAAAAGTCTCAGTTGACACCAATGGAGATTTTTTCTTTTCTTTTGTTAATGAGATTTCAGGAAGCGGATGGGGGGGGGGGAGGTTTAATACTACTCTCCCGGAATGCAGTAAAGCTGAATTGAGGCCACACATGCATGTACACTAGAGTAAACAAAAAGTAAATAAAACCCTGAGCTACACACTCTGTGATTAATGTAGCATATAGTTTGGCTCAAAGTTACCTGAAAATAATTGCTACACTAAGGCTGCAATCCTAGACACACTAACCTGAGAGCAAATGCCATTGACCTCAATGGGAATTATTTCTAGGAACACACATTTAAGATTGTGCTCTTATTGTAGTTGTTCCCACAACTGATATCTGCAGAGAACAGTCTGAAGGTACCCAATATTGTTCTACTGTTGAAGCTAATCAATTTGGTCTGTGTAAATTGCTAGGTTAAGAGACTTTCTGGAAATAATATGTTAAGACACTCTGAGCTCTTTTAGAGAAAGAGAGGGGTATAAGTGGAATAAATAAATAAATAAATAAATAAGATTGGCTCAGTAAATAGCACAAGCAATGCTTGTTCACAAGAAGGGTATGGTCTTGTTTCACTTCTAGATTATTGACTGCTACACTTAGGGCACAATTGTATGCATGTTAAGACAGGAAAAAGTCTTACAACTCCCAGCATCCCCCAGCCAGCATGGGGGCTGGGTGGGGCATGCTGGGAGTTGTAGGACTTTTTTCTGCCTTAACATGCATAGGAGTGCATCCTTAAGATGCTTCTAGAAGATGAAGGGCTCCTAGTGCTATCAATCAAATGGCATTGTGCAACTGTTCCATCTTCCTTCTTGTTAAAATATTTTAGAAGGATGCAAGAAACAATGGGAAAACACGAGAGGGTTACAAATTGCACATAACGACACCTGGATCGTGCCTGAGGAAGAACAATTGCACAATAAAAGCATCATTGGGAAGCATCTTTAATCTTTGGCAAAACAATGTACTACACTTAGTGCAATCATAATCCCTTTTTTTTATGAATAATTATTTCAAGAGACATTTTGAAATGACTGTCATTCTGTCCATTGCCCCACACTGTTGTCATCCGAGGCTTTTTCTGTGTTGCTGCTGTTTTTAACTAATATGACCTCTCTGTTTACTTTTCCCAACCAAGTGCATATTCCTGCAGCTCAGGATAACTAGCACTTCATGCATCCCATGAAGTGGTCTTTAGTCCACCAAAGCTTATGCCATAATAAATGTGTTAGCCTTTAAAGGTGCCACAAAACACTTGTTTTTGCTGCAGCAGACTAACCCCTCTGGAAATTGTCTCAGCAGGAAATGGCTTTCTTCCACTTTCTGTCCCATATTAACAATATTCACAAGTGATGCATTCCAGACGAAGAGACATTCTTAGCATCACTTGTGAAAATCTTACAGTCCAGGGAGATTCCAGGGGGAAGCAATATCTGTTTTCTAGACAGAAAAGACAAATATTTATAAAAGCAAGCATAAAGTTCACCGTCAGTTACATAGACCAGATCTTTCTATACCTAGAAAACTAACTTGTTTATGGCCATAATCCTACACACATTTACTGAGGAGCAAGTAAAACTTAGAGTCCTAGAGCTGCCACCACTCACATGATTAATAATAACTCTTGCTTGACGCGAGAATCTGGGCTTATAGATTGTACCTATGGAAAAGGATAGGCCCCTTTCCAGAGCTTCCTTTACACTCATTATAAACCAGATTAGAATGTATGCCAAGTAGTCTTTTAGTATGGACTGATTTGACCTCCTTGCAGTCCAGGGGACTCGTAAGAGTCTTCTCCAGCACCACAGTTCGAAAGCATCAATTCTTCGGCGCTCAGCCTTCCTTATAGTCCAGCTCTCACAGCCATACATTACTACTGGGAAAACCATAGCTTTGATTAGACGGACCTTTGTCGGCAAGATGATGTCTCTGCTTCTTACTATGCTGTCTAGGTTGGCCATAGCTTTCCTCCCAAGGAGCAAGCGTCTTCTAATTTCATGGCTACTCATTGGAAGGACAGATACTGAAGCTGAAGCTCAAATATTTTGGCCACCTAATGCGAAGAGAAAACTCTCTGGAAAAGACCCTGATGCTGGGAAAGACTGAAGGCAAAAGGAGAAGGGGACGGCAGAGGATGAGATGGCTAGATAGCATCACCGATGCAATGAATATGAACTTGAGCACACTCCGGGAGAGAGCGCACGACAGGAAGGCCTGGCGTGCTATGGTCCATGGGGTCACGAAGAGTCGGACACGACTGAACGACTGAACAACAACAACAAGTAGTCTAAGTGTTAGTAAGACCAACCTTCAGGCTAGGCAAAAGAACTAAATCAACTCCAGTTTCCAAATTAGGGATGGCAGAGAATTCCACCATGGATCATGATGAGGCCGAATGCCAGTGGATTTGGCCCCTTGAAATCTGTGGCGGAATGGCCTGCCCCCCTGCCCCCCCCACGGATCCCCCCCGGGACGAGACTTACCTGGGGCGGATCTTCCGGGTGGTGGCTCTGGCGGCGGCAGCTGGTCTTCCAACCGGCTGCCACCGCCGCCATTTGCAGTTGGTTTTTTTTAAAAAAAAATTTGCAGTTTAAAAAAAAAAAAGGCGTACGCAAATGGTGGCGGCTGTAGCCGCCGCCATTTGCGTACGCCTTTTTTTTTTTTTTACCCAGACGTTTTAGGCTATGTAAAAAAAAAAAAAAGGCGTACGCAAATGGCGGCGGCTATGGCCACTGCCATTTGCGTTTCTTAGTTTGGGCCATCTTAGTCTACGTAAATATTTACGTAGACAAAGACGGTGAAAATAAGGGGAACACAAACAGCATCAGCTACGCTATTTGCGTTCCTTAGTTTACGTCTTAGTCTACGTAAATATTTACATAGACTAAGATGGCCCAAACTAAGGAACGCAAATGGCGGCGGCCTGGCCGCCACCATTTGCGTACGCGGTGGTTTTTTTTTTCTTCCCAGAGCCCTCCACGGCTAGAAATCTGGCTGCAGACGGCTCTGGCCTGGCTGGCTGCTCCGCGGAGCTGCCGCGGAGCACAGCCAGCCGCAGAGGATTC
Organism: Heloderma suspectum; assembly: GCF_057233095.1. Lineage (NCBI taxonomy): Eukaryota > Metazoa > Chordata > Lepidosauria > Squamata > Helodermatidae > Heloderma > Heloderma suspectum. The sequence continues at coordinate 392,289,399 of NC_139458.1, forward strand.
CAGGGGGGAGGAACGGATCGCCTCCCCCCCAGCGAGGATTCCGGGGGGAGGGACGGAACACCTCCCCCCCCCACCATAAACATAATCCGTGAAAGGTAAGTGACTTTCGTACATCCCTATTCCAAATGAGCATATTTATTCAAGAGCCAAGGAAAGAGAAGTTCAGAAAAGGTCAGCTGCTTTTACAATAAAATTAAGCATAGCTAGTTAGTTCTAACACTTTAATATCAAGAACATATATCCTAAGAACTACTCATCAAAGCAGCTTACAGGGATGTCTGTGCAGGGACGGGGGGATGAAGAGAAGACACACCTTGGACTTTGCAGTCTTGACTCTTTGTTACCTGATTGAAGACAAAGGAAGATTTCACCAAAAATGCATTTTTATGGGGAATGGGCAACTCCCAGAGACATATTGGAAATTCAAACTGATCAAATTATAGCCAGAAATGATCTGATCATGTGTCCTCCAGGTGATGCCTGCATGTACCTATTTAACATAAGACCAGGGCCAGATCTATGTGGAAACATATGCAGAAGCATTTCAGCTTTAATCCGGATTATTATGAAACCACCTTTGGTCTGTCAGCAGCACATGAAGCAAGAAAAGTGGAGTATACACCACCTAAAAACCTACTTTCACACGTCACACAAGAGCACTTTAAACCTCATTACTTTGAGGTTGGGCGGAGTCCTGCGAGTTGAAGTGAACATCATCAACTGCAGAGATGCTGCTCAATGAATGAGAGAGGCTTGTTCTCCGCCAAGTCCATGCTCCCACTATTGGCCACCCCCTCTCCTCTGGTTATTCTTTAGTTTTCAGTGTATTGCAGTAACGATACTGCAAAATACTGCTGCTGCAGGCTCCCTCTACTGGCCACCCCCTCTCCTTCCCTTCTGTGAATGAAACCGCCCTATTGTGAATAGGAAAAAGAGGCTACATAGCTAGTGCACTACTGTGAAGGCTTGAAATAGCGCAGCTCTGATTTTTTCAATGGGGTAAAGCAGGAAGTATGCTATTCTGAAGGCTTGAAACAGCTCTGATTCTCACAATGGGAAAAAGACGCTACAGATTCTCAGTGGGTAAATGCTTGTGAATGGGAAGTAGTGCCAGTGTCCAAAAAGAGGGAGTGGCCACACCCTTTGACCAGGTCACCTCCAGGTCACAGAAATAGGCACACCCAGGATTTAGTGTGGGGGACAGGGCACACTACAGTGGAACCACTCCAGAACCACATTTAAGAAAAACAACACACTAAAACGACTTTCTGAAAATGCACCTTTTCCAGAGGGAAGCTGTGGGGTGGCTGCGGATTGGTGACAGCATCATCTGTTATGAACAGCCCTGATGTGCTCTCCCTCCACATTAAATTGGCCATGTAGATTGGCTCTGAATCATGGCAGGGAGAGTCAAGACTTAAATAATGCAGATTTTTGGTGCCCAAAGATGCCTGTGCATATCTGGACATGCTCGCTGTTCAGACATATTTCTAGAAGGAAGTGGGGGTAAAGATTTGGTTAGTCACAGCAGGCATAATCACAGTCCTTGCATTTTTACTTGGAAGTAAGTCCCACTACGTTTAGTGATGCTGACTTGAAAGTCTGTATAGCAGCCTTTCCCAACCTGATGCTCTCCAGATGTTTTAGGTGTCAGGTCCCATCAGCCCCAGCCAGCATGGCCAACGGTCAGGAATTCTGGGAGTTGTAGACCAAAGCATCTGGAAGACAGCAGGTTGGGGAAGGGGGTAGCCTTAATGTGTCTTTGAGTTTCTATTGCACTGTTGATACTATATGTGGATGATGTTCATATAGGACAAAACACATAACTAGCTGTTTGGCACCACATTCTAGGCCCAAGCAGCTGCCAAATCCATCAGACAGGATCCTTTGAGTATTGGCTAAGAAGAGGTGTTAAAAAGTCCTCATTAAGTAATCAGAATAAAGAGATTTCAGCAATCCAGATACAGACAAATCCTTAAATCCAGCATAAGCATTCCAGGAGAGATGCTCAGAAGACTCTTCAGGCTGATGTTCAATAATAGCAGAACTGTTTTAGTCACTAAAACAGGCCAATGATCAATAACAGCAGAGCTGCTTAGTCTGGAATGCTTTTTAGAGGGGCGGGGGGCAAGGGGAGAAGCTTGTATGCTCACTGGTCTAAACATGAGTGTATGCGTTACTGGATGAATCCAAATGGGAAACATTCACTTCTTTTCCCTTGAACAATTTCTGCTTAGACTTTTTGCAGAGGGAGAGCTCATTAAGAAATACTTTAGCCACCAACAACAGCTAGTTTTGTTTTATTGGTGCCAAATGTGCATATAAATACTGGCTCAACTGAAATCGCATACACACAATTGTGCTTCCCTCATCATATACGTGCATGGAATTTTCTGCCAATGAAATATGTAAAAAACAAAATTGAGGTTACAACTGGAAAAACCCGACAGGTTGACAGCATTGATAGGCTTATACATTGTTTACCCTTGGAAAAGGAGGAGCAGATAGAATGACAGTGTAAGATTCTTACACAGACACACACTCATTGATCTGCCAAATTTGCATAGGCCAGATATATTGGAATAAATCCACTCTGGAGTGAACTGATTATCAGAGACCAGTCACTGCCTTTTCAACCCGTTCGGAGAACTGATTTTGCAGTTCCATGCAAGAGTCTGGAAGGACAGTACATTACTGCTTAGCAACAGAACAAAGTGAAATCTAGTCAGAGAAGAACTGTGTGGGGTGCTTCCAGATGAGGCTTTTGTCATGCGATCGCCCAGGCTTCGTCTTCAACTTGTAACCCTCCTGTGTTTTCCTACTGCATCTTCTGTCTTTTTTCTTTCCACAAAAATATCCATTAAGTGAGGAAAAGTTAGCTACACATTTTCTTTGGGCTGGTGGTGCTTGGAACCTTCTCTCTGGAAGCACCCATAGCAGAGGGACCTAGACAACAATTCCAGTGAGGAAAGGAGGAAGGAATGCATAACCTGAGTAAACCTTGCAGTCAGGGGATAAGAGCACAGGTCCTATTACGGCAGGGGTGTACAACCCATGGCCTGACCTGTGAAGGTGGTGAGACCGCACCCAATTTCCCCTGCAGCTCAGCCAGCACGAGGGCAAACAGATATTCTGGGGAGGGTTGTTGGGGATCCCCCAGAACGTGCTGGGTATTGCTGTGGGATGGGAGAGATGAATGTCTCTCTCAACCCCCTGGGACCTGATTGATGATTTGCCGCCACTACTAGCTGTAGCAAATCAACAATCTCAGTGGAGATTGTTGGGGAATGGGAGAGGCAAAAGCCTCTCCCAACCCCCAAGGGATCCCACTTCTGAGATTGCTCTTTTCCCACTGCTACTAGCTTTCCCTTTCAGAGGGTGTCTCTACACAAGTGATTTATTGCATGTTTGTGATTGGTCACTCATGGAATTTTGCAGGTCCTTTACATGATGCTGTCAACCTCCAGGACACCTCGCATTCATTTTCCCCTGTAATGCGCTTTCAAAAAGATTGGCGATAAACTAATAATAACAGTTAATGGCGCCATATTGGCAGTGTGTAATGCTGGCTTAGCATCGTGAGCCCTTAGGAAAAAAGAAAAAAGCTGTACCACGACCCCTGCCAATTGTGAGTCCAGTCTATGAGAAACTGTTGGAGAACTTCTCCTCCCCTTGGAGAAATTCGGTGAAATTGCCCCCCCCCCCAATTTCTCTGCCCACAAATACTCTGGAGAATTTTGAGAGGCCATTTGCACACAGCTCTAGAACCACTGAACAATTGCAGGAAAGGAGTGTGGCCATCTGGGGAACTCTGGGGGATTGAATTGGGACTCCAGCTTTAGCCCCCGGGGTCTGAGGTTCTGTACTCCTGCAACAGAGGGTTTCAGCAGGAACTTCACATTTAATTGCCCTCTTTCTAGCTTACCTTTCTCAGACAAGTGGAGCTTTGTGAGCCTGTGAGCCAAAGCTCGTGCTTTGTGTGAGCCAAGGGACACACAAAATGGAAGTGAAATATTGCTCTCTGGTGACAACTATGTATTCAAAAGTTCAGTTTAATTCTTACTTTTCTGCTGAGATAATATACTCTGGTTTTTCTTTGGAAATTATGATGGTTCTTTATACTGGGTAAGACATTATGTTAACACATTATAAAAATTATTATGAATGATGATAGCATGAGAACTATTGTAGTTTCTGAGGAGTCTATTTTCACAGCAACCTAGCTGACAAAAAAATTAAAGTGTTTTCAGTATGGAAGTATTGTTTCTTCAGTACTCGTATAGCTCTTTCTCCCTTCCACTGCCACATTTACATGAGAAAGAAAAAGAACCTCTCAAGTCACACAGAAATTCTATTTAATTTTCTAGAGAAAATAAAACACATCCCAGATACCAATTCTCTCTTATTGTTTAAAAGTAGTGACATGTCAATTGTAACCTGAATGAAAACACTGAAATGGGATTCCTTTCCATTAAAACAAAATTCTAAGCACACTTTAAGGCATAGAGGTATGTAAAATAAGATTTTCCATAAACCCAAACTTGGGCAAGTTTCAAAATATGGATTTTGAGATGTGGATTGTAACATGAACATATCAACATACAGCAATTCAGGTGAAAATATTTCTTGAGTGTTTAGCAAATTATATTAAAGCACATTAATATATCTCTATTCATCATCAAGAAGTGCCAGATTATTATACAAGTATCCTGTCTTGACAGAAATTGACCCCAAATATCTGTGGGAGCACCTCCTCCCACATCAACCTGCCCATGCATTAACATCAGAAAAGGCCATTCTCTGTACTTCCTCCATAAGAGAAGTTCATTTAACATCTACAAATGAGACAGCCTTCTCTGTGGTGGCACCTTGGAATGCCGCCCCCGGGGAATCTGCCTGGCACCAATGCTGTACTCTTTTTGGCACCAAGTGAAAACATTTTTTTTTTTATTTGCACAATCATTTAAAAAAAACTTTCAAACATTTTGATACCTGTAGATTTAAGTTTGAATCTTTTTAGCTGATGGAAATATTTTTATGCCTCTATTTGTTGATGTTTAGATTTTAGATTATAATACAATAAAAACATTGTATAGTATTGTTTTTTGGCCAGTTTATGTACATCACTCTGAAATCTTTTGGAGCATGAAGGTGCAGTTTATACATTTTTCAAATAAATAAGCAGTACAAATGAAGGAACCCTGCAACTTGTGAGAAAGCAAATTATGCAGGACAGCAGTGTGGAGGTAGGGGGAAATGGGTGAGATGCTCCTTACAAGGTTTCAGCTCACTAGCTCTGGGGGCCGAGATTACACAGCTGCTGTTGTTTCTCCAGGACTAGAGGGTGAATGGGAGGGAGGAATTAAACTCTCCCCCTCCCCAAATGCCAAAGTGCCTGTTACGTTCCACCTCTCACAAGTAATTGGATGTAGGAGGCTTAAATCTTGGCCGTAGGAGGGTCTGGCTTTACCACTAGGCAGAGTGAAGTAGCTCCTCAGGCAGCTGATTTTGGGTGTCATGAAAGGAAAGCAAGTTGTTTGTTAGTTAATTATTACTGTTGTCTTTTTACTACCAGGGAGGGATGAGAATTGCTGAATTTTCTGCTTCACATGCTAATCTAACTTTATCAGCCTTGAGTTCTATGCATCTTGACTGGTGGGGAAGGCAGCAAAACAAGTTTGGGCCAGTCTAGCTTGAACTCATGAAGGAGGTCTTGGACTAAAATGTTTATTATTTTAGTCAAACACAGACAGAAAGTTTCCTTTTTACCACAATTATTAGCCAATTCACAAGAACTGTAAGTATAAAGACCTGTTTTATTTATACATTGGTCCCCACTCCTCAGAAGAAGTATACTGTTTGCAACCCTGCTGCTTATCTGGAACACACAATATTTGTTGTGGGAGCAGAAAATTACTTGTGACATTCCTCATGGGGAGACAGTAGTCAGCATGTAGCCCCTCTCACTATGGCAGACATCCAGTTCCTTGGATTTCCAAATGCCCAGTGCTTGAGTTATGGGGAAAGGGAAGGGGGCCCTGAATGAAATCCACAATCCCCAGCCCCTGACTCCCCTCAATTTAGCCAAATCATGGCGCCCCTGTAGACCTCTAAAAACTAAGGGAGTTCTGGTGTTCTGGTCACTGCACCTAAAAAAGGATATTGTAGAGTTGGAAAAAGTGCAGAAAAGGGCAGCTAAAATGATCAAGGGTCTGGAACAACTGCCCTATGAGGAAAGGTTACAGTATCTGAGACGGTTCAGCTTAGAAAAAAGATGAATAAGGGGGAACATGATAGGGGTGTACACAGTAGTGTAGTGGCAAATTCAGAAGTGCAGGGTCCCTTCGTGACAGTCACAGCCATGTCCCCTCACAGTCACACCCCTTCTAAGATTGTACAACCTTGTAAGATATACAGCCTTCAACTGGGACCCAAAAACAGTGCAGCTGAGAGTAAGGCAGTGGTATTTCAACTGGATGTCTGAGAAAAAATGCAGGGGTGTTAATCTTTAACACAAGTAAATAATGGTGGCAGCGAGCGCCCCCCCGCCTCTGCTGCCATGCACAGGCATGGAGCAGGGATGGGCAGAGAAGCCAAGAGCTGAGGAGGAGAATGGTGAGGGGGGCCAAGAGGAGGCTGCAGAGCTCCCTCAGGCTCTCTCTCTGGCTCGCTCCCTGTGTCTGGCCAGCTCTGTGTAGTAGACAAGAGGCAGCCGCCTGCACTCCCTCTGCTCCCTCCGCCTTCCCTAGCAGACTGCGACCCGGCTGGGGGCTGGCTTCAAAAAAAGTGCCAGAGCGAAGCCCTGGCGCAACCTGCCACCACTACACCGCTGGGTGTACAAAATGATGCATGTTGTGGAGAAAGTGGATAGGGAGACATTTTTCTCCCTCTCTCATAATACTAAAATCCAATAGGGTCGTCCCATGAAGCTGATTGGGGGGAGCTTCAGGACAGATAAAAGGAAGCACTTCTTCACACAGCGCATAGTTAAACTAGTGCTGCGCTGAAAATTTCTCCCACATTTTTTCCAACCATTCTCATTCAATTTGATAGAAGATAAATTGCTTTTGAAAAGAAATTCAACGGTGAAGAAATTTTGGAGAAATTCTCATGGGCTGGGTTTGGGTTTCTTGGGCTTACCTTACTTAGGAGGTGGCTGAAGAGTGAGCCCAAGTGTCCTGTGTTTCATTGTACAATCATCCATCTGGCAGCCTGTAGCCTCCTCAGCTTCCTACTACACTTCAATTAAAGCCCAGTGGAGGGTACTATGAGGTAATTCCTCCCACAGGATTTTTCAGATCAGGATGTGCAGGCAGCCTGGGAGGCTAGCTGTGATTAGGTAAGCTTGAAAACACCACAAAAATACATTATAAAACATCCTGAATGAGGCAGAACAATGGAAGCCTCTTTTGTGGCGGGGAGAAAACTTTCAGGAAACTGGAGGACAGATTTTGGCAGAGCACTCCGCCTCATCCCTGGAGCTAGACACAACACTGTCCCCACCAGCATTGCAGTGGATGCAAACTGGGGACCGGCCTGCCAAGACAGTTGATGCTGTTGTAGCACGAAACCTCCCAAATCCCTTACAAAAGAAGAGAAAGAAGCTGTGCTACAAGCCCTGCCAATGGGGAGCCCTACCTGGGAGAAACTGTTGAGAATTTCTCCTCCCCCTGGAGAAATTTGTTGAAATTATCTCCCAAATTTCTCTCCCCACAAGTAAGGTAGAGAATTTCAAGAGGCCGCTTACACACAGCTCTAAGTTAAATTATGGAGTTCACTCCCACAAGATATAGTGATGGCCACCAATTTGGATGGCTTTAAAAGGGGACTGGATAAATTCATGGAGGATGAGGCTATCAATGGCTACTAGTCCTGATGGCTATATGTAACCTACAACATCAGTTGCTGAAGAACACAAGTGGGAGGGCACCATTGCACTCATAATCTACATGTGTGGGTTTCATACAGGCAGCTGGTTGGCCGCTGTGTGAACCGAACGCTGGAATAAATGGACTTTTGGTCTGATCCAGCAGGACTCTTTTGTGAGCCATCACAAGGGGTCAAGAGGCTGGTCCTTCTGTAAACTGACCACTACAAATGGCCATGACAGGGGAGTAATACTGAACTTAACTGGGTGGTCAGAGACTACTGATGACTGCCTCCCTTCTACCTTTAGGTGACTGACTCACACTAATTTTCTAAATTGCTCCTATGGGGTTTCTGGTCATCAGAATCTATACACTATAAAACAGTTCCTTAAAGAAAGGAGACATTTGTCATCCCATTTATTCATACAGCTACAGCAGACACATCTTCACCTGTGGTATTAGAATCTACGTTTCTATTGGGCCAGTTGCTAGGCTTCCTCTAAAGCTAAAGCTGCCTTCCCCCAACCCCGTGCCCTCCAGTTGTGTTGAACTACAACTCCCAGAATCCCCCAACCAGTCTAGCAACTGGTCCCCTATTACGTTAAGCATATTGCTAAGGGCTTCACCACACCAGGCTTTTTATCCCACAACTTACCAGGGCTTCTGTTTCCGGATTCTTTGCAGGATTAAGATCGGTTCCTTACACAAGCTGGCATGGGCTGGGAGAGTGGGGGGGCTGTCTTTCTCAGCAAGTTCTATGTGTTTTATTTTACAGTCCTAGATGGCACTGTGGTTATAGCACAATTCCATCATTACACATTGCTGATATATCTGATTAACACTCCTTATCAGGTTATCTCCAATCTTTTAAAAAGTGGAATAAAGGTCAGAAACTGTAGGAGACGCCCTAGAGGTTGATGAAGTCATGTAAAGGACCCACAAACTTCTGTGAGTGACTAATCATGAGCGTACAATAAAAGCCTCATGTAGAAATGCTCTAAGGAACCAAATGCAGTCTTTCCAGTGCAAGCAGTACTTTTACTGTTACGCCTTTTCTATTGTTATTCCAGGACCTCATCCTTCATTTGCTACAATATCATGTTCTTCTAGGAATGTCACTCTGTGACACCAGCTCCCCTTTTAGCTGAACAATCTCCCCCTTTCACTGATCAGTGCAAATCTCTCTCTCTCCCTCTCTCTCTTGCTTTGATTCTTTCAGTGTCAGCAGCACTGTTTTCGACCCTTTGAAATAGATAGTTTTTAATTCCCAAATGGCAGCAGCCACTGCCACTCACCATGGGGCTAGTAGGCATTTGATCACATATGGTACCCCCAGGTTCCATTATCAGGGCCAAGTTGCATCCTGTCTGTTTTTCAGCTGAATCATCTGCTTTCATTGAAAAGATTAAAGGATGGAAGTAGCCCGTGATTCTCAGTTCTCACAAAATGGATTTCCTCCCCTACCCCTTTTTAGAGCATCTTATGTGGCCTTAGAACTTTCATGAAATCGGAGCATTGGTAGCAGAAGAAAGCATTCTACAGGAAAGCTGTGTCCAGTTTTGATCATCATGTTTTAAGAACAATATAGATGCATTGAAAGAATTCAGACTGAAACTCCAAAGAGAATGAAAGATTTGAACTCATGATATACATGAAAAGAAAGGCTGCAATTAAGTGTGTACAGCAGAGAGAAAATAAAGCCTAGATTAGGCAAGGCCATGACAGCAATTTTCAGATATCTAAAACGATGCTACAGAAAGCAAGCAGGTATCTGTTTGCTGAGGGGGGCTGGGAGTTGTAGGAATTTTTTTCTGTCTAAGCATGCATAGGATTGTGCCCTAAATGAATCTGGGGAAATAAGTAAGCACATTCTACTAACCCAAGTTTGCTTGCAAAAATAAAAATTTATAATGTGCTCTTGGTAACTGATTCCAGTCTAGAAGCAGAAGTCACATTTTATAGCACAATCACCAATGGCAGTCCCACAGAGCATATTTCAATAATCTAGCTTTAAAGTGATGAAGGCTGAATGATGGTCAGTAGGGCTGACCTTAACAAAATGGTCACAGCCTTCTCACCCAGTACAGTACAGCACTCCTGGCTGCAGCAGAGGGAGATGTGTGACAACAGGATCCAGTCCATTGGCATGACTATGACAGCAGATACTATTTGACTCCTACCATTCCTGAACTTTTTCCATTCAAGAGGGTCATTCTAAGAACCATGTAACTTTGAGAACTGGCACCCATGTTTGTTTCCCTCTTCCCTCCACGTCTCTTTTTCCTTTTGTATTGTGTTATTTAGATTGTAAACCTGCAGGCAGGAACTGTGTTGTTTTTCATCTGTGTACAGCGCTTAGAAAATTTTAGATACTGTGCAAGTTATAACGAATAGTATCAACATTGTAACCTGAGCTTCCAGGCACAGTGGTGATCAATAAACAATCCAAGGCTACTGTCAAGGTTCCCCTTATGACCTGGACCCCCTGAGCAAGTCCTTCAAGATCTCTTGCCTCCTTAAGAGTCCCACTTTCCTTTTTTAAAACTTCCCCTTCCCAATAATCTGGGGTTTAGGGTGTAGACGTGGGGTGACTGACACACCAGACAGTTGGGGTTTAACCACAACAGTTTACTGGTAAATTTGAAGCAAGCAAATCACCACTAAAGGTATTTACACAATAGAGTTGAGTGATACAAAAGGCATTAAAAGAAAATAAAGGTTGAAAACACAAGCTCCTTTACCCTAGCTGTACTTAGACTCCTCTAGGCTGCTTCTTCCTGCTCCCTCTTCAGGCGATAGTCTCCCCAACTCTGCTCTTATTGGCTGTCTCACACTCTTTATATTCCCTCCTCCCTCAAAACCGAAAGTACAGTTTCAAACCTGAAGATATAAAACTTAACTGGGGAAATGAAACTACTCCTTTGAGGGATACCCCCTCCCAACAGATCTCCAGGGGGGTGTCTCCACCAGTGATTTACTCCAAGCGGGCATATGTTGAGGTTGTTAGGGATACATGACATTGTAGTCATCCAGCAGCCACCCCGGAGCGTATCACAGAAAAAACGGATTTCCTGAGACTGCTTAAAGTCCAAGTCTTTTCCTCAAGTTGGGTTCTTGGTGGTATAGTTGTTCTGTGCCCCAACCCCCTGCATTTACCTCGGGTATGCTAGCCCTGCCCAGGGGTGTGCCCTTCACTGTGATCCCAGTCAAGGGGTGTTTCCTGTCCCTGTGTTTCCCAGCACAAACCAATTAGTGTCTACACAGAAGTAACTCCCATTGTGCTCAATGAGGCTTGTCCCCTGAATGCCCACATCAGAATTTACAGAAATCCCCCTCAATTAAAATGGCACTGTTTAAAGCACAAATTCCCTAAATGCTCTAAAGCGCGATCTCAAGGCTCTGATTCTCTGTTGTTTGGTTTATTGCCTTAGGAAGTAACTACTTCATACCTTCATTATAGAGATCCTGCACAGCATCGGGTTAGAAAGCGGGCTGGTTTCCCATCCCTATGTGTGTGTGTCCCCCCTTTCCCAGCACAAGCATATGTGTGTCTAGTTGGAAGTAACTCCCATTGTGCTCAGTAGGGCTAGGAGAAAGGGGGGGAAGGTGGGAAAGCCTCTCCTACTGGTTGAGCAGCCCCCGCCAGTCAGATGACGTTCACCCCACCCTCCACCCCCACCAGGAAGTATGTTCTGTGAAGTGATTTTTACTGGTGTGGAGAACCTGCTCATGGAGCCTTGCATGGACCAAAGCGCAGCAAACCTGATTCCGTTTAAAAAATCCGGTACTCCTCTATTTCCTTCTCCTTCCATTGTTGTGGAAACATCCCCCAGTCCTCTAAGCCTGACTTTCCCCCCCTTTCCCTCTGTTGGCCTCAAACCTTCACAGCTACACAACAATGAAGGCTGAGCATAATCTATAATAGGCATCACTTATTCCTACAGGTCACAATCATGATATAGCCACACAACTGAGTAAGCATAAAGACTTTAGAAACTGGGTTGGATAAAAACGGAGATGTAGAATGGTACCTCATGAGCAAAATAATGACTCCTAGGAACACCAAGCCTTCATATGATCTTGCTCAGAAGCCTCACATGTTTTGCAGGTGATATAATCTGCTGATACAACCAAGAGAGATTGTAAAGTATTTTAAATATGTTTAAATCATAAGCGCCAAGAGGCTCTAATATTTACTGCAATTAGTTAAATAAACAGATTTACTGCTTAAAAGCAAAACATGCAATTAACGTAAAAGTTTAATGGGTTGGCAGTGTTAAGATATATTATTAAATGAATCCGGAAAAATATAAGCATACTGAATGACATTATTTGGTTTTGAATGAGAAAAAAACATGTGATGTTAAATGTGTGAATACATTATTTTTTATTATTATAAATAATAAATTATTCCCCCTCTTTAATAATAGCAGTCATGGAAGAAAGAGCAAGATTAAGGCTATGGAACAAGGGAAGGAGGGGCTAAACTCCCTCCATCCCTGCGGTGGTCTACTGAAGATTATGCTTCCCCCTCCCCAACCTCACCCCCAAGGCTGCTATTAGCCCTGGAAGGGTAGTTTCCATGGGCACCATAGTCCCAATCCTTCTCACCTCTTTTTCCTGAAGACGCTGTTGTTAGAGGGGGAAAACCAGACATGTTAAATGCAGTCACAAATTTAACATCACATCTGTTTTGGCCCCAAGACTCTATAAAATTGGAAGTAGCCGGAAGACCATCTAATAGTCCATTCCTTGCCTAAAACCACAATCCAGTATATACATTCCTAGGAATAAACTCCAATGAACAGAGAGAGACTTACATCTGATTTAACATACACAGGATTGCTGTGTAAAACAGGTTCATTCAGTCATCAACCCCCACCACATTAAGAGATTAACACACACAATCCAGGCCCATATGTGTCACTGATAGAACTGCAACACTGAAAGATGCCTAGATTTACCTAAAAATAAGCCCCAGATGTACATCACACATTCATGTTCATAATTTTATGACTGCAGGACTGAGTGGTGACTTGCATGTCTGAATGAACCATTGCATTTCAAACACCATGGATCTTCACTTCAACATAGTGCTTTTCAAAAGGAGTCAGTTCATGCATTCAGCAAGCAGTGAGTATATTCATTACTTTTGACTATTGGTATCCCACTCTTCAGCCCAAGTGCTCTCAAAGCAGCTTTCTCTCAAAGATCTAAAATAATAAAAACAAACAGTAAAAAAAAATTAAAAGAGTAAAGTGGCATATAACAAAATTTAAAGCAGAGCCAGTGTCACATAGATTAAGACACAAACCTAAAATGGCAATGAGTCTCATGGCACTTTAAAGACTAACAAATTTTAGTTCTTAGTCTAACAACTAGACTGGGGTTGCACGTCATGATAAGCCACGGTGGTTTATAAGCTACTCACAGTAGCTTATAAACCACCATGGCTTATCATGTCATCCCTGAGTGATTTTCCCCTGCCAGGGTGGCTTATTAAGCCAGAATAAGCCACTTTGATAAGCCATGGTCTGCAGTGAGGTTTATTTAAACCACCATGGCTTATCGTGTCGTCTGGTGCTCCACAGTGGCTTAAAGAGTGGTTTAAAGGTCCCCTACGGAGTTGCTTACAAGATGTCAGGAACGCCTTGGCGGCCTCTCTCAGTAGATTCCAATAGCCAACTCAAGACACAGACGAAAGGGAATTCTTTTCAAAGCTTTAATCCCATTACAGCTTAATGACTCTTTCAGGTGCTAATCACCAGCAGCTAAAGCAAGGAACAGCAGCGTGGACTAAGCTTCAGGCAGGCAGTTGATCCCCGTTTGAAAGAGAGACACTTGAAGATCCAGAACTTATGGGCTAGGGAGAGATCCTCCCTCTTTCCCTTGGGTCCAGGGGAGGCAGCCGTTGCTTGCGTGCCAAACGGGCGCTACGCCTCCTTTCCGCGCTGTCCATCACTCGTTGCTCTTTGCGTCTGCGTCAAGCATCTAAGAAGCCCCCTTCCCACACTCCCTCACTACCCGGGTCACTAACTATCTCTGGAATGCCAGCAGGAGGAATCTCTGCCAGGTGCTGAACCTGTGAGGGATGAGCTGACTCCACTCCCACGGATGGCTGTTCCTCTTCAGAATCGGAACTGCTCTGGGGCTCTCTGCGCTCAATTTCCACCCTGACACAAGAGCACTCAAAACCACTACCACTGCTCTGCTCCAGCCAGCAGATCTGTTTTTGAGATCTGCCTAGCAGCCAGGTACAGATAGCCAATGACAAAAGCTCTAAACTGCCCCTGAAATACTGAAATAGCGCAACAGCACTAATGCGACATAGTGTGAAGTAAAAAGAGCTGCTCTATATAGCTCCAATTGCCCTATCTTCCAATCACGCAACATAGCACAAATTAAAAAGAGAGCTGCTTTATATAGTGCCAGTCACCCTCTCTACCACGATACCATGACATAGCGCAAAGTAAAAATAAGGAGCTGTCAAAAGTGTGCTACTGCCAATGGGGGAAACAAAAGGGATGCGGGGAGGAAAGGGGATGCAGGGTTTTGATGGAGCATCAGGTGCCTCTCTACTAGGGGAAGCTGTGTGTGAAGTTTTGTCCTGCAAACTTTTAAGGGTTTTTAGACACCACCGCCTTTTTGGTGCAAATAGGGTTTACATTCCTTTTGGCAGCTCACAGAAAGAAACTGCGGAACAAGGGTGGGGAGTAGCATCCAGCACAAAGGAAGCTGGGATACCATCGTGGCCGAGCAGGAGGACTGTAGAGGAAGGAGGGGCGAGAATGGAGAAAATAGGCTACGCACAGTAGCTTATTTGTCTGATCATGTGGGGTATACAGTAGCTTATAAACCACTATGGCTTAAAGTAACATGTGAATCCACCCATGGTGTAAAGACTAACAAATGTTGATCTGTAAGGTGCCACAAGATTCTGTTGTTTTAGGTTTGTGTTTTGCTATGTGTGACAATAGCATTGCTTTAAATTTTGTATATAATGGACTATATTGATCCTGTGAGGTAACAAGGACCAATAAAGTTTATAGTTTCTATATTTATGTTGTCAAGTTGTTCTCTTCAGATGAAAGCAGTGGGAAATTATGTGTTCCCCTTGACAGAGGGGATGCCCCTTCTGACACCTTCCTAGTGGCCTTTATTTATTTTTACTCCATAGCCAACATTCTAGTTTTATGCTTCAAATATGAGTGTGTTTACATTCATACATATACTCTACATATAGAATGGAAATGGAATGACAGACAAATCAAGAGGATTCACCTGCCAGAGGTTTTTTAAAAAGCAATTTTATGTTTTTTGTTTGCTTGCTGCTGCTGCCTCCTTTTCCTTGACTTTATTTCATGTACCTTAAAAAGAAAGATCCCAGTAGCAACGGATGGCTGTGAGAGCTGGACTACAAGGAAGGCTGAGCGCTGAAGAATTGATGCTTTCGAACTGTGGTGCTGGAGAAGACTCTTACGAGTCCCCTGGACTGCAAGGAGGTCAAATCAGTCCATCCTAAAGGAAATCAACCCTGACTGCTCATTGGAAGGACAGATACTGAAGCTGAAGCTCAAATATTTTGGCCACCTAAAGAGAAAACTCCCTGGAAAAGACCCTGATGCTGGGAAAGATTGAAGGCAAAAGGAGAAGGGGACGGCAGAGGATGAGATGGCTAGATAGCATCACCGATGCAATGAATATGGACTTGAGCACACTCCGGGAGAGAGTGGAGGACAGGAAGGCCTGGCGTGCTATGGTCCATGGGGTCACAAAGAGTCAGACATGACTTAACAACTGAACAACAACAACAAAAAAGGAAGACACCAGTGTCCTCCTAACAGGCCTACCTACCTTTTCCCTGGATTCTTTGGTGTAGGATCTACAAAAAGTAAGTCACATCTTACACCTGTCATATGTTCTGTGCTCAGAGGAGAACAAACTGTTCAGGTCTGGCAAGCACAACTGCACAGCAAAATAGCAGCTTCTATGCCAAAAGCGCCTAACAACAGGGCACGAGATACATTATCCACTGTCATTTGCTTTCTTTATAGAACTACAGCTTTAGAAGGCATTGTCATTTTAATCAGATATTTTCTGTTCTTTATGTAAAGGTGATAACAGAGCAAGGTAACACATAGCTTTATTCTCTCATCGATTCCTGTTTCCCTTTGTTTCAGGAATGTTGAATACCTTTCAGATTGATGGCTGAAATTTCATTTCGGGGAAGCTCTCAGGGGCTTAATTCCAGTATGTGTGTGTGTGTGTGCATGTGCTTGGGAGGGGGGGGGAATTGGACAGAAGGGGTGAGGGCAAAGGGGATGGGGCCAGCAATTTAAAAACAGCCTATTTTAACTTAAGGACGCAATCCTATGCATGTTTAAGCAAAAAAAGGTCCCAGCATGTCTCAGCAAAAGGAGTGGTGCCAACAATTCACACACACCCCAGCATATGTTAGCTTAAGGATGCAATCCTATGCATGTTTAGGCAAAAAATAGGTCCTACAACTCTCAGTATGGCTGGCTGGGACATGCTGAGAGTTGTAGGACTTTTTTCTCTATAAACATGCATAGGGTTGCACATTAAAGCCCTTGCTGCCAGGAACTTAGGAAAGGCACTCAGCCTTTTGGAATGGAGAAAAATGTGCAAAAGCTGGGAAATCCCCACATGACTGGCAGTTGGTGGAAAGAGGAAGGGGACATGGCCATGTGGGGAACCACAGAGGATCAGATTTGACCCAAGGGCCTGAGGTTCAACACCCCTGCTTTATATCCTATGAAAATTGCCATATGGATATTCACAGTTAAACAATCTTTACAAAGGTGCCTGTCAAGTTTGAAGTATATATATTATAGCAACTGACTGGGCCAAATTAAGGTCACTGCTCTCACTCCACAGAACGTAGGGCATCTCTACACCAGCCTAAAATCATGCATTTAAAATGGGGCTTTCTGCTTTTGTTTTAAATGCAGGATCACAACAAAACCCTTTTTCATGTGCTTCCTTTTCCTTCACCCCCTTCCCCCTCCTTCTCCCTGTATCTGAGTCATCCTTTATCTTTCATTGATCTCGCTCCTCTTCTTCCCGCTTTTACTCTTTTCATGGAGGAAACTGAAGTGGAACACAATGGGGTAATTTGATAGCTCATTATCTGCGATCTATTTAAAAACGGAACAAAGGGCATTTAGTACAGGAGACGCCTTGAATGATCACAGCGTCATGTAAAGAGCCCGCAAACTTCCGTGAAGGAGCAATCTCAATCACAGGATAAAAGCTCAGTGTGAAGGAGCCTGTAGACTCTCCTTTTATATTATTTCCTTTTTGCCTATGGATCCCAGGGGTGGAGTACTTATGCCCCAATGGATTCTACTTTCAGGTCATAACACAGCAGACAGAGGTAGCCTCCTTTTTATTAGGAACAACCCAATGGAAACATTCATTTCTGATAACAGAGTAGCTTACACAGACTTCTACATACTTCAGCATAAACATGCAGAGATAGAACAAAAAAGATGCACATCCAGTGGGACTAAACCACAACAGGCCAGAGTCAGAGGAGGAAATAGATTCTCCCACTACAGGCCCCTTACAGGTACATTCAGTATACCACATTCCCCTTCTTTACTCTCATGTGTCCACTTAACACAGGAAGGGCAACCATGTTTGGTCTCAGGGCCAGATTACCTCCTTCCCAGACCAAGCAAGTGGGCACGAAGACATCCAGGGAACAGGGCCCCACCCCAAAGCCCTCCCCTCCCATCATGTCATTTGCCCTGCCCTGCCCACTTTCCCATTTTTATTTTTTATTTGTTTGTTAAATCTCCATATAGAGAGAGGCACAGAGCACTGTGCCCCACTCTGCATGCACAGCTGGCTCTTGCAAGTCCTGGCCAAATTGGGCTTCTCATTCCCATGTCCATTGGGACACAAGTGGTGCCGGAAGGGACTTGGTCAGGGCTTGCAGGGAAATCCCCATGTTATCAACTGAGTTCACACAGCATGCTAACCCACACTCAGTGGTTGAGCATGGGTTGTTGTTGAACTGTGGGTTGTTTATTGACCCGTGGGTTAGCATGTTGTCTGAACCCAGGACATTTTCTGCAGGGTGGGTTATTTTTCTCAAACAAGCCACCTTGAGAATCCAAGGTTTGTTGTTCGGTTGTTCAGGGTGGTTAACAAGCCACACTGCACAAGGCACCCTGCAGAAAATTTCCTGGGGTTCAGACAACACGTAGTTCAACAACCACCCACACTCAATGACTAGGTGTACGTTAGCGTGTTGTGCAAATCCAAGCAGTGCTTAAAAACAGAACACAGTGGGCTTAGGCCCTGATCCAGTGGAAAATCTCCTGCATTCAGACAACATGCTAGCCCACAGTTCAACAACATCCCATGCTCAACCACTAAATATGGGTTACCATGTTTTGTGAATAGCCCCATCTTTTATCTCTGGTCAGAGGTAGTAAAGGGATCCCCCCTTTGCACTACTCAAACTCTGATTGGGATGGTGAGCAGTGCAAAGGAAAAATCTCTTTTTATCTCCAATTGGAGATAACATGGGGCTTTCTCTCTCCCAGGGGCAGGGCCTGTAGAAGGTGCTCAACCCTCCACAGGCTTGATTGGGCTTTGCCGCAAGCCAGAGGTGGTCCTGCCCTGACTTAACAGTATCAAAAGCTTAATAACAACAGTAACAGCTTGGAACATCATGGAACTATGGAGTTAGAAGTTACCAGCACTTGGCTTTTCATTGAGGCTTTTCATTCACCTCCACTGCTAACCCTCCAGGCAAATTGGGAAAGGTTGATGTGGCCTTTAAATCTAACAGGCAACTTCACCACCACACAACTGCTCTTGGCGTATGGCAAGCTACACTGGCTGAAATGGCTTCTTCTATGTACCTATTAAAGGCGCACGGAGCACTGTCCCCTTTTGCATTGGGCTACTCTATCTGGCATGCCCTTACCCAAGTTTCATGGCTTTATATTGCTGTTTATGCTGCTTATGCACTGCTCTAATGTTTTATGATGTATTTTTTGTTGTAACGATATTAAATATTTTTTGTATGTACTATGGCAACTTAAGGCGCAATCCTACGCATATTTGCACAGAGAAAAGGCCTACAACTCCCAGCCTGTCCCAGCCAGTTGCAGGCCTTTTCTCTGTCTAAACATGCATAGGATTGCACCCTTAAACATTGTGACTCCAATACAGAGAGAGTGGCTTAGAGAGCAATGCTAAGGGATTGGCACACTAATTGTTGCGAACTGCTAAGAGAGCTTCCACTCTTGGGTGGTATAGAAATGTATTAAATAAATAATAAATACAGACAGACAGACAGACATTCTGTCCTATGCTGTGCCAGCCAGAGTGGGGGGAGCAGCAGAGGCTTCCATAGCCTCCCATTCTCCATTTTCTTATTTAGAGCTAAAAGGCCTCTGAGCCTATCCAGCTCACTGACTCACCCAGGGACAGAAGATGGAGAGCCTTCTGAATCAAGTAGATCTACATCTCTCTGTCTCCCTTCTCTCCTCACCCACCAGAATACCCCATTTTGTCCTGCTTTGACTGTAGCAAATTCTAACTGCAATGAAGTCAAGAAACCTTCAAGCCTACAGCTGGCAATCAAATGGGGTTCAGGCTACAACAGAGGTGGTCTAAATCCAGGCAGAAGTCAGAACACAAGCAGGCAGCCAGGCAAGAGGATCAGGCAATAGCAGGAGCAGTCACAATAACAAGCAAGAGGTCAAACACCATAAACCAGTTAGGTACTTTACACAACCCAGAAGCAGGGTCATTGGGCAGTCCAAAAGGTCAGAAAAAAGAGCATCAATCACAGGGCACAATTCAGAAAGCACAGCAGAGGCAGGATAGACCAAATTGTTCTACTACTGGCTGGGCTTCTAGTGAAGGCTTTTAAGCCCAAAGCTAGCTGGATCCCACCCAGTACTCACCAGGTCCAGAGTCCTACTCTTGAGAAGTCACTTGCTCCTGAGGAGACCTTTTCTGGAGCCAAGCACTTCTTCGCACAGGAGCCCTACTAGCCTGTCACTTGAGGTGATGATACTCCTGGGGATCAGGGGGTTGCTCAGCCTCTGTCTCAGAGTCAGAGTCCTTTTCTTCTGGAAGGGATCGCTCTGTAACTGTTGCAGAAATCAGAGTCAGAGAGACCACGGAGTGAAGGAAAAAAGAGTTCTTCTTTATTAACGCGCGGGCTTTATGGCTGGAATAACTTCCAAAGTGCCAAAAAGCCCTGAAGTACATCAGCAAATTATTTTTATAGACATTGTGACACATAGGAAAAGCTCCTCCGCCCCCTTCCGTGTGGGTTTGCAGTATTCAGCATTTCCTCTTCTAGCACAATTGTTTATAGCACAGGAAATGGGTTATAGGGCATGATAAGCAGAGAACATGATAAACCACTCTGACCTTAGCCTTGTTGACAAGATAAGAAATTCCTGCGCGTCTTGTCAGCTTACAAAAACATATTCAAGAGAGAAAGAGCTAGCAAGGACATGAGGCATGAGGCTACTTAGTCTGACCCTCTACATTGCTACTACATAACCACCTCCCCTGGGGGTCAGGCTTTTGTGGGTCTGGTGGCAGTCCCTGGTCTGGGGTGCCTTGGGCTTCCGTGGCCTCTAGCTCTTCCTCTGAGGAGGACTCCTCCAGTTGGGGCATGACACCTTTTCACGCTCCCCGAAGAGAAACAAACATGGTACTTTCTTACTTTCTGGGAGGGAGAAGTGGGTGAGTGGGTGGGAAAACCTGCCCTAGGACTTCCCCTCCCGAGGTCATAGCAATGTCTACAGCCTCTGGAGGGGAAGTCCGCTATGTTCTAGGGTCCCTGGGGTTGCTCTCCCAGGAACCATAGGATTGCTCTGTTAGTCCCCTTAAAATCAATATGAGTTAAATCATATTGCCATATAATGAGAAGCAGGATGTTTGGAAAGTCTTCCAAATTCATTTTTCCTGGAAGATGATACCAGCTAGGAGGATCATGTTTGAGATTCAGAACCTTCAGAAGCCTGTGAGAACAGGGCTGGGGTGTGGATGCTGATTTTTATCATCTTCTTTATATTCATGCTGGGGCTCTGAACTTTGTTGGTGCAGATTGTTAAGGAGGGAGGGAGAGTCATTTCCCCAAAGAACCAAAGCTTTGGCTCCATGTCATATGGGTCCCAAGAATGGTGAGCATCTCTAATTTTGAGGACAAGCCCACATGAAGAATATGCACGGGGAGGCCAGGGCAGGCATAAAATAACAGGCCCAACGAGAGAGTGCATGGTGTGGTGTACAGCTAACAGTCATTTTGCAGTTTCCATAGAAACGATGAAGAGTTTTAGAAACAACTTGGCTATGAAAGTTGACAAATCCATGAAGCATTGACTGCCAAAGCCCTACAGCTTTTCTTCACGAGTCATTTATTGTGCACTCATGATTCCTTACTCATGGTTGTTTATGGGTTCTTTAGATGATGACATGATCTTCCCTTCTATTTTTTAAGATCACTTTCCGGGGGGGTGGGTGCAGGGGGGTTAGAGCAGGGAAAATGTGGTATTATTTCTGAAAGTGAAAGAAAAGGTATTTTCCTACATGTGTAATTGCACTATTCTGCTATAGCTCAGCACCACCTAGAGGTTATGTAGCAGAAAACAGAAAAGGAAAAACTCTTTCTGTAGAGCTCTGATCTCAATTCTGCTATGAAACCCAAAGTAGATATAGCGAGTAACAGCCTTGTGTAGAAAATCTCCTGGTGGTGTTAACTACATTTGACTCTCTTGTTTTAATTTGAGATGAACTAATGTAATACAAACTGTCAGTTAAGATCTCCTAAATTGAGAAATCAAAAGGCTTTAAACCAGGTGTGACCAACCTTTTTGGATCCATGGGCACATTTGGGAATTTGAGACCATGCTCTGGGCACCACCACAAAATGTCTAATCAGTGGATCACCACTTTGGTGTCTATCTGTCACATCCATGGATCTTAGGCTGTGTCGAATTCAGCAAAAACTTTTGTTTTGTGACTATTGAAAACTGTAATGTCTCTTTAATTGTCTAATTCGGCTCATTGCTGGTGGTGCAATACAGCTAATGCGTCTTTTAAACATATGTTTTGGCAATGTCCAGTAGTTGCTTCTTTTGGAGAAGAGGTTATTACACAGATAAATTTTGTACTGGAACAGTCTTTAATATTCACTAATGTACTCACACTTTTAAATTATTTACCTGCTCCATCTAAATTAACAAATAGTCAGCTTACATTGATTCTCTGCACCCTTTTGACAGCTAAAAGACTGAGATTCCAGCGCTGGAATGATAAATACTCACCTCTTATAATGCAGTGGATTGAGGACCTTACAACGCTTTCAATGTTTGAATGGGTGGCATATAGATGCCACCCTCAAATGGATACTTATTTTGATATTTGGTCCACTTTTGTTGAAAAAAAGGTGTACGCAACCAGTCGTGTCCGACTCTAGGGTGCGGTGCTCATCGCCGTTTCTAAGCCGAAGAGCCAGCGCTGTCCGAAGACGCTTCCGTGGTCATGTGGCCGGCATGACTGAACACCGAGGCGCACGGAACGCTGTTACCTTTCCCGCTGAGGCGGTACCTATTTATCTACTTGCAATTTCTTGCTTTCGAACTGCTAGGTTGGCAGAAGCTGGGACTGAAGACGGGAGCTCACTCCGTCACGCAGCACTCGGGTCTCGAACTGCTGACCTGCCGACCTTCCAGTCTGCAGTTCAGCGTCTTAACCACCAAGCCACTTTTGTTGAAACCCATGTATAATTGCTAGACAGTTGCATGCATTTCATACAAATCCATGTATGTATATCTAAAAAATGGAAAAAAATAATCTTAAATTTTTTGGAAAAAAATTGGGCCCCTGTAGCATGAGGCAGCGCGGATGAGAAGGGTGGTCGGTTTTCTGAGAATTGACCTCGGAGCCCAGGCTGTGAGGTCCCAGAAATGAGCATATCCTATCTGTCTAGGGACAGTGACTAGCAGCTACAGGATTGCTCTCTTAATTACTTGTATTGTATTATATATTTTAACTGTTTTAAAATGGCATTTTAGTTTTTTAACTGGTTGTAATCTGCCCAGAGTACATTAGTTATTGGGAGGATTTAAAATGTACTAAATAAATAAATAAATAAATAAAACAGTATCCAAGCCCTTAAGTTTCTAGCTCTCTCTCATCAGACCAAAGCTAAATCTTGTATTGGAACTTCTTGATGTTCAGGGTAATGAGAAACAAATATGTAACACTATTTATTCAGCTTAGTTTAAACTAGAAATGGGAGAACCAGGGATGCTCGAGCTCACTGAAATTCTATCTTTCTTTTAATCTGAACAAGAAAAGTGCACATTTCAAATAGGAAAAGTGTACATTGCTGTGCACTTAAAAAAAAAGACACACTTTCCCCCCATTGACTAAACCATGAAAATGTGTTTCTTTTGGAAAATGTGCATTTTAAAGTGTGCATATTTTAAAAATACAAATTTTTCAAATGCAGTTGAAAGTTCAGGAATGTGCAAGCAATTTTTTAAGAAGTGCTCCTGTTTGTATTCACATTCAGGGTTGCAAACAGGTTAATTTCTGATGATTTTTGAACTGAAAATGAAATTCTCATACATCCGTAGTTTAGACCGGCCTTCCTCAATCTGGCACTCTCCAGATGTGTTGAATAATACCTGCCATAACCTGGTAGTTGTAATCTAGCACATCTGGAAGGGGCTAGGTTGAGGAAGGCTGGTGTTTAACGTTCTTATTTCCTGTGACCATTCTACGTTTATGTCCCACTGTTGGTTTAAAGCTGGGGTTCCCAACGCAACACCCATAGATGCCATGGCAGCCACAGGAACCTCCAATGGTGCCTGCAAATGGATGCCAACTGCCCCTCTCGTCCACGCTGCCTTGGAGGCAGCGCAGAGAAGCCCTGTCCTCTGCGCTCGCAAGAGGAGCATGGAGCAACTGAAAAGGGGCAGAGCTGGGGGGCGTTCTGGGGCAGGGAGAGCGGAGCTGCACGTACGACACATCCAATGTGTCATAGGGCAGCTTCCTTTCCCAGTCGGTCCACCTGCTGCTAGACAGCCAAAAACAGCTGTCTAGCGAAAAACAGCAAGGCAGGAGAGGAGCGGAGGGAACAATCCTCCCCGTGCCTTTCCTGCCTTGCTTTGGGTAGGCGGTCGCCTCCGAGTTCAGAGGCGGCCACCTATCTAGTTAGAATTGTACCCTAAAAGAACGAAATACAATATAACGCAGAACAATAAACAGCACAAGAATCGATAAAACAGCCAAAATAACCTAGAACTGGGCCTCTAAAATGCGTGGGAGAAAAGAAAGGTAATTGCTTGGTGTCGAAAAGGTAACAACGTAGGTGCCAAGCGAACCTCTTTGGGGAGTTTATTCCATAAAGGTGGTGTCACCACTGAGAAGGCCCTCTGTCTTGTAGCAACTCTTTGGTGGAGACACAGAGCCAAAGCTTCCTTTGGTGGGAGCACACAGAAGAGGGCCTCTGAAAATGATCTAAGATTCTGAGCAGGTACATGCAGGAGGAGACCTGCCTTTACATACTCTGGTCCCAAGCTGTTCAGGGTTTTAACACTTTAAATTGGGCTCAGAAATGGAGTGGAAGCCAGTGCAATTGATGAAGCACTCGCATCACATGGTCGAATTGGCCAGTCCGTTAGTAACCAGATCCTAACTAGACTTCTGTGAATGGAAAGGCTCTTTCCATTCACAGACAGGACCAAGGTCCAGCAGAGGATTCCACCAGGGGAAAGGGAGGGAAGCAATCGTTGCCAATTCCCCCTCCCTCTGTAGCTTCCCGCACTCTGTTCTGGAGGGCCCACCAGCCCTCCAAAGCAAATTTTAAGGGGAGACAAGGGGCTGCAGGGGGAAGGGGGGAAATCAGTAAAAGTTCCTATTTGGGGCAGAGAGGCAATGAGCATACAGGCAGTGGCATCTACTGCTTCTCCTTCACACCACTACTGTTGTCTGGGCCAGAGTGAGAGGAGAGTGAAGAAGGAGGATGCCACAGTGAAGAGGAGGAGCAGGTTCAGGGCTTTTGTCAGCAGACCCTCTGCCATGGTATGTGCCCTTGGCAGGTGCCCAGCCATGCTGACCCTTGGTGCAGGCCCTGTCCCCTCCTTCTAGGGATGTACGAAAGTCACTTACCTTTTCGACGGGGTGATTTGCAGTGGGGGGGAGGCGCTCCGCACCTCCCCCCGAAATCCTAATCCGGCTGGCTCCACTCTGTGGAGATTCTGCGGAGCCGCTGGCCGGGGTCGCCCGCAGCCGGACATCCGGCCGCTGGGCAGCCTTCCGGAAAAAACAACAACCGCATAGGCAAATGATGGCGGCTACTGCGGCCGCCATTTGCGTTCCCTTTTTTTCGGTGTTTTAGCCTACGTAAATATTTACGTAAGCTATTACGGCGGGGAAAAAAAGGAATGCAAATAGCGCCCACTATGCTATTTGCGTTCCCCCTTTTTTTGCCGTAATTGCTTATGTAAATATTTACGTAGGCTAAAACACCAAAAAAAAGGGAATGCAAATGGCGGCCGCCGTAGCCGCCACCATTTGTGTATGCATTTTTTTTTTTTAGCTTGCTGTGATAGGCTACGTAAGTATTTACGCAGCCTATAATGGCAAAGGCAGCTACGCAAATGGCGTGGTGGCCGCCATTTGCGTGGCTGCCTTTGCCGTGATAGGCTACGTAAGTATTTACGTAAGTATTTACGTAAGTATTTACGTAGCCATTATGCAAATGGCTATCACAGCAGCCTGGCTAGACGCAAATGGCGGCTGCTATGGCGGCCGCCATTTGAGTCTGCAGCAGCTAGCCGAGAGACCAGCTACCGTCGCCGGAGCCACCGCCGGAACTTCCGCCACCGGAACATCCGCCCAAGGTAAGCTTCGTCCCGGGGAGGGATTCCGCAGGGGGGCGGGGGGGAGGCTGTTCCGCCACAGGTTTTGGGGGGCTGAATGCCAGTGCATTCGGCCTCACTGAAATCCGTGGTGGAATTCTCCGCCATCCCTACCTCCTTCTGCAGAAGCATCCAGTGAGTGATGCTCCACTCCACTTGGGGGATGTTCCCACCAGTGGGAACATACTCAGGATCCTAGCCCAAATGACTTTTTGTAAGCAAAGAGGTATTTTTACAGAAGGCAGTGGATTCCCAGACAGCAGATCTCTAGCCCTTCTAAGACTGCATAAAGTGGTACAGGTAGGTAACTTTAGACCTTGGACTTAATGGTCTCCTTTAGGCAGCCATGTAAGAAGCAAACAACTAACATTTCTCCCCTCCACCACCACCATTCCATGATTTACAGTTGCTTCTACATTCCTGGTATGTTGGAGCAAAAAACCCAAACAAGCAAAAACGGTTTGCCCACCCCGATTTAAAAAAGAAAGAAAGAAACACTCTTGAGCATGCACAATTTCACCATTAAAATTCACTTAGGGAGCAATCCTATGCATGTTTAGACAGAAAAAAGTCCTGCTACTCCCAGTATTCCCCAGCCAGCCATGCTAGCTGAGGAATGCTGGGAGTTGTAGGACCTTTTTCTGTCTAAAAATCCATAGGACTGCATCCTTAAAACACAGCATCATCATGACTTCAGGAATAAAATGGAGTTAGCTTCTGCTGCCCTGATGCCAAACACATTTCCTTGGGAATAAGCACCCTTTTGTCAGAGAAAGGAATAATATATTTTAAAAATAAAAATAATAAAATGACCCTCTCTAACAATGTTCATGCCTGGCAGGCCACCCCTGACTATGAAATGTTTTTAAAAGTAAGAAGAAAGGATGCGTTCAGGACAGATAAAAGGAAGTAGTTTTACACAGTGCATAGTTAAAACTATGGAATTCACTCCCACAAGATGTAGTGATGGCCACCAATTTGGATGGCTTTAAAAGGGGGTTAAATAAATTCCTGGAGGGGAAGGCTGTCCCTGGCTACTGGTCCTGATGGCTTTATGCTACCTCCTGTATCAGAGGCAGTATGCTTATCTACACCAGTTGCTGGGGAACATGGGTGGGAAAGTGCTGTTGAACTCATGTCCTGCTTGTGGGTTTCCCATGGGCAGCTGGTTGGCCCCTGTGTGAGGGAAATGCTGGCCTGGATGGACCCTTGGTCTGATCCAGCAGGGCTCTTCTTATGTTCTTATGAGCAGCGTTACCCCCATTGGGCCCTGGCATGAATATGCCACCTCAGATGCTGGTCTGTTCCCACTGCCTCCATCACCTGTGGCTCCCAGGATGCTCATTTGTGGCCCGCCTGAGCTGTGGGCCCTGGGCTTTGGCCCCAAGATCCAGCCCTAACTGCACTGCACTGACTGCATGAACCCCAGCCTTAGCTGATTCTATATAAAAACTCTCAGCTCTTTTGCTCTGATGTAATGTCTTTACTTTCAGTCTATTCTCACTGCCAATTGCTGTTTTTCACACACGACTCTCAGACCCTCACTCTTAGAGGTGAATTGCCCATTCAGGAAATATCTATAGCTTCCACAGCAGTAGAGGAACATTAACATTCTTTTGTCAAATCTTGGACTCTAATGGTGTCTAATCAGGCAACACTTCTAAGCGAAACCATAGTGAACATAGACCTATCCTCAGTAATCAGATGGCCAAACTCACAACAATATATTAGAGGAACTGCATGATGAATTTCAAATCAGATAGCTGTCCTTTGGCTGTCAAAAATGTTTCTTTTCCTTTCTCCTTAGGTATCAAGAATCATACCCAGTCCTTTCTTGATGCCTTGTGGTCACATTTGTCATACATGTATACAAAGCAGAGAGCTATGGCCAATCCCTGTTCCCTGCAGCATGTATCTGTGAAGTATATATCAATTTAAAATGTGACTGTGTGCACGCATTTCACTTTTAGGTATACACTACTTTATGCATATCTATAAAAAAGAAATGGTAAGAACCTGCCTGAATGTCTAATCTCTTGGGGAAGAAAAACTATGAAATAATATAGCCTGAGAAGATGGTCAAACCAGGTACAAATGTATATGTGGAGTAGGAAACTGGGGTGATGGCTCCTGGCCATGTCTCCAACCTCCACAAACTGGTCAGGATTTCTGCAAAGGGTCTATGTACATATACCCCAATATGCATATAACCCAATATGGACAAGGTCTATGTATATATAGCCCAATATGCAAAGGTACATATACCCCAATATATACCTATATTGGCCCCAGGCCTGTAACTAAGTCACCTGCCATTTTAGAGGTGCTGAGAGATCCATAATGCTTGGCTTAGGTTCATTATAAGTGCAATTTCCTTGCTAGTGGGCCTCTGAGCATGTGAGATGAGTCAAAGGTCAATAGCGCAACCTCAGCACATTCCATGCTAACCAAGGCTAGTATCTTATCAGGGCCAAGGTTGTGCCTGAGAAGTGAGGCTATGTTTATGCCTAGTTACAGGTGGCTGTACTGGGAAAGTTCTGATTGTTTTCCTTCTGAACAAGTACCATTAGTCTATGCTGGGAATGAACGCTAATTAACGCTTGCTTCTGTCATACTGCCTCACTGCTAACATGTATGGTGTAAAAGCCATTTTACCCCATGGCTCTGGGTTCACAAAAGCTGTCTGATCCAACCATTGGGTATGCCTGTGTGCTGATGGTACTCAATAAAGTACTTCTAGTAAGTATACCTGGATCTGATTTATCACTATCTTGGCACCTCTAAATTAAGAGGCCTACTGCAGGGGCAATACTGCAGGGGCAATATTAGGGGGCAATATTTCAGGGGCAACTTTTCCCAGTAGCAACGTATGGCTGTGAGAGCTGGACTATAAGGAAGGCTGAGCGCCGAAGAATCGATGCTTTCGAACTGTGGTGCTGGAGAAGACTCTTACGAGTCCCCTGGACTGCAAGGAGGTCCAATCAGTCCATCCTAAAGGAAATCAACCCTGAGTGCTCATTGGAAGGACAGATACTGAAGCTGAAGCTCAAATATTTTGGCCACCTAATGCAAAGAGAAAACTCCCTGGAAAAGACCGTGATGCTGGGAAAGATTGAAGGCAAAAGGAGAAGGGGAGGGCAGAGGATGAGATGGCTAGATAGCATCAGCGATGCAATGAATATGGACTTGAGCAGTCTCCGGGAGAGAGCAGAGGACAGGAAGGCCTGGCGTGCTATGGTCCATGGGGTCACGAAGAGTCGGACATGACTGAACAACAAAATTGCAGGGGCAATATTAGGGTATATATCCATATACTCGAATATGCATAGGGTCTATGTCTATATACCTGAATCTGCATAGGCAGTATGTGTATATACCCCAATATGCATTGGCTCTCAGTGTGTGATTAGCACCTTGCAAAAATGCAGGGTACCTATTGTGTGCAGTGCTTATATATGCTGTATGTACATGATCCCTTGTGCATAAGTTCTGATCAATGCACAGAGGTCAGAGTGGATTCACTTGGCACAATCTCAGCTCTCTGTTCTATGAGTACATTTGTACCCATTTTTGACTGTCTGCAGAGACTATAGTTACTACACTTTGACCTTTTGTTTGTGAAGTCAGCAGTGGTGTAGTGGTAAATTTTGAAGTACAGGAGCTCATCATGACAGTGCCCATAGTCACACCCCAATTTGGGCAGCTGTCTTGATCCGTATCAACAAACCAGTTCTAGTGGTTTTCATCTCCACCAGGATCAGGTCTTATGTAACGCGAATGGACCCATTCAAGACCAGACCACCCCAAAATACCTTGCATCAGAACAGGGAACAGTGTATTGTTGCTGGGAAAATGAATTTCTCCCCAGCTATTGTGACAATTACAGCTAACTTTAGAGGGAACAGAGAAGTCTGAAGGGGGATGGCATATGACATCAGCGCCCCTGCTAATGAAAAAGTGCCAGCGTTGCATCCTTGTGAGCCCTGGCTCCACTACATCACTGTAAGTCAATCCTTGCAAATGAGTAGGCTATTCTGAAATAAAGCTATCTGCAGTAGACAGTGCATTGGGGTGCAGGAGCCAGATTTGGGACTGAGAAATTAATGTTTGGGGGATACTGCTTGGGACTGCAATACTTGATGGAGCACCTCTCCTGATATGAACCTACCCATATACTACGATGAACATCTGAGGTCCCCCCTCTGAGCGTCTTCTCTGAGGGAGGCTTGGAGGATGGCAACAAGGGAGAGGGCCTTCTCAGTGGTAGCCCCCTGATTGTGGAATGCTCTCCCCATTGAGGTCCACCTAGCACCAACATTGTAATCTTTTTGGCACCAGGTTAAGACTTTCCTCTACTCCCAGGCATTTGACAACATATGATGGGGCTTTTAATGTCAGTTGTTATATCAGGTCCTGGGATTTTATTATAACTGCTTGTTGCTGTTTTTTATTCTTTTGACATTTTGTATCTTAAAGATTTTATATTGTGTTGTATTTTGGATTGAAATTTTTGTGAACCACCTGGAGAGCTTTGGCTATTTGGTGGTATCAAAATAAAATGAATGAATGAGGCAGGGAAAGTGGTTGCAGCTTCGAAATCATGCCCAGTGCCCCCAACTAAATGCCTCTGCATAGCCTAGGGTCTCTGCTGTCTTCTCAGATCCCCTTGAGGCTGTGCTGGTTCTGCTGCCATCTCCCTGCCCCTCCTCTTCAATATCATCATTTTAAACATAACTTTTAAAATATGTTTTAAAATAGTTGCAGCAATGGGAATAAAAGGGCATTTTTGATCTGGTGAGATCTCAGGGGCTAGAGAGGCAGAGCTATTTTGTTTGCTGTTTTAATGTTTATGAGTTATTTCTTTATTATAATGAAGACAGCAGGGGGGGAAGAGGCTGGCAGGGTCTAGCAGAAAAATGTGTGTGTATTTCCAAGTCTATTTTTAAGCAGACTCAAAAGTTGGGTCTCATCTGAAGCTGCATGCAGAGTGTTATGTTTCCGGAGACACAGCAGGCCTGCGTGCAAACAACTGGCTGCCCCCAGCTCAGCTTTAACCACAAAACTTTATTCAGTAGCGTGCCAGAACTTATTACACAAACAGTCTGGTGACATTTGTGGAGGGTCAGGCTATAAATGGCTACTAGTCAGGATGGCTAAGTGCTACTTTCAGCATCAGAGGCAGCTGTCAGGAGCGCCCTAGCGGCCCCTTTCAGTACACTCCAATAGCCAACTCAAGACACAGACGAAAGGATTCTTTTCAAGGCTTTAATCTTTTACAACTTAATGACTCTTTCAGATGCTAATCACCAGCGACTAAGCAATGAACAGCAGAGTAGCCTATGCTCTGGGTAGGCAATTGGTCCCCATTTGAAGGGCAATCACTTGAAGACCCTGAACTTATGGGCTAGGGAGAGATCCTCCCTCTTTCCCTTGGGTCCACGGGATGCGGCCGTTGCTTGCACGCCAAATGGGCATTATGCCTCCTTTTTGCGCCCTCCATCGCTCATCGCTCCCTGCATCTGTGTTGAGCGTCTAGCAAGCCCCCCTCCCGCACTTTCTCACTGCCAGGGTCACTGTCTATCTCAGGAATGCCGGCAGGAGGAATCTCTGCCAGCTCCTGTGCCTATGAGGGATGAGCTGGCTCCTCTCCCATGGATTGCTGATCCTCCTCAGAATCAGAACTTCTCTGGGGTTCTATCGGCTCAGTTTCCACCCTGACAGCAGATGCCTTAGTATCATACCTGGGGAACCACAGCTAGAGAGGGCAATTGCCTTCATTTTCTATCCTCATGTCCAGATTCCCAGAGACATCTGTAGTGGGCCACTTATGCACCACCAAAAAAGAGGATGAAAGAGGACACTGATTTGCATAACATTTGCATATACACATTTAGATGTATAGGTGCAAATTTAGACATAATAATTATAATTTAAGGGAGCAATCCTATGGCCACTAGACACTGTCTAGTGGGCCATAGGATATGCTCTTTTCCGGGAACCGACCTCAGAGCCTGTGCTCCGAGGTCAGTTCCTGGAAAACTGACTGCCCCCCTCATCCATGCTGCCTCCAAGGAGAAGCCCCATCCTCCGCGCTCAGAAGAGGAGCATGGAGCAACTGCAAAGGGGCATTCCAGGGGGAGTTCCGGGGCGGGGAGAGCGGAGCTGCACACACGACACATCCAATGTGTCATACGGCAGCTTCCTCTCCTGGTCAGCCCCCCTGCCGCTAGTGAAAAAGTGAAAAATAGCAAGTGAATCTAGTGAAAAATAGCAAGGCAGGAGAGGCTCAGAGGGAAGAGCCCCCCATGCCTCTCCTGCCTTGCTTTGGATAGGTGGTTGCCTCCAAGGTCAGAGGCACCTGCCTATCTAGTTAGGATTGCACCCTAAATCACCATAGTGGAAAAGACTGCCCAGGTGACCTGCCCAAGTGCTAACTCTTGATGCCCCCTGCTGCTCTCCTTCCTTATAGTTCTTTGACTTTAAACCAGATTTGGACTGGAGAACCTATCAAATAGACAACACTGTCAGGGATGAGCCGAAGCCCCTTGAGATTTCTGTCGACTCTGATTCTGAATCACAGTTGGAACAGCTAGATCAGAACCTGGGGGACGAAGTTTCCCTAGAGCTCCAAAGCACTGGGAGAGATTCTTCCCAAGGCCTTGACTGTCAGGGTGGACACTGAGCCCATAGAATCCCAGAGTAGTTCTGATTCTGAGGAAGAGCAGTCGCTCCTGGGAGAGGAGCGTGCTCCTCTTTCCCAGGACCAACAGCTGACAGAGATTCCTCCCACCAGCATTCCTAGTTTAGTTAGCAGTCCAGGGAATGACCAAGCACAGATAGCAGACTTGGTGGATGCGCGACGCAGACACAGAGAGCAGCGCCAGATGGAGGGCGCGGAAAGGAGGCGAAGTGCCAGGTTGGCGCGCAAACAACGGCTGCGCCCAGAGGCTCCAAGGGAAAAGGGGAGGGACTCTCCCTAGTCCTTACGTTCAGGGGTCTGCCAGTAATTCCCTTTCAAACGGGGACCAACTGTTCCAACTTAGGGCATAGGTACTGTGCTGCTCAGATCTAGTTGCAATTGGTATAGTTGTTAAGTTATAAAAGAAGAATAAAGGTTTGAAAGGAATTCCTTTGTCTGTGTCTGGACTTGGCTACTGGTTTAGACAGAGAGAGACCTCCAAGGAGCCCTTGACATTGACAAACAGATGGCCCAGGCTGAATTGCTGCCTCCTGCCTCCACTGTGAGAACTCAAGTTTCTGAGGAAGATGAAGAAGAGGGGCATGACTTGAGAGATGCTAGAGAGTGTCACAACTCAAAGTGGGAGGAGTTAGGGAAGGGGCTCAGATACTCCACCAGGATAGCCACTCTTAGAAGTCAATGTAGAAGGGAACTGCCCAAAGGGATGGGTGTCACTGCGAGGCAAGTTTCACCGTGAGTGTTCGCAGGCAAACTGTCGGCAACTTCACTAACCTCTGGATCATCTTCCCTAATAGAGATTTCAGATTAGTCGTTCAGAGCCTGGGGATGCCTGAGAGCTTGCTTGAATCTGCATTGTCGAAAGCTAGTCCTTAATAATAAATAAAGCCATAATAGCTTGAAGCTTTGAGTCTCCATTATATGGACTGCAAGGGGGGGAAAACAATCAACCCTGACAAATATGGGACAGTCCTCTGCCAGCTCTCCAAAATAGAGGATTGTTCTCTTACCCTAGGCATCTGGTTGGCCACTGTGAGAAACACGATGCTGGACTAGGTAGGTCTTTGGTCTGATCCAGCAGGCTCTTCTCTTTCTTATGCCCTCCTATGTATTCCATGTATCCCATATCTATTCTGTACCCTTGTTGGCAGTTGACATGTTCCCCTTGAACCAGATGAATGCACAAGACATCGCAAACCTATGGTGAGCAATTGAAAAGCAGTAGCGGAAACAAGATGTCAGTAACACACATATAATGCTAATGCAGCACAGCAAGATAAAACTGGTGTGTTGGGGGAGCAGCAGTACCAGCCCTCCCATCAGGCAGAGTGAAGTGGCCTCCTCAGACAGCAGATTTGGGGTGTTGTGAAAGGGCAGCAAATTGTTAGTTATTTAATTTGATGTTATGGGGGGCAGGGTTACTACCAGGGCTTGGGAGAGATGCTTTTGGGATTGTTTGTATCCTGTGCCAAAATAACTGGATGGCTTTGGTACTACACACCTTGACACGGGGAGCAGGAGAGCTATTTTCTTGTCTGCTTCAGACAGCAAAATGTCTTAGGCTAACTCTGGGCAGCAAGAAAAGAGGGTGTCCTGGTGTCCTACTTTACACAGGAGAATCCTCTATTTGGAGGTGTGCTCTCTTAGAAAGGCTGTCCAGTCCAAGTCCTGCTTACATAAAGAACCCTAAGAAAGGAGAACAGCAGGGGCCTTGAAACTGCCCATCCACAGTTAGCCTGTGGACAGCTAACAGAGCAGGCACACATCTTCTCCATTATGGTGTGATGCGCTGTATTTCTATTTACATTATAATCATTATTTCTAAATTGTGTATTTTATACACACACACACACACACACACAGAGAGAGAGAGAGATGCATATTCAAATATTGTGCAAATCTTTGTCTTCTTTTGTCCTCTTTTTTGAGGATGATTAATTTTCTCTTTTTTGCTGATGTGTAAGTGGCCATCCTATTTCAGACACAACTGTCCTTCACTGCAACATAACATGTCTGGAATAAATTCTGGATATAAGCTATGGCAACAAAGTACAGGACCTCAAGAGGTCCAAAAGCAATTGAACCACAGGGTTTCCCTGGCATACATAACAAAAACCAGAGCAAGAAAGCGACCTACCATATATAAAGAACAAGGCTGCATTTTCTGTGCCCCTCACAGCTTTCAAAATGCAACCCAGCCAGCTTCCCAACACTTCATTTCAGTGGCACTTTGAAGCTTTTTAAGAAAATTGTGTTAAATAAGCAGTGCTATTTTTTCCACATCACAGCCATTAAACAAGAACTTTTCCTACCTCCCCACTGTGATTAAAGCCCTTAACTACAGCAAGCTAAATAGCTATATAAATCCAGATCACAAGTGTACACCCTCCCCACCATAGGTCAGGAGATAAGAAAGAAAGAAAGAAAGAAAGAAAGAAAGAAAGAAAGAAAGAAATCAACCCAACCTATTATATAGATTTTGGAGCTCCGAAATGATTTCGCTTGAAAAATAAAGAAGTAACAAAGCCATCACCCATGTCCTCTGAACCCTTGCTTTATGTTAATCCAGTTGAAATATTGTGTTACAGTTGCTGGAACAGCCATACAACACTCCCCAGACAAGATGGCACTCTACATTCAAATTAAAAAATAAATTATAAATGTGGTGAACAGGAAAATATGTAATACATCTCATCAAAGCACAGAAGAAATAGACAATGATGGGTCTCAGATTGGCTTGCATAGATTCTTACAAAGCAAATGCTAACAGTTTTCTGGGCTGATGCACTAACAAGGGAATATTTCTAGCTCAATTACGTTTTACTGGTTGACAAGTAGGAAATGCAAAAACTCTTTTAAAAAGTAATGTGAAGAAATAGAAGAGGCACCGTATCAAATAAAGGGGCCTGTGAGCTGTTCAACACATTGCTCAGTGTGAGGCGGTGGAATTCTGGACTGTAGCACTTTCCAGACTGCAGGAAAGGAGGCATATTTTTAAAATTCCTCTTCCCACATTAACAACAACAGCAACAACAGAAACTCCCTGATTGGGGCTAGCCTTAGGCAGAATGAGGCAGCTGATTTGGGGTGTCATGAAAGGGCAGGAAATCATTAGTTATTTAATTTGTTATTGTTGTCGTATTTTTACTGCTAGGAGGGGGAGAGGTGCTTGTGGGATTTTCTGCCTCAGGTGCCAAAATAACCCTGGGAACTATGCACCTTCACTTGGATGTGTACCAAGCCACATTTGCTATTCCGCCTCAGGCAGCAAAATGTCTTGGGCTGGCCCCACTCCCTGTAAACTAGCACATTAGTGACAAAAGTGCATCTCTCCCTGATGTATTTACTGACATGTGGAACTTTGGACTCAGAGACAGGTATATGGTAACACTTGCATTCTCTTTTGGTGCATCCACAATAGGCATTTAGTGTGCAATTGCTATGTTTCATTCACTCACCATTTATGGGGCATCCACATGATGCCATCATATCCAATCATTGTCATCCTGTCTTTTCCCTGTGGTTTTTCTGTCTTTTCTCAGACTGCAGGGGTGCTTCCAGATGGACTCAGCACCACTAGTCAAAACACATTTTGTAGCTATTCTGTCTTTCCCTTTTTAACAGATTTTTTTGTTGGGGGGAGGTAGAGAAATCCACAAAAGGGGTACAGGTGGAAGACAATGACATCTGGACCCCCCATAGAATTCTGTGAATGGGGTATGGCCATTACACAATAAAAGCCTCATCTGGAAGTACCGTGCCCGTTCAACTTTTTTCAGAAGAACCAAAGGGTAGCACAATCTCCTTTAGCACTGGTCATCCTTCTTTTTAAAAGGATGGAGTTTTGATGTGGGCAGTGTTGTATCAGGGAAACAGAGCCTATCACAGCTCAGCACACATTCATTCTAATCTTATAGTGGGTGCCCTTTTATGACCTCTTTAAATTATTGTGAAAACACTACTGTGTGTGTGTGTGTGTGTATCACACACATTAATGAACGAGACAGGCATAGTGCTAAAACACCATAATGCTATAGTGTTAACTTTTTAAGAAAGATTAAAAAAAAAAAAAACCTTTCAGGTCACCACCATTAACAATGTTGCTAAAATGGTGGTAACCTGAAAGATTTCTTAAAAACATTTTTTAAAACTAGCATTATTGTATTATAGTGTTATAGCACTAATACAAAAATTAACATTATACCATTATGGTGTTATAGTGCTATACCTGTCTTTCTCTAGCCAAAAATATATTTAGTGCTAATTAAAATATCATTTAAAAAAAACAACGGGGTCATAAAATGGTAACCACCATAAACATTTATGGGAAGGAAGGAACAATACAATGGAGACATTTCAAGAGAAATTTCTTTATTTCTTTATTATATTTCTATATCCCCAATAGCCAAAGCTCTCTGGGCAGTTCACAACAATTCAAACTATAAAATACAGCATGCTAAAATACAATATAAAATATTAAAAGTTTAAAACTACAGTATAAAATAAAAATAAAACCTAGCAGCAATGCAAAGATTTAAAATACAGTAACAGATATAAACTCCTTCATGGATCACTGCCTTGTTGTGGCAAAGGGGCTTGCGTAACTTAGTGAAGCCATAAGCTATGCCGTGCAGGGCCACCCAAGATGGACAGGTCATGGCAGAGAGTTCTGGCAAAATGTGGTCCACTGGAAAAGGAAATGGCAACCCGCTCCAGTATTCTTGCCAAGAAAACCCCATGGAACGTATCACAAGGCTAAAAGAGATGATGCTGGAAGATGAGCCCTTCAGGTCAGAAGGTGTCCAATATACTACTGGGGAAGAGCAGAGGGAATTTCCAAGTAACGCCAGAAAGAGTGAAGTGGCTGGGCCAAAGCCGAAAGGACACTCAGCTGTGGATGTGTCTGATGGTGAAAAGAAAGTCCGATGCTGTAAAGAACAATATTGTTTAGGAACCTGGAATGTAAGATCAATGAATCAAGGTAAGCTGGAGGTGGTCAAACATGAGATAGCAAGATTGAACATCGACATCTTGGGAATCAGTGAACTAAAATGGACAAGCATGGGCGAATTTAATTCAGGTGACCATTATATCTACTACTGTGGGAAGGAATCCCTTAGAAGAAATGGAGTAGCACTCATAGTCAACAAAAGGGTGGGAAAAGCAGTACTGGGGTACAATCTCAAAAACAACAGAATGATCTCAGTACGAATCCAAGGCAAACCATTCAACATTACAGTAATTCAAGTCTATGCCCCAACCACTGAGGCCGAAGAAGCTGAGGTTGATCGGTTCTATGAAGACCTACAACAACTTCTAGAACTAACACCCAAAAAAGATGTCCTCTTCATCATAGGGGATTGGAATGCCAAAGCGGGAAGTCAAGAAATCACCGGGATAACAGGCAAGCATGGCCATGGTGTACAAAATGAAGCAGGACAAAGGCTAATAGAGTTTTGCCAAGAGAACACGCTGATCATAGCAAACACTCTTTTCCAACAGCACAAGAGGTGACTCTACACATGACATCACCAGATGGTCAATATTGAAATCAGATTGATTATGTCCTTTGCAGCCAAAGATGGAGAAGCTCTATACAGTCAGTAAAAACAAGAGCTGGAGCTGACTGTGGCTCAGATCATGAGCTGCTTCTTGCAAAATGAAGAACATAGGGAAAACCACTAAACCATTCAGGTATGACCTCAATCATATCCCTCATGAATATGCAGTGGAGGTGAGGAATAGATTTCAGGGATTAGACCTGATAGACAGACTGCCTGAGGAACTATGGATAGAGGTCCATAACATTGTTCAGGAGGCAGCAACTCAATCCATCCCAAAGAAAAAGAAATGCAAGAAAGCAAAGTGGCTGTCTGAGGAGGCTTTTCAAGTAGCTGAGGAAAGAAGGGAAGCGAAAAGCAAGGGAGGAAGGGGAAGATATATCCAACTGAATGCAGAGTTCCAGAGAATAGCAAGGAGAGACAAAAAGGCCTTCTTAAATGAACAATGCAAAGAAATTGAGGAAAACAATAGAATGGGAAAGACTAGAGATCTTTTCGTGAAAATCGGAGATCTCAAGGGAACATTTTGTGCAAAGATGGGCATGATAAAGGACAAAGAAGGCAGGGACCTAACAGAAGCAGATGAGATTAAGGAGAGGTGGAAAGAATACACAGAAGAACTATAGAGGAAAGATCTTAATGTCCCTGATAGCCATGATAGTGTGCTCACTGAACTTGAGCCGGACATCCTGGAGAGTGAAGTCAAGTGGGCCTTAGGAAGCATTACTAACAACAAAGCTAGTGGAGATGACAGTATTCCAGCTGAGCTATTTAAGATCCTAAAAGATGATGCTGTTAAAGTGCTGCACTCAATATGCCAACACATTTGGAATACTCAACAGTGGCCACAAGACTGGAAAAGGTCAGTTTACATTCCAATTCCAAAGAAGGGCAACGCCAAAGAGTGTTCAAACTACCGCACAATTGCGCTCATTTCACATGCCAGCAAGGTGATGCTCAAAATCCTACAAGCTAGGCTTCAGCAGCATGTGAACCAAGAACTACCAGAAGTACAAGCTGGGTTTCGAAGAGGCAGAGGAACTAGAGATCAAATCGCCAACATTCACTGGATCATGGAGAAAGCAAGAGAATTCCAGAAAAGCATCTATTTCTGCTTCATTGACTATGCTAAAGCCTTTGATTGTGTAGATCACAACAAACTGTGGCAAATTCTGAAAGAGATGGGAGTACCAGACCACCTTACCTGTCTACAAATTCTTAAAGAGATGGGAGAGAGTGGAGGACAGGAAGGCCTGGCATGCTATGGTCCATGGGGTCATGAAGAGTCGGACATGATTTAACGACTGAACAACAACAACAGATTTAAAACAACAGAAACTGAAATACTAAAATGCCTAGGAAAATAAGGTCTTCTCCTGATGCCAAAAAGAGCACAACTTAGGCATCAGGCAAGCCTCTCTGGGAAGCTCATTCCATGAGTAGGGTTCCACAACAGAAAAGGCCCTCTTTATTCAATTCTGGAAGAGGTATAGGCCTTCTGGCTTAGCACCAATAGATTTTTCGACAATGTGATCTTAAGAATATTTCTTGCACTTTTGAATTGTGGTTTTGTAAAGCTGGAGTATATAATTGCTGATGAAGTTAATGCTTAAGTATAATGTATAATCTGATAACAATAAATGGGTGTGTGTATGTCCTAAATAAATAAATAATAAAATGGTAGCCACCATAAGGGTTATAGTGAATGTGTGCTGAGCTTCAAATGGCCCCACCTACAGCAGCTATGTCCTTCCCATGGGTGTGGAGATGTACACATAGAAAAAGTGACCTACTCTTAAAAGAGTGGAAAGTCAATTGCAATTCTGCTCGTAGCTTACAATGGATTAGCAATTATTGGATAGCGCTAGGAGCTGTCATATGCTCCAGCCTCAATCCCCCCTCTGGCTTAAAAGAGGACTCAGGGGCAGAGGAGACTCCCTCCGTTAACCCAACCCCTGCTATGCCAGGGCCTTCCAGACTGGAAGACATGGCTCTTCATGACTCCTTGGATGCAGGGGACTCCCCCATTACATCCTTCACGACTCCCACACTGTAGGAACCAGTGCCTACAACATCAGGCAATGGCCATTTAAGAAACAAATGGCTTCTCTGAGAGGGTGGGGCTAACTGCAGGTCTAGCGCTGCCCTTTATGAGTCTTCAGAAAGCCTGTGACTGTTGTTGAGTCAACAGTTCTTGACTGAGTCGCAGCTAATTTGGAGCTGTCCAAGGTACTGAATGACCCTGCCCAGTCTAACTTTGCCTTGTTATTCAGCAGACCTGACCTGATTTGACGTGACTGGACCTGACCTGATGTGACAGACCTGCCTTGACTCTGCTTTCTTGCACATACCCTGCCTTGCTGTTTTTGGCACCTCTGGGTGCCTTGAACTGAGCTGGACATGACAAGAGCCACCTGTGTGGAAACAGCTATGTCAGGGAACAGCAGTTGAGGCAAGATGACTGATAAATCACTATTTATCGCCTGAGATATAACAACTGGTAAACAGGCCTCAGCCATGCTGCTCCCCAAGCTCTCCCCCAGTTTCTTGCTGTATGACTGGCTTCCTTTGCTTGAGGTCCTCTGGAAGTTGACCTTAAGGTAATGCTACCATATACTACACACCACAGCCCTCTCCCAGAAATAGCCTGGAAGGGCTCGGCTCAGCCTTTTGTCCTCAGAGCTCTCTCCTGCTTTCCTGAAAACTGCTTTATAACTCTCAGTGAATTGCCTTCTCCCTCTTCTTCACCTGACGGCTTGTTGCTTGTGCCAGCCAGCCTCTTCAGAGTCTTGACCATGTGCTTATGCTCCAGGGACTGGGCACAGTTGCTAGAAATGCCACCTTGCATTTGGCATGAGATTGCATTCTCCCACATTTGTCAGAAGGCAAAACTAAGCAACAGATACTCACCATTCTGCAGGAACTATCAAATAACCTGAATCACAAGGCCAATTCCAGTGCTGGCTGGGAATTATGGGAGTTGCAGTCCCAACACATCTGGAGGGCACCAGGTTGGGGAAGGGTGCCTTAGACCTTTTTGCTTACATAATAAGCAAAAAGTCAGCAGTAAATGCTTTTCCCATTATTGCACAGTCGTGCTGAGAAAAGGATCAGTTGTTGATAGCTGCTGCATAGCTGTTAAATAGATGGAAACTCTGCTAGGAAAAAAAAGTGGATAACATTTCAGGCAGCGGTGAAGTACAATCCAGGAAGACTGAGACAAAGGGACTTGTTGTGGCTAAATGTCCATTAATCAGATTACACTGTATTCATTATGAATCAGCTTGCATTGTATCCATTAGGTAGCAGGTTTCACCATCCATGAGAGAGAGAAGAGAACTCATTCACACTTTGCATTATAGAACCCACATGCACCACCACCATGAGAAGGTAAGTAGTTACCTACGTATGCCCACAGCTATTCCTGAGAGATTTGCCTTCCCCCCACCCCCCAAAATGTGGAAATTTATATCCATAATTCTAGAAATAAAGCTTTTGGCCAATGCATCACACAAAACCTACAGCAAGGATGCTGCAGAGAATCACAGTTACCATTTGGGTATATTTTTAACATATCCACTGCCCTTTCTCCCCCTTCCTCCTAGCAACTACTTGATAAAAATGAGCTGCGTTGGAAACACACTGTGTAAAATGAGTTCCTGGAGATTTCTAAAAAAACAACCCTCTCCTGGAAAGGCATAGTTATTAACTAAAAGTACTCTTGTTACATTGAGTGTCCCTATAGAACTTTTACCACCACGATCTTCAGCAACCACCCATACATTACCAGTGTGCGAACAATTTAATTGCAATAATGACAAGGTGCTGTCTCAAAAGAATAAAACTGTAGCTGAAGCAAACAAAGCTGTGCACAAATAACACAACGGTGGTCACCCTTATAGGCAATTACTTGTTGCAAGGATAATTGGGTGACCCTAAAGTGAATATGCTCCCTGTTAATTCTATGTCCTAGCTATGCGACCTTTTCTTTCAGGGATGGCCGGGGGTGGGGTGACACTGAGAAACTGAGATAATTATTTGTGCCTTGTTATTAGGATGCAGAGCTGTGTTCTGCGGTCCGCCTGACTAGTTCTCTTCCAAACTCATCTTTCCTCTGGAAATCGCGGTGGTACAACCTTTCCCCTCTAGATTGTTGGACCAAATGGAACTGTAAAGTTGTAGGCTGAGTAGAACAAAGAGTGATCCTTGCCTTGTCTTGTGGCATTTCAGCATCTGTTTGCCACTTTCTCTTGTCATGTTCCTCCCTTTAGAATGAGGAGTGGAAGAGAAGCAGAAGGTTCAGTGGCAATGAAGAGTGGTGTGACTGCTGAATGGGAGGCTGATGGAGCTGGTTACATCAATGGCTGTTCTCATTAGGGTGGCCACTTGTCAATCAACAAAAAAGAGAGCATGCATCACCAAAAAAGATGGTGCATATCTGCATAAAATTTGCATATGGTGATGTATATGTGTATATGCAAATTTAGAAATAATTATTCTAACTGAAGTAGTATATCTCACCATGGTGTGGAAGACTGTGACCAGGTGACCTGTGTGTCTTGCTCAGTCTGCTGTTGATGGGCAACTTCAAGGCCCAGCTCTTCCTTCGGATGATTCTTTATCTTTATACTGGATCTGGACAGGCCAGCCCTTCAGATAGAGGACACTTTCAAAATAGACGATAGTCCTCTGGCAGCCCTTCAAATAGAGGACTGTCCTGTGTAAAAGAGGAAACATGAGTACCCTAGTTCTCATTAGGGTGGCCACATATAGTTGATTAATCAGATTCATTCATTCAAAACCTTTTGATCAATTAAAAAGCTGCTCTATTTCATTGGGCAGCACATTTTAAAAACATTTACAATTATTTTTTTAATACATGCACATACTAAAAATTCAGGCAGCTAGTGCCATCTTTGCAGAGTCGTTCCCCCTTACTTCTAACACAGGAGGGAATGCATCTTTGCAAGATGGTTCCAGCAATGACAAATGTGTGAATCTCTTAAAAATATAGAAAAGGGGGGTCCCCTTCAAAGTTATTGTCACAAACGATTTGTTTCCAAATTGATGCCGTTTTAATTGCTTAGTCGATTTGGGTGGAATCCAATGATGCTCTTTTGCTGGCAGGATGGCTTCCATCAGTGGAGCCGGAACCCCTGCAGCCCCTCCCCGCCTTCAAAATCTGCTATAGGCGGTTGAGAGACACACACCCCAGAGCAGGTTTCTGGGGGAGATGCAGGGGGCTGCAGGAGAAGAGAAAGGAAGAAAGTCCAGTTGTGTGAGCAAACTTCCACTCATGTGACATTGAATTCCACCTTTTAAGCTCATATAATTAAGTAAGATTTCTTTAATCAGGTGTCCGATGTAGTTTTCACACATGAAGCTTGAAGCAGTGTTTGCTTGAATTCACTTGTAATATAAATGTAAAACTCACTAGCCAAAATGCTCATTTGCGTTACAAATGGTTCTCTTCTGCTTTCTGTTCCATATGAACAATAATCAGATGCTAACCTAAGCCCATAAGAACAGCTGTGCTGGATCAGACCAAAGGCCTATCTAATGCAGCATTCTGTCCCCAGAGTGGCCAACCAAATGCCCATGGGAAGTCCACAAGTAGGACATATGCAATAGGACCCTCCCACTCCTGTTCCCCAGCAACTGGTATTGAGACAGGCATATTGCCTCTGATACTGGATGTGAGATATAGCCATCATGACTAGCAGCCTTATCCTCCATGAAATATCCATGTTAATATAAAGAGCAAAAGAGAGCTTTTGATACCATCAACCATGGTACCCTTCTAGAGCAGCAGGCTGAGTTGGGTGTGAGCAGCACAGCATTGCACTGGTTCCATTTATACCTGAATGGCCGTTTCCAGAAGGTGGTCCTGGGGGATTTCTGCTCAACTCTGTGGCATCTACATTTCAGGGTTCTGTAAGGTTCCATTTTCTGCAAAGGTTCTGCAAAGTCCCATGCTCTTCCATATCTCATGAAACAGCTGAGTGAGGTCAACTGGGGATTTGGAGAGTGTTGTTGTTCTTATGTGGATGACACACAATTCTGTTTCTCATGCAGTAATGGACTGCATGAGGTCTAACAAACTGAAGTTCAATCCAGACAAGACAGTCTGCTCCTCTGTCCAGATTAGTGGTGTTCAACCTACTTTGGAGGGGGTTGCACTCCCTCTAAAGGAGCTGGTTCGTAGCTTGGGGATAATCTTGGATCTACTCCTATCATAAGAGGCCAAGATGGCTTTGGTGGCATGGAGTGCTTTTTACAGGCTTAGGTTGGCATCCCAGCCATGACCCTATCTGGACATGGATCACCTGACTTCAGTGGTCTATGCTCTGGTAATCACCTATCTGGATTACTGTAATGCATTGTATGTGGGGCTGCCTCCAAAGATGGTCCAGAAACTGCAAGTGGTGCAGAATACATCAGCAAGATTGTAAACTGGGACCAGGTATTATTAACATATTATGCTGCTCTTTCTTGCTTGCCTGATTTGTTTCTGGGCCCAGCTGAAAGAGCTAGTTTTCACCTAGGAAGCCCTACATGACTTGGGACTTCAGTATATGAAGTAGGGATGGGGAACCTATGGCCCTCTAGATGGTGTTGGGCTGAAATTCCCATCATCCCAGACTATCAGCCATGCTTATGGGAGTTGGAATTGGAGTCCCAACAACTTCTGGACAGCCCCAGGTTCCCTATTCCTGTCTGAAAGGAACACCTCTTCTCATACATACCTACCCATGCCCTAAGAACATCAGCAGAGGCCCTCTCTTAGTGCTCCCTCAATCTAAAGTCTGGAGGATGGCCACGAGGAAGAGAGCCTTTTTGGTTGTTGTTGCTGTAGTTCAGTCATTCAGTCATGTCTGACTCTTCGTGATCCCATGGACCACAGCACGCCAGGCC
The DNA here is from genome assembly GCF_057233095.1 of Heloderma suspectum. Lineage (NCBI taxonomy): Eukaryota > Metazoa > Chordata > Lepidosauria > Squamata > Helodermatidae > Heloderma > Heloderma suspectum. The sequence continues at coordinate 392,334,376 of NC_139458.1, forward strand.
CTCCTGTCCTCCGCTCTCTCCTGGAGTGTGCTCAGGTTCAGATTCATTGCATCGGTGATGCTATCTAGCCATCTCATCCTTTGCCATCCTTCTCCTTTTGTCTTCAATCTTTCCCAGCATCAGGGTCTTTTCCAGTGACTTTTCTCTTCGCATTAAGTGGCCAAAATATTTGAGCTTCAGTTTCAGTATCTGTCCTTCCAATGAGCAGTCAGGGTTGATTTCCTTTAGGATGGACTGATTTGACCTCCTTGTGGTCCAGGGGACTCGTAAGAGTCTTCTCCAGCACCACAGTTCAAAACCATCGATTCTTCAGCGCTCAGCCTTCCTTATAGTCCAGCTCTCACAGCCATACATTACTACTGGGAAAACCATAGCTTTGATTAGACGGACCTTTGTCGGCAAGGTGATGTCTCTGCTTCTTACTATGCTGTCTAGGTTTGCCATAGCTTTCCTCCCAAGGAGCAAGCGTCTTTTAATTTCATGGCTACAGTCACCGTCTGCGGTGATCTTGGAGCCCAAGAAAGTAAAATCTGTCACTGCTTCCATTTCTTCCCCTTCTATATGCCAGGAAGTGATGGGGCCAGATGCCATGATCTTCGTTTTTTTAATGTTGAGTTTCAGACCAGCTTTTGCACTCTCCACTTTCACCCTCAACAAGAGGCTCTTTAGATCCTCTTTGCTTTCTGCCATTATGGTGGTATCGTCTGCGTATCTGAGGTTGTTGATAATTCTCCCAGCAATCTTAATTCCGACCTGTGATTCATCCAACCCGGCGTTTCTCATGATGTACTCTGCATATAAGTTAAATAAGCAGGGTGACAATATGCAGCCTTGTCGTACTCCTTTCCCAATTTTGAACCACTCGGTTGTTCCATGTCTGGTTCTTACTGTTGCTTCTTGGCCCTCGTACAGGTTTCTCAGGAGACAGGTAAGGTGGTCTGGTACTCCCATCACTTTAAGAATTTGTCACAGTTTGTTGTGATTCACACAATCAAAGGCTTTAGCGTAGTCAATGAAGCAGAAATAGACGCTTTTCTGGAATTCTCTTACTTTCTCCATGATCCAGCGAAAGTTGGCGATTTGATCTCTAGTTTCTCTGCCTCTTCAAAACCCAGCTTGTACTTCCTGTAGTTCTCGGTTCACATACTGCTGAAGCCTAGCTTGTAGGATTTTGAGCATAACCTTGCTGGCATGTTTTTTGGTAGTGACCCCTATTTTGAATGCTCTCCCAACAAAGCAGCCACTGTAAATTCCTTTTGGCGCCAGGCTAAGACACCTTTATTCTTTGAGGCCTTTCACAGTAATATCATTTTATTATCAGTCTCTGTTGATGATAATTACTGGCTGGTTTCTATTTTCAGTGAGTTGGTTTTAGCTCTTTTATGTGATTAATCAGCTTTACTGGTGCTGGCATTTGTTTTATCCTTTTAGGCTCGATTTAGAACTTTGTTAATTGCTGTATTTTTACTGTTAAAATTTTGTTTTATATACCTCCCAATTGGAAATCCACCCAGACTATGTGATCTCCCAATATTCATATTCCTAATTGCTTTTGTAATTTCCTCAATATGCATGGAAGATCAACATGAGATAACAAACAAACAAATAATAGATCCAACCCAAAGCTCTTAAAAGAGCTCTACAGGTTACTTAGCCTAAAGTTGCATCTATGCTAGCCCTTTTCTCTTGAATTGCCATCTTTTTTTCACTCACTTTTCAGGGAGCATCCAAATGGCATTGTTAGCCCACTGAATTATAGTATTTATGTGTTGTCCTCCAATTTTTTTCAGACCTTGTTTGTGCTGATTTTTTGATAATAAAATGTAATTGTCTCTCCAGCCTGTCTAGTGTTGATAGGTAAAACTGTATTGAGACTTTTATTGAGACTTATGCCTTTAATTAACCACTTCCTATTTGTAAGTTCAGACCAGTGGAGGCTGGTGGCTCAAATGTCAGTGGGGCAGTGAATCCACTCTGGGTTTCAGTCAGAACTCTAAAGGAGCTCTCCAACGTGCAAAGCAAAGTGCTTTGGATAGCTTCTTTAGAGTTCTGACTGGCTCTGACTGATACTTGGAGTGGATTCACACACACACCCCCACTGACATCAGAGCCACCAGCTTCCACTGGTTCAGACTGTTTTATTATGGGGTGGGGGAGTAGTGATGAATAGCCTATTAATAATTGCCTATTGAAGAAACTGCCCCACTGTCAATTTCTGTTCCTACAGGTGGGAAATGGTTTTAATTACTCATTTCCTGTCATTACATTTTTTTCCTTTTCATTTTTATAGTGAGATCAAAAACACAGCATCCCAGGTGATGTCGTCTTTAACTAAGGGAGCAATCCTATCTAGATAGGTGGCTGCTTCCGAACTCGGAGGCAACCACCTATCCAAAGCAGGGCAGGAGAAGCATGGAGGGGACCATTCCCTCTGCATTTTTCCTGCCCTGCTTTTATGGCTAGACAGCCTATTGCAGCTGTCTAGCCGCGGGAGGAGGGAGTGGGGAAGGAGGCTGCTGTATGACATAGGATGTGTCGTACAGGCAGTTACGCTCTCCCCACCCTGGAACACCCCCAGCCATGCCCCTTTCCAGCTGCTCCGTGCTCCTCTTGCAAGCGTGGAGGAAGGGGCTGTTCCACGCTGCCTCCAAGGCAGCGTGGAAGTCGGGGGAGGTCGGTTCTCTGGGAACCGACCTTGGAGCGTGGGCTCCGAGGTCGGTTCCCGGAAAATAACATATCCTATGGCCATCTAGTCACTGTCTAGCGGCCATAGGATTGCTCCCTAAAGCCCTTAACATTATAGGAATACATGTTAAAATAAACCTAAATGTTAAAAGTGTGTTCATTCCATTATCCTTAATTTTATTTTATTGTAATTGACTGGAGTATGAGTCATGATCTTGTGTATTGCTTTGCATTTATTTGCTGTGACATGATGTATTATAATAATATGAATGTTATTTCTTTGATCCATTGCAACCCAGCCCTTATATTGTCTGAATGTGTTTGACTTTAGTTATGATTTATCTTTATGAAAGTAAAAGCAATAAAATAAAAGGCATGGTGAAAATGACTGAGAGAAACATTCCTGTAATAAAACACCAGTTTCCATATATGCACATTTCTGCCTTCTTTGTTCCCCATTGCTACTATGACACAGCCAGTGTGCACACAAACATACATGTTGCCATTTTTTCTCCCATAGCCTGAGCCCAGCTTTCCCGCATATATACTTGACAGACAGACTGCCCAGGAAATTGAATGCTCAATGCTTTTGTCTTGTCCCTCTTGCATAAGTGAACTGTGCTGGCTCCTGGTTTTTGAAGGCCCTTGGGCAAGACCCCCTCAATGGGCCCGTCTTTCAGTGGGTCTACTTTCTCACTGCCATTGTCAGCAGCTACTATTACTCCTCCTTCTCCTTGTCATCATTGCTACCCCTTGCTTGCTTGACAGGCAGAGAGCCAGTGAGCAAGGAGGCCGTGTACTCCTGGCCAGTACCATTGTCTGGCCCAGAGTGAGAGGCAGGTGAACAAACAGCTTGCAGTGGTGAGGAGCAAGTCCAGGGGTCTCTTGCCAGTGGGCCCCTGCTGGGGTGTGGGTCCTTGACAGGTGCCTGACCATGCCTACTGTTGATGCCAGCCCTGGACAAACTGTTTATCTTTTAGAAGAATTACAAGCCACTGCATGATACTTAATTGAATAAAATGTACATTGATGAAGCTGGACAGCCATCTGTCAGGGATTCTTTGACATAGATTCCTGAACTGAGCAGGGAGTTGGACTCGATGGTCTTATAGGCCCCTTCCAACCCTGGTGTTCTATGATTCTACATGCCTCACCCCTGTAAGCAGAATCCAGTGTTATAATATTAAATACTGTTTTGGGGGAAGAGGGAGTTAGTGACATTGACAGTTTCCAGCCAATCAGTGCTGTGAACAGCCAACTTCTGCTTATAAATACAGAGCACCGGTTGTCTCAGAGCTGAGTCTGGGAAAGACAGCATGTCTAAATAAAATGGGGTGAATCTGTTTTTGCAAATGTTTGTAGAAAAGTACATTTCAGGGATGGACAGCAATACCCATCAGCCCTACCCAGTATAGCCAATAGTGAGGGGTGAGGGAGTTGCAATCCAAAAGCAACTGGAGGGTCATATGTTCCCCACAACTGGACTAGGTGATGGGTGCAGGTGGTAGCACCAGGGGGGTCAGGAAAGGGCCTGCAGCATCCCTCCCCCATGCTATTACAACAAGTCAAAGAGTTTAAATTCAAAACTCTACTGGGCTGCAAATCTCAAGGATTTAATAGAAAACTGAGCTCATGGACCCTGAATTATTTTTAAGAGGCATGCCTAAGGTTTAGCTTTGAAAGTAAACAAAAACTGAGTGCTGAGAGCCTGAAGGAGAATGAGTTCTCTGGTTAGAAGAAAAACCAGGCAAGTTGGCCCAAAGCAAGGTTTAGCGTGGTGGACACTTGAAAACATTACTATTGCTTCAAGTGTGGTATTAAAACAACAACACAGTTCTGTCTGTGGAACCCACGGATCACTGAAGACCAAAGGAAGGTGATACTTGCCTTGAGACAGGAGGCTCATCTTGTCTCTAACACAGGCATGTTGAACCTGAGCTGCATTCTGCTGGTGGGCAGGGCTGAATATACCAGCATATTTTATTTCAAAGCTTTTACTTTTACTTTTTAAAGGAAGCAGGCAGCCTGAGAGGCCACAGAGCAATGGAGAGAGATATAATAGAAAGAAAATGCACACAGCACTCTCAGCTACCTCCCAGTGATGCAGTAAGCTCAACAGCACCACAAAAATAAATTATAGAACACCCTGAAAATGAGGCAGAATAATGGAAGCCTCTTTCATGGGGCAAGAAAACTTTCAGGAAATTGGTGGACAGATTTTTGCTCAACACTAGTGCCATCTCTTCCCTAGAGCTCAACACAACACTGCCCTCCCATACGCCTGCATTGTGGTGGATGCAAAATGAGGGCCAGCCTGACGACACCTTTGATGCTGTTGCCACTTGCTTTGGCAGCACACACCAAACTCCCAATGCCCTTAGGAAAAAAGAAAGAAGCTGTGCTACAACCCCTGCTAACCGTGACCCCTACCTGTGAGAAACGGTTGAGAATTGTTCCTCCAGCTGGAGAAATGTGGTGAAATTGCCCCCCCCCCATTTCTCTACCCACAAATAGGGTGGAGAATTTCAAGAGGCCATTTGCACACAGCTCTAGCAAAAAGGCTTGTCCTCTTTCTCGCAACAGTGACAACAAAATGGCCTTGCAAATTATTTTATTTGCTTTGATTTATGTCACAAGTATTATTTGTCTCCCCCTCCCCCCGTGAGCCTCATAATTACTAGCAGTAGTGAGGCAGCACACTGTTCTTTTTTATGTCAAAATGGGACATAAGCTATGTTGCCTGTCAATGCAGCATGACAGAAAAGCCACCCAGGTAACAGAATGCCGAGGGCACAATTGATTTTCTGCCAGACATTCTACTGTTCAGTTTAAAAACAAAATGCAAAGGGCCTTCTCCTGTTTTATTGCTGCTGCTGCTTTCCCTCCATATTTAATTTAATCCCGACAACTCCAGTGTTAGGCTGCACACGCTCCTTAGCTGTAATAAAGTCTAATAAAGCTTTCAGCTATAAGCAGGATGCTCCCTTCCTAAAATCCTGATAACTTTAGCTCTGGAGTACTTTATAATAACTTTAAAGTTATTCATTTTTATATAGGTTTTCCCAACTGCAAAGTACTGTCAAGAATTAAAAAAGGCCAACCCGTTTTTCCAGTACTGCCCCAATATTAATGCCGAACTATCAGCTCAGTGATGAACGAGGGTGAAATGGTTTGCTGAAAATACTTTGCTGGTATTCTGTACCTGTCCACTTTTGACACAGAGGGGTATGTTATTCATACATCCTTGCAGACATTTTGGGAGGCATCTGATGATTCCTGTCCTATGGGGATGGCCCAAGGGGCCGTTCAACGAGGCCATGGCTCAGCAGACACTTGAATGTTGGTCTCTGAAGTTAAGTCTTTAAATCACTAGGTCAGCCTTCCCAAACCTGGTGCCCTCTAGATGTTTTGGACTACAATTCCCAACAGCCCTAGCCAGCATGGGCAATGGTCAGGAATCTCAGGATTTCTAGCCCAAAACATCTGGAAAGCACCAGGTTTGGGAAGGCTGCACTACTCTATATTTGGCAGGGGTACCTTTTAGGGCAGGGATGGGGGAATTGGTGGCCCCCCAGATGTTGCTGGGCTGCAAGTCCCATCATCCCTCACCGCTGGTTATTCTTGGTAGGGCTGATGGGAGTTGCAGTCCAGCAACATCTGGGGGCCCACACCCCTGGTTTACGGAGGACAGGAGAAATTGTCCCCAGTGTATCAGACCACATATGGTTATTCCTCAGACTGAGGGATCATGGTTCCGTGGGAGAGCACGTTTTTCATGCCGAAGGTCCCAGGTTCAATCCCTGGTATCCCCAGTTAAGAAAGGATCGGGTAGCAAGAGATGGAAAAGGCCTTTGCCTGAGATCTTGGAGAGCTGTTGCCAGAGAAATCAGTAAATATAGGCTAGGTTAGGGTGACTCCTTACACATCACCAAAAAGTAGGATATGCACTACCAAAAAAAAAACAATGAAAGAGGCTATGGATTTGCATAACATGTGCATATGCTAATTTATATGCATAGTTTCACATTTAGAAATAATGACTACAAGGGTGCAATCCTATTGATTGCGCCGTCAGTGATCGTAAGCCCCCGAACTTGGAGGGTTCCGATTATCCAGTGCAGAAGAGGCAATCTTCACCTCCCCATCCTCTTACCCTGCAGATTTTTGCTAGATGGGCTTTTTAGCCCATCTAGCGAGGGCACTTTTGGAGTGGGAGGGAAGGAGGCTGGAAGAGGCTCAAGATAACTCGTATCCTGGCCCCTCAGGTCTCCTCCTCCCCCTGCCCATAGGAACGCCCCCTTTCTTCTTCCTCCAAGGTCACTTTTCCAACCTCAGGGCAGCCGGCACGGTTCTTTCCGCACTGGCTGTGAGGGGACAGGAGAGGGGGAGAGGATTTTTGACTCCTCCTTCCAAGGTTGGAGTGCCATCTCCACCCTCAGAAGGGGGAACCGCAACAATCCTATGGTCTCTGGGATGCTTTGCCAGGGACCGTAGAATTGTTCTCTAATTTAAATAGAAGGTCAGTTCATCTCACCATGGTGGGGCTGTTAATATGGCCAGGTGGCCTTTGTACCACTCAGTCTGCTGTCCAGGGGTTAACTGCTGAGGGCCCTGCTGCTCTTCCCCCTTAGGGTTCCTTCTCTTTAAACCTCACTTGGGCTGGGCAGCCCTTCAAACAGAGGACTGTCATCTGTAAAGTGGGGCACATGGCTACCCTAGGCAGACCAATGGTCTCACCTTGTGTAAAGCAGGTCCATAGGTTAATGTGAACTTCAAGCCCTGTGAACTTGAGGGAGGAGATGAGGAACCTGACAATCTAACCACAGTGGAGGCTGGTGACTCCAATTCCGGCAGGGCTGTGATTCCATTCCAGGTTTCAGTCAGAACCAACCAGAACTCTACTGGGGCTACCAGCAGTGCTGAACTCTATCCTCAAAAAAGGTTTAGTGCCTTGAATTGCTCCATTAGAGTTCAGCTGGTTCTTAGCGAAAACCAGAATGGATTCACAGCCCTACCAAAATTGGAGCCACCAGCCCCCACTATCTAACTCTTATGCAACTCTTATGCAGCCCAGCGCAAGACATCACACTAGTACAATGTAGAACTAAAAACTGAGGTGTTCTGGTGTCTGTTTAACAGCGTGTGTGTGTGTGTGTGTGTGATTATATTATATACAATCTATACAAGAGGATAGATATCATCTTTTGATTAAAAAATAAAAATAATCCCATTGATTTAAATTAGCAGTGGGCAACGTGTGGCCCTCCACATGTTAGTGGACTCAACTCCCATCAACCCTATCCAGCATAGTCAATGGTGAGGGATGATGGGAGTTGCAGTCCACCAACACCTGGAGGGCCACATCTTCCCCCATTCCTGGTTTAAATGGAGCTTCCTCCCAGACATAATATTGCAGCCTTGGTGAATAAGTCAAAGTCTGTTTGGTTTGTTTGTTTGTTTGTTTGCTGCATCCTCCTACTGAAGGGTGAGAAATGCTTAAATATTCACACAAGGACTCCTGATGAAATATAAAACCATTTTAGCGGCAGCTTTGGGGCAATCCTCTAGCTTCAAACCCAGCAAGAAGAGGACTGATGAAAAAGTATCTTGAGGAGTCAGGCACACGTTGCGAAGTTTGTTCAGAGGTTCCATAGCTTCTTATGGCGTGTGGTTGGTGGAGAATTTTCAGAGGCAGTTCTTTGGTTCAGGTCCATCAACAGTGAAAAGGGTTTCCAACTGACTGAAAAAACAATGGTTTGGCATGCTCCTGCGCCTTTAAAATTTATTTATTTATTTATTTATTTCATTTCTATGCTGCCCAATAGCCGAAGCTCTCTGGGCAGTTCACAAAAATTAAAAACAGCCGGTGCGCAGAAATAATAGGTTATATCCAATATTAGTCCGACTTAGAGTAGACCCATTGAAATTAATGGAGCTTAACAAGAGACTAACACTGGATGCAACCCATTCAGTGAAGTTTTTTATCGCATGGATATACACATTATCCCTTGTTCCTAGTCATGTATGCAAACTAAGTTGCTATTAAAGGCACGCTGAGCAAGGGCTGGCAAAAAAGTTGGCAACCTACTAGTGAAAGTGGAAACACTATTTTGCTAAGGAAATTTTACTCTATGCCTAATTAAGCATTTTACAACATGCCTAATTAAGCATTCATGCTAGTTACATGATGCATACCCCTATGAAAAGGGCTAGTTCATGAGGGAGGCATTGTTAAAATCCCATTTAGAGCAGGATTTAAAATGGGGATTTTTGTAAAGTGTTCAGCTTTGAGCTGCAATACATTCTTGCTAAATGAGAAAAATCAATAATGATGAACTCACAAAGTCCTAATCTAGCCAGATGCTCTGTGGGAATTATTTTTTATTTAAAGAGAACTTGTTTCAGTTTAGCGTGGAGCAAATGCTGGCTACATTTTTTCCTGATTAGGAAGTTACAACCCAATCTAGTTTGTAATACCAGCTTGCATGCAGCTACTAGTTCACTTCTGATGACATGAGAGTGCTGACTTGTCAGTCCTTTTAGATACGCTTCAATATTCATAATAAGTAAAGGAGGGATGGAGAAAGGCTGGCTGATGGGCTGGTGAGAAAAGGCAAACCTGAGATCTTGAAACATAATTATTGCTGATATGACCCAAAGAAGGAGATAAAGGGCTTCTCCACATGGAGCTTTTATCCTGCTATTGAGACTGGTTTCTCACAGAAGTTTTTGGGTCCTTTAGATGACGTCGTCAACCTCCAGGGTGTTTCCAGCACTAAATGACCTTTATGCCATTTTTAAAAGGGCAGAGATAATGAGCTATCAAATTACAGTGCTTGAGTTCCCTTGTGAAAAGAGGAAAACTCACATTAAGAGGCGCTAGACCACAGCACCGTCTAGCCACTGTATAATGAAACACATGGGAGATTTAGATAAGGGGGGAAAGGAGGGGGAAAGGGGAGGGGGGAAAGAAGCGTGTGTAAAAGAGTCCATCGTGATCCTGCATTTAAAACGGAAGCAGAAAGCCCCGTTTTAAATGCATGATTTTAGGCTGGTGTAGAAATGCTCAAAAAGCGTGGCATCTTCTGTGAAAAAGATTGTGTGAGAAAAGAGTGTTTTTCATTCTGTGGGCAAGTTTCCCATTCACACAAGGTTCTTCCTAAACCTGCAGGACCTTTTGTGCTAAATACCTGGTAGATTTGTCCAAGAAACAGCAAAACACAACATGCATATCTTCATTAAAAACAACAACACTAAAAAATCTGCTCTGTGCCATGTCAATATGGGGCAGCCACAAAAAGAATTCCATGCCCATGGAAATGTATTACTTCACTGACAGAACAAATATCCCCCTTTGTGGAGAGACAATGTTACATCACCAACATACACTGAATTATGCCAATGGTAACCTGGAAAACAGGAAATAAAACAATAGGCAGTCATTTATGGCAGAATAAATTGCCATGTGTTTTCCCATGGTAAAGCTTGTGTGTTCATACATCTGTGTGGTCATTCTATGGAGTGCGATTCATCACTCCCTCTCATAACGGACTCAGGTGATGAGTGCCAACAGAAATGAAGCCAAAACCAAGCCATCGAGAAACAAAATAAAGGTATCAGAATGCTCAGGGGAACCTCGTAGGTTTGCAGTAGTCAATTTAGAAAAACTAAGGAGGACACACACACACACACCAGCCCAGTTAGAACTGACCATGCTCAGTATCCACACTCTGTTGAGTATCAGCTGGAAAGGAAAAACTGAAAACTGGGGCAGCGGGCGGGGGGGGGGAGATGTTGAAGAGTGATATGCCCTGCTTAACCTCTTCACAGTTTATAGTATCCCAGAGGAGGACATCCTGGCTGGCAGGAACCCTGAAAACAGGCACTCCTGCTAGGAGGTGAGGATAGACACTTTGTTGCAGGTCTCACGTGTTCTCCATAAATCTGAACACTTGGGGATGCACTCACAATAAAGCTTCACAGTGAGCAAAGGATGGGCTTTTGCCTGTTATCTTAAATTATCAATAATCTTATACACAGGCACAAGAGAAATTAAAATGTTCCTATGTTGTCCATGAAAAATATTCAAATACAGCAGGACTTCTCTTTTTGTTCTTGCATTGTGTCATTATAATTAAGAGCCCTTAGTGCGCATGACTTTTTCGTTTTCTTTTCAACAATAAATGAAGAGGACACTGCTGGGGTTTTGGCTCTGTGTGGAGCTCTGTGTTAATTGTGCACTCAGCATCTGCCAAAAATAAATCTGAATTATCAGACCTAACAGATGTAGTTAGGCAAGGTATGGTTCTTTCATGCTTCCTTCTTCTCTGAATATCCTTCCATCTATTAACTTACTTCTTGAGGAGCTCAGCAATTCATCTTAGACAAATGCTCTTCAGCAAAGGAGGCAGCTCCTTGTTATGCCCTTTGTGAAAGCGACACATGGATATGTTTGAGGATTTATTTTTGACATCCTTAGTTGCCAAATTACACTGTAGGACTTGCCTCCTACTAAATATTTTCAGTATTCTAGTCTTAGGGTGCAATATGGCTGAGATCCTCCATTCTCCAGAAGATGGTCTAGGCATGTACTTAGGGACACAGAGCTTTTCTACATGAGGCGTTTTTGCACACTTATCATTCCCTACTCACAGTTGTTTACAGGTTCTTTAGACAACATCATGATGCTCCAGTTTTGCTTCTGTTTGTAAACAGCACTTTCTGCAAGTTTTTTTAGAGCAGGGAAAATGGGGTATTATTTCTGGTGGTGAAAAACAGTATGTTTCCCTCTTGTGTATTTGTGGTATTTCACTATACCACAGTGCCACCTACAGTTTATGTAGCAGAAAAGCAGGAAAGGAAATACTCCTCATGTAGTGCCCACAAACTCACTTTGGGAGCAATCCCATGTCCCCTAGATAGCATCTGGGGGACAAAGGATTTTTCAGTTTCCTGGTTCTGTGCTTGAAGACAGGGCTCCAAGCTGGCGAACTGCACCAGCTGCCTCTCTGCACTTGGTAAATGGAGCACGGAGACAGGGAGAAGGAAGCATTCTTGGGGGCAGGGAGTGGAGGAGACGGGGGCGGCATTCCTACAATCTTTTCTATGGCCACCTCAGCCTCCTTCCCTCCCTCTCCCCGAAGCCTGGCAAAATCACCTGTCTAGCTGAAATGTAGAAAGGCAGGCACGAGGCACCTCCCTCTTTGCATAGGATACTCATAAGCCCGAGTTCAGGGGCTTACGAGGACTCAGGATACATCCCACAGAATTGTGACCTTTCTGAGCCTCTATAATTAAGGTAGTGCCTTCTAGCACTAAGTATATTCCAGCTATGCACTCAGCCATTACATCTTTTTAAAAATCCAAGGAGAAACGTCACATCGAGCATGGACTTTCTCCATCTCTTACAGCCTGAAAACACATCTTCTTTTCCCTATGCAACGTGGGCAACGTTTTGGCTACAGTAAAATTTAGGCTACATGGGGGTGGGGGGAGCAGATCAAATTGCTGGGAGGCTCAGACTTGGCCCATGTGCTTCCAGCTGGCTGCCCCTGCCCTGGAGCATTAGTACTCATAGTGTGTAGCAGACAGTGCTATCCTGGAAGCTCCAGTGGACAGAACATGCTGGGGAAAACAATGGGAGGAGAAGCACAGGGGCCTCTGAAGAGCTGCCAAGCACACTGCCCCACGCGCTATGCATGATCCTCCAGGGCTCAGCAAGCCGCTCAGGTTCCTGATGGTGCTGGCGGGCTTGCCAGGCCCCACATGAGTCACCAAGCAAGCACCGAGCATCTGGTTGTGGAAGACAGTATATCACAGGAAAGCGGCCTGTGCTGATGGCATTAGCTGTTCCTAAGGGGAGGCTCTGCCTCACTTTCAAGACTCGAGGGATTTTGCCTGATATAGTCTTGTTCTTCAGGTTCTTATAACTGTATTTTAATGTGTTTTTTATTTGATATTATAAACCACCTGGAGAACATGGATATTGGGGGGGGAAGCATATAAATACTGTTTATAAATAATAAAAGCTCACAGCAAAGGAATGTGCAGGAGATTAAGGGGCAGTAGGGATAGAATTTCCAAGTGCCCCATGTTTTAAGCAGTGGTGGGGAACATGTGGTCCTCCAGATGTTGTTGGACTGCAGCTCCCATCAGCCCTAGCCGGCATAGCCAATGGTGAGGGATGACGGGAATTACAGTCCAACAACATCTGGAGGGCTACACATTCACCATCCCTGTTTTAAAGAGTATCTCTTCAGGGCCAGACCTATAATGAGGCAGAGTGAAGCAGCCACCTCAGGCGGTAGCTGCTGAGGGGATGGCACAGAGCAGTGGAGAGGACAGAGCTGTGTGTGCCACTCAGGCTGCCCTGGGCCCCCTAAGCTAGTCTGCTGCCCTTAGGTGCAGTGGAGGATGCTGTCCTGACCCGCCACGATTGTTGAAGTAAGTTTCAACCACCAGTCAGTTTGGCCTGCTTATGGACATGGAATGGTAGGATGCCTTGTCCTTTGCCTCAGGCAGCAAAATGTCTTAAGCCAGCCCTGTATCCCAGGGAGACCCATCCTACCATCCCTGGGTGAGCATCGGTTTAATCTATTGCACTGTTTCTTGCTTCAGAACTAGGGTGGCCATGTGTCCTGCTTTAAAGCGGATGGTCCTCTATTTGAGGGGCTGACCAGTCCAAGACCAGTGTAAAGAGGAAGAGCCACAAGAAGGGATAGCAGGAGGGGCCTTGAAGTTGCCCATCATCCACACCTGGATAGCAGACTGAGTAAGCACACCAGATCAACTGGTCACAGTAAACCCCCCCCCCCTTTATGGTGAGCGGCAGATGATTACTCCATAATAGGAGCATAGGAAGCTGTTTCAAACCAGATCAGGCTGGTGGAGGCTGGTGGCTCTGTTTTCGGTGGGGCTGTGAATCCATTCTGGGCTTTAGTCAGAACCAGCCAGAACTCAAAAGGAGCTGTCCAAAGTGCTGAATCCTATCCCCAAAATTGGCTCAGCTGCTTTAGGGTTGTGGCTCATTCTGACTAAAACCCAGAATGGATTCACAGCCTCATCGAAATTGGACCCACCAGCCTCCACTGGATCATGCTATTTGTCAGTCTAGCTCAGGAGGGTCTTCTCTGCCTGGCAATGGCTCGCCAAGGTCTCCAGCAGAGGTCTTTCACATCCCTGGCTACTGGAGATGCACGGTAGTGAATGTGGGACTTTCTGTATAACACGCATATGCTCTACCACTGCCCCTCCCCATAGAATAGCTATGGACTCATGAGGATGCAGTGATTTTAGCCCAGCCTTCCTCAACCTGGTGGCTTCCAAATGCTTTGGACTCCAACTCCCATCAGCCCTATTCAGCATGGCCAATGCTCAGGGATGATGGGAATTGTAGTCTGAAATGTCAGGAGGGCATCAGGTTGGGGAAGGCTGCTTTAGTCCCTTGGTTTAGACTGCAAGTCCAGTCCTGGCAAGCCCTTTGTAGAGAAGAGATAGAGCCCCTCATTGAGACTGGAGATGCCTCTGCCCATTTGCCTTCCTCACTTTTGTCCTGGGTTCAAAGCAGAACTTGGAGCTGCTACTGTGGAAGATGCCTTGGAAAAACAAGCATGTGCAGCAGTTTGCACATCTGTTCCCCTAGGACAGGGATGGCAGAAGGTGCATCTCCAGATGTTTTGGACTTCGACTCTCAGCATTCCTGACCATTGGCTATGCTGGTGGGGTTGGGGGTGTTGCTCAGCTCCTTTCTGTGACTCACCTGTTTTCACTGGCCTTCCCATAGTGTCTTGGGCGGATGTTTTTCATTGGTAATATCTGTCTTTCTGGGACTTTTAGTTAATACATATTTATCAATTTTTAAAAGAATTATATCTGTTCTCCTGTATGGTTTTTATCTTGTATGCTGCCTTCAGAGGATTCCACTCTTAAAGGTGGTGTAGAAATAATTTTAAATAAATAAAGTCCCAAACATCTGGAGACCCACCTTCTGTCTACCCCAGTCTGTTGGGAGATTCAGGACAGATAAAAGGAAGTACCTCTTCAAACAGTGTGTAGTTAAACTAAGGAATTCGCTACCACAGGATGTAGTGATGGCCACCACTTTGGATGGCTTTAAAAGGGGATTAGGCAAATTCATGGAGGAGAAGGCTATCAGTGGCTACTAGTCCTGATGGCTATATGCTGCCTCCAGTATCAGAGGCAATATGCCTATGTACACCAGTTGCTGGGAAACATGGGTGGGAGGGCGCTGTTGCACTCATGTCCTGCTTGTGCATTTCCCATGGGCGCTGGTTGGCCACTATGTGAACAGAATGCTGGACTAAATGGAACCTTGGTTTGATCTAGCAGGGCTCTTCTTATGCTCGTATGATATGCATGTGGCACCTCAATGTATCACACAGTCCTCTAGAATTAAGCATTTTATTTTCCAGACTGTCCTGCTAAGGCTGAGTCAAAGCACAGCTGAGAACAGGCCAAGGTCAGAAATGTAGTGGTACTGCTCAGAAACAGGGCTAGTTCAAAAAGAGAGGTCTTAGGTGACACCAGGTTCGAAACGCAGTGATGCAGTCCAGATACAAATTCAGTTCAAGAAGCAGGGTCTTAAGCAGGGGTTAGCCAAAAAAAAGGAGACAGTTGTACCAATGTTGGTAGTTCCCAACATGTTTTGAGAATCTCTCTTTATCAAGGGAAACTGAAAAATATATAATACAAAAGAATCTTCAAAAAGGATTTATTTATTCATTCATTCATTCATTCATTCATTTCATTTCATTTCTATACCACCCAGTAGCTGAAGCTCTCTGGGCGGTTCACAAAAATTAAAACCAAACAGCACACAATAAAACAATTTAAAATATATAGAACATTAAAACCACAATATAACAATATAACCACAATAAAACCTAGCAGCAGTGCAGGAGTTTAAAATACAGATTTAAAACAGCAAAGCAAAAATTTTAGAAAGCTAAAATGCTAAAATGCCTGGGAAAATAAAAAGGTCTTCACCTGGCACCAAAAGGAATACATGTAGGTGCCAGGCAAACCTCACCAGGGAGCTCATTCCAGAGCTGGGGTGCCACAGCAGAAAAAGCCCTCCTCCTAGTAGCCACCCGCCTCACTTCCTTTGGCAGGGGCTCACGGAGAAAGGCCGCTGACGATGATCTTAAGGTCCGGGCAGGCACATATGGGAAGAGGCAATCCTTCAGATAACCTGGCCCCAAGCCATTAAAGGCTTTAAATGTTAATACCAGCACTTTGATTCGGGCCCGGAAATGGACGGGCAGCCAGTGCAGCTGGAAAAGTACTGGCGTAATATGAGCTCGCAGGCCAGTCCCTGTTAACAATCTTGCTGCCCTATTTTGGACCAGCTGAAGTTTCCGGACCATTTTCAAAGGCAGCCCCACGTATAATGCATTGCAGTAATCCAGATGAGAAGTTATCAGAGCATGGATAAATGTAGCTAGGCTATCTGTGTCCAGATAAGGGCGCAGTTGGTATACCAGCCTAAGCTGATAAAAAGTGCTCTGTGCCACTGAGTTCACCTGTGCCTCAAGTGACAGTTCTGGATCCAAGAGCACCCCCAAACTATGAACCTGATCCTTTACGGGGTGTGCAACCCCCTCCAGAACAGGTTGAATATCACCTAGCCGGGCAGACGAACCACCCACTAGCAGTACCTCCGTCTTGTCTGGATTGAGTTTCAGTTTATGCAGTCCATTACCGTGCCCAGGCCCTGATTCAGAACAGCCACTGCCTCACCTGGGTTTGATGAGAAAGAGAGGTTGAGCTGGGTGTCATCTGCATATTGATGGCATCTCAGCCCACACCTCTGGATAACCTCCCCCAGCAGTTTCATGTAGGTGTTAAACAGCATGGGGGATAAAATAGAGCCCTGTGGAACCCCATGGCACAATTGCCATGGCACAGAGCAATAATCCCCCTGCACCACCTTCTGGAATCTGCCATCCAAGTAGGAGCAGAACCACTGTAGTGCAGTGCCTCCAACTCCCAACCCAGACAATCTATCCAGAAGGATACCATGGTCGATGGTATCGAAAGCCGCTGAGAGGTCCAGAAGAATCAACAGGGTCGCACTCCCCCTGTCCCTCTCCCTGTCGGAATGTACATATCTTAAGAAAATAATGGTTTAGATCCATAGTACAACTTAAGCATACCAACAATGACAGAGTATTACTTGTACAGGCTAATATATAAGAAACCCGTGTTTCAATATCACAAAGCAAATCCAAACAAATCACTTCCTGCCTTAACATTTGAATGAACCAATACATTGATTAACTAAAGGACTGGAGCTACAGGACACGGAAATCACAGAGAGTGGAGAGCAAGACTGTCCATGCTGAAGCCTGTGGACAACCTCCCTCATGACATCCATTCAGGGCAGGCAGGGCAGGGTAGGGTGGCCATTTATGCAATGCCAAAAAAGAGGAACTTCATCACTACAAAATCAGACACCAATTTCCATAATATGTGCACATGCAAAATTATATGTATAGGTGCAAATTTAGAAAGAATCATTATAATTTAAATAGAAAAACAATACATTTCACCATAGTGGAGAAGACTGACCAGTGACCTGTATGCCTGCTTAAACTACTGCCCAGGTGCTCACTGTTGAAAGGGCCCCTGCTGCTCTCCTGCCTTATGGTTCTTTGATTTTAGAACCAGTCTTGGCCTGGACACCTCTTCAAACAGAGGACGCCTTCAGACAGAGGCCTGTCCTCTGCCAGCTCTCCAAAACAGAGGACTGTCCTCTGCACAGCAGGACACCTGGCCACCCGGACATTTTAGGAAAGTTAACTCCTCTTTAATGAAATAATGACTGTCCCAGTTCAACAACAAGGCCCGGAAACAGAGCCACTAATCCAGCAGGCCAGACAGGATGAGGGGCAGATTTCACTATTCATTCCTGATGTGTCCTGGGACAGATCCTGGGACAAAAGCCTAAAAGAAGGCCAAAGCGTAGCCTGTTGCAGCCATTCAGCCAGTGCACATGAGAGATAATAGGGTGTTGGGGGCAAACAGTGGCAGCTGGTGACTCCAGTTCCAGAGGGGCAGTGATTCCATCCTGCGTTTTAATTGTTGTTGTTGTTGTTGTTGTTGTTCCGTCGTTCAGTCGTGTCCAACTCTTTGTGACCCCATGGACCACAGCACGCCAGGCCTTCCTGTCCTCCGCTCTATCCGGGAGTGTGCTCAAGTTCATATTCATTGCATCGGTGATGCTTTTAATTACTACTGGCCAAAACTCTGAAGGTGCTATCCGAGGTGCTGAACCTCATCCCCAAAATTGATTCTGCACCTTGGATAGCACATTTAGAGTTTTGGCTGGTGGTAACTAAAACCCTGCACTGCCCCGCTGGAACTGGAGTTGCCAGCGGCCACTGGGGAATGGGCCTGCACTCATGCAATATCCCCGGGTACGCAGGCCCATGTAAATACCTTCATGTGCTTTGTGCTAAGGCCTACAGAGGGTTTGCAAGAGTGTTTGGCTGAATGTATGAGCAAGCCCTGCCTTAACCCAGCCGGGTCGCAGTCTGCTAGGGAAGGTGGAGGGAACAGAGGGAGTGTGGGCGGCTGCCTCTTGGCTGCTGGCCAGACAAAGGGAGCGAGAGAGCGAGCCGGAGAGGGAGCCTGAGGGAGCTCTGCAGCTCTCACCCCCCCTTCTCCTCCTCAGCTCTTGGCTTCTCTGCCCACCCCTGCTCCGTGCCTGTGTGCCCACGGCAGCAGCAGGGGGAAGGGGGGGCTCCCTGCCGCCATTATTTACTTGTGGGGCAGGGCAGGTGGCTGGTTTGTGCCAGTTTTTAGGATTTATCACACAATCCTATGCATGTTTACTCAGAAGTCAGTCCCACTATGTTCAATGGCCAATTGGGCTTTCTCCAGGTAAGTGTGCATAGGACTGCAGCCTTAGCTGCCTTCCCAAGATCTCTGTAAATTTAATTCGAAATAAACACCCATTGGATTGCACTGTTAATTCTGGAACATTAATGTCTACAGTAAGCAGAATTGTCAAATGCAGCCTGCTCTGTCAGCGACACTTTTTGGTACAAGGTTGGCATGTATCTGGGCAAACAAACCCTGGTGGAGGGAAGGGAAACAGAAAAAAAAAATCAGTGGGGGGGAGAGGAGAAAGAAGGTAGGGGTGTGTGTGTGGTTCAGTCCAGCTGGGTGTGTGGACGTTTCTGTTGCGGGATGGGAGAGATATAATGAAGGAGCTTAGGAAAGGCTATTGGGTAATGTTGGGGTGTTAAGGGAGTGTGCAAGGTGGGCTGTGTAAATGAGAAGGGATCTGTCCATGAAGGCTGACTGAGTTGAGAGGGTGAAGCTTCCATAGAGTATCATATTTTGAAAACCTAAATTGTTTGTGTGTGAGTGAGTGAGTGAGTGAGTGAAAAAGATTAACACCCCTGCATTTTTTCCCTCAGACATCCAATTGAAATACCACTGCCTTACTCAGCTGCACTGTTTTTGGATCCCAGTTGAAGACTGTATATCTTACAAAGTTGTACAACCTTAGAAGGGGGCATGGCTGTGAGGGGACATGGCTGTGACTGTCACAAAGGGACCCTGCACTTCTGAATTTGCCACTACACTACTGCTTAAATCTCTGTGGTTCTGGTGCTGTATTCTAGATGTGAGTGCTCATTTTTATTTTATTTATTTATTATGACATTTATATCCCACCTTTTTTCCTCTTGCAAGGAACCCAAGGCAGCTTACATGGCCCTCCTCCTCTCCATTTTATCCTCACAACAACCCTGTGAGGTAGGTTAGGCTGAAAGTCAGTGACTGGCCCAAAGTCACCCAGCAAGCTTCACAGCCAAGTGGGGACTAGAACCCGGATCTCCCAAGTCCCTGCCCAACATTCTGACTACTACACAACACTGCCTGTTCATTAGCCAAAGAATAAGATATATGACAAAATTAAACGGAATGTTCCAAATTGCAATATCATGAGGTTGCGGGTAGAAAGAGCTATCCTGGGGGAAAAGGCCATGTTTCATCTATCAGTCCTTCCCCTCACACATCCAGCTGCCTACTGCAGGCTTTCTTTGAAACAACAAACTGTGTGGCAAGCTACGTCGTTTCTAATCAGTCTCTTCCCCCCTCTGGAATTCTTTTATAAATATTGCTAATAGCTAAACACATTGCACAAATGTACAGCATGTTCTGCCTTTGCTGCCCTTGGAGAGTCATGGAAAGATGACAGTAATAATACACTGTAGCTCAGCTGTGTTGGCAGATCCCTACCGTGGGGCTACTGTTGCCATTTCAATGTACACTGAGACTCACCCCAGAAGACCTCCTCACATTTGCTGTAGTGGAATCTCACGAGAGAGAGAGAGAGAGAGAGAGAGATACAGGAGGGAGAGAAAAGAAATGCATCTCCGCAGAAGACAGGCAGGTTCTGACTGATGGAGGCAGTGTGATGTAGATAAATAGTAATTAGACTTGGATTTGAGAGGCTGAAGGCCTCCCCACACCATTGGCTTATGGTGCAATACATAGAATCACAGAATCACAGGATTGGAAGAGGCCTACAAGACCATCGAGCCAGTGTGGTGTAGTGGTGAGAATGTCGGACTGGGAGATGGGAGATCCGGGTTCTAGTCCTCACTCAGCCATGGAAGCTCACTGGGTGACTTTGGGCCAGTCACAGACTCTCAGCCCAACCCACCTCACAGGGTTGTTGTTGTGAGGACAAAATGGAGAGGAAGAGTATAATGTAAGCCGCCTTGGGTTCCTTGCAGAGGGGAAAAAAGGTGGGATATAAATGCAATAAATAAATAAAAAACCCTGCTCAATACAGGAAGCCTGATTCCCAGGTGGTCTCCCATCCAAGTACTAACCAGGGCTGACCCTGCTTAGCTTCCATGAACATTTCATTTATCCTTGTTGCACACAAGGCCACTTCAGCTGTACATGTTTAGACACACAGCTCAAATGCAATGTATGAATGTGACCAATGTGTGTAGCATACAGGGACCCTTGCCAGGGATTGGTAATCCCTCTTTAGCTGCTGCCCCGTCATGTGTAAATTGGCTCACGCACAAATATTCCCTCAATAGATATGCACACGTGTTCTTTGTGTGTTCTCCTGCTGGACAACTGCAGTGATCATATAGTGAATTTTTAATTAGCTGGAGGAAAACCAGAAAAGTTGGGGCAGAGTGGATCTTGCAGGGAAGGGTCAGTGCTGGTCCCAGGTTTCTGATGACCCTTGGGCAAGACACCCTCAATGGCCCCCCTCCCTCAGTGGGCATTTCTATATGAGGGTTTTATCCTTTATTGAGGCTTCTGCTCCTGGACTTTCAGGGATTAAGATTGGCTCCTTTACCAGGCTTAAATTGGTGAAGGGGGTGTGTGTTTTCTCTGCCTTTCTATATGTTTCATTATATGACCACTAGATGGTGTTGCAGTATAGCGGAATTGTGCAATTAAACAAGATTCTCATTCCACCATTTCTAGATAATACCAGACATTCCTTGTTAGGAAAAAGAACCCCGTGACAATGGTTGCAAAGCACAGAAGTGGCCCTGGGGAATGACAACGTCATGTAAAAGACTGCAAACTAATGTAAGTGAGGTATCACGAGTGCACAATAAAAGCTTTGTGTAGAAAGGCTCTGTGAATCTACCTTCTCATCCCTGTTGTCACCAGCTGCTATTGCTCCTCATTTTCTCTCTCATCATTGCCACCACTTGCTTGCCAGGCAGAGAGGCAGCAAACAAGCAGCAGGAGCATCCACTCCTTCTCACCACCACTTTTGTCTTCGCCCAGAGCAAGAGGCAGGCACACAAGCAGGTTGCAATAGTCAGGACGAAAAGCCACCGCAGGGTGCTCTTGCCAGTGGGCTCCTGCCTGCCAGGCTGTGGGCCCTCAGTAGGTGGCCAAGCATGCCTACCCTTGACACCAGCCCTGGAAAGGAGCTTCACACTCTGGGCACTACCAGAAAAAATATACCCCAGCTGCTGGGGGTACATGTAACAAGCCCTATTCAACTGACTAAGCAACAGGCATGTTCGTCCTGGAGGAGAGAGCCCTTAAGGCAAGGATGGCCAACACGCAGCCCTCCCAGCTGATTCTGTGCCCCCCACAGCCCTACTGCTGCTGCCGCTGCTGCCAAATTTGCTGGTGCAGTGTCAGTGAGAAAATGCCAGTTTCCCTTTAAAACACCCCCCACCCCCATTTTAAAGCAAAACTATGTTCCCAGAAGCATCAGGGAAGCAGAATTTTGCTTTAAAACAAGTTTTGCACTCCCTATGCACCCTGCTTCAAAGGGAAATGGTTTTTCCCTACCAGCACCACTTCACCACCAAATTTTGGCAGCAAATTCAGTGGTGTGGCCCCCCGTGGGTTCTGGGGAGAGGGAAATTGGCCCCTGGGAGTTGCCCCACCACTTGCATTCCTGCTCATTTAGAGTAAAATGAGCATGTATTTTCCAGCATCTTCACACCCTCAGACCACTTTGTCTGAACAGAGCACTTCGTCTGGACACCTTGTCTGCCTCTTGCCACAAAGCCTGCTAATTAGTTGTGCAAGTCCCTATCTATGCAAGCATGGATTATATGAATTGATGCTCTCAGTCAATGAGGGGAATGTATTTTTCATTTGTTCAAAATAGATTCAGTCATTAAACATTTGCACCAAAGACGTGCCCAAAGCTCTCATCCACAGCATGAACTCTGCAGAAAGGAAAGTAAGTCTCATGAAGGGTAACCCACATGCATAGATGTCAAGGGAAGGCGGTGGGGACACAGGCCTTTCAGATGTGGCTCGCATCAAGCAAAGGAAGAACGATCTTGAAAAAAAGGTGAACAGGAGGCAGCTAAGGAGAAAGAAGCACGTCACCTAATCATCATTTCAAGAACAAGGTCGGCACAAGGGAAGGGGGTTGTTGCCTACTTGCTATTCACAAGGAATCGTTCTACTGAACAGGGGCACCTTCACATTAGCATTTCTGTCATTGACTGTGATGATTTGTTCTAAGGAAGAAGAGGGCAAACACACACACACACACACACACAAGGTACTTGTATATCTCCCCATGTGTCATGCCTGGCTTAGGTCAGGCCAGAATGATGGATTCCTCCTCTTCAAACCAGGACTGAGACCTTCCAGAGCTGGGGAACCCAACCTGATGAAGGCTCATGCACCTGAAAAACCAGAGTAACAGAGCTAATTGTGAGTAGGGGCTCCTTAGAGTAAAGGCCCCTTAGAGAGTAGAAGTAAATGCTTGCAGATGGACCTGGCCAAGGTCCAGGAAACAAGACTGTGTAAGTCCTCAAATGAGGTCTGTTAGTAGCTGAACAACATGTTTTTCAGATGCTTGTGAACAATACTGGTTGACTCGCCTCCCATGCTGCTGATTTCTGGACGCTTGCTTTAGACAAACAACAACAGAGATTTTAAAAAGATTTTTGTAAAGCTGTAAAAGCAAGAGAGAGTTGCACTAATATTTGTAATTCCTGATGTGTTTTGAGAATAACATTTTGTCAAGAGAAACTGAAATAAATATAATACAAAACAGTCTTTTTAGCAGGTAGAAAAAAACAAAACCTCAGCTGAAGCCAAATTGGGTAGCTTTACCAAGTAGTTGGAGCAGATGAACCCTCAGATAATAAAGTCCTAGCTTCAGGCAGTATAAAATCCTCTTCCTCCAGTGTAGGGTCCTGCTGTAGAATGGCTAAATTTGGTATTCTCCAAGTCACAAAAACAAACAAATGCCAAAGGTAGCTGTGTTGACCTTTTTTGTTTTTAACCTAGTACAGTACCCAAAATTTTCTCCAGCTTGGTTAATATAAAGATTGCCTAGTTTCTCTTTGTAGTCCGCTTAAAGAGGCCTATGTGCTTTGTCCAGGATGGAAATGTGTCTGAGTAACAGCTTGATTTTGTATTTCCAAAATGGGGCATCCAACATTTTCCCCTTTCTTCTTCCTTAGGGTAGCTCCTGGTCTAACCTTGCAACCATCACATGGTCTGCAAAGCCTCATTTGAAAGTTTGCAGACCCCCCATCCCCCACTTCATCCTGGTACTTGGAACATGCAGACACCATGACTCTGGAAAGTATGAGACAAGAGAGAACTCGCCTCAAGATGCTGAAAAAATAGTTTTATTCTCTTCTTAAATAACATTTTTTTCAGCATCTTGAGACTAGTTCTGTCTTGGGGGTTCCCCCCTATTTTTATTGTGAGTTTTAACAAAACAA
The DNA here is from genome assembly GCF_057233095.1 of Heloderma suspectum. NCBI lineage: Eukaryota > Metazoa > Chordata > Lepidosauria > Squamata > Helodermatidae > Heloderma > Heloderma suspectum. Next base: position 392,358,291 of record NC_139458.1, read on the forward strand.
AACAAAACACAAAAAATAACAAAACCAAAAAAAACACAAACTGTTTTGTTAGACACCATGACTCCACCATCAATTCAAATTCTTATCCCCCCCCACAACCCCCCTCCTTTTGTAAAATCTTGCTTAATGAAAAGATCTAGAGATCTCCAAAGCTTGGACTTTTGGGGGTGATCTTTTGGTTGACCTAATAAAGTATTACATTAATATGCATCTTGTCGTGTTCTGGTCTGAGCCATGGGGCTCAGTACAAGGCAGCAACCATGTTAGACCTCTGTTAGTTCCCCTCTACTCAGCACTGGTTAGGCCTCATCTGGAGTACTGTGTCCAGTTCTGGGCACCACATTTTAAGAAGGATGCAGACAAAATGGAGAAGGTTCAGAGGACGGCAACAAAGATGATCAGGGGACTGGAAACAAAGCCCTATGAAGAGAGACTGAAAGAATTGGGCATGTGTAACCTTGAGAAGAGAAGAATGAGGGGAGATATGATAGCGCTCTTCAAGTACTTGAAAGGCTGTCATGGAGAGGAAGGCCAGGATCTCTTCTCGATCATCCCAGAGTGCAGGACACGGAATAATGGGCTCAAGTGACAGGAAGCCAGATTCCGGCTGAACATCAGGAAAAACTTCCTGACTGTTAGAGCAATACAACAATGGAACCAATTACCCAGGGAGGTGGTGGGCTCTCCCACACTGGAGGTGGTCAAGATGAGGCTGGACAGCCATCTGTCGGGGATACTCTGACTTGGATTCTTGCATTAAGCAGGGGGTTGGACTCGATAGCCTTGTAGGCTTCCAACCTTACTATTCTATGATTCTAGACAAGGCGGACCAGAAGTTGCAGCACCAAGGAGAGCTCCTAGGGAGCAACTTGCTCTGATAAGTTCTGAGGCCAAACAGAAGCCAGAGTGAAGCAGAACCGCACAACAATGGAAAGAAGAGGGACAGTGTGCGGATTTCTGTATTGTCATATGGAGCCTCACAAACTGTCATGGCAACTGGTCATAAGGAAGACCCTACATGGGAATATTTTGAAGATATTCTGTCTATAGGTAATGTCCTGCTATGGCTGGGTCAAATTCAGCCCAGGGGCAAACTATAGGGCAAATCCAGTCACCAAATTCAGATGGCAGGCAGAGATCAGAAGCACAGTACTGCTGTTAATAGCAGTCCAAAAGCACAGTCTGAGGTGAAACCAGCCAAGCGGTCCAAATCAAGCACAATCCAAGGCACATGGTCTTATCTGGAGTCTAGCAGTCAGCAGCATGAGAGATCAGGACAAAGAAGAAGCACAGTCAGGAGAACTAGTTTGCAAGGTACCAGGAGCGGAAAAAAAGGTGTTGTTCCAGCAACCAGCAGGTCTCAACTGAGAGCTTATACCAGGAGTGGGCAACTTGTGACCCTCCAGAAGTTTTGGTCTGCAACTCCCAGCAGTCTTAGCCAGCAAAGCCAATGGTGAAGAATGATGGGTGTTGTAGGCCAAAGCATCTGGAGGGCCATAAGTTGCTCTTCCTGCCTTATATAGTCAAGTCTCCCAGCCCAAATTCAGTTACAGCTGCAAACCATTAGTCCTGGCTTCAGAGTTTCCCTACTCCTAAGAAGGCCCTTACGCTTAAGTTGACCTTTACCTTTGAGGAGCCTGGTTGCTGTGGATCTTGAGGTGCGTGCTTCACCTCCGAGTGGCAGCCTGTGCCTCCAACTTCTGATGCTGGGGTGCTCTAGGGTGGTGTGGATGCTCAGCCTCCTCTGACTCCATAACTGAGATACAGCCCTCAGGAGCCCCACCCAGGGGTTCCTGAGGGACCATCATTGCTGAAGGGCCTGATGTAGGTGCCCCACAGCTGCTGGAGATGCCTGGGGCATTATTAGAGTCAGGGGTCTGCAATGTCAGGGTCTTTGTCTGAAGTCATCCTGGCCCAGGTCTCGGTCAGGCATGACAGGTTAAAAAAAAAGTGGGCGGGGGGAGCATGAAAAATGTATATAGTGCAACAAAAAGATGCAAGGTCTGGTTGCAAGAATGAAACAACCGTGTAGAAATTAAAACTCTACTAAGTTGTAAATTGACCTGATCTGGAGGTCATATTTGCAGCATTGTTTAGGAAACAATTGTTTAGGAAATACATGAAGACATGCCAGTGGGAAACTTGATTTAAATCAACTTGTTGTTGTTGTTGCTGATTTGTGTCATGATTTAAATCACTGATTTCAATTGCCTCCGTTTAAATGAATCCACCCTGATTCCAAGTGTGGTTCCACTGTAGATTTGTATAAGGGCATTACATACGCATAGACAAACCACACTGTTTCCAGTCCAGTTTCATATATGTTCATTCAATGGTTCATTCTCTCCCATTTTCACATTTATCTGCATAACTTGTATTAAAATGCATATTTTGGAATGTATTTTCTGAAAAGCACACATTTTTATAAATACACATTTCTAAATTTAGTTTTAACACATTTTTGGTACATTTTTTGAGCTGTGTCGAAATTCAATGAAGTTCAAAACCTGAAGGATAATTATCAGGGCCGGTCCTACCATTAGGCAAAGTGAGGAGGCTGCCTCAAGCAGTAGATTTTGGGTGTGATGAAAGGACGGCAAATTGTTAGTTATTTTCCTCCTCCTCCCCCTCCCCCTCCTCTCCCCCCTTCCTCCTCCTCCTCCTCCTCCTCCTCCTTCTTCTTCGATGATGATTATATTTGAAGGGGAGAGGTACTTGTGGTATTTTCTTTCTCAGGTGTTAAAATAACCTGGCTGGCATTGGTACTATCCACTTTGGGGAGTGAGGGCGCCATTCCTGCTTTGCCTCAGGCAGCAAAATATTTTGGACTGATAATTATGTTCCAATCCACACATTAGTTCAGGAGCTTCAGGTTCATGCAGTTCGCCTCAGAATTTGCAAAAATGGAATTCCTTGAACAACTCTAATTACAATGTTGGCACTTCCATTTTCAGTCCCTTTCCTGACGATGCCTATAGTGGAATTCACCTTTTGTACAGCTGCCACAGGCTGAGTCGACATTTTCATTCAGCCATCCTCCGTGTGGCCCAAAGGAAGGATTTTCACACAGATGTGAGTCCCAGTGATTCTCTGTTTTGAACTGAAACCCTGCTCAATATGCTAGGCTAGCTTGGTTTCATTGGAAGGCACATCTTCACTGGTATCTCCCTTGCATTTGAAAAATATTTGGAACACAGACTTGCTACTTAAAACAAACATTTCAATAGACCTGGGGTGTCAAATCTCTTTCAGCCCAAGGGCTGTATTCAATTTCAGATAAGCTCGGGGGGGGGGGGGATGCATGCCAGTGGTGGGTGAGGCCAAAGATGAAAGGACGGTAAGGCAAAATAGGCAGATCCAAAAATACCAGCATATTTTAGCTGAAAGGTCTTACTGAACATAAGAACATAGGAAGAGCCATGCTGGATCAGACCAAGGACCATCAAGACCAGCATTCTGTTCACACAGTGGCTGAACAGCTGTCAACCAGGAATCCACCAACAGGGAATGAGTGCAACAGCACCCTCCCACCCATGTTCCCCAGCAACTGGTGTATAGGCTCACTGCCTCTAGGACTGGAGGCAGCACATAGCTATCAAGACTAGTAGACAATGATCACCTTCTCCTCCAGGAATTTGTCCAATCCCCTTTTAAAGCCATCCAAATTGGTGGCCATCACTACATCCTGTGGTAGCGAATTCCATAGTTCAACTATGCACTGTGTGAAGAAGTACTTTTTATCTGTCCTAAATCTCCCACCAATCAGCTTCATGGGATGACCCCGGGTTCTAGTATTTTGAGAGAGGGAGAAAAATATCTCCCTATCCACATTCTCCACACCATGCATAATTTTGTACACCTCTATCATGTCTCCCCTTACCCTTCTTTTTTCCAAGCTAAACAATCTCAGCTGTTGTAACCTTCCTGCACAGGGGAGATGCTCTAGCCCCTTGATCATTTTAATTGCCCTTTTCTGCACTTTTTCCAGCTGTACAATATCTTTTTTTAGGTGTGGTGACCAGATCTGTATACAGTATTCTAAGTGTGGTTGCACCACAGATTTGTATAGGGGCAGTATGATATTGGCAGTTTTATTCTCAATTCCTTTCCTAATTATGCCTAACATGGAGTTTGCCTTTTTTACAGCGGCCACACACTGGGTTGACATTTTCATCGAGCTGTCCACCACAGTAACTAAGGCTAAGGAGAGGCATTTCAGCCTCTTGGAATGGGGGGAAAAACTGTACAAAAGCTGAAAAACCACTAAACAATTGGTGGTTGGAGGAAAGGGTGTGTGGCCATATGGGGAACCCCAGCAGATTGGGAACCCAGGCAGGCCAGATTTGGCCCAAGGGCCTGAAGTTCAACACCCCTCCCATCAATGGTGCTAAAATGTAAAGGTGTATCTGGGAGTGGGGGGAATTTGTATTTGTAGAAATATAATTTGTCAGGAGTGATCTGTTAAATGTCTGAAGCATAGGTTAGAAGCATGAAAGGTTAGGCTGTTGGAAGTGGTGCTCCAACCCATTTTTAAAAGGAGTTGGCCTGTTGATGCAATATTGGTAAGTAGACAGAGGAAGTGGAAGTGGAAAGGCCTTTTTTCATATATTGTGTTGATTGTGTGGTTAGATTTTAATTGGATCATCTGGTTGACTTGGATTGCTTTCAGGAGCTTTAGATGTTGCTTGATATTTTAAAGGACTGTAAGAGCACTTCGAGACAGCTGCTTCCCCCGCGATGGTGGAGCTAAACAGGAAGAGAGGGGGATGTACCTCTAATCCATAATCCAATTGATTTCAATGGGTCTCCTATAGGTAAGTCTGGAATCAACCCTATGCTTTGCACTCCAATTGATGTTTCACCTCTGTTGATTCTTCTAGTTCATTTGGACAACTAGTTATAAGCACAGATAGGGATGTACAAAAGTCACTTACCTTTCCGCAGATTATGTTGATGGTGGGGGGGAGGCGTTCCATCCCTCCCCCTGGAATCCTTGATGGGGGGGAGGCAATCAGTTCCTCCCCCCCGGAATCCTCGAACGGCCGGCTGTGCTCCGCGGCAGCTCTGCGGAGCAGCCGGCCAGGCCCAGCCAGGCCAGAGCCATCCGCAGCCGGATTTCCGGCCGCGGAGGGCTCTGGGTAAAAAAAACAAAAACAAAACCGCGTATGGAAATGGCGGTGGCTATGGCCGCCGCCATTTGCGTTCCTTATTTTTGGCCGTCTTAATCCATTTGCGTTCCTTATTTTTGGCCATCTTAGTCTACGTAAATATTTACGTAGACTATGACAGTGAAAATAAAGGGGAACGCAAATAGCGTAGCGTGCGCTATTTGCGTCCCTTTTTGATTCACTATTTTAGCCTACGTAAATATTTACGTAGGCTAAAACGGCGAATCAAAAAGGGATGCAAATAGCGCCCGCTACGCTATTTGTGTTCCCCTTTATTTTCGCTGTCATAGTCTACGTAAATATTTACGTAGACTAAGATGGCCAAAAATAAGGAACGCAAATGGCGGCGGCCGTAGCCGCCGCCATTTGCGTACGCAGTTGTTGTTTTTTTAAACCCAGCCATGATAGGCTATGTAAATCTTTACGTAGCCTATCACGTCGTTGTTGTTGTTTTTTTACACAAGACTGCAAATGGCGGCGGCGGCAGCAGCCAGTCGGAAGACCAGCCACCGCCGCTGCCGCAGCGGCCACTGCTGCCGCCGCCTGCAAGATCTGCCCCAGGTAAGTCTTGTCCCGGGGGGGATCCGCAGGGGGGGGTGGCGGGGGGGTGGCAGGCCATTCCGCCACGTAGTTCGGGGAGCCGAATGCACTGGCATTCGGCCTCACCAAGATACGTGGCGGAATTCTCTGCCATCCCTAAGCACAGGGTTGACTCCAGACTTATGTACAGTAGACCCATTGAAATCAATGGGATTTCAGTTAATGGGTCCACCCGAAGTACAACTAAGTCTGGACCAAGCCCATAGGAATTGCCACTGCCCCTTATTGGATTAAAGGTGCCCGACCAGCTTATTTGACACTCCTGGCCCTCACAGAGTGTCCATGTAGAGAAGACTTAACTAAAGATAAATGAGGCACTGATTATCCTACCCCTGAGAAAGTAACTTGTACCTCATCTTCATCAGAATTCTCTGCTGCACACTGGAAGGCCCAAGGGCTGCAGGTTGTGACACCAGATAGGGGAAAGCGGATTTTTAGGGCATTTATGCAGTGGAGGCTGGTGGCTCCAATTTGGGTGGGGCTGTAATTCCATTCTGGGTTTTAGTCAGAACCAGCCAGAACTCTTAAGAAGCTACCTAAGCTGCTGAATCCTATCCTCCCCCTCCCAAAACACATGTAAAGAGTTGATCATAATCCCACAAAGAAGCCAGAAGAAGAAGCCTTGGTAAACTTGTGGGTTAAAAGCTTTGTGTAGAAAAGCCCTTAGACTTGGACTCTAGTGCTAAAACACTGAGGCAGCCAGAGGCAGAAAGGAGATTCCCTTTCACGTACAGCCCACACAGTAGCCAGAGGTGATAGCAATAAGAATGGATGAACTTTCTGAGGCTTCAGAGGCCTTTTTTAACTCACCACCTATTGATTTTGCTGGAATCCTAGCAGCCTCTGTCTCTATACCTAATAACAGCTGATACCCCAGGAAACCAGCAAAGGAAACTTTCAGATCACTTGCATAGAAAGCAGAACCTCAGAGCTGTGTGTAATTTGCCTCTAGACAAATCTTAATTCTGAGCAGAGGAAGCCATGGAAGCTCAAACTGTATTACACAAGTCATGAAAACTGTATTCAGATATTTGCATCTCTAATCTGAGCCCAATATTTGCATACAGAATCTTGGGATGATTCAATCCCTATCAGAAGTGCAAGTGAGCTGGACCATACAGTAGGAGGAGGCGCTGTGAAGCAGAGGGGTAAGAAAGAAGGAATGGCTCATCCTCTTATCTTGTTCCTCCAGACCCAGCAAAGACACCTCCGGTTGACAGATGTTGGAGGGCTCTGCAATGGAATCAACTGAGTTCGGATTTCTGTGAATCTGACCCACAGATTCTATAGCTGACCAGCTTTTCCTGAGTCATGGGGATTCTGCGAACTTGCAGAGCAGGTTGGTGTTTTTTTTTACTTTCCAGGATTTTATGCAAATTTAGTCGTAAGAATACATAAAATAAAAAACACAGGGTGAAAATGTGCATTTTCCCCATAGTCTAAAGCATGAAAATGCACATTTGGGAGGGGGGGTTGCACATTTTGGGGAGGATTTGTGCATCGCAAGTGCAAATTTGCTCAAATTTGGGAAACTGGACAAAAAAATCTGATTCCATCAATGAGCAGATGATGGTCTGAAAGGCACCTGGCTATCTATGAAATGCAGACAGAATGGATTTTACAAAATCAATACATCCCTACTGCAGAATGAGCAACAAGTACATCATTATGTGCTCCCCACTTCCCTGAGCCATGAGAAGCTCCCAAGGCAGCTCTACGCAATGGCTTCGCTTTGTTTGGTAGAGAGATCACTGCAGGCTTGTGGGTTTCTAATATTAGATCTATATACAAATACACAGGTAGATAATAGGTGGAGGTATGGATGGATAAATCTGTCCATTTCAGTTTCCCATTTTCCAATATTAAGTTCAGTTTGTCCTGAACTTTTGAGAATTTTTTGTTTAAGTACACATGAAAAGTTGTACACGTTCTTGTGCACATTTATCCTAATACATTCATCTTTGTAAACAGTTTTGCCTAGTACACATCCTTTTGCAAGTCATTTCCCTAATATAGTGATTTTTAAATATTGTTTTCACAAATATATGCATTGTGATGTGCCCTTTCCCCAAATATATGCATTTATGTGCACATTTTTTAAAAGTGGAGAACAGAGAAGTGCAAATTAACTGGGTTTCGGTTAGAGTTCAAAAATTTGAGCTCGGTTCAAAAATTTGAAATTGGATAAGTTGAATGAATTTCTCCCTCATCCCCAGTTGGATGCAAACAGCATAAGAACCCCAGGTCAGATCCCCAGAGAGAAGTACTTGTGCCTTCGGTAGCCCTCAGAGCCTGCAGCCAGCTCTCACCTCTCTCTTCCTTTCCCTGTTTCTGTCCCTGTCTCATTTTGTGCCTGCCTCTGCCTTCCAAGCTGCAATCCCACCCCCACAGAGACACACCTTAGCCCGCTCCCCTTAGCCTGCATGCAGGGAAGAGAAGTCATCTTTCTAAGCATCTCCTTATATTCCATGGTTGTTGTTGTTCAGTCGTTCAGTCGTGTCCGACTCTTCGTGACCCCATGGACCATAGCACGCCAGGCCTTCCTGTCCTGCGCTCTCTCCCAGAGCATGCTCAAGTTCATATTCATTGCATCGGTGATGCTATCTAGCCATCTCATCCTCTGCCGTCCCCTTCTCCTTTTGCCTTCAGTCTTTCCCAGCATCAGGGTCTTTTCCAGAGAGTTTTCTCTTCGCATTAGGTGGCCAAAATATTTGAGCTTCAGCTTCAGGATCTGTCCTTCCAATGAGCAGTCAGGGTTGATTTCCTTTAGGATTGGCTGATTTGACCTCCTTGCAGTCCAGGGGACTCGTAAGAGTCTTCTCCAGCACCACAGTTTGAAAGCATCAATTCTTCAGTGCTCAGCCTTCCTTATAGTCCAGCTCTCACAGCCATACATTACTACTGGGAAAACCATAGCTTTGATTCTGCGGACCTTTGTCAGCAAGGTGATGTCTCTGCTTCTTACTATGCTGTCTAGGTTTGCCATAGCTTTCCTCCCAAGGAGCAAGCGTCTTTTAATTTCATGGCTACAGTCACCGTCTGCGGTGATCTTGGAGCCCAAGAAAGTAAACTCTGTCACTGTTTCCATTTCTTCCCCTTCTATATGCCAGGAAGTGATGGGGCCAGATGCCATGATCTTCGTTTTTTTAATGTTGAGTTTCAAACCAGCTTTTGCACTCTCCTCTTTCACCCTCAACAAGAGGCTCTTTAGATCCTCTTCACTTTCTGCCATTAGGGTGGTATCATCTGCATATCGGAGGTTGATGATAATTCTCCCGGCAATCTTAATTCCGACCTCTGATTCATCTAACCCGGCATTTTTCATGATGTACTCTGCATATAAGTTAAATAAGCAGGGTGACAATATGCAGCCTTGTCGTACTCCTTTCCAATTTTGAACCACTCGGTTGTTCCATGTCTGGTTCTTACTGTTGCTTCTTGACCCTCGTACAGGTTTCTCAGGAGACAGGTAAGGTGGTCTGGTACTCCCATCACTTTCAGAATTTGCCACAGTTTGTTGTGATCCACACAATCAAAGGCTTTAGCATAGTCAATAAAGCAGAAATAGACGTTTTTCTGGAATTCTCTTGCTTTCTCCATGATGCAGCGAATGTTGGCGATTTGATCTCTAGTTCCTCTGCCTCTTCGAAACCCAGCTTGTACTTCTGGTAGTTCTCGGTTCGCATACTGCTGAAGCCTAGCTTGTAGGATTTTGAGCATCACCTTGCTGGCATGTGAAATGAATGCAATTGTGCGATAGTTTGAACACTCTTTGGCGTTGCCCTTCATTGGAATTGGAATGTAAACTGACCTTTTCCAGTCTTGCAGCCATTGTTGAGTGTGCCAAATTTGTTGGCATATTGAATGCAGCACTTTAACAGCATCATCTTTTAGGATTTTAAATAGCTCAGCTGGAAGACTGTCATCTCCGCTAGCTTTGTTGTTAGTAATGCTTCCTAAGGCCCACTTGACTTCACTCTCGAGGATGTCCGGCTCAAGTTCAGTGACCGCACTATCATGGCTATCAGGGACATTCAGATCTTTCCTGTATAGTTCTTCTGTGTATTCTTTCCACCTCTTCTTAATCTCATCGGCTTCTGTTAGGTCCCTGCCTTCTTTGTCCTTTATCATGCCCGTCTTTGCACAAAACGTTCCCTTGAGATCTCCGATTTTCTTGAGGAGATCTCTAGTCTTTCCCATTCTGTTGTTTTCCTCCATTTCTTTGCATTGTTCATTTAAGAAGGCCTTCTTGTCTCTCCTTGCGATTCTCTGGAACTCTGCATTCAGTTGGATATATCTTCCCCTTTCTCCCTTGCTTTTCGCTTCCCTTCTTTCCTCAGCTACTTGTAAAGCCTTATCAAACAGCCACTTTGCTTTCTTGCATTTCTTTTTCTTTGGGATGGATTGAGTTGCTGCCTCCTGAACAATGTTACAGACCTCCATAGTTCCTCAGGCACTCTGTCTATCAGGTCTAATCCCTGAAATTTATTCCTCACCTCTACTGTATATTCATAAGGGATATGATTAGGTCATACCTGAATGGTTTAGTGGTTTTCCCTACATTCTTCAATTTCAGCTGAAATTTTGCAACAAGAAGCTCATGATCTGAGCCACAGTCAGCTCCAGGTCTTGTTTTTACTGACTGTATAGAGCTTCTCCATCTTTGGCTGCAAAGGACATAATCAATCTGATTTCGATATTGACCATCTGGTGATGTCCATGTGTAGAGTCGTCTCTTGTGCTGTTGGAAAAGAGTGTTTGCTATGATCAGGGTGTTCTCTTGGCAAAACTCTATTAGCCTTTGTCCTGCTTCATTTTGTACACCAAGGCCATGCCTGCCTGTTATCCCGGTGATTTCTTGACTTCCTACTTTAGCATTCCAATCTCCTATGATGAAGAGGACATCTTTTTTTGGTGTTAGTTCTAGAAGGTGTTGTAGGTCTTCATAGAACCGATCAACCTCAGCTTCTACAGCCTCAGTGGTTGGGGCATAGACTTGAATTACTGTGATGTTGAATGGTTTGCCTTGGATTCGTACTGAGATCATTCTATCATTTTTAAGATTGTACCCCAGTACTGCTTTTCCCACCCTTTTGTTGACTATGAGTGCTACTCCATTTCTTCTAAGGGATTCTTGCCCACAATAGTAGATATGATGGTCACCTGAATAAAATTCGCCCATGCCTGTCCATTTTAGTTCACTGATTCCCAAGATGTTGATGTTCAATCTTGCCATCTCATGTTTGACCACCTCCAGCTTACCTTGATTCATTGATCTGACATTCCAGGTTCCTAAACAATATTGTTCTTTACAGCATCGGATTTTCTTTTCACCACCAGACACATCCACAGCTGAGTGTCCTTTCGGGTTTGGCCCAGCCGCTTCACTCTTTCTGGCGCTACTTGGAAATACCCTCTGCTCTTCCCCAGTAGCATATTGGACACCTTCCGACCTGAGGGGCTCATCTTCCGGCGTCATCTCTTTTAGCCTTGTGATACGTTCCATGGGGTTTTCTTGGCAAGAATACTGGAGTGGGTTGCCATTTCCTTCTCCAGTGGACCACATTTTGTCAGAACTCTCTGCCATGACCTGTCCGTCTTGGGTGGCCCTGCACGGCATAGCTTATGGCTTCACTGAGTTACGCAAGCCCCTTCGCCACAACAAGGCAGCGATCCATGAAGGGGATATTCCATGGATCTTGTAACAAATCAGCTCCCATAAAGAGGCATTCATTGACCATTAAGGAAATTTAGCCAGTGTGCCATTCCGTAGTCCCCTTGGGCTCACAGGGGCAGTTGATAGCAAGGCCAAGGCAGGGAGGCAGATCAAGGCAGGAAGATAGTAGGACCTCGGATAGCTCCAAGTGGGTCCTGCTGGCTGGAACTCTCTCCTACTACAACAATATGAGGCTGTTGTCTCAGCAGGAGTTAAAGCCAACTGAAGCCTGATGTAGGCTAACAAGACCTGGAGGAGCTGACTAGACAGTTAACAAGCCCTTGCCTGATTTTGTAGCCTGAGGCTGCAGTGAGGCTGGGGAGACTGAACAATTGCTGGGGACTCATCATCTGAGTATGATGGCAGGTCTGTGTCCTCTGGCCAGGAGGCCCTGAATAAGGCACCGACTGCCCTCAAGGAGGTAGTCTGTGCCTTGTCCTCTTTAGAAGCCTCTGCTGCACACTGGAAGTATGGACAAATGCTCTGGACAAATGCTCTTTATACAAATGCTCTTTTGTCCAAACACCTGGCTCAATCACAGCAATCAAATAACAAATGCATGACACTCTGGTTCTAGAGTGTGAAAGACCATAGCTAAAGAAAAACACATAACCCCAGAAGCCTAGTAAGGACCCAAGAGTGTGTGGCAGGAGGGATCTTTCCCCTGCCTGGCAATCCCTTGTGCATATGTGAACTCTGGGGAACATGGTGGCAAATAATTGGAAACACAAGAAGTACCACTGGAAAATGTGGTTTCTTTTTGCCCTAAGGCATCAAAATCCACACCGGGAAGCTGGCTGGGCAAACTGTTCATTCTTTGTGCCTGTTGTCATCCCTGTCAGCTAGCAAAGGTCTGTGGCTCAGTGGCAGAGCACATGCTTTGCATACAAAACATCCCAGGTTCAAACCCCAGCAGCATCTTCAAGTAGGGCTGGGAGAGACCCTATTTGAAAACCTGGAGAGCGGCTGCCAGTCAGTGTAGACAATACAGTGCTAGATGGACCAGTGATCTATAATCAACACAAATAGTATTTTCAGCCATCAGATGAAAAGATGCTAAATGGCTTGGAACCTGGGTACCTCACCAACTGCCTTCTTCCATGTAAGAACGTACAAAGAGCCCTGCTGGATCAGACCAAGGGTCCATCTAGTCCAGCATTCTGTTCACGCATTGGTTAACCAGCTGCCCACAGGAAACCCACAAGCAGGACATGAGTGCAACAGCACCCTCTCACCCATGTTCCCCAGCAACTGGTATACATAGGCATACTACCTCTGTTACTGGAGGTAGCATATAGCCATCAGGACAAGTAGCCATGGATAGCCTTCTCCTCCAGGAATTTGTCCAATCCCCTTTTGAAGCCATTCACCACCAATTTGGATGGCTTTCTCAGGTTCTTCTCAGTGGTGGCACTTACTTTGTAGGATGGCCACTTACATATTGCCCCAAAGAGGACTCATACTTGCATAAAACGTGCATATGCTGATTTATATCTATAGATGCTGGGTGGGCAACAGAGATACCAGAGGCATGTTTCTCTGAGCCTAAGCATTGCCTGCTGAAACCAGTACTGGCTCAAGGCTCACCTCAGAGGGATTTTAATGTGGGTGTTTCAAATCCCAAGGAACAAAAATGGCTTTGAAATCAGGTTGTTCTGCTTCATCAAGAAAATCCTTGGGGCATCTGGGTTTTTCCCCAGCAGGTGTTGTATGAGTCAGAATTTCCTTTGTAAGTTGATGTAGAAAATTCTGAGCCTGACATTAAATATTCCCTTTTTTTAAAAAAAGAAAAAAAGCTGGATTTGACTGATGACAGTCAATTAGAGCCTCTTGCCGGAAAAAAATGTCTATTAAATAAATCAGTGACATTTCCTTTTGTTGAAAGTGGGTGTTTCCAAGACTCTGTGATAAAGGCTAACAGACAGTAATCTAAGAATAAAAAGAATTGGGCCTTATGTAATTCTCTTCCTGTGTATTTAGCAAAAATTGTTTCACCTTTTGGTTGAATAACAGTATTAGACTTCACCTCACCTAGAAACTGTGCTGTAAAGTGGAGGGGTCTGGGCCAAGTCTAAAGATATACTCCCCCAGGATCAGTGTTTCCACAGCATTCTGTTCATTCATATGCATAGTTTTGCAATCACTTGTCATGACAGTTGCCTGATCGCCTATTGGGTAGATGTGCATAGAGCTCCTCCATGTGAGTGGATCTTGGCCCAGTCAGGATCCCCACATGTGGAAGAACTGTCTGCACATACATCAGCACATGCGTAGAGCCCCTTTTCATGCATGCTGAACACAGAGACAGTGGGAAGGGGATGAGGCTCTCCTGCATGGCCCTATAAACCCCATCATACAATTTTTGAAACCCCCTATACATCATGATGTGTATATAGCTTTAAAAGGGGATGCAACTGCCCACATTCTGTTCCCAGCTACATCTCTTGCTGCATTCATACCCTGTTAGCCATGTTGTGAGGGGTGTTCATACGATCCTTCCCCATATTCACAACATGTGACCAGGGAGTGGGATGGAGCCCGCTACCCAGACTGCAATGCTGATGCACCTGCTGCCCATGCGCCTTCTGGCAGCCAGGCAATCAGCATTAATGAGAAAGCAATATACCAGGGGTGCCGAACCTCTGGCCTGGGGGCCAAATCCAGCCTTTTGGAGATCTCAACCTGGCCCTCTGGGCTTCCCCAGGAGGTCTCACCCCTTTCCCGCAAACACCAGTCATTTAGTGCAGCGTCCCCAATGTGACACCTGCAGGTGCCATGGGTATTCTTATTCTTATTATCATTTTTATATCACCCAATAGCCGAAGCTCTCTGGGCTGTTCACAACAATTCACAAGACAATAAAATACAGCATAAAAAATTAAATATACAGAAGTTAAAACAATTTAGACAGCTTAAAACAGTGTCAATACAACACTAGACCTCTTTAGACTATTGGCATAAATGCCCCATCATATGCCATTAAATGCCTGGGAGTAGAGGACAGTCTTAACCCGGCACTGAAAAGATGAGAATGTTGGTGCCAGGCGGGCCTCAGTGGGGAGCTCATTCCATGATTGGGGGGCCATCACTGAGAAGGCCCTCTCCCTTGTTGCAACTCTCCAAGCCTCCCTTGGAGGAGGCACTCAGAGGAAGGCCTCAGGTATGACCCCATATCCTCCCTCCCAGGGACATACTCAGGCCTTCAGAAAACCAGGCAGAGGACAGGGTGCAGGTCCTACAGGGCTCACAGCTGGATGGTGTCTGGCACCTCCAGGAGCAGGAGCAGCATTTATAGGTGGAGTCAGGTTGGGGTCATACTTAGAGGAGACTCCTTGAAGTGACTGGGACTTAAGGTAGTCATGACTAACTTAATTTCAGTGGGTCTACTCTAAGTAGCACTAACATTGGATATTACCCCATGGTGCTCACAGGGACCGCTAACAGTGCCCATGAAGCTTTTCATGCCCTACCCTCTTCAAAAAAATATTTTTTAATATAAAAACCTTGAAAAACATTAGGGTGCCAGGTTCTCATTCCTGTTCCTGATTTGCTGTTTAGTGGGCAGCAGGAGGAGGATAGACTTGCTTCCTGGCCCCACCCAAGCTTCTTCCGTTCACTCAGACCTCTCCCCTTTGTTCTGTCTCTCCACTCCCAGCTATTGCTCTCCACCCAACCCCTTTCCTCCCTCCTTCTCCTCCCCTCCCCATCCCTAGCCTTCTTCTTTCTCTCCTTTCCTAGACCCTAGCCTTGCTTTTTATCTCCCACTTGTCTCTCGATCTTGCTATTTTCCCCTCACTCCCTTCTAGCCTCACAATTTCTCCACACACACACACACACACACATACTTTTTTGACTAGCCAGCCCCTCATGGCAGCCATTATTTGACTAGCCACATCCTCCATTGGAGCCATTTTGTGGTGGCGCCCACAGCAGTTTCTCCAATTTCCAAATGTGCCCATGAGTCCCAAAAGCTTGCGGGGGGTGGGGGCGGGTGCTGGTTTAGTTGTTTCCCAGATTTTGTGTAATTTGCCCTCCCATTCTAAAAGGCTGAAATGCTCCTCCTAAGGCCTAGTTACCAGCAGTAAAAGCCTCAAGCTAAAATATGCTGGTATTTTGGTTCTAGATCCTTTTGCCTTGGGCCCCACCCTCCAGTGGAATGTGGCCCCCAAGAGCTTCTCTGAAATGGAATTCAGCCCTCAGGCTGAAAGGTTCTGCACTCCTGCAGTATACATATGTAGTGCCCTATCTCATGGATGTCACATGTGCAATTGTTAAGACATTATCATTGGGGGCATGGCCAGTGGGTACAGCCCCACTTTCCCACATACATTTGATATATGCATGGAGAGGGTACCTGCACACGCACACACCTCTAGAATTTTATGGTGAATAATAAAATTACCCATATGAATCCTTAGTCCACAAATATCAGAGAAACTACTATGTTTTGTGTTTTCTTCTCAGTAAGGAGGATCCAGAAAGAAGGTTTGAATGTAAACAGAACTTCACTTTATTTCTAAATCCTAAATTTCTACCTGTCTTTCCCCCCTCATATCTTCCTTCCTCTCCTTTCTCTCTCTTCTGTCCTTCTTTCTCCCTCCTGCTGGGACCCTCTCGGGACTTCTTAATAACTCAAAACAAAGAAGTGCATACAATGATTACAATACAACAGCATGGTTTATCCTCAGAACTCCTCCCAAAAGGTAGATCAATATTATTATGTCCATACTTCAGCAAGCAGGAGAGGGAGGCTGAGAAAAAGGCGACCTTCCTCACTTGGTTCACACTGGTATCCCCGGTCTACAGCATCTTGCTTCTGACCCACCTCATATCTTTGGATAAGTAAAGAAAAGAAAAAAAAGCAAACAAAAGAAGGAGGGGGGGGGAGCTGAAGTATCTGCCAGAGCCAGAGGGTGACATTTTAACATAATACCAACAGCCTCCCACTACTGGCAAGAAATCTAAATGCCAGAAAGAAGCAGGCCAAGACAGAGTCCTTCCTATGTCCAGTAATACTTGTGCGACATCCTTTTTTCCCCGACAGCATTTTTTATTGAAAAAACCCACAAAACTATATTTTACAACATGGGTCGGTATGGGGAGGGGAGACATATGGCTGAATATGGTCAGAAAATTTCTTATTCCAAAAGTAAACAAACATTTTACTTCTGTTCTCTTTTTGGCAAGTGAGGTATGGCAGGTGGCTTTGAGTGAAAGGCCCTTTCAGTAGTGGCACCCTGGTTTTCGAAAAAAATCCCCCCCTAGAGTGCCAGCTGCAGTGTCTCTTCAGTGCCTGTCAAAGACCCGTTTCATTTTCCCAAGCCTTTTAAATCCTGGAGTTCAGCATTTCCCAACCTGGTGCCCTCCAAATGTGTTGGATTACAACTCCCACAATCCTCAACCAGCATGGTCAAGTTGTAGTCCAACACATCTGGAGGGCACCAGGTTGGGAAAGGCTGACGTGCCTTTAGTTAAACATGGTTTTAGCTCTGATGAGCTTCCTAATTCTTTGCTCTCCACTTTCTTTCATAGAATCATAGAATAGTAGGGTTGGAAGGGGCCTACAAGGCCATCGAGTCCAACCCCTTTGATATGCCTTGATCTTCTCCGGTGTTGTTTCAGTGCTGTTTTATTTTATTGTATTGTTATATTTTTAACTTCTTTTTAAACCTGTGAGCTGCTCAGACAACTTTGCTGGTGGGAGGCCTATAAATAATGTAAGTAAATAAATAAATAAACCTGGAGAGCTATAAACTATCTTTGAAAATCAATATAGCACTGCAACTGCGAGGGGTACTTTATTGCTTTGAAAAAAGAGCAGTTTGAAGGCTCCTTCAACATATATTTGCCAATAAGCCTTCAAAGAACAATAGCAAAGATAATGAATATTTGACTGAAGGGACTTTCAGTGTTCAGCATTGACAGTGTTCAGCATTGTGTTGTTTTTCTTTATCCACATTGGCTTTGTCTTTTAACTTAAAAGCTTACATGTCTCACCAGCAGGTCTGCTAAGGCATTTCATCTTAATCTGACATGTGTGTTTTTCACATTCCATGCAACTGATGGTTTCTGAACCAAACAACGAGAAGCACGCCGACTGCTATATCCAAAAGCTTGTCAATGGGAGCCAACAGATGCAAATGATGCTGTCTCACAGCCTCAGCTCTTGCCAACCGTAATTTGTTGCACTTTTAATGAATTATGGAGATTAGGCAGGCACACAGTGGGCGATTAGAGAAAGGCCAAGGATGAGCCACTGTTCATCCTCCAAAATAAAGGAAGCACAACATCGTTACAGCAGTTCTCAGGGCCAGGGTGTGGATGAAGCTGGCCTGTCCATCGGAAAACTCGGTTAGCCCCTTAGGAAAGGGAACAAAACCCTCTTATCTGTTCACTTCCTGAGGTACCACAGTCCTCTCACAAAACTATACCAATTTTCACATAAGCTAGGCCCAGCCCTGCGATTAGGCAAAGTGATGCAGCTGCCTCAGGCAGTCGATTTGGGGTATCATGAAAAGGCAGCAAGATGACGATGACGACAACGATGATAGTAATAATGATAAAATCTGTTGCTGTTGTTGTTGTTATTCTGCCAAGGAGGAGGAGGGGTACTTGTGGGATTTTCTGTCTCAGTGCCAAAATAACTTCACCAGCCTTGGGTACTACCCACCATGACTTGGAGGGGGGATGGGGTGTCACCATTTGCTCCTCTGCCTCAGATGGCAAAATATCTTAGGCCAGCCCTGACATTAGGAGTCTCTGGTCTGAAAGTGCTCCACACTCTGTTGTGGATCTGGGAGAGGGGATACTTTTCCTTCTGGTGAGCCCTTCCTTACAAGGATTCCCCCCCAAAGAACTACTGATAGGCTGCCATCAGTCAGAATGAACCTCCTGACGCTGTCCTCCTGGGACATCCTAGCCTGTCTGTCCTTCAGCACAGCCTAGAAGGGGGCAGGGAGGAATAAAAACAAAAGCCCATTGGACTTTCAGGACTTAAGAAAACTCTTGTGAAAATGTGAAGAACACTTGTGGTTTGGCAACCATGCAATCCTTCGCGTGGGGGGAAGAGTATCATGAGAATTCCCTTTTAAAACAATGCAGCTAAATATCCAAATAGAAAAAAAAGAGTTTATTTGGAGGGAAAGGGGAGAAAACAAGAAAAGGCAACAATCACACACACTCCAAATAAAATCAATAAAGCCAGTCTAATGTATCTAGTTACCTGCTACATGAAAATTTAGATGGTATAGAAGACCTATGAAAGGACTGTACCAGTACAGTCAGTGAATGCTTGAATTGATGCTGAGTCCTCATTGATTTTGGCACAGCAATGCTCTACCAAGGTGCCGTCTGCAGACTACACATTCTGCTCAGCCTCTTAACTTGTCCATGTTCTGGTAGGCACCCAAGCAGCTACTGAGAGTTTCTAGAACTTACTGTTATGCTCTCCAGGAAGCAAGAACAAAATAGAACACAAGTATGTAACAGAAATACAAACCAGCTGGCTCAAAGTTCTCTGGGCCAGACTGATTTGTTTGGCACTTTGCTCAACAGGAGAGGGCTTCCTCACATGATCCTGCTGTTCCGAACATTGCTGTTTTGTGCGCTAATAATATCACAAATCACGCAATGACCAGTGGAGGCTGGTGGCTCTGAAGTCAGTGGGCCAGTGAATCTGTTCTGGGTTTCAGTCAGAACCAGTCAGAATTCTAAAGGAGCTGATAGCTCCTTTAGAGTTCTGGCAGGTTCTGGCTGAAGCCTGGAGTGGATTCACCGCTCTGCTGACATTGGAGCCACCGGCCTCCATTGGTTGGACTACAACTTGGTCATGCTGGCTGAGAATTATGGGAGTTGCAGCTCACCACATCTGGAGGGTACCAGGTTAGGGAAGGCTGGGTTAGTGGATGCTGCCTAAATCTTAATGAAGCCAACCACAAGTCATGCCAGCCAACCACCCTGAATGCTATTTACTCATTAATGTACACAATAAGTCATCATGGGCTTTTCTACATGAGGCTTTTAACCCACCACTTTACCAAGGCTTCTGCTTCCAGATTCTTTGTGGGATTAAAATCAGTTCCTGTAAACATGTTCCCCCCCCCCCGTGATTTTCTTTCTCTGTCTTTTTATATGTTCCATTGCACAGTCACTAGGTGGCACTGTTGTCTACGGGAATTGCGCAAATGCACTAGGTTTCACGCCACCATTCACGTATATACCAGACGTTCCTCGTTAAGGGAAAACAATGCTAAAATGCTTGCAAACAACGGGAGACGGCCTGGAGGATGACACCATTGTGTAAAGCACCCACAAAGTACCATGAGTGAGGAATCACAAGTGCACAATAAATTCCTCATGTAGAAAGGCTCTTTGACAGACCTTAAAAGCTCTTGTCTTTTTGTCCTCTGGCCACAGGCAGCATACCCTACTTTATGACTTCTTTTTAGTAGCACATTTACAAACAGAAAGGGTAGCTGCTATAACTCAGACATCTGATTTGCATTGAATGTAAGTATCTAGAGAGGAAACCGCTATATATCTATAATTAGGAAACAGGAGGAACAAATCCTTATGCTTAATTTATTCATCTGTCTAACAAGTCCCTCATGGAGGAGGCAATGATGTCCTCTACAAAACACATTGGAAGGTAAAGGCACAATGAGCAACTTGTGGGACTAAAATGAGTCTCCCAAGAGAAATGATAAAAGCATTATGCTACTTCAGACATACATGCTGAGGAATATTTTATGGCGAGCAATCATCCAAAGCACATTGGGAGGTGCTCTAGGAGACAGGATCTAATGCAGGGGTGGCCAACCACAGGCCCGGGGGAGAAATCTGGCCCTCCTGGGAGCCAAATCCAGTCATTCTGGGTTCCCTAGACAGCCCCACCTCCCTTCCCCCAATCACTGACCATTTGGTGGTTTCCTGGTTTCTGTGTAGTTTATTCCCCATTCTAAAAGTTTGAAATGCCTCACCCAAGGCTTAGGCAATAAGAGCTCTAGAACACAATCCTATAGAGATAGACAGGTTTCTCTGACCTCCCCTGAATCATAGGTAGAAAAATAGAAATTTTGCTCCTTGTGGAGCTGCACACATTAAATGAAGTTCTTTCACAGACAACCACTTGCCTGTCTGGGTTTCTATCCACTTCACTTTAGTTGGTTTGTATATTTTCAAACAGAACTTGCAAAAACAGCATATATCTCAGGTACACTCCTTCATCGCAAGGAATCTGTTGCCGTATGAAACGTCCTTCCTGGGCCAAACTACACATGGCATTAAAAGCATCTCTGAAGTGTGTGTGTGTCTGTATGTCTTAAATTGCAACCATATAGGGTCAATCCAGTTCAGGACTATGGCAAGGGTGAAGTACCACAAGACTACCCCGTGCTGTCATCCTGTGAAAACTCCCCACCCACCCTGGTGCCTATTTGCCCCTGAAGAAAAAACAGGACAAGATCCAACATTATGTGAGCAATGTCTTCCCCCTTCCCTCCTCCTGCCTGCACCCCTCAGATGTTCTCTGAAGGTTCCTTCAAGCCCCTGGAGCAGATTTTGAGGGCAAGGGAATGCAGGGAGAGGAGGAATTGCCTACCCGCTGTTGTGCTGACGAAAGCCATTCTATCAGCGGGCCAGGCAAATTGGATGCAACCCATACCTGAAAACACAAACTTGCATTTAACTGAAGTTTTAGTTTCCACCCCAGGAAAGAATGCAAAACACGCGACTCTCTTCCATTTCTAGTTCCTAGAGGTTTGCTATACATCAATATACATCACATGCAGCATTTTAACTGTGCCTATGCTGCCATCTAGTGTAGACATGATCAAATTTCTGGCTAGATAGCATTTTCCTTAAATTCCCAACATAGCCTGGATTTCAGGAGATGCCATCTAGCCAGATCGAATGACCAAAATGGTCCTGCGTTCATACGTAGATTAGGGACTGCCTATACAATCCCTAGTAGACTTCTTCAAAAGTATGGTATGCTTCTTTGGTCCTATCTTTTTTCTTCTTAACATCCAGATGACCTGTCATGGAAAGTTTAGAGAACACATCAGTCAGGAAGCTAGAGAAAAACTTTATGGTCTCTCTTAAGCAAGAGCAGAATAGTAACAAGAGGTTCTTGACTCCACCCAAATGCAACTAAATCCAGTGCCACCTAGTGACTCTGCTATATAATGACACTATCCATACAACCTTCATAAATCAATTGGTAGAGTGATGAAACGCACAGGACAGGCTTTTGTACCTTTAATAGTTGCAGGGAAATTAGATTAGGTACAGCTTGTTGTGAGAAAACTGCAACTTTATGAAGTACTTTTTCACATAACGCATAGTTAGATTATGGAATTTGCTTGCACAAGTTGTGGTGATGGCCACCAACTTAGATGACTTTTAAAAAGAATGAAGGCACAATGTATGTTTAGACAGGATAAAGTCCTACAACACTCAGCAGCCCTTCAACCAGCCATGTGTCAGGAGCACCCTAGCTGCCTCTTGCAGTCCCCACCAATAGCCAACTCAGGACACAGACGACGAGGAATTCTTTCTGAGACTTTATTCCTTTATTCCTTTATGACTTTTTCATATACTAATCACTAGCGACAAAGCAAGGAACAGCACTGGGGAAAGATAGCAGAGTAGCCTAAGCTCCAGGTAAGGCAGTTGGTCCCCGTTTCAAGGAGAGCCATGGGAAGACCCTGAACTTATGGGCTAGGGAGAGATCCTCCCTCTTTCCCTTGGGTCCTCGGGATGCAACCGTTGTTTGCGCGCCAAGCGAGCGCTACGCCTCTTTTCTACGCCCTCCGTCATCGCTCCCTGCATCTGCGCCGAGCGTCCAGAAAGCCCCCCTCCAGCGCTCTCTCACTGCCAGGGTCACTATCTATCTATCAGGAATGCTGGCAGGAGGAATCTCTGCCAGCTGCTGTGCTTGTGAGAGATGAGCGAGCTCCTCTCCCATGGATTACTGTTCCTCCTCAGAATCAGAACTGCTCTGGGGCTCTATTGGCTCAGTTTCCACCCTGACATCATGCTGGCTGGGGCATGCTGGGAATTGTAGGGTTTTCTTCCAATCTAAACATGCATAGGATTGTGCCCTTAGACAAATTCATAGAGAAATTCATAGAGCCAGTGTAGTGTAGTGGTGAGAGTGACGGACTGGGAGCTGGGAGATCCGGGTTCTAGTCCCCACTTGGCCATGGAAGCTCACTGGGTGACTTTGGGCCAGTCACAGACTCTCAGCCCAACCTACCTCACAGGGTTGTTGTTGTGAGGATACAACGGTGAGGAGGAGGATAATGTAAGCCGCCTTGAGTTCCTTGCGAGAGGGAGAAAGGCGGGGTATAAATGCAATAAAATAAAAATAAAATAAATAGAGAATAAAGCAGGGCTGGACAACTTGTGGCCTTCCAGATGTTTTGGCCTACAGCTCCCATCAGCCTAGCTAGCATAGCCAATGGTGAGGGATGATGGAGGCTGCTGGCCAAAACATCTGAAGGACCACAAGTTGCCCTCCCCTGGGATAAGGCTATCATTGCTTACTAGTCATGATGACTATATACTAGGGGTGCCCACCAGCTGCAAGATTTGGTTTAGACTCTGCTTCAGCAATTTGGAAAACAACCTGATTCGGCTTGGAACACTTCAGAGGCCTAATCACTTCATATTTTCCCATTGACTGTCATTGGGAAATCAACAAATGGCTACATCTCTTGCTTTTTGACATAACTGGATGACATTTGCAGGTATAGTAGTCCCGTCTAAGGGGATAGGGGGAGCAATCCTGTGGCCACTAGACACTGCCATAGGATATGCCCATGCTCTGAGGTTGGTTCCCAGAAAACTGATCTTCCCCCCTTGACTGTGTTGCCTCAGAGGCAGCGCAGAGGAGTCCTGTCCTCCATGCTCGTAAGAGGAACACAGAGCGACTGAAAAGGGGCATTCCGGGGGGCATTGCAGGGAGGGGAGAGCGGAGTTGTGCGTATGACACGTCCAATGTGTTGTGCGGCTGCTTCCTCTCCTGGTTGGCCCCCCACCACTAGACTGCTGAAAATGGCTGTCTAGCAAAAAATAGCAAGGCTGGGGAGGCACGGAGGGAATGATCCCCCCCCCCCGTGCCTCTCTTGCCTTGCCTTGGATAGGCAGTCGCCTCCGACTTCGGAGGCGACTGCCTATTTAGTTAGGATTGCTCCCTAAGCCTACCAAATATCAGACAAATAGGTGCAGGGCTTTTTGTGTAAACAGCCTTTATTTATTTATTTATTTATTTATAAGGGAACTGCCTATAGCTTTCCCATTTCTTTACAGAATTTGGATGAAACTTTCAGTCATACTTGCCCTTTCTGAGGGGGTTGAAGGTTGCCAAATATCAGACAGATAGGTGCAGAGGTCTTTCTTCAAGAGCAGCCTTTACTGTCTGGTGGTTTCAAAAACACAGGTTTGCTTACAGGTTAGGGAAGGCTGGGCTACTGGATCCTGTATATTGGTGACAGCCATCTTCTTGTTTTTTAATTATGTTTCCCTTAATACATAATAATATGTCACAAATCAAACAAAACAAATAAGTGAATCTGTCTTTCTAGACCCATCATATCCATTATATAGCTCAAGGGTCCCCAACCTTTTTGAACCCATAGACACATTTGGGAATTCGAGAAACTTGTGGGCACCACCACAAAATGGCTCCCATGGAAAATGTGGCTATTCCTATAATGGCTGCTGTGCGGGCCTGGCTAATCAAAACAGTGGGCAGGGGGAGAGAAATAGTGAGGCTGGGAGGGAGGGGGAAATAGCACAGCAAAGGGGTAGAGGGATGAGAAAGAGCGAGGGTAGAAGCTAGAAGCAGGGGTAAACAGGTAGGTGGGGGAGAGAAAAAGTGAGGTTAGAGGCTGGGAGTCGAGAGAAAGAGTACGATAAAGGGGAAGAAAAAGCAAGGCTAAGGACTAGAAAGAGAGGCAAAGAAGAAGGCTAAGGATGGGGAAAGGAAAAAAATAGCAAGGAAAGGGACTGAGTGGAAAGAAATAGCAAAGATATGTATAATTCCTAGAAAGTTGTATTTTCATATATAGGCTTTTCATATGTATTCGTTGCTATAGATATATACAAATCCATGTACGTATATTTAAAAAATGGGGAATTTTGTGGGTGCTCATGAACACCACGTCTTGTCAGTAATGCTATTTTGGATAGATAATTGTACATCAAGTTTCCAGCTCTCGAAGTCATTTATTTCTTGAACAAATATGCATAGTAATCAGTTGCTATTTCTCCATGATCGAGCAAGTGTTGGCGATTTGATCTCTAGTTCCTCTGCCTCTTTGAAACCCAGCTTGTACTTCCGGTAGTTCTCAGTCTATTTCTGCTTCATTGACTACGCTAAAGCCTTTGATTGTGTGGATCACAACAAACTGTGGCAAATTCTTAAAGTGATGGGAGTACCAGACCACCTTACCTGTCTCCTGAGAAACCTGTACGAGGGTCAAGAAGCAACAGTAAGAACCAGACATGGAACAACCGAGTGGTTCAAAATTGGGAAAGGAGTACGACAAGGCTGCATATTGTCACCCTGCTTATTTAACTTATATGCAGAGTACATCATGAGAAACGCCAGGTCAGAATTAAGATTGCTGGGAGAATTATCAACAACCTCCGATATGCAGACGATACCACCCTAATGGCAGAAAGCGAAGAGGATCTAAAGAGCCTCTTGTTGAGGGTGAAAGAGGAGAGTGCAAAAGCTGGTTTGAAACTCAACATTAAAAAAATTAAGATAATGGCATCTGGCCCCATCACTCCCTGGCACATAGAAGGGGAAGAAATGGAAGCAGTGACAGAGTTTACTTTCTTGGGCTCCAAGATCACCGCAGACGGTGACTGTAGCCATGAAATTAAAAGACGCTTGCTCCTTGGGAGGAAAGCTATGGCAAACCTAGACAGCATAGTAAGAAGCAGAGACATCACTTTGCCGACAAAGGTCCGTCTAATCAAAGCTATGGTTTTCCCAGTAGTAATGTATGGCTGTGAGAGCTGGACTATAAGGAAGGCTGAGTGCCGAAGAATTGATGCTTTTGAACTGTGGTGCTGGAGAAGACTCTTACGAGTCCCCTGGACTGCAAGGAGGTCAAATCAGTCCATCCTAAAGGAAATCAACCCTGACTGCTCATTGGAAGGACAGATACTGAAGCTGAAGCTCAAATATTTTGGCCACCTAATGCAAAGAGAAAACTCTCTGATGCTGGGAAAGACTGAAGGCAAAAGGAGAAGGGGACGGCAGAGGATGAGATGGCTAGATAGCATCACCGATGCAATGAATATGAACTTGAACACACTCCGGGAGAGAGCGCAGGACAGGAAGGCCTGGCGTGCTATGGTCCATGGGGTCACGAAGAGTCGGACACGACTGAACGACTGAACAACAACAACAACAATCAGTTGCTATAACAATTAAAACATATCAGTTTGCAACTAAACAGCAGAACTATATCAGCCTTCCCCAACCTAGTGCCTCCCAGATGCGTTGGCTCACAACTCCCATGTTCCTTCACCATTGGCTAATCCAAACTCTCTGATGATACAAGCCGTTTGCGCTACATAACTTCTGCGCTACGTAACTTGCGCTACATGTGCATGACCTGGAGCTGCCTTTGAAGATGGTTCAGAAACTGCAATAAGGACGCAGCAACAGCAAAATCTGAAACAGAGGCTGTGCCTTCACTGCGTTTAATCTACCACACAATCTGTGCTTTTGACATGTCAGGAACCTTATTTATTTCATTTTCGTACCACCTTTCTGCCAAGGGACCTAAAGCAGTTGAAAATTTTAAAATACTAAAATCAAACCGGTGCTATAAAATATAGAATGGCAGAAGTGTCGCAGGCCACCAATGGTCCCTTAAGGACAGGGATGTGGAACCTTTCTTGCTGGCAGAAACTTCCTGAGTTGCTCTGGGGGTGCGGTGGGCTGCAGAACTTTCTGCTTCCCAGAGCACAGAGGCAAAAGGGGTGGGTGGGGCAATGACATCAGTGGGTGTGGCCATGCCCATTGATGTCATCTGACCACGGAAGGCCTGGTAGGGGGAAATTTGGCCTCCCACCCCATTCTGGTTCTGCACCCCTGCTTACGGAGCTGATGACAGAAGCTATCTGGATTGGGCTTCATCTCTTCTGCCTTCCCTCAGGGCAGGCAGGTCTTCAAGTAGCCCCTGAACAGGTGGGGGAGGGGCTGCCCCACCAGTTCTCCCAGCCCCTTGATGGTCTCTTCAGGAGCCGAGGACACGGGCTCCTTGGCCTGGCCCATCTATTCTTCCTACTGCTGACTCCTGCCCATGCTGGCACTATTTCGCTTACGACAGTGGTTTTCTTTAACCAGGCACATTCCCTTGTGGGCTGCCTTATTCTGCAAAAGCGTAGTGCAGGACTACACTGGCCAAAAGCAGGCCTACGTCTTCAAATATGGGTCACCGTCAGACACCTGTGTAGCGGGGATGCCAACTTCAAGAGGCCCCAGCTGACCCATTCTTCAGCCTGTAGCTTCTTCTTGCCAGCTGAGTTTAGGGATGTATGATGCTGTAAAATCTATTCCGTCTGTGTTTCGTGGGATGTCAGGCGCCTTTCGTTCCATCGTCCACCCATTGAGGGAATCAGATTTTTTTAATAGTTTCTGAACTTGTGCAAACTCACACATGCAAAAATGCACAAATTCCCCCAAAATGCACAAATTCCCATAAAATGTGCATTTTCACACTTTAGCCTATGGGGAAAATGCACATTTTTGGCTGTGGTTTTTTTAATCGCGTATTTTTCTACGACAAAATTTGCATAAAATTCTGGAAAGCAAATAAAAAATGGTTTGCAAGTCCACCCAACAGGGAAAAGCCAGTCCACTGCAGAATCCATGAGCTGGATTCATAAAAACCCGAACTCATTAGGTTTCGTTGTGGATTTCTCTAGCTGACTTCCTAAACCGGACATGAGCAGTCATGGGCAGGGTAGAGAAACACCATGGGGGAGGGTTTGCAGACGGAAGTGGTGTCAGGGAAAGGGTTCAGAGCCTCCTTCCCGCTGCTTGCTAGAAATTACCCTCTCACATCTACTTTTTACAGGTGTTTGGCAGTGACCCATGTTTGAAGACACTTTTGCTTTCACCTGTAGCTATGTCTCCACTGCGGCAGTCTTACTTCACACACATGCACATCCATCGTTTGATTGCAATGACAAATGATAACTTCCATGTGGAAAAGAGTAATCACAGATCGAATGCCAGTTTTCAAACCACCCAGTTTTATTTCTAGCACAAACCTTCTGCACGTCCATCTGCAAAGAGCTGTTAAGTAATCGTCTAGTGACACATCACTGCAGCACACGTGAAATAAACCAGAGATTCCCTCGGTTCTCGGTTCTGCAGTGAAGGGACACTATGGACCCTTATTCAGTAATCTTCAGCCATTTGCTCTAAATAAGGACATTGTTAGATGAAACATGTCTGTCTCACAATTTGCAGGATTCTCACCTAGTTTTTTAGTGCTGCGAATACCATTTCCCCAGGGTATTCATGTTATAAATAACAGTTTGGCTGCAAAGATGATCTCGCATGCTTCCACTTGCATGGGAATGTGTCACTGATACCCCCCACCCCGCCCCTCATGTGTTCTGTAAAATCAAGGAACCTCTGGAGGAACTGCAATCCAGTACAATGAAGAACAGCAGCAGCTGGGAAGGGGTGGACAGAAGTGGTACAATATTTGCTCTTCACCCACCTGACTCCCTGGGGTGATCCTGAAAGATTTCTCCATAACAATATGAAGTTTTATAATTAGTGGTAAAGTGCTGGGGCTCCTCATAAGAGTCCCCAGTGCCGCAGCCCCGAGGAGAGGCCAAACGTTCAGGCAGCTGTGCTGATCCACATCCACAAACCAGTTCTAGAAGTTCTCCTCTGGACCAGGAGCAGGTCTTTTGTGAAGTTAATGGGTCTTAGGGCACAATTCTATCAGGATAGGCAGTCGCCTCTGAGTTCAGAGGCGACTGCCTATCCAATGCAGGGCAGAAGCAGAGTGGAGGGGATCTTCCCCTCCACGCTTCAGCCACCCTGCATTTGTGGCTAGACAGTCGATTTTGGCTGTCTAGCCGTGGGAAGTCGGAGCGGGGCGGGGAGGCGGACACTGGATGATGCATAGGAAGCATTGGAATGGCGCATCCACCCTCCCTGCCCCACCCACAGGAATGCCCTGTTATCGCCGCTCTACACTTCTCTTATGAGTGTGGAACACGGGTCTGACCTGCGCTGCCTACAAGGCAGTGCAGGAGAGGGTGGAGGTAGGTTCTCAGGGAACCAACCTTGGAGTGCAGGCTCCGAGGTCGGTTTCCGGGAACTGGCCTATCTTATGACTGCCTAGCTGCTGCCTAGCGGCCATAGGATTACGCCCTTAATTGCTCATTCAAGACCAAGCCATCCCACAACACTTTGCATTGCCACAGAGAACAATATATTGTTCCTGGGGAAATTAATTTCCCCCCAGCTACTCTGAAGATTGCAGCTAAGCTCAGAAGGAACAGGGAAGTCTGAGGGGGGTGGCAGATCATGTCAGCAACCCTGCTGATCGAAATATGCCAGTGCTGTGTCCCTGTGACCCGAGGCTCTATTACACCACTGTTTATCATAGTAACGCTTAAGCTCAATTTGTTAGTCTTTTAAGGTTTCACAAGAGATTGTTTACTGTGGAGGCTGGTAGCTCCGATATCAGTGGGGCAGTGAATCTGCTCTGGGTTTCAGTCAGAACCAGTCAACTCTAAAGGAGCTATTTCTAGCTGCTTCCTTTAGAGTTCTCGCTGTTTGTTGTTTTGCTGCAACAGGCAAAGCAGATGAATCCTATGCATGTTTATTTGGAAGTAGATCTCATTGGGCTGGATCCAGGTTTATGCTGGTTCAACTGTGCTGACAGAAGTGGACTCCCCCCCGCCCTTCCCACAGCAGCCCCTCCAGTCCTCTGAAGATGTGGAAGTCAGAAGATCCTGCTGAATGGGGTGGGCTTTGATGTGGGGAGATCCCCCAAAATTGAGCGTAGGGGCCTTCCACACATGGAGCCCTTCCCCACCTCCTTGCAGAAGGCAGATGCTGCACCCAACCCACTGTGTTTAATTAATCTCAAGGTGTCTTTAAGCCTGTACACAGGCTTATGTACAGCCTGTGTACAATTATGTACAATCCTGTACACAATTAACCTGAAAGTAAGCCCAAGCATGAGAGCCAGTGTGATGTGGTTGTTATTGTGTTGGACCAGGTAGACCTGGGTTCAAGAAGTCCCCACTTGGCCATGAGGCTCACCGGATGACTTTGAGCGAGTCTCTGACTCTCAGCCTAGCCTACCTCACGGGGTTATTGTGAGGATAAAAATGAAGAGTCAGAAGTCATGTACACCACCTCAGGCTCCTTGGAGAAAAAGGTGGGATATAAGTGTAACAAATAAATAAAATAGTGCAATACTATATATGTTTACTCAGAAGTAAGCCCCACTGTGTTCAATAGGGTAGGTGCGCAGCCAGGGTAAAATCCAACATCAATCCAACTCTGAGTAGACCCCCTGAAATGCACGGGGCTTAGTTATGACTAATTTAAGTCCCATCCATTTTAATGGGACTATTCTAAGTAGGATTTAGGTAGGGTTTTTACCCCAGGACTGCAGGCTGAATTTAGCGGGGTCCATCCCCGAGAAAACATCCATCCCTGGAGGCGCTTTCCCCTCGGCTTCCCTCCTGCAGTTCCGAAGAAGTCAGCACCTGCGGCTCGCATGCGGAGGCGCCCGCAGTTTAAGGCTGGCGCGAAAGAAGGCGAGGGCCGTGCGCGCGGATAACCGAGAGGCCGCCCGGCTGGGCCACAGGCCTGCGGGAGGCGCCGCCGAGAGGCGCGAGGACCGCCGGCCGCCCGGGCTGGGGACTTCGGGCCGCTCTCGAGACAGACCCATCAGCCCGGGCGGCGCTCCAAAGCGGCGGGGGGGGGGGAGAAAACCCGAAAGGCGCGAGCCATCGATCGCCGAGGCGAAGAGAGCCTGGGCCAGGCTGCGCTGTGGTCGAGCGCTCTGCGCTCGGCTGCGCGGGGCGGGAGGCTGGCCGCGTAGCCATCCGGCTGGTTCTCGGCGCCGCCGCCGCCGCCCCTTCGCCTCCATCCGCACCAGCCGCTCAGCCTCGCCGCGCGCAGCGTTCCTCGCGGGCGGCGGCGTGGTGCAGCCATGGCGGAGCCCGCCGAGAAGCTGTACCGGGCCGAGTACGCCAAGAGCGGCCGAGCCTCCTGCAAGAAATGCGGCGACAGCATCGCCAAGGACTCGCTGCGCTTGGCCCTCATGGTGCAGGTACTCTGCCTTCGCCACCCGCCCGAGCTTGGCAGGCGGGGCCCGGCCCGGCCCAGCCCGGGCGCGCCACGTTGCCTGCGGCCGCGGCTAGGCGCCTTTGTGGCTGGCTGGCGGGGCTCCGGGCGCCGGTGCAGGGGCCGCCGCCGCCGCCGCCTTTTGTGTCTGGCGCCCAGCAGCAGCAGCCCTCCCGATCCGACCCCCCCCTTCCCGGCCATGTGCCACGCGCGGGACAAAGGCAGCGCGGGGATGCGGAGCGCCCGGCCGGAGGAGCCGCCCTCTTCAGGCCCGGCTTCGCTCTTTGCAGAGCTCCTGCTGGCTTCCTCCTTTGAAAACCGCTCTCTGAGCAGCGCCCTTCTGCGGCTGGGGTGCACGGCAGGCTTGGGCTGCAACCCTTGGGCGCAGTGGGGCGTTCTTGTGAGTAGACCTAGTTTGCGCCGCCAGGCGCTCGTCCGCACGCCCTCCTCCTCTTCCGGATGGGCGAGATTTTCGTCGCCGCGGGGAAGGTTTCGCTGCCATTGCCTGCAGTGGGCAGATGCCTCTTTACGTAGGTGGCCGTTCTCCAAGTGAAAGATGAAGGCTGAGCCCAATACTTCTAAGATCTTGCTTGGGTTCTCAGCGCTCGTAAGGCGTGACTTGCAGTGCAGTCCTCCGCGTATCTACCCGGAGCTACGCCCCACTGAATTTCAAGCTGTGGTCTCTGCAACGACGAGGGCTTGGAACCTCAGTTGTGCGTTTATGTCTAGTCCATCTTGATCTATTTATGTATAGTATGGCTTGAGCTAATACTTTCTTATAACTTCCCCATACTTCGCCACAGAATCTCTGCGGTCACTATTTCTCTCCTCTTGTAGGTGTTTGACTGAGGCCCTGTATATAAGTGTTTAGTGCCGGAATTTTGTCTTATTGGTGGTTTGCTTCCATAGGGATAAATCTGGAGTTATGATTGATGCCTCCTGACACAGTATAAAAATAGCACAACTATTGATTATACACCAACTTTAGAATTAAATTCTGAAATGGTGTAATGTGCAATAGCCTTTTGGATCTGTGGGCTGTGGATCAGTATTAAATTTGCAGCCCACTTTCTAGGAAGTATACAGCAGCACCTTAGCTTCATAACAGAGAGCAGCTTTAGATGTTGTTGTAGGGGAACAGGAAGTGTATTGTACTTCGTATTCTTGTGACAGGGCAGCCTCCCCCAATCTGGTGCCTCCAGTATGGGGGGTGGGGATGCTGGGAGTTGTAGTCCAATACATCTGCAGAGCACCAGGTCAGGGAAGTCTGCCAAAGAGATTTAAAAAGGCTACAGAAAACCACTGTTAATCCTGGTTTTCTATGGATGTTGAATAGTGTTTCTGTATATATTTTTATTATTTCACGTATTTATATTTATAAATGCCCCTCTGCCCACTGGGTGCTCTAGGCCTTGTCACCTCTACTGTGAAAGCCTTGTGGATTTTTGCGTCAGAAAATGGCGTGAAGACCCAGTTCGGTTTTCAATCAGAGGTGCTGTAAGAGACTGCATTGGGATTGTATGCCTTTGGTTTTCAGGTAGCTTTGAAGCACTTTGCATGGCTTTGGGCAAGTCTATCTCAGAGCACTGATCTGTTTGACTGGATACTGCAACCAAGTAATATTTGACTGTGGTCAATTATTTCTGTAAGTGCCACCTTACCTTTTCAAGTGCATTATGATGTGATCTGACATAGTAGCAGGCGGGAGGGTTCCCTGCATCCCAGCCCTGCATGAGTGATATTCACACTTGGACACAACTTATATAGGAACCAGCTCCCCATCCTTTGCAGTTC
This sequence comes from Heloderma suspectum, assembly GCF_057233095.1. NCBI lineage: Eukaryota > Metazoa > Chordata > Lepidosauria > Squamata > Helodermatidae > Heloderma > Heloderma suspectum. The sequence goes on from NC_139458.1 coordinate 392,390,929, forward strand.
TCTCCAGAAAACTTCTTCCCTGCTGCCTTTCCTTCCACAAAGCCCAACTAGCTTCTCTAGGGTTCAGGAAGAAAGAACACAAGTTATCACAGTGGCAACGATTGCAGGAGTCAAGACCACAACACAGTTCATTGTATTTTGTTGGGAGGAGGCACCTTGACGTGATCTAGTGTAATGCTGTGCCAGATGTCTGGGAAGGACTGAATTCTGGAAACATCAGGCTAGAATGCAGTAGTAGGGTTTGGTTTTTTTGTAATTAGTCCAATTCTCTCTCCTTTGTTGTTGCTCTAAATATATTAAGGCAGAATCCTATTTATGTTTAGACAGAAAAAAACCCTACAACTCCCAGCATGAAGGGAGTTGTAGGCTTTTTTTTCTGTCTAAACATGCATAGGATTGCGCCCTTAAATGATTTAAATATTTGACTGAGTTATTTTGATCAGGTATCCTTGAAATGCAGCTCTCCAGCAGCTGCACCGTACTGGCTTTATAAGTCAGTGCTTGAGAAACATGATGGTATGTGGTTATCAGTACAATTCTGATATGAGTTAAACCAAGGGTGAGGGGCCTGTTTTCTGTCAAGGGCCACATTCTCTCAGGGGTGATCTGTCAGGGGCTACATACTGGTGGCAGGCTGGGGCCATCTCCTGTTCTCTCTTGTTGCCACCCCCTCCCTTTTTCTCCCTGCCCAGCAGGCTGCCAGGGAAGAGATGAATTGCTCTTACCAGAGAACTGAACTGCTGGCTTGCATACAGCTTTTGAAATTAGTCAGAGGGCCACTTGTGGTCCTGGGACCACAGGTTCCCTGCCCCCCCCCCCTTGAGTCAAACCATTCTAATGGTATAACAGTAGTATTACAATGACTAAAAACACGGTTATGTGTATGAGATATTGGCAGATATTAGCCTGCTTCAGACATAAGTCTCAGTCTAATAAACTATAACTTAGGGCACAAGTCTATGCATGTTTAGACAGGAAAAAGGCCTACAACTCCCAGCATGCCCCAGGAGCATGCTGGGAATTGTAGGACTAACATGCATAGGATTTCGCGTTTTACTAGATAGCGAATGAGCATTGTGCCTGTCTGCTCCCTCCTCCCCTTTCATCCTCCTTTCTCTTGCATCCCATAATTCAGCCTTCCCCTACCTGGTACCTCCAGAAATGTTGGACTTCAATTCACATTAGCCCCAGCTCAGGAATGCTGGGAGTTGTATTCCAAAGCATATGGAGGGTACCAATTTAATGAAGGCTGCCGTAACTCAATACCTGCAATGTTCTTTAAAACACCATTTCATGCTAGGTCTGAACTCAGAAACTGTGTTGTTTAATCTCAGATTACACACCAGGCCAGTAAACTATGCGCTCCTGGTTCGGATGTAGTGGGAAACTATGGTTTAAGAAACCACAAAAGTATTGACTTGCAGCATGTGAAAAATGCTATTAGACTGAAATTACATCTGAACCAGGCCATCAACAATGAATAGATGGGACAGTTGAGATTTGAACCCAGATCAGTATCCTATCATTGTGTCCTTTGTGGGTTATATAGTGTAAAAGCCAACTTCATAAACTGGTATCTTTAGGGGAGTATTATCCTTGAAACTGAATGATGTAGAAGGGTAAGTTGGGAGAGCAGCACACAGAGTGTGTGTGTGTGTGTGTGTGTGTGTGTTAACTTGTTACTAAAATTGAATGGCATAAAAAGGCATTTAAAATGATGCAGTGTAATGTATTTGCTGAAATGGGAGTAGAAGTTGAGAGTGTAATGGAACCTCCAACAAGACACATGTTCAGGATTTTTTAATGTGTCGGAAAGAGATGCAACCACAGGTTAGATATTATGTTGTACTTTAACTGTCACCTCCTATTTTTGTAGGAGAATTGAATAAATGATGATTGTGAGGAAACAGATGCAAGTTAGTGGTTTAGGAAAAAAGATGTTCTCGACCTCTTTCACAGACCATCTGGCCTACTTATTCATTGATTTTGTTTCAGCCTGAGAATTATTTATGATTCTGAGACTTTTGTTAGAGGTATGTGTGTGCATGCATGCACATGTACAAACATTGGTTATTGGAAACGGTTATTAAAGCAACCTATCAAAATAAAGCAGGATTACAAAACTTACAATATTTAAGTTTGTATAGTGCATCTTGTTTAAACCATTAAAAATCTAACATGCTTATCCAACATACATTCACCTGGTTTGCATGACATGACACCCCACCATGGCTTAGTTTATTCACAGGGGCTGTTATGTTGTGCCAGGCACCATTTTTGTATGATGCCCATGGGTGGGTGGCTTGCTGCGGCGTGTCATTTCACGTGAATCCAGGCAGCAGGGATTGTTTGAGGGTTAGACAACCCACAAGTAACCCATGGCTTGTTTTAGGGTAATAACCCTAAAATGAGCCATGAGTTATTTGAGGGTTGTCCAACCCTCAAACAAGCCCTGCTTCTTGGGTTTGCACTATCTGACAGGCCATGGCAAGCAGGGCACCATTCAAAAATGGTGCCCGTAGGTGCCAGGCACGATGTGACAGCCCCTGCATGTATATTAAGCCATGGTGGACTGTCATATTGAAATATTGCGCGAACAGGCCCAATATTTCAACCATTTCTGTAATTTTGCAAATGTTTATACTTCATTTATTTTATATGGGCGGAGGATCATTACAAGTTAAAAGTTGCTTCCATGATTGCTTATTTCATTCACAAGAAAGTCTTCAAAAGCAGTCTTTCAGTATGGAATTAGCGGTTGCAACCGTTAATGAATCACTCTGGAACTTGGAGACCTCTATACTGAAGCTGATCCAGAAGGGAAAGGCTAGTGTTCAAAATTGCCTTTTTGCTGGAGGAAGTTCACTCTTTTCTTACTGTTCTATGACTTCTTCGCTCGTATTATTTAGTCTATTAGAAATTATCTTAATAGATTTGCTTCTAAGGCAGTTATTTCGTAGTGACCTAGATCTTTTGTTACCTGCAGCAGCATGTGGGCAAATTGAATTTATTTTTAGCTACTAATTTGCCTTTTAATAGAAGTCTGAGTCATTACCATTGGAAGTATGTCTTCACACCTTGCTTGATCAGTTCTTGTCGCTTTGTGAAATGTTTCTGGCCAAGAGAATCTTGGCTGTCAAATCAGTCGGATTAGGCTTGGAAACACTGATTTAACATACGATGATCCAGAGGCTACTTAGACTGGAAGCTCAGCCTATAATTCCAGAGGGATGGGGAGACTCATCATGTCCCTTCTCATTGGCAGCTGTTCACTGTTTCCCAGACAGCTTATTATCTGTACAGAAAAGTCTTGGCTAATGTACTCATGTTTTAGAGATCACTCCAGTTACTGGCAGTGGTCCTTAGTCCAGTCTTTTTAAAGAAATTGATCACATAAACATAACTGAATTTTGCTGTATAGGTGGTAAGAAACTTGTAGGGAATGTAAAGACCCTGCTATATATTTAATCTGCAGCTGGGGACTGACGCTGCAAATTTCAGTGGGCCTCTTGGCCTTGACTCAGGTTAATCCCCAAGTTGAACACAGCGAAGATTTTAAACTAGATTGGCACTGACAATATTGTGTGTCATTTTCTTGTTCAGTGAAACAAAGACATGTCAGAACTGAAATTTAATTTAAAATAATTTTTGTAGAAGTTTTCGTAAAAGTTGATGCCTGTAGACATTTTCTCCTAACATTCCTCACTACATATGTTATCACTTCTGCTTCAATAAATTAGGATTGACCAAGTAAGCATACTAGTGTAGATTTGGTGTGTTGTCTTTAATTATCATCACCAGATGTTGGAGATGCTGGTCTTGACTCAGAATGACTTGCAGAATGATACTATTTCGTGTGGTATGGATGTAAACTGTATTCCCACAGGTTTTGGTCACGTCTCAAATGTCCCATGCCCCTGTGCTTATTGTACCTAGAAGAACTTTATGGCATGCACCAGCTTTCCCCAACCTGGTCCTAACATTCCTGACCATTGGCCATGCTGGCAGACGGTGATGGGAGTTGCAGTCCCAACAACATCTAGAGGGCATCAGGTTGGGGAAGTCTGGCATATACCAATACCTGCATATTTTCATTCTCAATGAGAGATGTTAGGCCTTTTCAGCTTCCCTGTGACATCTCTGAATGTCATCAGAAGAGTAAGCAGTCTTGCCTGTTCCCATTTCATATTTAAGCCTGAGCAGTAGAAACAAGGAATCGCACTAGCCCTGGGGATGTTGTGGAGACTTGAATAAAGAATAACAAATCCATTGTTAATAAGAATTGCACATGGTATAGAAGTATTCACAAGAGGGATGCGAATCTCACTTTTCTCTGGTCAACCCACCCAACCTAACCCAAATGTGGTTTTTCTAGAGGGGTAATTGTGTTAAGTCTGTTGCAGCAAAAGCAACAAAGGATCTTGTGGCCACTTAAAGACTAACAAATTTGTTATGGCAAAAGCTTTTGTGGGCCAGAGCTCGCTTCATCAGATGAATTGAATGTTATCCAGAGCTGGCAGATAGATGCACGCATGAATGTAGGGAAAAAAAGAGATGTTAGCGGTGAGGTCAGAGGGGAATGAAATGTAAGAAATGCAGACAATGGCCAGGTTTGGGTGCAACGATAAGCCTGATAACTTCCTCTTGATTCCTCTCGCAGGCAGGAGCAGCTAAACAAACCACAGACCCTCTGTCCATTATTTGTTTAGCGTGATGTCAATTCCAGCTCATCTCTCCCCATGCAAGCCAGAATCATAATCCTGTAAAACAGAATAATGAGCTGTCCCATGCTGCTCTCTCTCACAGGAGGAGCCAAGCAGGAAGGAGTGGGCAGAGTGCACTCTTATCGTTCCCAATAAGCCAGGGTTCTGGAGAATCCTGGCTTACTGTGTGTGGTTCCTGTGTTGGTGACTATATGTGGCCTGTTGCTGGTGAGCAGCTATTTCAGGCCTGGGGCTGTTTTGAGAGTATGCACTATTTAGCAATAAACAGAGAAGGTCCCTGCAGCAAGACCTCCTAATGATGTTAGGGAGTGGAGAGATTCATACCAGACTATATATTCTCTGAGGTACGTAAGGCCCAAGCCATTTAGGGCGCAATCCTATGCATGTTTAAATAGAAGAAAGTCCTACAACTCCAAGCATTCTGGCTGGGGAATGCTGAGAGTTGTAGGACTTTCTTCTGTCTAAACATGCATAGGATTGTGCCCTGAAGCATTTAAATGTCATCAAAACTAGCAACTTGAATCATGCCTGGAAGCATTTAGGCAACCAATGAAAAACATTCAGTGGGTTAGACAAGATAGTCTTCTGCAGTTAATATAGGGCAAAGTACACAGTTTAGGTTCTTGTTAAGAGATCACTGAGGTCGAATGATAATTTTTTCGGAGGATTTACAGATGGTCTCTTTTGGCCGATTGAGAATAACCAAGTAAGGAAGTGGGAACCTTTTATATTGTGATCTAAATAGATCCAACATTTGGATGCAATAGTCAGAAAAACATAATTACAGCTTTAATTTGTATCCATTAAATGTAATCACAGTGCTTAACATCCTTTCTTCTGTTCAATTTAATAGTTCTTAAGTACCATGTTTTTCAGATTGTTCCATGGGACCCTGATGTTCATTGCAAGTTTATCAAGGTGTCCTCTGTGATCAGATCGGGAATGTTGGACAGGTTTCCCTGAAAGACAGCTACAGACCTGCCGTGTGCTGATGAAATAGGAGTAGTGGGTGTATTCTAGGCTGTACTCCTGCCCAGTGTGCATGGATGAGTTCTACATACACCCCAGAATGTGTCCCAGAATTCTTTGTAATATGCAGCGGTTCTGTGGCAGAAACTCAGGTGGACATTCCATTCTGCAGCAGACAAATTGATATTGAAAGTGTTCCTGAAGATAGAAAAGTTTTTTGGTACTTTTTTGTTGTTTTCAGTCTGCTCTAGTAAATTCTTGGGTGCAATTCTATTACTACATAATTGAAGTACAATGGGATTGAAGTACAAGGAGACTCAAAACTGTTTTGTCATAATTACTAGGACAATGTTAGAAATATATGAGATGGTTGTGTTAAGTGAAGAAAGTATTATTTGATTGTGCATTTTTTAATCTTTTAAGACCTTTCCCATATTCTCAATAATGGCTTTGTTTGCTTCTATGAAAGATGGCCAACATTTTCTTCACCACAGTGGCAGGAAAAAATCCAGTGAAAGAGCTCTTTAGCTTTGGTGGGTGTTTCCTGATATCTTAGCCACTTCGAACATAACTAAGCCTTGTTGTACGAGTTATGCTTACAGCATTAGAATGTGAGTTGCTGAGGAGTGGGTAGGGCAAGTGAGTTGTCAGAGGCATTGTAACAGGCCAATAGGGAGACTGGACTAGCTGAAAGCTTCTTGGGGTTGTGGGGAGGGATAGATAGGTGTGATACAAGCTTAAAATGAAAAGGGGTCAGAGAAAAGATTGTGGGTTCAACTGACCTGGTCAGATTCTGTCTTGAAGTGAATAAAAATCTGAACTTTTGCCTTGTTTTAGGGTAGGGGTGGGGAACATGTGCCCCTCCAGATGTTGTTGGACTGCAGCTCCCATCAGCCCTAGCCAGCATAGCCAGTGGTAAGGGATGATGGGAGTTGTGGTCCAACAATATCTAGAGGGCTGCATGTTCCTCATCCCTGTCCTAGGGGAAATACATTATGGTGGACTGTTGGCTTTATCGCTATGTTGTTCTGTATGTTGTAGTCTATTTATTATTTTATGTAAATTGTGCTTCTTTCTTTTTTGGTGAGCTGCTTTGTGGGCCCTTGAAGCTGAATGTTGGCGTAGAGATTTGGGAGAGTAGGTTGGTAGAAACGACGCCAGCCGGACACTGTTCTGTACTCCATACTAAAGACACTGTTGTAGTCCTCTGTTCTAGGGAACTTGGGGCATTTACATTCTGAAGTAGATGATAGCGAAAGAAAAAAATATGTTTGTTTAAAGTAAGAATTTGTGGTGCCCTGGGCAAGTTTTTAATCTAAATGAGTGTGCTATGGGTACGGGGTGAGTGTTTGTGGAGGGTCAGTTTTAACTAACTTTGCTTTTGCATAGTAGGACCTTTTTATTATTATTACATATATATCTCACCTTTTTTCCTCTTGCAGGGAACCCAAGGCAGCTTACATAGTCCTCCTCTCCATTTTATACTCACAACAATGCTATGAGGGAGGATAGACTGAGAGTGAATGACTGGCCCAAAGTCACCCAGTGAGCTTCAGACCCTAGTTCCACTAGAACCCAGATCTCCCAAGTCCCAGGCCAGCACTCTAACCACTACACCACACTGGCTCTCACTTAAAGTACAAGAGGTGCTGCCTCCTTTTTAGGGGAACAGAAGAGTCTTTATGTAGGGAGATGTAATTTTGAATAGGCTGCTGGCCACCCTTCAGTTTTTAGACAAACATTTGAAATTCTTCTGCAATAATAATGGATCACCATGCTGTGCTATAATACTTCAGGTGCTTTATGACATAAGCCTAACTTCTGCTGTGAGTCATTCATCAGCGAAATTAGATTACATTCCTGTCTGGAGCATTTCAAGAGCCTCAATGGGAGATGGGATGTTTCATAGGGCTTTAGGCTATCTTACCCTAAGTGCATTCTGGTTACACATGATATATTGCTGACTGTAGATAGGCAGGACATTTTCGCTATTACTGCTTTCATCTCGCACTAAGATACTCGACATGTGTGCACTCATCTCCCAACTCCATGCTGTTTAGAGATGTGCTGGAAAACTCCCAGGAAAAATGGCAGGGCAGGGGAGGGACCAGAAAAAAATTGAGGGAAACCCTATGCTTTTTTTTTTATTCTCCAGAGATTTTTGGGAAATGTGGGGTAAAACATACCCCCCAGTTTTTTTCCAGGTTTACCCAGGTTTTTTCCCAAGCCATCACATCTGTAGAACCATGTGCTTTCATTTGTGATTATCTTGAGGTGACAACTTTTTACCTGCACCTTTTTCTACCCTTTCATAGGGCTACGGGTGCTTCCAGATGGAGAGCTACTATCGCTAGCAATCAAAAGGCTTATTCAGTCTTTTCTTCCTTTTTTCCCTGGTGAGGAAAAAAAGACAGGGAAAGGCGATGCACAAATGCATGAGGGCTCCAAACTGAAGATGACATCAACTGGACCCCTGTAAAATTCCACAAATGAGGCTGGTGCAATAAAAGCTTCCTCTGGAAGCACCCTAAAAACAAGACTGAAGTGAAGGATATATCCTCAGGATGAAGCTACTCCCTATAAATACTCCTACCTCCCTACAAATAATAGGTCAAGTTGCGAGTGTAAGCAGTAGTACCTACTGGCACCTATCCTTTTATGTTGTCAAGGAACTAAAATAAGGCCTCCATTTACACAAGCAGTACTGTATTCTCTTTAGGAGTGCCTTTCTTGAACTTTTAGGAAAGGCGGGATTTTAAAAGAACACCGAAATAAATAAGTCATTTTATGTCTGGTGGACAGGGACATCCTGGGAATGGCTGTGTGGGTCCAGTCTGGTAATGTTTATGTGAACAAACAGATCAGGTGTACATGTACCTTTGAATAGGAATCTGTGCTCCTACTGTCTTCTCAGTTATAATTCCTCTAATTTCACACATGTGTGGCTGTTGTGAGAAACAGCAATATCACAGATCACAGGCAGAGTTGTCGGGGTCAGATTGCACATCCACCAGTCTGGAAATCCTGTGCGTTGGATCCAGAGTTCCTATGACCAGAACTCCACTCATTGGATGCTACCTGGTGGAAGAGGGAGGGAGGCCATTTTTGCCAATCCCTCCTTTTCCTGTGCCCCCTAAGAAACTACTCTGGAGGGTTGGGGACCATCTGGAACAGTGTAAGACATAGCGTGGCGGAAGTTGGACTCAGTGGCACAGGGCACCTTTTATCAGGTTAGGCTGATACACCAACTACGTCCTTACCTGGACAGAGATAACCTAGCTGCAGTTATCCATGCTCTGGTAATCTCTCATCTGGATTACTGCAATGCGTTATCTGTGGGGCTGCCTTTGAAAATGGTCCGGAAACTTCAGCTTGTCCAAAATAGTGCAGCAAGATTTACAGGGACTGGCCACCATGATCATATGAGGCCAGTACTTTTCCATCTGCACTGGCTGGCAGCCCATGTCCAAATCCGATTCAAAGTGCTGGTATTAACATTCAAAGCCCTAAATGGCTTGGGGCCAGGTTATCAGAAGGATCATCTTTTCCCATATATACCTGCCCAGACCCTAAGATTGTGCTCAGCAGTCCTTCTCTGGGAGCCCCTGCCAAAGGAAGTGAGGTGGGTGGCTACAAATAAGTTTTTTTGTTATGGAATGAGCTTCCCAGAGAGGCTTGCCTGGTGCCTACGTTTTACTCTTTCCCAGGTGAATACCTCCTTATTTCCCTAGTTATTTTAGTCTTTTAGTTCCTGTTTTAAATCTGTTACTGTATTTTAAGTCTTTGCATTGCTGCTAGGTTTTACTTTGGTTTTTACCTCTATTTTGCATTGCAATTTTAAAGTGTATAGTGTATCTTATGTTGTATTTTATGGTTTTAATTGTTGGGAATCACCCAGAGAGCTTCGACTATTGGGCGGTGTAGAAATAACCTGGAATCAGCAAAAATCAGTCCTGTCCACAAACAGCAGGAGCCCTTCCATTTGCGGAAGGGGCATTCTAGATCAGGGGCGGGGAGCCTCAGGCCCGGGAGCCAAATCCAGCATCCTGGAGCCCCTATCCAGCCCTCTGGCTCCTTTCCTCTGGCCCCACCCTCTTTCCACCAACCACTGATCTGGTTTGATGGCTTCCCAGCTTTTACGTAGTTTTCCCCCATTCTAAAAGGTTGGAATGCATCTTACTGGCAGTAAGAGCTTTAAGCTACAGTATGCTGGTATATGACATAAAGCAATATGCATATGTGAAATAAGCCCTGGATGAGGATGGGAGCCAAAAGTTAAAACTGCAGGAACTATTCATGTGAACGTGGCCAGGTTAGTAATGAAACATCCTCTGCAGTGTCTGGTAAACCTGTCACAGGGATAGGCAACCTGGTGCCCTCAAGATGTTTTGGACTACAACTCCTATATGCCCAATCGGCATGGCTAGTGGTCAGGGATTATGGGAGTCGTCGTTCAAAACATCTGGTGGGCACCATGTTGTTCACCCCTGTCCTATGAAGTAGGGTGGGAAGATGCACTGGGGAAGGGAGGCTGTAACTACCATCAGTAAACGCATTATACAGAGGGACATAATGACATTGTTTTTCCTCTCTGCAATGTGGGGGAGCTCAGTCTTTGTGCCTGAATTTTTCCCCTTCCTTCTCAGTCCCCCATGTTTGATGGCAAAGTACCCCACTGGCACCACTATACTTGTTTCTGGAAGCGGGCTCGACTGGTGTCCCACACCGATGTGGATGGCTTCTCAGAGCTGCGTTGGGAAGATCAGGAGAAAATTAAGAAATCCATAGAAAGTGGCAGTGCTGGAACAGGTAGGTGAATTGCCGATGACTGTCACACTTGCTATGTGAGCCAAGATAATGACCAAGGCTGGTTTCATGTTGACATGCCTGTTGGTTCTATGCTGAGAGCTGACTTTAAAAATTGAGGACACTCTTAGGAGACCTCCAACATGCTCTTGCCCATGGAAATGGTCTACAGAATGGGCTTGGTGCTGCCTTCCCCAACCTGGTGTCCTCCAGAAGGGTTGGACTGAAACTCCCATCATCCCTTTTACTAATGCCTGGGCTGGGGGCACCATCAGTAATAAAACCTGTTTTACATCTCGTGTGGCTCATCCCTGTGTCCTTCAGTTGCCCAAATCAGAACCTGGAAGTCATCTTCTTTCTTTCTTTTTTTAGGCAAAGGTGGTGACCAAGAGGGAGGTGGCAAAGGTGAGAGGAGTTTAAATGATTTTGCAGCAGAATATGCAAAGTCCAACAGAAGTACCTGCAAAGGCTGTAAACAGAAGATAGAAAAGGTATCCAGATATTAATCTGTGTGTGTGCATGCGTGCGTAAAATAGAGTGTTCTTAATTTACAAAGCCTGATATATTCTGTGTCTTGTTTCCTTCATGACTATTTGGGACCGTGTAGCTTGCAGAAAAGGTAAGTAAGGGGGGACATGATAGAGGTGTACAAAATTATTCGTGGTGTGAAGAAAGTGGATAGGGAGAGTTATGCATAATACTGGGACTCAGAGCCATCCCATGAAGCTGATTCAGTGGTAGATTCAGGTCAGATGAAAGGAAGTACTTCACACAGTGCATAGTTAAACTGTGGAATTCACTTCCACAGGATGTAGTGATGGCCACCCACCTGGATGGCTTTAAAAGGGGATCGAACAAATTCATGGAGGAGAAGGCTATCAATGGCCCCTAATCCTGATGGCTGTATGCTGCCTCCAGTATTGGAGGCAGTAAATCTCGCCCGAATGGGCTGGTGCTATAGTATTCATGTCCTAGTTGTCAGATGGTCGGCCACTGTGTGAACAGAAGGCTGGACTAGATAGGCCTTTTTGGCTGATCTGACATGGCTTGTCTTATGTTCTTATTCCTGTGAGATAACTTCCTGTCTTTCTTATGGCTACCAAATGAGCAGGGATTTAAACTTGGGATCTCCCTGGTCCAAATCCCCCATTCTGTCCACATTGGCTCTCAAGTACTATGTTAACTGAATGTCTTTTAGGTGTAATTCACTGGTGGTCAATCTAAACACAAAATAGGAATTGGAATTATTATTATTAAAACTAAAATATTCATAACATGCCAGTGAGATCCAAAGTTCAACTGTCTTCTTGTCCAGGAGGAACACAGCAATTTCACCTTCTCCTTCTTCTCCCACTCCTGCTAATGCTTCAGGAATAATACCTATGATTAGGAGAATTGATAAAATGTTTTCTTGGATTATAGCACATCTGGTTGGAGATGGAAGTGCATTTAAAACTCCCAATATAAAGACAACCAATCTTTAGCGTAGTCTTTTCCTTGATATACTATTTTTCTGTATGCTGGGAGTGCTCTGTCCTTTTTTCTATAAAATATTTTTACATTTCTAATGAGATAGATTTTAATCTGCTTGACCTTCTGTCAATTACTCATATCACTATGTAGAATTGTAGAGCTTTCAGGGACTTCAAAGTATTTCTTTAATCGCTTCATTTAATCAGTGAATTTTTGACTCCTCACTCGAATTGTCATTTGACTTAAGACTGAGATTTCAAAAGTATTCTTCATTGGTTGGAAGACTGTATATTTGCTGAGCAAGACTGCAGCCTAATTTACTTAGAGAACAGTGAGCAGGTTCTTTCAGGATACAAGGTGATATTAAAAGAATATACTAAACTGAAAACAACACTGCTGGACAACCAGATTAAAAAAAAATGTTGGGGACCACTTACTTCAACCATCAAACCTGTGTTTAAAAAAACTAAATGCATTACTCTGAATTGACATATCAACATTCCTACTGAAACAGTAACACATACAGTTTCAGGGTATCTTTATTCCTTTTTATCTACCGCAGGGTCAAATTAGAATTTCCAAGAAAATGGTGCATCCTGAAAAGCCCCAGTTGGGGATGATAGATAATTGGTACCACCTGACCTGTTTTGTCAGCCAGAGAGCAGATCTGGGTTTTCTTGCTACCTTTAGTGCCTCTCAGCTCTTGGGCTTCGGGCTTCTGAACGCTGAAGACAAAGAGACTCTGAAGAAGCAGCTACCTGCTATCAAGAATGAAGGGTATGTTCGATACGTCAGAAGGAGACAGTTTACACTGTCGCAGCTCTAGCTCAGGCAGTTGTGGGCCAGGCTGTTCTAAAACACTGATGCTAGGAAGTATTCATTTATTTCCCGGATCTATATAGTTCTTTGTATCTAACAAGACTCCTGAGCGGTGAGCCATAAAGGAAAGGGAAAAAAGAACCAAAATATAGAATTAAAATATTTAATATCTGATTATGTCAATAGAAATGTGGTTGGCCAAATCAGGGAAGGCTTAGTTTGGCAGGCGCTGAAAACAAAACATTGGTGCCTGCCTGACATCAATAGGCAGGGAGTTCCACAGAGAGGGAGCTGCTACACTGAAGGTTGTACTCTTGAGTGGACTCCAAATGGACCACAAGTCCATGTAGAACCGCTAGGAGCACCTCATCTGATGACCTCGGTGCTCATGATATATTTGGTGAATATTCTTCCTGTAGATTTTTCTGAACATCAGGCTGACCTGCCCTGAACTATAAGAACTTGGGTTACTGATAGGGAATGCAAGATTGTTGCATAGTCTTGGAACAAGTGCCCCAAAGAACAAATGGTGGCTCCTGAAGTCCTTTTGTGCTATCCATAGGTAGAATTCGGGGGGGGGGGGGGGGGACTTTGCGCGGGAGAGTGTTGGGGGTTTCTTTGTTTCTTTAAAAAAAACAAGTTCTAACCATCGTAGGGAAAGTTTGTTTGTGTATTTAAAAGATATATAATGGCACCTTTCATTATCAAATCCCAGTTACTTTCAGAAGGTAAACTAGAGCAAATCCAGAAACATGAGGTCTAGGAACATTCTTAATGAAAGCACTGGATTGCCAAAACTCTCCACATGCTGTGAAGTCCTAGAATGTGTATACAAGCCTTGCTTTGACTCTTGATGGTGGCGTGGCACCAAGCAAGCTGATTCTGTGCCAGCCTCTGTCAGGGAAGCCACTGTTGTATCATGTTCACACTTGTCAGCTGTTGCTTATGGTAGAAGGATCAGATTTGCATGCTTTCTTCCATGTGTCGGTCCGTTTGAGGCTCGTACTTTGCTTTGCCCAGGGCAGCATATGAAATTGAAGCTGGACAAAACATTTGCTACAGCATCTGGACCTGATCGGAGGATTGACTGTAAATGTTCTGTCTTGTGGACTTCGCTTTTGCTTTTAAGGGGGATGCATTTTAAGTAATCCTCTTGCATCCCATAAAAGATCTGCAAAATTAGACTACCTTTGTCTGCCAGGTTATTCTAGAAAGGGAAACACAAATTGTTGTGTTTTTAATTTTTTTAATGTATTTGCTTATTTTTTATCAAGTTTTTATTAGTAATTGTAAGCCACTTTGAGTGCCATTTTTGGAGAAAGGCAGGGTACAAATCAAATAAATAAAGACAATATTAGAATCACAGTGGGAAATCGCTTTAGCATGGTGACACCGTTCAAACAGCCTGATTTGTCATTGCATTGCTAGTTTGAAATCACTTGGATTCTTTGTTTTTGCTCAGGTAGCCACTGAAAACCTCCAGTGCATTAGTGACATACACAGGGCTTAGCAATTGCTAGATTGTGCAAGCAACTTCTTTTTGTAATAGGCAAATGTTTGCACCCAGGACCAAATGAGGCATTGAGGGAGACTCTGAGGTCCCAGTTCACTTCCTTCCCTTTTCCGTCTGGTCTATAGAAATGCAGTGGCAGAGAAGAAGACTCAGCACTCCATGGGCCCTTAGCAGGTTCCTCAGGCTGTTGCATCTTGATTAGATATCAGATGGCCTTAGCCCACGCAGCAACTGTTTGCAAGTGGTAAAAGTTCTTGGGGAACACCTTTTGATTTAGCAGGGAAGAGGCTTCGGTTGTGATGCCATTAACTGCGGTCTTTTTATAGAGCAGCAAGATGGCATCCTGAGGAGATTGACCAGTCAATGAACTAACGTTTGAAGAACGGGGTGGTTTTGGAGGGCTATGGTATTGGATGGCTTTGCTTAGAGAGCTGGTTGTGAGGCGCTCCAGGCACCAGAATCTGAAGCCTTTTAGGTATGGATACACAGAATCACCTCAAGCAGGTGCCTGGCCTGGAAGCTTGAGGAAGGAAAAGCACCACCCATACAGGAGCAAAGAGAAGTGCTTCAGAAGGTGCATTCTGAAACCATTTTCATGAAGACCTTCTCTTCCTCTTCTTTCTCCCAAGGCTGAGAAGTTTTGAATGTTTTCCACCTTGGAGTTGAATCAAATAGTCAAAATCATCTCCATCAGTAATGCATATGCACACACCTGCACTGCCTTTTCTTGGAGACACCTTTGCGTAGAGAATGTAATATGCATTCTACGACTGGGGGTTTAAAAAAATGTGCTGCTGCTCTTGTGGATGTCACTGCCAAAAAATCATGGGTTGTATCCAATGTTAGTCTGACTTAAGCCCCATTCATTGCAATGGGCCTACTCTTAAGTAGGACTAACTGGATACAACCCTATGGTGGTATCTACAGAAGGCTCAGATTACATAGTACATTCTTCACACAAAGATGTTCCCAAGGACAGTCATGGTGGATAGTGTGGAGAAGATTTTGAATGTCCGAGCTAGCTCTTACTCTGAAAGTTATGAGACCTCCCAGGCCTTGATTGGCTGGGAGCACCCTATAAGTCTTTCCAAGTCAGATCATCCTGGCACTGGACACTGGTGAGGGCAGCCAGCCAGGACAATGTTACTGCAGGCTCTCATAATCTTCTTGTGTGATGTTCTCAGTAGGTGCATTTTACTTACTCAGTTCTCCATGCCTCAAAGTGTTCAGTATTTGATGCTCTTCCATGTGATGCCAAAGAGTAGCTCACAAGTTTATGGAAAATATTGCAAGAGGGAATGGAAGAATGAACATGAAGCTGAAAAAAAGAAGAAAAAGCTTGTGCTGAGTATTCAGTTGATTATAAAGTGAAACCATTCGAGATCTAGGAAATGCAATGACATAACTTTGCGTAACTCTTCTTAGTATATGTTTTCTTTCTCTTTCAGAAAGAGAAAAGGAGATGAGGTGGATGCCAATGTGATCTCAAAAAAGAAACCCAAAAAGGAGAAAGAAAAACAGTCCAAGCAGGAGAAGCTGCTGAAGGTTTGTTTGTTTGTGACCAACAAGTCTCATAGAGGTCCTTGTAGGGGAGAATTCAAAAGCAGTGGGACATTATGGGTTATAATGAATGAGCAAGTCTGCTGGTGCTTGCTGCTTGATTGCTCCTGGCAGTTCCTACCAGTGGGAGCGGCTCAACAAACCAGGGAAACTCCATCTATGGTTTGTTTAGTGTTACATCTAAATCAAGGTCTCTGGCTTGTTGCTGTCCTGATAGCCAGAATCATAAGCCAGACTTTGTTCTATTCTCCAAGAGGCAAGGCTGTGTAGAGGGAATATGGAAAGGTTAATGTATTCTCGCTTTTTGGTTCCTTTTTAAAAGAAAGATAACTGGGCAAGCCTTTATAAGCATAGCAACTTAGAACCCCAACACCTTAGAAGAGAAAATCAGATTGAGCCGTGAGTATAATATTACAGATGCTAATTATGGAATCCGATACAAATTTGAGAGTAAAAAAATGGGGCACGTTTTGTTAATTGTGACAATAATATGTTTATGTCACAACACAGTGGGGCACCTCTAGCTCTACCCCCTTGATGCCATCCTACCTGCTAGACTAGTTCGGTGGACAATCCAGCCCCCAGACCAAAAAAAGGTTCCTTGCCCTTCGTATAAGTCATCCTATTTTCCTATTAGATGTCCATCAAGCAGATCTCTCCTAATTTTTGCTCTTTTTATCTTAGAGGGAGAAGTGCTGATATGTATGCATTTATAATGGACTTGATATGTGTGTGATCTGATTGGGTTATGAAAACACATTGGGCCGGTTTGTACAATAAGAATAGCCCACCCTGTTTAAACAATCCTCACATAACCCAGCAACAGACCATGGGTTATGTGTGGGTTGTTTAATCCTCACATAATCCACAGTCCCCAAGTTCACATGACACAACAAGCTGTGGCCAGGTGTTGAATATTCAAAATGACCACCAGCATGCACTGCAGCCCACTGTGATTTAAATAAGCTACGGTGGGCTGTTTAGATCATGCGAACCAGGTCACTGTAAGAACTGGCTCTCACTGAGTTTGTTCTTAGCACAAACCTTTGACAAATATCCTTTTTTATTTTGGTCATAGCAGTGGGGATCACATAGGAACAGTTGCCAGTGGGCTGTTTTCCTTGTGACCTAGACCTAGTTCTCATTGAGACTGGAGTCTGGGTTATACCATTTCAGACTGCTTGTTGGTCTCATGGCATGGAGATGGCATCTCTCTGACGTACTGGTTTGCTAAGCTAGAGCCCTTCTCCCCAACATCTGCTTGACTGATGCGGCAGCATTTTTATAAAGAGAGGAGCATTTAATAATGTGAGCTCCCAACCACGGTCTGAAGTGAGACAGTCCAGGCACAGCCTTACTGTTTGATTAGGAGTAAGGCCTTTGGAGCGAGGTATTCTTGTTATAATCTTTGCTCACAGTGTGTAATTCACATAGCTGACCTTGTCTCATGTATCTCTGTTTTCCATCTTCACCATATATAAGGTAACATCTTACATACCCAGAAAGCAGAGGTATACTATGTTGCCTCTAAGGGGGTCACGTTGCTCAGCATGTTGCTTGCGTGTACTGTTGTTGAATGGTTCCGTTAAGAAGGAAATCTCAGCTCCGCTATTTTGCATCTACAGGATCAGACAGAATTGATTTGGAACATCAAAGATGAGTTGAAGAAAGCCTGTTCCACCAATGACCTGAAAGAGCTCCTCATAGCCAACAAACAGGGAGTTCCTTCTGGGGAATCTGCTGTGAGTTGGACCCTGTTCTAGTTGACATTTTGACTGTGTTCACTTTTTCCAAGTGTTAATGCTCAGTGCATATTTAGTTGAACTTAGATAAATGATAACGGGCACTATCCTACGCTGCCTGTGTGCTAGGTACCAGAACCGACCGCTAGTGCAACAGGAACTGGTGGTTCCTGAAACAACCAGAAATGAATGGCAACACTCATTCCCAGAATGGAGCTGCAGGAGCTCCACTGACCTGTCCCATTCTGGAAGTGCGCATTTCCGCTCGCTTCTGCAGTTATTTCAGGAACTGTTGCACCAGTAGACGGTTCTGCGGAGTCTCAGTGGCAATGTAGGATACTGCCCAATGACATGTACATTTCTGCAGTGAAAGCCTACTGTGTCGTAACCTCAAGCAATATGGCTTGCACCCTCAGGTATTGAAGTTTTAATATCATTCTGCCTTTCCGGTTCAAGTAGTCAGCCTCTGATTCAGCATAGATGTAATTGTGCCTGGGGATGGGATATGAAACCAGGTAAAGCGTAATGGGGAGCAGTGTATGATCAAAAGACAGCCTGTTGCTGGTAAACTGATCTCTCACATGTCAAACCATTGTGGAAAATTTAGGGTCTATTACGGTTCTTAGAATATAAAGTGCTGATGCAGTTGAGCGAGAATCATAGGGTTGGAAGGGGCCTACAAGACCATCGCGTCCAACCCCCTGCTCAATGTAGGAAGCCTGATTCCCAGGCAGTCTCCCATCCAAGTACTAACCAGGACTGACCCTGCTTAGCTTCCGAGATCAGACAAGATCGGGCGCATCCAGCTCTTTGACAACAAGATGTCGCACTTCACCATTTGATTCTTCTTCTGATGGCAGACCAGTTGGAAATGATCCAAAGCTCTTGTAATTGGAAATTCTCTGGAAAGCTGGAAACATTGGCTCAGTGGGGTGCTGGTTCTATCCCACTGTCCAGATGAAGAGGATTTTGAATCATGAGCATACAGAATTTGCCAGGAGATGCTAAGACCCATGTAGACACATTTCCACTGCAACAGTGTACTGCGTGGGCAGTGGCTTGATTCTTCCCTCTCATTCGTGTGTGCTTCACTGCATTGGAGGCAGCGGTCTTTAAAATGAGAGAGAGAGAGTGAGAGGGAGTGTAAAGGCACAATCCTGAACCCTGTTCACTTCCTCTTTCTCATGAGTCCCAAACCTAGAAAGAGATGCATCCCGGTCATCTTACTGCAGGGGTGGGGCAGTGGTTGTGGGGGAACCCCTCCTAGCCTCAGGGGCAGATTCAGTTTCGGAGAAGCTCTCAGCAGTCACGTTCCAGTACTGGGCGGGGCCAAAGGCAAAAGGAATAGGGCCAGAACACCCAAAATACCAGCATGTTTTAGCTTAAAGCTAAACTGCATGTATATAAGACTCGGGAGAAGGATTTCAGCCTTCTAGAAAGCGGCAAACACCGTTCAAAAGCTGGGAACCCCCCAAATAATTGGCGGAAAGGGAGAAGGGGGTGTGACCATCTGGGGAATGGCTGGATTTGGCCCACTGGCTGGAGGCTCCCCGCCCTTGTTACAGCACAAGGTTGCAAGAGGCTTGAACATCTGTGGCTCCGTGAATGTCTGGCTTCATACCGTGCCACAAATGGGCATGACTCTCTTTTTTGTGTGTTTCGTCACTTTAGATCTTGGACCGTGTTGCTGACGGGATGGCCTTTGGAGCACTGTTGCCTTGCGAGGAGTGCAAGGGGCAGTTTGTGTTCAGGAGCGACGCCTACTACTGCACGGGGGACATCACGGCTTGGACGAAATGTGTTGCCAAGACACAGACCCCCAATAGGAAAGAGTGGGTCACCCCCAAGGTAGGGAGTGCGGCATGTTTATCTCCTGTTTATTATTGAATGAGGCAAAGGTGTATTTAATTGCATGAGTGGATGGGGGGGGCATATTTTGGGAGAAGGGAAGCTCTAGCCCAGGCTTCCCCAAGCAGATGTCCTCCAGATGTGTTGGACTGCAACTCCCATCATTTCCAGCCAGCATTGGCCATGCTGGCTGGGAATGATGGGAGTTGCAGTCCAACACATCTGGAGGACACCCGCTTGGGGAAGGCTGTTCTAGTCCTTCCAGCCATTACTTTCCTTCTGCCACTGCCCTCTTCCACCTCTTTTGGCTTCACCCCCTTCCTCTACAAAACCTCCCCACCCAATACACTTAGCAGCCCACTCTCCCCAGCTTCTCTCCCATTACTGCTTGGCACCCTGGTCCCTTCTTCTTGCCCTCTCACCCCCAGCCCAGTGAAAATAGGTTAGGGCCAAACACAGAAAACTGGGCTGGCTACTCCCCCCCCCCCCCCCGCTCACCACCCACTCCACCTGCAGCAATGGCTTTGATGGAAGGAAGGCCAAAGAAACGGGGGAATTCTCGCATGTCTTCCTCCATCCATCCATCAACCAGGGCTGAGAAAAACACGATTCGTGCAGGGTCAGCTGTGGCAGAGATTTTCCTTTTTTTTAGTTGCAGTTTTACTTGAAATTTGTAAACTATTTGGCATCAGAAACCCTTGGAGATCTACTTTAAATCACTCAGATCTGCCAGCAGGTCCCTATCTACCTTCTACTGACCCCTGATGGAAAGAAACCTTCTGAATAGTAAATATTAATATTCTCTGAATCTAGCATCTCACCTTGTATCTCTGTGTTAGCCTTGGGATTTCTAATCTTTTGTGTTAACTTTTCTTTTGTATGCTGTTGCAACACAGGCGTTCAAAGAAATCACATATCTAAAGAAATTCAAATTTAAAAGGCAGGATAGAGCGTTCCCTCCAGAGGCTGCCTCAACAAACTCAGCACCTCCTCCAGTCATTTCTGCTCCTATTACAGGGAATTCAGCTGCTCCGGCAGGTAAATGGCCTGCAATCCAATGTTCATACTAAAAAGAAATTGATTTGATGGAAGAAAACATGCCATTTTGCGCAGTTTTGCTCAATTTTCACCTTTCTACTTAGTGAAAAGAGTTATTTATCAGAAGATCAAACAATTTTGAATTAGAACTTACTGATCCTCTTTCTCCCCCAAACCCCCTCCTGTGTATGAAACATGGCCAATGGTGTCTTGTCTAGTCATGTTCTCAGGAGGTTTATCCCCATCGGATGGTGAGAAGGGCACAGGCAGAACTGAAGAAATTAGCATTTTGCGGTCCTCTACTGCCACCTACTGGCTTGTTGTGGAATAATAAGCCATGTGGTGTTCAGTCGTGTCCGACTCTTCGTGACCCCATGGACCATAGCACACCAGGCCTTCCTGTCCTGCGCTCTCTCCCGGAGTGTGCTCAAGTCCATATTCGTTGCATCAGTGATTCTATCTAGCCATCTCATCCTCTGCCGTCCCCTTCTCCTTTTGCCTTCAGTCTTTCCCAGCATCAGGGTCTTTTCCAGAGAGTTTTCTCTTCGCATTAGGTGGCCAAAATATTTGAGCTTCAACTCCAGTATCTGTCCTTCCAATGAGCAGTCAAGGTTGATTTCCTTTAGGATTGACTGATTTGACCTCCTTGCAGTCCAGGGGACTCGTAAGAGTCTTCTCCAGCACCACAGTTCGAAAGCATCAATTCTTTGGCGCCCGGCCTTCCTTATAGTCCAGCTCTCACAGCCATACGTTACTACTGGGAAAACCATAGCTTTGATTCTGCGGACCTTTGTCAGCAAGGTGATGTGTCTGCTTCTTACTATGCTGTCTAGGTTTGCCATAGCTTTCCTCCCAAGGAGCAAGCGTCTTTTAATTTCATGGCTACAGTCACCGTCTGCGGTGATCTTGGAGCCCAAGAAAGTAAACTCTGTCACAGCTTCCATTTCTTCCCCTTCTATATGCCAGGAAGTGATGGGGCCAGATGCCATGATCTTCGTTTTTTTAATGTTGAGTTTCAAACCAGCTTTTGCACTCTCCACTTTCACCCTCAACAAGAGGCTCTTTAGATCCTCTTCGCTTTCTGCCATTTGGGTGGTATCGTCTGCGTATCTGAGGTTGTTGAGAATTCTCCCGGCAATCTTAATTCTGACCTCTGATTCATCCAGCCCGGCGTTTCTCATGATGTACTCTGCATATAAATTAAATAAGCAGGGCAACAATATACAGCCTTGTCATACTCCTTTCCCAATTTTGAACCAATTAGTTGTTCCATGTCTGGTTCTTACTGTTGCTTCTTGACCCTCGTACAGGTTTCTCAGGAGACAGGTAAGGTGGTCTGGTACTCCCATCTCTTTAAGAATTTGCCAGTTTGTTGTGATCCACACAATCAAAGGCTTTAGCGTAGTCAGTGAAGCAGAAATAGACGTTTTTCTGGAATTCTCTTGCTTTCTCCATGATGCAGCGAATGTTGGCAATTTGATCTCTAGTTCCTCTGCCTCTTCGAAACCCAGCTTGTACTTCCGGTAGTTCTCGGTTCACATACTGCTGAAGCCTAGCTTGTAAGATTTTGAGCATCACCTTGCTGGCATGTGAAATGAGCGCAGTTGTACGGTAGTTTGAACACTCTTTGGCGTTGCCCTTCTTTGGAATTGGAATGTAAACTGACCTTTTCCAGTCTTGCAGCCATTGTTGAATGTTCCAAATTTGTTGGCATATTGAGTTCAGCCCTTTAACAGCATCATCTTTTAGGATCTTAAATAGCTCAGCTGGAATACTGTCATCTCCGCTAGCTTTGTTGTTACTAATGCTTCCTAAGGCCCATTTGACTTCACTCTCGAGGATGTCCGGCTCAAGTTCATTGACCGCACTATCATGGCTATCAGGGACATTCAGATCTTTCCTGTATAGTTCTTCTGTGTATTCTTTCCACCTCTTCTTAATCTCATCTGCTTCTGTTAGGTCCCTGCCTTCTTTGTCCTTTATCATGCCCATCTTTGCACAAAACGTTCCCTTGAGATCTTCAATTTTCTTGAGGAGATCTCTAGTCTTTCCCATTCTGTTGTTTTCCTCGATTTCTTTGCATTGTTCATTTAAGAAGGCCTTCTTGTCTGTCCTTGCTATTCTCTGGAAATCTGCATTCAGTTGGGTATATCTTCCCCTTTCTCCCTTGCTTTTCGCTTCCCTTCTTTCCTCAGCTACTTGTAAAGCCTCATCAGACAGCCACTTGGCTTTCTTGCATTTCTTTTTCTTTGGGATGGATTTCGTTGCTGCCTCCTGAACAATGTTATGGACTTCCGTCCGTAGTTCCTCAGGCACTCTGTCTATCAGGTCTAATCCCTTAAATCTATTCGTCACCTCCACTGTATATTCATAAGGGATATGATTTAGGTCATACCTGAATGGTTTAGTGGTTTTCCCTACGTTCTTCAATTTAAGCTGAAATTTTGCAAGAAGCAGCTCGTGATCTGAGCCACAGTCAGCTCCAGGTCTTGTTTTGACTGACTGTATAGAGCTTCTCCATCTTTGGCTGCAAAGTACATAATCAATCTGATTTCGATACTGACCATCTGGTGATGTCCATGTGTAGATCGCCTCTTGTGCTGTTGGAAAAGAGTGTATACCAAGGCCATGCTTGCCTGTTATCCCGGTTATTTCTTGACTTCCTTCTTTAGCATTCCAATCCCCTATGATGAAAAGGACATCTTTTTTTGATGTTAGTTCTAGAAGGTGTTGTAGGTCTTCATAGAACCGATCAACCTCAGCTTCTTCGGCATCCGTGGTTGGGGCATAGACTTGAATTACTGTGATGTTGAATGGTTTGCCTTGGATTCGTACTGAGATCATTCTATTGTTTTTGGGATTGTACCCCAGTACTGCTTTTCCCACCCTTTTGTTGACTATGAGTGCTACTCCATTTCTTCTAAGGGATTCTTGCCCACAGTAGTAGATATAATGGTCACCTGAATTAAATTCACCCATGCTTGTCCATTTTAGTTCGCTGATTCCCAATATGTCGATGTTCAATCTTGCCATCTCACATTTGACCACCTCTAGCTTACCTTGATTCATTGATCTGACATTCCAGGTCCCTAAACAATATTGTTCTTTACAGCATCGGACTTTCTTTTCACCACCAGACACATCCATAGCTGAATGTCCTTTCAGCTTTGGCCCAGCCGCTTCACTCTTTCTGGCGTTACTTGGAAATTCTCTCTGCTCTTCCCCAGTAGTATATTGGACACCTTCCGACCTGAGGGGCTCATCTTCCGGTGTCATCTCTTTTAGCCTTGTGATACGTTCCATGGGGTTTTCTTGGCAAGAATACTGGAGTGGGTTGCCATTTCCTTCTCCAGTGGACCACATTTTGTCAAAACTCTTCCACCATGACCTGTCCATCTTGGGTGGCCCTGCATGGCATAGCTTATGGCCTCACTGAGTTACGCAAGCCCCTTCGCCACAACAAGGCAGTGATCAATGAAGTGGAATAAGCCATGTATTCTCATCTAATTAGTGCTTCTCCAGTTAGGTAAATTATGGACAAACCTGCATGGAAAGGAAAGGTTCCTCCTGTGCAAGCACTGGGTCATTACTGACCCCTAGAGGGACGCCGCTTGCGCTGGCGTTTTCATGGCAGACTGTAGTGGGGTGGTTTGCCATTGCCTTCCCCAGTCTTGACTACCTCTGCACCACACAAGGCTCTGTAAACCTGCATACACCCTACTAATTGCATGAACAAAATCATATTTACTATGCATAAAGTAATATTGTGAATGTTTTAGCTGCATTGTAACACACTGGGCCGGTTTGCATTATCAAAATAAGCCACCATGGCTCATTTATTTAAGCCATGGTGGCTTATTTAAATCACAGTGTGTGCCAGGTGCGTGCAGAGCGTGATTTCCATAATCACTGCCCAGACGTGGCTTGTATCATCCAAACCTGGGTGGCATGGTTTGTTAGAGGGGGAAACAGCCCTCCACTAAATAACCCTATGGGTTATCTATTGCTGTGCCTTGCACTGCTGTGCCTGGGCAGGGATTATGGAAATCGTGCCCTGCACACGTTGCAGTTTAAATAAGCGACTCTACTGGGGGGGCATGTTCTCAAGGGAAATATTTAAAAAAACTGCAACAATGTTCTCAATGACCTGGTTTGTGCGATCAAAATAAGCTACTGTGATTTCCCCCCTCTTTGTACAAGAAAAATACCTTATTTATTTATTTATTTCATTTCTATACCGCCCAATAGCTGAAGCTCTCTGGGCGGTTCACAAAAACTAAAACCAACCAACACACAATAAAACAATTTAAAATATATAGAACATTAAAACCACAATATAACAATACAACCACAGTAAAACCTAGCAGCAGTACAGGAGTTTAAAATACAGATTTAAAACAGCAAAGATAAAAATTTAGAAAGCTAAAATGCCTGGGAAAATAAAAAGGTCTTCACCTGGCGCCGAAAAGAGTACAATGTAGGCGCCAGGCGAACCTCACTAGGGAGCTCATTCCAGAGGCGGGGTGCCACAACAGAAAAAGCCCTCCTCCTAGTAGCCACCCGCCTCACTTCCTTTGGCAGGGGCTCACGGAGAAGGGCCGCTGACGATGATCTTAAGGTCCGGGCAGGCACATATGGGAGGAGGTGATCCTTCAGGTAACCTGGCCCCAAGCCGTTAAGGGCTTTGAATGTTAACACCAGCACTTTGAATCAGGCCCGGAAATGGACTGGCAGCCAGTGCAGCTGGAAAAGTACTGGCGTAATATGAGCTCGCAGGCCAGTCCCTGTTAACAATCTTGCTGCCCTATTTTGGACCAGCTGAAGTTTCCGGACCGTTTTCAAAGGCAGCCCCACGTATAACGCATTGCAGTAATCCAGACGAGAAGTTATCAGAGCATGGATAACTGTAGCTAGGCTATCTCTGTCCAGATAAGGGCGTAGTTGGTATACCAGCCTAAGCTGATAAAAAGTGCTCCGTGCCACTGAGTTCACCTGTGCCTCAAGTGACAGTTCTGGATCCAAGAGCACCCCCAAACTACAAACCTGATCCTTTAGGGGGAGTGCAACCCCCTCCAGAACAGGTTGAATATCACCTAGCCGGGCAGACGAACCACCCACTAACAGTACCTCCGTCTTGTCTGGATTGAGTTTCAGTTTATTGGCCCTCATCCAGTCCATTACCGTGCCCAGGCACTGGTTCAGAACAGCCACTGCCTCACCTGGTTTTGATGAGAAAGAGAGGTAGAGCTGGGTGTCATCCGCATATTGATGGCACCTCAGCCCACACCTCCGGATAACCTCCCCCAGCGGTTTCATGTAGATGTTAAACAGCATGGGGGATAGAATAGAGCCCTGTGGAACCCCATGGCACAATTGCCATGGCACAGAGCAATAATCCCCCAGCACCACCTTCTGGAATTAGCCATCCAAGTAGGAGCGGAACCACTGTAGTGCAGTGCCTCCAACTCCCAACCCAGACAACCTATCCAGAAGGATACCATGGTCAATGGTATCGAAAGCCGCTGAGAGGTCCAGGAGAATCAACAGGGTCGCACTCCCCCTGTCCCTCTCCCAGCAGAGGTCATCCCACAGGGCGACCAAGGCAGTTTCCGTTCCAAAACCAGGCCTGAAGCCCGATTGAAATGGATCTAGATAATCCGTTTCATTCAACAGTGCCTGGAGCTGTCCTACAACCACCCGCTCAAGCACCTTGCCCAGGAAGGGGATGTTGGCCACTGGCCTATAATTGTTAACATCCTCTGGGTCCAGGTTAGGCTTTTTCAGGAGTGGTCTAATTACTGCCTCTTTTAAAGCGGCAGGCACCACTCCCTCTCTCAAGGAGGAATTTACAACCTCCTGGACCCAGCCGGACAACCCCTCCTTGTTTGATTTAATAAGCCATGAAGGGCAAGGTTCAAGCACACAAGTGGTCGATCCAACTTGGCCAAGCACCTTGTCCGCATCCTCAGGCCTCAGTAACTGAAACTCATCCAATAAAACTGGACCAGACGGTGCTCTGAACGCCTCTACCAATGGAACTGCATTAATCGTGGTGTCCAGTTCATGACGAATCTGAGTGACTTTATCCTCAAAGTGCCACGCAAACTCGTCACAGCGTGCTACCGAGGGTTCCACCGTCTCTCTCCCTGGCCCAGAATGTAACAGGCCGCGAACCACTCGGAAAAGCTCCGCCAGGCAACACTGAGAAGATGCAATGCTGGTGGAAAAGAACTGCCTCTTTGCCACCCTCACCGCCACAGAGTAGGCTCGATAGTGGGGTCTTACCTGTGTTCTGTCAGAGCATGAAACCAAACATAGCAATCATCTGGAGCTTTGATAAATAGAAGCTTTATTTTTAAAAAATCTAGTGCCGTGAAGTGGCATGTGACAAAACTGGTTGACTGATACTCTGATAGGTTGTAGTTTGTGCAATTATGGTCATGGCCATAGAATTCAAGATCCTGAGAACTGCATCTTAGGTTAAAAAAAGAAACCCAAGATTCTAGTCCTTTATGATGCAAATATAAAGTTTGAAATTGCAGCAGGCAGTGCCTACAAAAATCTTGGAAGCTGTATGGGTCCAACGTCTGAGATTTAATTTTTTTTATTGATTGATTGACTTGATTTGTATGCTGCCTTTCTACCAAGAAAAATGGCACTCAAGGCAGCTTATTATAAATAAAACGTGATTAAAACAACAATAAAATAATGCATTAATATACAATAAAAACACAGCAGTGACCGAATAAAAACAGCACCCAACCCAACAGACTCACATGCCAAAAGCCAGTTTGAATAAAAGGGTCTTTGTCTGCCAGTGGAAGGACAGTAGAGAGGGAGCTCCACAGCCTGGGAGCAGTCACCAAGAAGGCCCTCTCTCGTGTCACCACCAAACGTGCTTCTGAAGGCGGTGGTCTTGAAAGAAGGCCCAGACAGGCTCATATGGGAGAAGATAGTCTTTCAGGTAGCCTGGTCCCAAGCCATATAGGGTTTTATGAGATGTCAAGCACTTTGCCATTCCTGTATCTGTGCATGCTAAACAAATCATACACTTTCTTGGCATATAAATTGGATTATCTTGGTGTAACATCTTTATTTTGAATGCGTACACAGTTTTGTCTCTCTTCTGGTTTTATCCCTCTCTCCTCCCTTTTCCCCTTATGATCTATTCATCATGAGCTTTGCATTTGACTAAACAGATCAACCATTAAGTAGCATGAAGATTTTGATCCTTGGGAAATTGTCAAAGAACAAGGACGAAATCAAGTCTGCCATTGAAGAACTTGGGGGAAAGGTGACGGCTTCTGTGAATAAAGCTGACCTGTGCATCAGCTCACAAAGTGAGTAATTGTATTTCGTGTCACTAGGAAACAGGGAAACTCCCCAAAGGAGACGTGTTAGAACAGATTGGGCTTGGGAGAGGAAAGAGAGCTGGATACCTGGCTCTGTATTAGAATAAAAACAGCTCTTGACTAATTTGAGGGGAAGGCAGGGAAAATATCAACACCTTTTCATTGGCAGTTGAAGGAAACGTGGTTATGAGTGGCTTTAAATGGATATAACAATGCTGTTTGCTCTGATATTAACTTCTGTATTAAATATATCTTCCTTTGCCAGTAAGCTATACATTTTCTCACCTTCTGTTGACTATTTTTGGTTTTGCCCATGAGACGTGCCTGAATCTCACTGTTCCTGCTCAGTTCTTGCTTCTTAAAACCTTACATCCTCCCTTTTAAAAAAAAATCACGTGCTAGAAAAGCCGTGGAGCATTGTACCGCCTTCAGTAGGCTTTAGGTGAGTCGGAAGTGGAAACAGCTCCTGTTCAGGGTGTCAGCCATGCCGTCTTCTAGGATATTGTTCCACTCTCCTCCCTGGTTTTCCATGTTCCTCCCCCCACCCCCCAAACAGACCCTCAGCGTTGTATGTCCATGGATCGTGCTCAGTCCTCATTGAAATATGTGGGTTCCCCCCTCTTGGTTTGTTTTTCTTACTTTTTAAAATATAGACTTTTGCAAATCTGGAGGTTCCCCTAACCCCCCTCTTCTGGGTGGATGGGGCTGTTTTGGCTACCTAAGGATTCACGTTTAAATATTATATCAACTGGGAGGCTGGCATGCTACAAAGCAAAGGGGTGCCCCCCAGTGCCATCTTTGTTTGGAGTGCATTTGCATCTAGGAGCTCAGACCCCACCTCTGCCTTATTGTTACGTTCTTGGGGAAGTTAATTTTTCTTTTAGTCTTACTACTTTGCCTGCTGGGAAATGGGTGGCTGGCCACAACCACCGTGGAAGCCATTTTGTGAATGACCAAGTCCCCATGGCAGCCATTTTGTGTGAGCACCCATGACACTCTCCCAACATTCTAAATGTGTCCACTGTCCCCAAAGAGTTGGGGGCCCCTGGTATATAGGATAAGATTTAATATAGAAAATTTACAGCATTTAATGTACATTCTATGAATTTATTTATTACATTTCTATGCCATCCAATAGCTGACGTTTGCTAGCACGTGAGTTAGTTTTTTGAGATCATCCCTTGGCAAAGTTATCGGAATGGTGTACTGTCAAGATAATAAAACTTCAATATATAAAATTATTCTTAGATGAACAACAGAGCAGAAAAACTGTAAAACTACAGCATAAAACTTCAGCAAAGCAGACAATCCTCGTACAATTGGTATTAAATGTTAAACGCCTGGCAGCCACCTGGCACTGGAATGGTGTTGCAGTTGGCCCCAGGCAAGCCTCTCAGGGGAGAGCCTCTGTGAAGCAGGGTGCCACAAGTGGAAAAGGCTCCCTCTCTGGGTTGCCACCCACCAAGGATAGCTCTTTTAGAGTTCTGACTGTAAGCCGGAGTGGATGCACTGCCCCACTGACATCAGAGGCACCAGCCTCCACTGGTCCCCAGCATGAAGTTGCCTCGTAGAGATTCAGACTGTTTGGACTTTCCTCATCCTGGCACCTTCCAGATGCGTTGGTCTGCAGCTCTCATTCTCCCCAGCCAGCATGGCCATGGGGTTTGCAGTCCAAGGCATCTGCAGGGCACCAGGCAGGTCTCCTGCAACTGGAAGCCACTCTCAGAGGTTGCAGGGGGAGCTCTTTCTCTGCTCTTCTTTGGCTTGGGATGGCTTTTCTGGAGATGTCTGGCAGGGGCTGTGGCTCAGCAGGAGAGCACCTGCTTTGCCTGGAGAAGGTCCTGGGTTCAATCCCCAGCATCTCCAGGTAGGGTTTGCTTGTGTGCGTACGTATTTAGAAGACTTCTGTCCTGCTGTGAAGGGGGGGAGGGGGTTGCCCTAGCTCCCAGCAGTGTAGGCAGGGTTGAGGGGTTGCTCAGGCTGAACAGCAGCCCAACAAAGTAGGCTGCCAGCACCCCTTACATCCAACTCAGCCTGAGCCACGGGGCTCTCAGGCCTTACAGGACACCCCTAGGGCTTAAGAAATAAGGGCCCAAGCTGGCACTCTCAAAGTCCTAGACCTGAAACCTTAAACAGTAGCAATAACCAAGCAGAAGGCTCTGGACTTAGGGCCAAGGTTTAATTGGAATAAAGCGCACACGTTCCACTGTGATAGGTGGTAAGTTTATTTATGAAAGGGAAAGCGAGCAGCGATAACACACAGCAAAGCAGAGCACCCTTTGGAAATAATACTTCGAGTAAACACAACAACAACAAAGCTACCCAAACCTGGCTAGATGCACCTGGTGTGGGTCTTCAAACAGGACAGAGCCCAAACTGTGATACTGAGAGTCACAAACCAAAAGCAAGACGAAGGCGAGGATAAAGGGCAGCCGTAGCCCCCCTTCTTTTATACCTAGCAGTGTTTTAGAAATGTGGGGTGAGCCCCCATAGCCAATCACCAGCTGGCTGAACAGCCTTCATAAGCTTTCTGGGGCGGGGGAGGGGAGCTCCTGCAGCAGCCCAGCTGAAATCAGTCAGTCTAATTGGCAAGAATTGAAGGGCCTTGAACCCAGAGCAGCACGAGATAACGCACACAACTGGTTTAAGGAGTGTGTGCAGGCCCACCTTCATGAAATAGAGATTTTTCAGGCGGCTAGAAAACACACAAAACGGATTTCTTGACACCTGTCTTTCATTGTAAGTGATCTTCAAGGTGGCTTACAATGGATTGTTTTTTTTAAAAAAAGCATAGGCACAAATCCCCAAACCCACACCACCTTTACTCCCCTTGGGATGGATGGGGCCAGAGGGTTCCCATCCGTTCAGCTCTGCAGTCCCGGGGCAGCTGGCTGCTGGAGCTGAATGTTCTTTCCGGCAGGGAGGGGGGAAGCAAGCTCCCTGCAGCTGCTGCTCCTTTGGGGACAGGCAGGGAAAGACTCCTGCCTGAAACCCTAGAGAGTGGCTGCCAGTCAGTGCAGACAATCCTGAGCTAGCTGGGCCAATGGTCTGATTTGGTATAAGGCAGATTCCTGTGTTTGTATGTGCTGGATTGAACCTGGGACCTGATAAATGAAAAGCACAAGCAATATGCCTCTGAATACTGGTTGTTGGGGAACATGGGCAGGACGGTGCTCTTGCACTCAGGTCCTGCTTGTGGGCTTCCTTCAGACAGCTGGTTGGCCACTGTGGGAACAGAATGCTGGGCTCAATAGGCTTTTGGTCTGATCCAGCAGGGCTCCTCCTGTGTTCTTGCTTCTGAGCTATAGGCTTCTGCCCGTTGCAAAAGTAACTGGGGCATTCTGATGCATAGAGTCATAAGAAGGGTGACATCCCATGCTTTACTTTTCTTCTTCTCTCCTCTCCCCTACACCACCTCTTCTTAATCTTTCAGAGGAAATTGAGAAAATGAACAAGAAAATGGAAGAAGTGAAGGAGGCCCAGGTGCGTGTGGTCTCGGAGGAGTTCCTCCAGGACATGAAAATCTCCAGCAAGGGCTTTCAGGAGCTTCTGTCGCTTCATGCTCTTTCTTCCTGGGGTGCAGAAGTAAAGCAGGAGCACAAAAAGGTGCCTGAGGGAGGAAAATCTGGTGGACACTCAAACATGAAAAGCATTGGGAAGAACAAGGAAGAGCAAGGTGAGGTAGAATAAAGAAATGGGATTAGGTTACCTCAAATAAAGGTCTTCAACGCAGCCCTCCGTCTTGTCACTACTGCTTTGGGTGTTTATTGTATTTAGAGTGGGGTCCCTTTTGGCTTGCCCTTGAAATTAAAGAGGCCATTCCGGGGGCATGGGAGGGGCTAAACTAGTGGCAGGAGTGCTTGCTTACCTTAGCTGCAAGGTGGCTGTATTTATTAATTTATTTAAAAACTTGTTAAAAGCTGCTACCTGTCAGGGCTGTGGCTTCCTCTCATCGCCTGCATCTTACCATTAAAACTGCAGTACCGAAATGTCTTGCTCCGACCCCTGGGGCC
Organism: Heloderma suspectum; assembly: GCF_057233095.1. Classification (NCBI taxonomy): domain Eukaryota; kingdom Metazoa; phylum Chordata; class Lepidosauria; order Squamata; family Helodermatidae; genus Heloderma; species Heloderma suspectum. Next base: position 392,422,786 of record NC_139458.1, read on the forward strand.
TTAATTCCAAACCGAGGGTGGGAGGAGAGAGAAGCAGCCCTCCTCAGCACACTCACAAGCAGTGGCTTCTAACAAGTAAAACGTGGGACGGGGGGCAGCAAGCCGGCCTGATGCTAAGGTAAGAAAGTCCTCCCATAGACTGGTTTGGCCTTGTCACCCCCAAAGAACCACAGGAACGGATGCCCTCAGCTCACCACCTGAGAATGGGGGTGGTGAATAAGGGGAAGCCATTTCAATTCAGGGCTAGTTCCATTGGAAGGTCTCAAAGAGTTCTGTGCAGGAATGGACTTGTATCCAGTTGATCTGGTGTCTACCCTGTAGAACAGCCTTCCCAACCTGGTGCCCTCCAGATCTTTCGAACCACAACTCCCAGAATTATAGGCTAGTCTACTCCAAGAAGTAGACTAACCTATAATTTGAAGTCAGAAAGAAAAACTAACACATTTATTATGGCATAAGCTCAAAGACTGAACTCCACCAGATGCCTGAGTTATAAGGATATAACTTCATTTGGTCTGACAAAACCAATAATCTGTTTTGAAACCCCAGATTATAATGTTACAGTAGAACGGCCAGGTTAGATTTCACAGCTGCCTAGAAGAAAGAAAAAGAAAAACAGCAGAGAGGCTCTCTGATTATGAAAAGACAACCAAGTGAGAAAGTCCCAACAGTGGTTATTTATTGTTTGTTTTGCCTGCCTGACAAGTAGTGTAGAAAAGGAGACTTTTCTCTGAAATGCCAGGTGGGCAAACTGTGCAATAAATAGGCACTGTTGTGACTTCCTCACTTGCTTTTCTTTTCACAGTGGAAGTGAAATGGCTCTTCCATGCAGGTTTTTAGCCCTGATGCAGAATTCCCTTGCAGCTAATGAATCCAGACAGGATATTTATTCTCTACCTTTTATACAATTGTTCTTTGCTTTTGTCTGAAAGCAGAAAACTTCGCCATTTGGGGGGTCATATTAACAACAGATTTGGACTGTAACCTGATTAAATAAATGTCAGTGCTTCATTGATTTAAGGCTGCATAGGACAATCAAACAGGCATAGGATTTGCATAAATTTGCATATGGGTAAAATCATTTCTGAAGCAAGAGGAATTTTTTTGAGGTGATGCACACACATAGGTGTCATCTTGGTGTGTGAGGAGGGAGAATGCCTCTTGAAGATGACGCTTGCCACTCACAGTGTTCATAAACACCTGCATTAAATATTTGTCTCTGTGTGTATTATAGTATATTTTTATAATCTGAGCATTTAACAAGGGGTATTCTTTTTAGCTGATCAGTTCAGCATTGCATCCCTACAACAGCAGCAAATACTTACTACCTTTTTCCCGTCTCTTGTACAGGGACAAGCAAGTCTGAAAAGAAAATGAAGCTGACAGTTAAAGGAGGTGCCGCTGTGGACCCTGATTCAGGTGATTTTGGAATCTTTCCAATACCCTGTGAACAAGCACGTTCTGCTAACTTTGGGACTGGGAACGTCTTTAAGTTGAGGCTTCACCATCTGTAAACATCCAGCCTGTCATTGGGCATGGTTTGCCAAGGGTTTGTGCTGTATGTGAACGGTGTACATGCCCCCCCCCCCCCCGAAGCTTACAGTGCTGCTCTTCTTAGCACTGTATCCTGTACTAAGGCACCTTTTGTTGCAAACTCGAAAGTGGTTGCTTGCAGGGACACCTTTTGGGTTTTCAATGCAGCAGCTCTGGTGTGGTGCTTCCTAGTGCAAAGGAAGGAGGTTAGCACCTGGTGGGGGTGGGCGGGCTGGAGCAAGGACAGTAAGTCCCTGTGGCTGTGCATCAGGGGGGAGAGAGAGAAACCAAATGAGCTGGACTGATGCCTCAATTACTCTTGGTGGTGCAGCAGCTGTATTGGGAGACAGAAACCATACACGGACCATTCACCACGACCCTAGTGCCCGTGTCTTCCCAGTAGACCCCGGCACCATCCTCTAGGCAGACTTGCACGAGGCTTTTGTGACCCACTGCTGGCTCTTAGCTTTTGTGACCCACTGCTGGCTCTTAGCTCACTCTTTTCAGAATCTCCCTCCTGTATAATCCAAGAGTGAGTTACTCTCTCCAAACATGTCTTGGTATAGGTCAGGCCTGTACTATTTCTTAGAACACCCTTCCCCAACGTGGTGCCCTCCAGATGAGGTAGACTACAACTCCCAGCATCCCCCACTAGCAAGGACACCGGGGATGTTGGGAGTTGTAGTCCAACCCATCTGGGGGGCACAAGAAGGCTGACTTGATCTGAGCTATGCAGAGCTATGGTGGATCAGCCCAAAGGTGTATCGAGTCCATCATTTTATTCCCGCAGTGGCCAACCAGATGCCTACGGGAAGCCCCCATGCAGGACATGAGTGCAGTTGCACCCTCCTGTTCATGTTCCCCAGTAACGGGTATGGGGAGGCATAACTGCCTCTTATACTAGAGATAATATGACTTTAGCCACTGACAGCCATCATAACTTGTAGCCACTGACAGCCTTATCCTCAGAGCGTACTGGCTGATGTTAGTTTACATTTGAAGAATCCAGCTTCAGATCAAGGGACTGGGCTGGACTGTGAGTTCCCTTCTCATCTCATATGAGGATCCTCCCATACCTTTCTCTGGGAAATCTTGTCACATTTTATTCTGATGCCTTGTGTTGATTTCTGTCATCTTGCTATAAGAGTGATTAGCTTAATAGGTGTTGCCTCCTGCTTCAGGCGTTTCGAAGACATTGTAGTCTTCATGTCACGTTCAGGAGCAGCCCTAAGCTATCCCGGTGAAGTGGAAAGGGGCAAAAGTCCCATAAATAAATGAAATAAATAATAAATCACAGACAGTGTTGAAATGCCTGTCTATGTGAATAAGGGAAGGGGAGAAAACTGTCTTCCAGTACTCCCATGTGCATGTCTTGTGCTGAAGTTAACATACAGCTCAGAACCACCATACTTGACGGAGCACCTCTCCCAGCATGAACCTGCCCATACATTATGATCAACTTCTACGTGCCGCCTCCAAGGGAAGTTGCAGGATGGCAGTAAGGGAGAGGGGCCTTTTCAGTGGTGGCCTCCCGATTGTGCAGTACTCTCCCTAGCAAGGCCCATCTGACACCAACATCGTTGTCTTTTCAGTGCCAGGTTGACACTTTCTCTATTTCTAGGCATTTGATGGCATATGATGGGCTCTTTAAGGCATCAGTTGAATCATGTTGGCTGTCACTGCTGGGATGTTTCTTTATGGGATGGTGGTATTTTAATGGATAATTGTTTTAGCTGTTTTGAATTTTGTATGTTTTAATTTTGTTGTAAGATACCTTGAGTGTTTTTTGAGGAAGACAGCTAAGAAATCTAATTAAAAACAGCAACATAATTTGAATAAGGGCAAAATGTGTTTCTCCCTGGCCCTAGAATCATAGAATAGTAGGGTTGGAAGGGGCCTACAAGGCCATCGAGTCCAACCCCCTGCTCAATGCAGGAATCCAAGTAAGAGCATCCCTGACAAATGGCTGTCCAGCCTCGTCTTGAAGGCCTCCAGTGTGGGAGAGCCCACCACCTCCCCAGGTAATTGGTTCCATTGCCGTATTGCTCTGACACTCAGGAAGTTTTTCCTGATGTTCAGTCGGAATCTGGCTTCCTGTAACTTGAGCCCATTATTCCGTGTCCTGCACTCTGGGATGATCAAGAAGAGATCCTGGCCTTCTTCTCTGTGACAACCTTTCAAGTACTTGAAGAGTGCTATCATATCTCCCCTCAGTCTTCTCTTCTCAAGGCTAAACATGCCCAGTTCTTTCAGTCTCTCTTCATAGGGCTTTGTTTCCAGTCCCCTGATCATCTTTGTTGCCCTCCTTTGAACCCTCTCCAGTTTGTCTGCATCCTTCTTAAAGTGTGGTGCCCAGAACTGGACACAGTACTCCAGATGAGGCCTAACCAGTGCTGAGTAGAGGGGAACTAGTACTTCCCGGGATTTGGAAGCGATGCTTCTATGAATGCAGCCCAAAATAGCATTTGCCTTTTTTGCAGCCACATCACATTGTTGGCTCATATTCAGCTTGTGATCGACGACAATTCCAAGATCCTTCTCGCTCGTAGTGTGGTTGAGCCACGTATCCCCCATCTTGTAACTGTGCATTTGGTTTCTTTTTCCTAGGTGCAGAACTTGGCATTTGTCCCTATTAAATGCCATTCTGTTGTTTTCTGCCCAGCACTCCAGTCTATCCAGATCACTTTGAATTCTGTTTCTGTCTTCCAAAGTATTAGCTATCCCTCCCAATTTTGTGTCATCTGCAAATTTGATCAGCATTCCCTGCACCTCCTCCTCCAAGTCATTAATAAAAATATTGAAGAGCACTGGGCCCAGGACTGAGCCCTGCGGTACCCCACTCGTTACCTCTCCCCAGCTTGAGAAGGTCCCATTGATAAGCACTCTTTGAGTCCGATTCTGTAGCCAACTGTGGATCCACCGGATCGTTGTTTCATCTAGCCCACTTCGAGCTAGTTTGCTCATCAGGATATCATGGGGCACTTTGTCGAAAGCTTTGCTGAAGTCGAGGTATATGATGTCTACAGCATTCCCACGGTCTACAAGGGAGGTGACTTGATCAAAAAATGAGATCAGATTTGTCCGGCAGGACTTGTTTTTGACAAATCCATGTTGGCTTCGAGTAATCACGGCATTGTTGTCAAGGTGCTTCCAGATGGATTGCTTTATGATCTGCTCCAGAATTTTCCCAGGGATTGATGTCAGACTGACTGGTCTGTAGTTCCCAGGTTCCTCCTTTTTACCCTTTTTGAAGATAGGGACAACGTTAGCCCTCCTCCAGTCATCTGGCACTTCCCCGGTCCTCCATGATTTCTCAAAGAGAATAGACAGCGGTTCTGAGAGTTCTTCTGCCAGTTCCTTTATGACTCTAGGATGCAGTTCATCTGGCCCTGGAGATTTGAACTCATTCAAAGTAATGAGGTGTTCCTTGACCATATGCCTGTCGATCTCAAGCTGCAATCCTGCCCCTTCAGCCTGTACTTCGCCTTTGCCAGGGGGGTCATAGACCCTCTTTTGGGAGAAGACTGAGCCAAAGTAGGAATTGAGCACCTCTGCCTTTTCTTTGTCCTCTGTTATCATTTTGCCATCCTTATTTAATAGCTGAACAACCATTTCTTTCCTCTGCCTTTTACTATGCACGTAGCTGAAGAAAGCCTTTTTGTTGTTTTTAGCATCCCTCGCTAACCTCACCTCGTTCTCCGCTTTAGCCTTCCTGACGCCATCCCTGCAATTCTGTGCTACCTGCCTGTACTCTTCCTTTGTTACTTGGCCTTCTTTCCACTTCCTATATGTGTCCTTTTTTGTTTTCAGGTCATCCCTAAGCTTTTTGTGAAGCCACATTGGCTTCTTCTGTTGTCTTCCACCTTTTCTTCTTGTTGGAATTGTTTGTGATTGTGCCTTGAGAATTTCCTTTTTTAAAAGTTCCCACCCATCTTGGACTCCTTTTCTCGCTAGCATTGCTTGCCATGGGACCTTACTGATCATTGTTCTGAGTTTATTAAAATCAGCTTTCCTAAAATCCAGGGTACGCGTTCGAGTACACTCGGCTTTTGCTTCCCTTAGAACCAAGAACTCAAGTGCAACATGGTCGCTTTCCCCCAGAGTTCCTGTAACTGCTACTTTATCCACTAAGTCATCTCTGTTGGTTAGGATCAAGTCAAGGATAGCCGATCCTCTAGTTCCTTCCTCTACTTTCTGTAGGAGGAAGTTATCCGCCACACAAGTCAGGAATTTCCTGGAGGGGCCATGTTTTGCAGAATTTGTCTCCCAACAAATATCGGGGAAATTGAAGTCCCCCATTACTACTACATCATGCTTCCTTAAAACATTGGCTATTTGCTTTTCAAAAGTTTCATCCTTGTCTTCTCCTTGATTGGGTGGCCGGTAGTAGACTCCGACCACCAGGTTCCTTTTATTCTTTGCTCCATTTATTTCAACCCAGATGCTCTCGATGGGGCTACCAAGCTCCTCCTCCTGTATTTCTGTGCAGAGATATGTATTTTTCACATACAGTGCAACCCCGCCTCCCTTTCTGTTCCTCCTGTTCTTTTTGAACAAGTTATATCCTTCAACTGCTGTATTCCAGTCATGAGAGTCATCCCACCAAGTCTCAGTTATACCTATCAAGTCATAATTTCCCTCCTGTATTAAGAGTTCAAGTTCGTTCTGTTTGTTTCCCATACTCTGGGCATTAGTATATAGACATCGAAGACCATGTGCTTCATAGTCTGGCTTTCTTCCTACCTGTGTCTGAAGACTATTATTGGGCGCTATCAGAGCTGTTCTCTCCATTGCAGTGCATGCGCCTACGTCCATTGTTACCCCCAACATTACATCTCCCTTCCCCGTAGGATTCAGTTTAAAGCCCTCCTGATGAAGTTCTTCATGCTGTGGCCAAACACATTCTTCCCAGCCTTTGTGAGGTGCAACCCATCCCTAGCCAACAGCCCATCTTCCAGGAAGTATAGCCCGTGGTCCCAGAATCCTATTTCATTGTCTTTTTTTTTTTTTTAAACAGGCTTGGAAGATTCTGCTCATGTCTTTGAAAAAGGTGGTAAAATCTTCAGTGCTACTCTTGGCCTAGTTGATATTGTCAGAGGGACAAATTCCTATTACAAGCTTCAGCTGCTGGAAGATGACCGAGAAATCAGGTTGGTTTTTCTTCCTTTCTAATTAGGAATAGTAGCTTGGATCTAGTAATGAAGCTTGGGTTTACTTTATTTGTTCTTTGCATTAGTAGTGATTTTTGGAGACCTGAACAGAACTGCTGGACTCAAAAAGTTAAATTCTCTTTTTTCCCCTTGCTCCAAAAAGGGTCACATGAAATCAGAACCGGTTTAAGCTTTGTTAGCCCAGCCCTATTAAGTTTGTTGCAGCAAAAATAACATTCAGGCTGCACTCCTCTACATACCTACGTTGAGGTTAGCCCCACTAAACCGGGTGGTACTAGATATGCATAGGATTGTGCTGTCAGTTTTGTGTCTCCTTACAGCAGGGATGGGGAATTTGTGGCCCTCCAGATGTTGTTGGACTGCAAACTCCCATCACCCCTCGCTATTGGCTATTCTGACTAGGGCCAGCTAGGGCCAATGGGAGCTGCAGTCCAGCAGCATCCTGAGGCTCATACATTCCCCAACTGTACCTTAAAAGAATAAGGGTGTAGTCCTATGGGGATGGCCATTAGCCTCTGAACTTGGAGGCTTACAGACATCCAAAGTAGAGCCGGAGGTGCAGCAGAGGCGATCTTCACCTCCGTGCTCCTCCCACTCTGTATTTTTGCTAGACAGGTGTATTTTAGTTGATGGGCATTTATGCCTATCTAGCTGAGGCATCAGGGAGGGGAAGGAGGTTTGGGAGGGCTGGGGATATGGTGTAAGCCGCCCCCTCCCCACCCACCAGCATGTCCCCATTGCTTTCCCTCTGAGGTCACCCTTGTGACATCGGAGAGGCAGTCGGCGCGGTTCTCTCCACACCCGCTGCGAGGGGGTGGGGAGCTCGGACTCCTGGGTCCAAGGTCGGAGCTCTGTCTCTGACCTCGGATCCATGAATCCGAGCTGTCCTGTTGCCCTACAGATTCTGTCTAGGGGCAGTAGGAATGCTCTCTAAACAGAGTTATACTATGGCATAAGCTTTCATGAACCTGAATGCAAGAAGCTATGAAACGCAAGAGGTAGACTCTGTGACATACTTGTGCAAAGCTTGTTGTCCTACTACAGGTGTTAAATTAGCACAGCAAACAAAACTGGGTGATCACCTGTAAAAGCTGTTGTGAATATCTGTTTATTTATTAAATCCCTTGTATCCAGTCTTCCAACCCCACATGAGCTCAAGGTAGCTCACAAACACAAGTTAAAAACACATGCACAATTTTTTAAAAATTAAACTAAAAGGAAATTCAAAAAACCAAAAGCCAGCTAAAATATAACTTGCAGTAGGAGAAAATGGTCACTGTCCTGCTTGCTATTGTTGGGTTAATAATATAAGAACATTCATGCTGGATTGGACAAAGGATCCATCTAGGCCAGCATTCTGTTCACACAGTGGCCAACCAGCTGCCCATGGGAAACCCATAAGCAGGACATGAGTGCAACAGCACCCTCCCACCCATGTTCCCCAGCAGCTGCCTCTATAGTGGAAGTGGCATATAGCCATCAGGTCTAGTACCCAGTGATAGTCTCATCTGCCATGAATTTGTCTAATTCCCTTTAAAGCCATCCAAATTGGTGGCCGTCACCACATCTTGTGTTAGCGAATTCCATAGCTTAATACGTGCTGTGTAAAGAAGTACTCTTTTTGTCTGTGCTGAATCTCCCACCAATCAACTTTATGGGATGACCCCTGGTTGTAGTATTATGAGAAAGGGAGAAAAACGTCTTCCTATCCACATTCTCCACACCATGCATGATTTTGTACACCTCTGTCATGCCCCCCCCACCTTACTTGCCTTTTTTCTTAGCTAAGCCATCCCAGATGTTGTCTGAATTGGATCCAAACTTAGTGCACAATTTCTTGCATGCTTAGACAGAAAGAAGTCCTACAACTCCCAACATTCCCCAGCCAACATGCATACAATTGTACCTTTAGTCATGAGTAGAGCTATTGAAATCAGTGGGGCAGTCATGACTAACTTAAGTCTCATTGGTTTCCGTGGCTCTGCTCTAAGCATGCTTAGACAGCCACGCTAGCTGGGGCATGGGGGGAGTTGTAGGACTTCGCCTTGTGTAAACATGCATAGGATCGCGCCCCAAGTCTGGATCCAATCCAGTGATGTTAATGATTTGAAATGTCAGCATTTCACAGAAAGATCTTTGATTTCAGCCCCACTGTTTACATCGCCCCTTTCTGTTTAGGCGTGGGTGTGTCCTGTGCCAATTGAGGATAACACTTTATGCATCCAATGAAGTGGGTTGCTTTCCGTGAAATCTTATGCGACAATAACAGTGTTATAGTTTCCTGTGGAGTGGCCGTGTTAGCCTGTTGCAGCAAAAACAACAGAGAGTCATTTATCCTGGCATAAGCTTTTGTGGTTGCATTAAGTGTTAAACTCCAATTGGCAGATTTATATATACATGCAAGATTTATATATACATGCGGGGGCAGGGGATGTAAACTGTTTTCAGAGGGAATTGATTGCAAAAAGTACAGAGAGCGATGATTACTTTAATATAACTATGAATAATGCTTTTAGTCATTATGGTGTTACAAGGCCCTTTGTCATCTTTGAAGCATTCTTATCTGTCTTGGGTGAGGTCTAGTAGCCTATAATCCAATCAAGGAGCTTTAATTTGATTGCCTCTTGCTTTGTTCAACATCTGCCTTTGTTATGCTTGATCAGCAGGTAGGTATAGTTGAAAGCCTGCAGCTTCTGTTTTGGAGAAAAACACCCACTGAAAATATCTTTGGCTAGTTTAACTTCTTGAGGGTGGGTGGAGGAATACTGTGTTTGTTTTGTGCCGTGTGTTGGTTAATTGAGGAGTTTTTAGTTGATCAAATAATCCTTCCCTTAACTGACTTGAGTAACAGGCTGCAAGGATTGTGCTAAGGCTGCAGCCCTTTACACTCTTACCTGGGAGTATTATTGAGCTCAATTGGGCTTACTTTTGAGTAGACATACATAGGACTGCACTATAAATGTCTATATTGCCCAAATCTCAACATAGACAATTCTTTGGGGATATTGAAGGAAATGTGGATAATAAAATAAAATAGAATTAAATTCTTTGTTAAGCAAAAGCAACCACAAATTATTGGAAGGAATCATATTTAATATTTTCTTATTCATTTGTTACAGTAACACGAGAACCAAAATAGCTATTTGTTCTCACTTCCAGCTGTTTATTATTGAAATTAGCCCTCCCTGACTAGAGCGTTGCTTGATTGATCTACTGAATCATACTGAACTATGGGTCCTTCTTTTAAAAAAAACACTTATCTGTTACATTTGGGCTATAGTGTTTGAGAATGTTGGGAATAAATGATCTCTGTGTTGTTGGGAATAAATGTTTTAAAGAGGTTTTGTGTCAATGGCTGAAGAAAAGTGGGAAGTTGGCCAGTTTGGTATATGTTTTGGACCTAGTCCTGTGTTTGTTAGAACAGCTTTCCCCAACCTGATGTTTTCCAGATGTGTTAGACAACAATTATCATCATCCCCAGCCAGCAGTTCCAGAGCACATGCTGGGAATTGTAGTCCAAAACATTTGGAGAGGACCAGGTTGGGGAAGGCTGTATTAGGAATTGGACCAGGGCTCCACAGCCTTTTTGCCCCCCTGGTCTCATGTGGTTTGGGGGCTGCAGGTGCACACACAGGCCTCAGCATCCTTGGTGGCAGGGTAAGGGAGTGGAGAGCCTCCCCCCCTCCCCGCAGTCCTGATTCATGTTGCTGTTTTCCTTGCTGCTAGGAGCAGTGGGAAAAGAGGAATCTTGGGGGATCATCAGGATCTCTGGGGGAAGGAGGAGTGAGTACAGGCAGGGGAGGGGTCAAGGCACCCTTGGGGGAGATGCAGTAAAGTCCCTGCAGGGACTGCAGATCATGCACCCCTGAATTAGACAAGTAACTGGCCCTGATTGTAAAGACCTCGGACGGCTCTATGTTCCTCCCAGTCTGGCCCCCTCCCTACGGGGGGGTTAGGGTGTGCATGCGCATGCAAGGATGCATGTGTTCCCCTGCCCTTCAAAGCTCTTCTTCTTTTCTCAAGAAATTTGATTTTATTTCAAAATAAGGTTAACAAAGGCAACAAAAAGAATGTACATAATAATCGCAATCACCAAAGAAAGAAAGGAATTCACTAATTATAACTCTTGTTCCATAAGCATATCTGTTATAGACTATCCACAATAAAACAACCTAAGTAGGAGCTCAATAGCTAATGAAAGCAAAAATACAAGTTCTACACCATATAAAAGGAGCGTGTGTAAGTGTATGTCATTTTGTGTGTTTGTGCATGTTAATCAGAAAAAATACAGACAACTGCACTTTGTTGGAACTTTGTCAAAAGTTTGAAGTGCTCAACACAGGAAATGAATGGAAACCTTGGTGCCATAATACCATTCTTGTTTGCTGCACTTGTGGAGTGAGTTTATACATACTCAAAACCTCCCAAATTTTATCGATCCACTGCTCTTTAGTTGGTTGCTTTGGGGACTTCCAGTTACATGCTATACATGACTTTGTAGCTATATACAATTGCTTAAGAAGGTCTTTTTGCAGGAATCCGGGATCATTAGGTTCAAAAAGATGAAGCAGCATTGCTCTAGGAGTTCCCAGTGGTCTTACATGAAGAAATTCCTGACAGTAATCAGCAGCCATGTTCCAAAACATGGAACATCTCTTCTTCCTAGGGCAGCTTTCTCTAGGCCAGGATTCCCCAACCTGATGCCCTCCAAATGTGTTGGAGGCCCTCAGGTTGGCTAGGGGATACTAGGAATTGTAGTCCAACACATCTGGAGGGTTGGGGAGGCTGCTCTAGGCTGACCAAGCTTAACAGCAAGTTGCTGGAAGTCACATCACTTGGTGTTGGCAAGGATGCCATTTGCTTTGGCAGAGATGCCATCACCATTTCTGCTCAGCGGTAAATCCTCTGCCTTGCCTGGCTCCCCTGGGTGACTTATGGAAGGATCCCATGTTCCACTGTGCCACTAGGTTTACATTTATCTCTGTCTCCAGCAGGAAGCCATTCTAATCTTGGGTCACTCTGCTGTTTGGGAGATGCAAGCTCATTGCTTCTCTTGCTGGGCTTTGTGTTATTTTTGCTTTTCATTTCGAGGAGGAGCAGAAAAACTGGCTCTGTCGTGCTCTGTTTTGCTATCGCTTTTTAAATGAGGCAGCAATTCCCAAAGTGTGTGCTATGAGCAAACTGCTTGTGTGCCTTGAGATATGCGTCGAATAAAGATTCCTGTGAACCCGAAGTATCAAGCCACGGAGAAGGCCGCCTGCTGTGCATCTGCATGAGTTGCTGCTCTGCCCTTGTGTCCTTCCAATGAGCCTCTGAGTGGATGGTTCTTAGCGCCGGATCATTCCCAAAGCAACAACGCAGTACGGTTGCCCACTCTCGGAGGAGGCTGACCCTGGTGTCTCTGTGAGTCACTCCACTGGGTTTGCCTCCTTCCTATATGAGGACACACCCGGGTGGTGAGACTTGCACAGATACAGGGCAGGAAGGGAGAACCTGAGGCTAGGAAGAGTGAAGCTGTGTCTCCCAATTTACTCCGGTGGGAAAAGGGTGCCTCGGCTATCAGAAGCTTGGACACATTGAAGAAGGACTGTGCCGCAGCTACATGGGAGCCTGTGGCAGAAATACAACAAGCAGCTGAGCTGAGAGAAAGGTTTCTCCCTGAAGGACCAGCCCTATCATTAGGCAGAGTGATGTGGCCACCTCAGGCAGCAGGTGATGGAGGACTGGAAATGACAGCACGGTGTTGGAGACCAGAGCTGAGTGCCACATGGCCTGCCCTTGCGAGCGTGCTGCCTTCAGGAGCAGTGGCGGATGCTGTTGTATTGCCAGGGTGGAACGAAGATTCAGCTGCCAGTGTAGTTGGCTTCTGTATGTAGAATGAAGTTGGGGGCATCTTGTCCTTTGTCTCAGACAGCAAGGCGTAGGAAATAGGGGGACCAAAACAGCATCCTCTGTTTCTAAGGCTTAAGCCTGTAATCTTAAACAGTAGCATTATCCAAGAGGAAGGTTCTGGATGTAGTACTGAGGCAATTTAGAATGGCCCTGCCTCCCAGAGAGGGTTTATCACTCCATGCTTTGTGGATTTCACTACCTATTTTGCAAAACCTCAAGTGGGATCTCTGGGCTTTCTTTTACTTCCATCTTTCTTGGTGCTGCGCCTAAATCCATAAATGCTTGAGGGACTTCTGTACAGCTGTATTTTCTGTCTCTATTCCACTTTGCCATAATCAAACTCTGTAAAGAGAACAGTAGGCAGATGGCTTTAGCTCAGCTGCTTGAAGTGGATTCCACACGTGGACTACAGGAGCTTTGTGTGAACACGTTCCCCTCGAGATCTGGCTAGATTAATCCCAAGTGTGTGCCTTTTCCCGTTTCCTTTCGTTTTTAGATACTGGGTTTTCCGCTCTTGGGGTCGCGTTGGCACAGTAATTGGAAGCAACAAGCTAGAGCAGATGCCATCCAAAGAAGAAGCCATTGAACATTTCCTGGACTTGTATGAGGAGAAGACAGGCAACTCCTGGCATTCCAAACATTTCACCAAATATCCCAAAAAATTCTACCCTCTGGAAATAGACTATGGACAGGTAACGTGATGATCCTGTTCAAAAAAATGAAAACCATTTGTTCGTCAAGTTCATGCATACAGGAAATACTTTGAGTTGTTTAGGAGGGGACCTAACAGCAAGTGTAGGCCCCACTGTACCAAACACTGACAGCTCAATTATATGCGCATTTGCTCAGAAGTGAGTAAGCCTCAATGGGGCTTACTCTCTAGTAAGTGTGTTTAGCTTGAATTAGCACACACATATGTAACACCTCCCCCCCTTCCCCCAAACCTTCTCTTTGGTTCTGTCCTTTTATTTTATGAAGAAAGCAAATGCATAAAAATCTCATGTATTCTTACCTTGAACTCCTTCAGATGATCTTGTAGTTTGTGTCTGCTGAAGATGGATATCCAAAAAACCTATAGGGATTGGCCTGAAAAGTTTGGGCTCTGTTATTGAAGCAATAATGACCAGCTAGCAAGGTTGTTCTATTTTGGCCCCCCTGAACACCAGCTTAGCAGCGAATGGTGGGGGCTGCTCTATGTGTGTATTGAGGGTGTTTGGGATGATGACATATAAAGCTAAATATATGCAGGCCAAAATCACATTTGAGTAATGCTGACTTTAGTTCTTGATTATTTCCCTGACCCCATCCCCCAGTTGATGTATAGCAGGGGTGCAGAACTGTTATTTGGGGGCGCATTGCCCCCCACCAGCCTGTGACCCCCCCCCCCCGACATCACACACACACACACACTTTTTAATGTTTTTCTTCCCCAAGTCTGGCCACCCCACATCCCCACTGCTATCTCCCATCTCATATTGGAGATAGCAACTGGGATATGGGGACCAGGGGAGGTGTGTGTCGGGATATGCCTGTGGGCCCGATGTTCTGCACCCCAATGTTCAGTGTTTGGTCAGATGTGCATAACGTACATGGAAATAAACTAGCCCTGGAAAAAGAGGGCTGAAATTTTCCGAAGCATTGGAATCCTAATCGGACTCAGTTGGAAATCAGTATTTCTTCAGAAAAAAATAAAAATAATGTCATGCTCTACTCTTCTTCTTGAACCAGTGGATTTAAAATAGAGAGAGTTAGATTTAAATTTAAATGCTGTTGGGAAACTGCTGATCTATGAGATTAACTGAGAACTCCATGTGTACTCTGTCTCTAGCAAGCATAATTTAATCAAAATGTGTTTTTGCTGCCTAATCTGTGCATGTTTGTTGTTCTCACGTGCACTCTTTTTTTCACCCTTAGGATGAGGAGGCGGTGAAGAAACTGACAGTGAGTGCAGGCACCAAATCCAAGCTTCCCAAGCCAGTCCAGGACCTTATTAAGATGATATTTGATGTGGAAAGCATGAAGAAGGCTATGGTGGAATTTGAGGTTACTAATCGTCTTTGGCTTAACCGCTTTCATGTTGTCATTTAGTTGACATATGGCAGTGGCAGCAATACACTCTTACACTAACAACAGGCATTTCTTTTAGCCCCCAAACAATCTTTGCCTCCTTTGCAGATGTTCACGATGATTTTTCTTTCGCAGAAGAAAGGTGTTGTTTTTGTACTCACGTACTTGGTCTAAGCCAAGGATGGGCAAACTTTAGGCTTGTGGGTTCTATTTTGTTTTTTTCCCTAGAAACCTGAGACCCATCAGCCAGAGGCAGATGCAAAATAAATACACCTCAAATTAAAAAATTCTGTGCCCAGGAAGTTGTTTTGAGATCCAAAACTGAAGAGAACTCACAGTCCTTCTGCACAAAAATCCACTCCTGGCTACCCCAGTTGTTAATTTCAGCAATATAATTGGGGGCAGGGGGTTGGGAGTCATTTTGTTGTTGCTTGTTAAACCATTGGGAGTCAGAAACAGTGGTGCAGTGAAGCCAGGGCTCTCAGGGACGCAGCTCCGACACATTTTGATTCGAAGGGATGCTGATGTCATCTGCTGCCCCTCACCCTCTCAGGCTTCCCTGTTCCCTCCGAGCTTAACTGCAATTCTCACTGAATTTTCCCAGCAACAATATATTGTCCCCTGATGCAATGCGGAGTACTTTGGGGTGACTTGGTCTTGAATGGGCAATTAAGACCCATCAGCTTTACAAAAGACCTTCTCCCAGTGGAGAGAAACTGCTAGAAGGGATCAACACCTCTGACTAAATTTTTGGACTCCCCTTCCCTGGGGGTGTGGCTGTGGGGACTCTCATGATGAGTGCTGCACTTCAGAATTTACCACTCCACCACTGGTCAGAAATCCTTGGCAATCTACGGCAAATCACCCTAAGATCTACCAGTATCTTTGGGCTTTCTTTAGCTTCTTGTGTCTGAAGAGGGGAGCAGAGTTGTTGTTCAGTCGTGTCCGACTCTTCGTGACCCCATGGACCATAGCACGCCAGGCCCTCCTGTCCTCCGCTCTCTCCCGGAGTCTGCTCAAGTCCATATTCATTGCATCGGTGATGCTATCTAGCCATCTCATCCTCTGCCGTCCCCTTCTCCTTTTGCCGTCAATCTTTCCCAGCATCAGGGTCTTTTCCAGGGAGTTTTCTCTTCGCATTAGGTGGCCACAATATTTGAGCTTCAGCTTCAGTATCTGTCCTTCCAATGAGCAGTCAGGGTTGATTTCCTTTAGGATGGACTGATTTGACCTCCTTGCAGTCCAGGGGACTCGTAAGAGTCTTCTCCAGCACCACAGTTCAAAAGCATCAATTCTTCAGCTCTCAGCCTTTCTTATAGTCCAGGGGGAGCAGAGAGCCCAAGCTAAATGATTAAAAACACATTTATTGATATTAATCTAGTTTTTCCACCATATGACTCTCAATGTAGCTTTCAGTAAAACTTCAAAACAAAGAAAATATCATAAAAGTAATTCACTAACAGAGCCGACGGACATCATAGTTTAAACAGTATGAAAATACACACACCCACACACACACCCTCTTCACATCTTTGCTCTGATTTGAGAAATTTTTACAAGAAGTTCAGTTTTCAGCAGTGGCCCTCTTTGAACAAGCAACCCTTCACTGAAGAATGATAGAATAGAAGGGTTGGAAGGGGCCTACAAGACCACCTAGTCCAGGCCCCTGCTCAATGCAGGAATCTAAGTCAGAGCATCTGCGATAGATGGCTGTCCAGCCTCATCTTGAATGCCTCCAGTGTGCATAATCTTGTGCATGTTTGATTATCCTTTTTGTGCACTCCTGCCTAACCTTTCATCTCCTCCTCCTCTTGTGCTTGCCCCTTAGATGAATATCCTCTCTCCTGTGCCTCCCATCATGTCTCCTGCAACAGTCAGGAAGAGTTTTCCTGATGTTCAGCCAGAATCTGGCTTCCTGTAACTTGAGCCCATTATTCCATGTCCTGCACTCTGGGATGATGGAGAAGAGATCCTGGCCTTCCTCTCTGTGCCAACCTTTCAAGTACTTGAAGAGCGCTATCATATCTCCCCTCGGTCTTCTCTTCTCAAGGCTAAACATGCCTAGTTTTTTCAGTCTCTCTTCATTGGGCTTTGTTTCCAGTCCCCTGATCATCTTTGTTGCCCTCCTCTGAACCCTCTCCAGGTTGTCTGCATCCTTCTTAAAGTGTGGTGCCCAGAATTGGACCCAGGACTCCAGATGAAACCTAACCAGGGCTCAGTAGAAGGGTACTAGTACTTCCTGGGATTTGGAAGCTATACTTCTGTTAATGCAGCCCAAAATAGCATTGGCCTTTTTGCAGCCACATCACATTGTTGGCTGCAAAAGCTTGTGATCGACAACAATTCCAAGATCCTTCTTGCTTGTAGTGTTGTTGAGCCACGTATCCCCCATCTTGTAACTGTGCATTTGGTTTCTTTTTCCTAGGTGCAGAACTTGGCATTTATCCCTATTAAATGTCATTCTGTTGTTTTCTGCCCAGCGTTCCAGTCTATCAAGATCACTTTGAATGTTGTTTCTGTCTTCCAGGGTATTTGCTTCCCGCCCAATTTTGTGCAAATCTGCAGATTGGATAAGCATTCCCTTCACCTCCTCCTCCAAGTCATTAATAAAAATGTTGAAGAGCACCGGGCCCAGGACTGAGCTCTGCGGTACCCTGCTCATTACCTCTCCCCAGTTTGAGAAGATCTCATTGATAAGCACTCTTTGAGTCCGATTCTGTAGCCAACTGTGGATCCGCCTGATCGTTGTTTCATCTAGCCCACTTTGAGCTAGTTTGCTCATCAGGATATCATGGGGCACTTTGTTGAAAGCTTTCCTGAAGTCGAGGTGTATTATGTCCACAGCATTCCCACAGTCCACAAGGGAGGTGACGTGATAAAAAAATGAGATCAGATTCATCTGGTAGGATTTGTTCTTGACAAATCCATGTTGGTTTCGAGTAAGCACTGCATTGTTTTCAAGGTGCTTACAGATTGATCGCTTTATAATCTGCTCCAGAATTTTCCCAGGGATTGATGTTAGACTGACTGTTCTGTAGTTCCCAGGTTCCTCTTTTTTGCCCGTTTTGAAGATAGGGACAACATTAACCCTCCTCCAGTCATCTTGCACTATACTCATCCTCCATGATTTCTCAACGGTAATAGACAGTGGTTCTGAGAGTTCTTCTGCCAGTTCCTTTATTACTCTGGGATGCAGTTCATCTGGCCCTGGAGATTTGAACTCATTCAGTGCAATTAGGTGTTCCTTGACCATATGCCTATCAATCTCAAGCTGCAGTCCCGCCCCTTCAGCCTGTACTTCACCTTTGCCAGGGGGGTCATAGACCCTCTTTTGGGAGAAGACTGAGCCAAAGTAGGAATTGAGCACTTCTGCCTTTTCTTTGTTATCTGTTATCATTTTGCCATCCTCATTGAATAGTTGAACCACCATTTCTTTCCTCTGTGTTTTACTGTGCACATATCTGAAGAAAGCCTTTTTGTTGTTTTTAGCATCCCTCGCTAACCTCAGCTCGGTCTCAGCTTTAGCCTTCCTGACGCCATCCTTGCAATTCTGTGCTACCTGCTTGTACTCTTCCTTCGTTGCTTGTCCTTCCTTCCACTTCCTACATGTGTCCTTTTTTGTTTTCAGGTCATCTCTAAGCTTTTTGTGAAGCTACTTTAGCGTGCTCTGTTATCTTCTGCCTTTTTTTCTTGTTGGAATGGTTTGTAATTGTGCGTTTAAAATTTCCTTTTTTAAAAGGTAGAGTCCTTTTAGAATCTTATAGCAGCTCCACGGTCAGACCATGTTAAGTAGGCTTTTATAGAGATTTCTGTCACGTGCAAAATCACCAGAACCTTGAATCTGGATAAAAGATTCTTATCACAATACATGTGTTACTTGGCTTCCATCATGCCAGCATGTTTGTGTTATCGGCAACAGCTGCACTGTGAATGACCCCTGTTAATAATAATGAAGGATCTTGTGGCATCTTAAAGTCTAAAAATAATAATTCTGGCATAAGCTTCCATGGACACTGTCATTTTCGTCAGCTGCATGAAGTGATAACCTCAAATTAGCAGATCTATAGATATACCAGGTATATGGTATGGGGAGGGAGACATAGACTGTGTTGTCAAAGAGTATTCAGATACAAATAAGTACAGATAGTGGTGATTACCTTGACCATTTCTTTTACAAAACATTGCTGGGTGATAATACAGACATAATCACCATTAACAGTGTCATTGTCTCTATCAGGAGGGCTGGCCCTTCCATGAGGCAGGATGACGTCCCCACCGGAAGGCCCACTGCGTCTAGCTGGTGCTCCAGATTGCCCTGCCAGCCCTTCTCCCACTGTGGTATTTGCCACCGAAAGAGGGCAGCCAGCGGAACACTCCGAAGCAGCTGTGCTCTGGAGAGCTGTCTTGGCTGAAGAAGCAGCTGGCACACCTCTTCAGAAAGGTGGCCAGGCCAAAAAAGCCTGGCTTTAAGGGGGTCCTTCTCAGAGCCAAACATTGTGGGAGGGGTGTCCCAGGAGATTGCCTATTGGTAATATATTGCCTATTATGGTCTTTAATGAGCCATAGGGCTCCTTATTTTTGCTTCAAAAGACTGACATGGCTACTCTCTGGAAAGCGATGCAAAAGCTTGTCTAGATTCTCTTCATTTAACATGCTACTTCTATTAAGTGATCCTTTGGGCTACTGATCTCCTAAATGCTTTCAGATAATGAAGTCCTGCTTTAATTACTTCCCCTTATCTCATTGTCAGATTGACCTCCAGAAGATGCCTTTGGGGAAGCTAAGCAAGAGGCAGATCCAGAGTGCATACTCCATACTTAATGAGGTGCAGCAGGTGAGCATAAAAGAAAGAGCTTTTGTGACAATGGAGTTCATAAGACATTCCAGGCTGGGAGTCAACTGCGTTCTCAGCACTCTTTCTCCCCCTCCCCAGCCGCCGCCTCTACAAATTACATTTCTTTTTCTAAAAAGTCTCCGTTTAATAAAGGTAAGGTACATACGCTTGGCTATCTAGTCAAAGAGTTACTTTATTCTGTTCTAGTCCTTGCTAGAAGAGGTTATTATTGTTCATCAGAATAGCTATGTTTGACTATGTCAAACATAGCTTCTCCACAGTCAGCAGCAGAATAGTCCTAATTTGGTCCTTTTAGTACTAAAGCCTTTTAAGTGTATGGTAGGGGAAGCAACTGAAGTTAAGCTAGATTGACACCTTTTTATAAACTGATGCTGTTGCTGAATTCAACAGTGCCAGGCCCTAATAATCCTATAGGATGGCAGTATTCTTCACTGCACACCAAGGGAGCAGAAATGGGAATTGGGGTTGAGCCCAAATGTGTACTTGGCTTCCTGCTTTCTGTTCTGGGTATTACCAAAGACCATCCCAAGTCCTAAGCAAATGTAATCAAAATGTTTGTTTACAATTGTAAAAGCCATTTTGGGCCTGTTTCTCTAAACTGTTTACCCTTTTAAAATGGAGAGAAGGATCATGTACGCTTCCTTGGGCTCCTTGGAAGAGAGGCAGGATATAAATATAATAAATAAATAAATAATTTTAATTTGATTCACTCTGGTTGGTTTGCATGATCAAGAATTTGATCAAACATTGAACTGAGTTAAAATTAAATGGGAAAGCCCCTGCATCGTTAGGGGCTCTTGGCTCACCTCATCAGATAAAGTGCCTCCCATATAAGCCTGCCCGGACCTTAAGATCATCTTCAGAGGCCCTTCTCCGTGAGCCCCTGCCAAAGGAAGTAAGGCGGGTGGCTACTAGGAGGAGGGCTTTTTCTGCTGTGGCACCCTGGCTCTGGAATGAGCTCCCTAGTGAGGTTCACCTGGCACCTACATTGTATTCTTTCTGGCACCAGGTGAAGACCTTTTTATTTTCCCAAGCAGTTTAGCTTTTTAGACTTTTAGCGTAGCTGTTTTAAATCTGTATTTTAAACTCCTGCACTGCTGCTAGGTTTTATTGTGGTTGTATTGTTATATTGTGGTTTTAATGTTCTATATATTTTCAATTGTTTTATTGTGTGCTGTTTGGTTTTAATTTTTGTGAACCGCCCAGACGGCTTCGGCTATTGGGCGGTATAGAAATTAAATAAATAAAATAAAATAAAAAAACAGTATAAACAGGAAAGGTAAAAGACTAGAAAGCTAAAATGCTAAAATGCCTGGGAAAATAAAAAGGTCTTCACCTGGCGCTGAAATGAATACAATGTAGGTGCCAGGCAAACCTCACTAGGGAGCTCATTCCAGAGCTGGGGTGCCACAGCAGAAAAAACCCTCCTCCTGGTAGCCACCCGCCTCACTTCCTTTGGCAGGGGCTCACGGAGAAGGGCAGCTGACAATGATCTTAAGGTCCAGGCAGGCACATATGGGAGGAGACGATCCTTCAGGTAACACAATATTGTTTTATTGTGCGCTCTTTGGTTTTAATTTTTGTGAACCCCCCAGAGAGCTTTGGCTATTGGGTGATATAGAAATGAAATGAAATGAAATGAAATGAAATAAGGGCTACATCACTGATCCCCTACCTTTGTGGGCTCATTTGGAAAATTTTGAAACTTGTGGGCACCACCACAAAACAGCTGTCCTGGCCAGTCACAAAATGGCTTGCTTCTGAGTAGACTAGTCTGTCTATCTCTGTCTCCCAAACACAGGGATGGGGAACCTGTGGCCTCCCAGACATTCTTGGAATACAACTCCCATCATTACTAACCATTAGCCATGCTGGCTGGGGCTGATAGGAGTTGGACTCCAACATCTGGAGGGTTCCTCACCGCTGCTGTGACAAAGGCATGCCATGCGTGCACACACAGCAAAATCTTCCTATTCACCATTAACATGGAGAAACTCCATGTTGCTGTGCTTCCTTGTGCTAGAAATTTCCCTGCCTGTGAACAGTTCAATACAACAAGGAGCTGAGTAGACCAGACCCCATCAACCAAACATACCAGCTTTCTGTGTGCAGTTATTTATTACTATTATTTTTACATGGAGGAGCATTTCATAGAATAGTAGGGTTGGAAGGGACCTGTCATCTCCAGCCAGGGTGGCACCAGATTGGGGAAACTTTTCAAAACGTTTGATCTACTACAGTTTTTATCTACTAGCCTAAATGAGGACTAGATTTTTCTAAGCCAAATCACTCAAGTGCACGAACTTCTTGCTGCCCAGGTTCTTTACTTTGCTGCTTTTTCCTCCTTGCGTAGGCAGTTTCTGATGGTGGCACAGATTCGCAGATACTGGATCTCTCCAATCGCTTCTATACTCTCATCCCTCATGACTTTGGGATGAAGAAGCCTCCACTTTTAAACAACGTAGACTACATTAAGGTATTGATGGGGAATTTTGGACACCAGTTGCCAAACTTGGTTTTGACATGTGGGCGCTTAATCACAGAAAATGCATAAATCGTGTTCCAATATATTTATTTCAGGATAGAAATATCAAGCTAGTGGGTTTAGTTTAGTTGCACCCAGTATTGACTTTGTAAGTCTCTTTGGGGCAGTGGGTGGAGCGTTGGAGTTGGACCAGAATGGCTTGGGAGTAAATCCTTGCTTAGACATAAGGTTTGCTGGGTGACCTTGGGCGAGGAACCATCTCTCAGCCAAATCCAAACAATCCAAACCCAAAGGATTGTTGTGAGGATAAATGGGGTAGGGGAGGAAAGGAACCATGTCCACAGCCCTGAGTTCCATATATGAAGTCTGGGACGACATAGGAAGCTGTCTTATACTAGGGCTCTTCACACAACACATCGCCCGTGTCTGGAAGATCAGTGGGGGAAGCAATGCAGTGTCGGTTGGTGCCCCTGCACACGCCGGCCACATGACCAGGATTACCCTAATTACTCACATTGTGTTGTCCAAACCCAGTGTGTGGCACAAGCGTAATACATTTTCACCCACCCTACAACCTACGGCTTGCAGTATGGGTTGTAGAGTGAGTGAAAATGGACCACGCCCGCGCTCTATGCCAGGTTTGGACGACACAGCAACCTGTGACGCGGCGCAGGTATTTAAGATAATCCCAGTTGTGCGACTGGCAGGAGCAGAGGAAACAACAGAGGCTGCATCATTTCCCCCTCTAATTGTCTGAACAAGCCTGCTCACTCAGACCCAATAGCTGAGTGTGGGTTGCCTTGAACCGTGGGTTGTTTGTTGAATAATGGGTTAGTGTGTTTGAATGCAGCCAGGGTGGCTTGATACCCATGCAGTGTGTCTTATTTTCTTGAACAAGCCACCTTGAGAAGCCATGGCTTGTTGTTGGGTTGTTCAGAGTGGTTAACAAGCCACGCTGGGTGCATTGAGACAACACAATAACCTACCCTGTGGAAAACATGCTGCATTCAGACAACATGCTAACCCACGCTTCAACAAAGAACCCAGGGTTCAAAACAATCCACACTCAACCTAGGAGGGAGTTGCTGTTCTTGAAACTGGCTTTTTTTAGCAATACCTTAAAACTGTAAGGTCACAAACAATCTATTGCATGAAAACATCCTAAGGCCATAAAGTAGCTGCATTGCCAACCATTCTTTAAACTTATTTTTTTATTGTAGAATTTTGACAAAAGAAAAAGGGGGGGGGGAGAACAATGTGGCTACATAGATTTCTGTCTATATACATATTTGAAGATATATAGAGATATAAAGAGAGAGATCTGAATGAGAAAACACAGGCTTCTAAGAACTATACATAAACTTCAACAAAAGCAGACCAAATATCCAAATAAGCATCCATACTTATAGACACCACCCATTCAAATGTTGAAAGCATTGTAAGGTCTTCAATCCATTGCATCATAAGAGGTGAGCATTTATCCTTCCAGTGTTGTAATATCAGTCTCTTAGCTGTCATGAGGAAGCAGAGTATCCATTTGCGCTGACGAGTGCGTTGCCAACCATAACCATATCTTCTTGTTTATCAAGTCCAAAGTGGACATGCTGGACAATCTGCTTGACATTGAGGTTGCCTACAGCCTACTCAGAAGCGGTGGTCAGGATGGAGATAAAGATCCAATTGATGTGAATTATGAAAAGCTCAAAACAGATATCAAGGTAAAAAAAAAAGATGGGAAAGAAGGCAGTGGAAAGGTCTTCTTCTCGATACCAACTGTTTTATTTCCAACTTAACCAGGCAGGTTTGGGTGGCTAAATCTGAAGAGTGTATTTCATTACCTGCTTGAAGATACCAGACATGTGTAACAATTTCAACCTGTGGTCGTGTGTGGTGAAAACTTCCTATTATTACCTAGAAGCTTGGGTCCATTCACTTCATTACCCATGGCTGACAAAGTTTACCTTCCAGCATTTTCATTTTCAACACTAAGTCAACCGTTTTGCATTCTGTCATTTTATTTTTACTTTATTTTTTGTGCTCCCTGTCGTTTCAAACCTGTCCATCTTCATTACAGTACAACACCTCTGTAAAGCTTTTTATTTCCATTGTGCATCTCAGTGGGTTTCCCTCTGGGCAGCACTGGGTTGACTGCTCTCTCCAAGAGACAGAAAGCAAAAGAAACAGAACCAGTGAGGGTTAGGGCCTTGGTCCTCTGAGGTATGCTGTTGTCAGCCCTGAAAGCCCAGCTGAGTATCCAAAGAGTAGCAAAGACTAATCTGTAAAAGGAACCAGCTTTCCTACTGCAGCTAAGCTGGTTTTGGAGCTCTTCTGGCAATTTGGCTTTTCTTAATCAATCTAATTCCTTTTAAGTAAGAGGTCAGAGAGTTCTACACAGCATGGATGGAAGTCCCCACCCAGTGGTCTCTTAAGACTGATATCCTATGTATATTTCCCCTAGGAGTAAGCTTCCTTGAACACAGGGGAATTTTATATCTGGGGGAAAAACGTATAGGACCGGGTTGCACATTTTTGACCTGACAGCTGTCCCTTAAATCTAATGAAGACAGCTTCAGGTCCATCTTCTCTTGACATCTCACTGGAAAACACACACACCCCTTGGTTTTTTAAGCATGGACATTCCCCATAGCCACTCCAAATTTCTCCAAGACACTACAGGTTCTCTGTTTTCTTTCCTTTGACCTCTTTCCATCTTCTTACCTGACTGTGGCTACAGTCCTGTACAGCCTTATCTGAGAGTATGCCCTATTGAACACACTGGCATTTACTTCTGAGTGAACATGTTTAATATTGCACTTTTATGTCTGTTCCTCATTTGTCCTTCCAGCATTAAAAAAAACAAAACAACTTTGTCCATGCCGTGATGTTCAAAGCCCGAATTAGCAGTTAGAACAGTACTTTACCCTGAGAGTCACACACTAAAAGCAAAGTGAAATTGACTGGATTCTGAACTTGCTTGTACAGGATCCACTCCAGTCTCATACTGATTATGCACTTCTTAAACCAGACAGTTTTTGGTCATTGAGAAGGTAAGACCCAACCGCCCAGTTCAATGGCATCGTGAAATCATTGTTAAGTTGTACAAAGACAATTTTTCTTCTTGTCAACTTCCTTCATAGGTAATAGACAAAGACTCAGAAGAAGCCAAGATCATAAAGCAGTACGTTAAGAACACTCATGCAAGTACCCACAATGCATATGACTTGAAAGTCATGGAGGTAAGTTCTGAAGACATTTGGAATTTAAAATTTAGAACTGGTTATTTTTACTCTCTTGTTTGATACTTTAAACAGTGTGCAGAGCAGCTAACCTTTGTAAACTGTATTATTTGTGTGAAAACTTGTAGTAAAGGAATACAAGCGCTTCTGTGATTTGATCTGATCTTACACTATCCTATACGTTGCGGCTGGCGCAAACTATGCTCCTTAACCATGCTTAAGGAACTGGGAATGGGTATTTAAAGGTCCTCCCCCCAGATTTGAGGCCTTGAGGCTTGGAGAGGAAAATAGGAATGTGGAGGAATTGGCCACCATGACTACAGACACCCACAGAGTCTTAACCATGCTTAAGGTTTTTGTTGGCACCATGGTTAGTGCTTACCAGGATTCCGTCTTGAGCAGGATTTGAAATAGTGTGTTGCAGATGGTGTCAAATCCTGGTTAAGATAGAACCCTAGTTAGTGTTCACCATGGTTAATACTCATGCCATTAGCTGGCTTCACACAAGAAGACCATCCATCCATCCATCCATCCATGTATCAGAAGCAGAAAATCAACTAGGGAGGCATTTGGACTGTTGGATGGCAATGGAGTTAAAGGAGTACTGAAGGAGGACATGGAGGTTGCAGAGAAGCTCAATGAATTCTTTTCATCTGTCTTCACTACAGAACATACAGGACGGATACCTGTGCCTGAACTGATGTTTTCAGGAAGAGACTCTGAGGAACTGAGGCAAATAGTGGTGACAAAAGACGAAGTTCTCAACCTCATTGATAAATTGAAAACAAATAAATCACCAGGCCCAGATGGTATCCATCCTAGAGTTCTCAAAGAACTCGAATATGAAATTGCTGATCTTCTAACCAAAATATGCAAAATGTCCCTAAGATCAGCCTCTATACTGGAGAACTGGAAGATGGCCAGCGTAACACCAGTTTTCAAGAAGGGATCCAGGGGGATCTAGGAAATTACAGGCCAGTTAGACAGGGGTGATCCGGTAGACATTGTTTACTTGGACATCCAGAAGGCTTCTCACAAAGTCCCTCACCAAAGACACCTGAGCAAACTTAGAAGTCATGGAATAAGAGGACAGGTCCTCTTATGGATCAGTAACTGGTTAAAGAACAGAAAACAGAGAGCAGGAATAAATGGTAAATTCTCCCAATGGAGGGAAGTAAATAGTGGGGTCCCAGAGGGATCTGTATTAGGACCAATGCTTTTCAACCTGTTCATAAATGATCTGGAATTAGGAATGAGCAGTGAAGTGGCCATGTTTGCTGATGGCACCAAATTATTCAAGGTGGCTAAAACAAAAAGGGATTGTGAAGAGCTCCAAAAAGATCTCTCCAGACTGGGAGAATGAGCATCTAAATGGCAAATGCGGTTCATTGTCAGCAAGTGTAAAGTGCTGTACATTGGGGTAAAATATCCCAGCTTCAGGTATAACCCGATGGGATCTGAGCTCGTGGTGACTGACCAGGAAAGAGATCTTGGGGTTGTGGTGGACAGCTTGATGAAAATGTCAGCCCAGTCTGCAGCTGCTGTAAAAAAAGGCAAACTCCATGTTAGGCATAACTAGAAAAGGAATTGAGAATAAAACTGCCAATATCATACTGGCCTTATGGTGCATCTGTGGTGCAACCACACTTGGAATACTGTGTGCGGTTCTGGTCACCACACCTAAAAAAAGATATTGTAGAACTGGAAAAAGTGCAGAAAAGGGCAACTAAAATGATCAAGAGGCTGGAGCATCTCCCCTATGAGTGAAGGTTACAGCAGCTGGGATTGTTTAGCTTGGAAAAAAAGGAGGATAACGGAAGACATGATAGAGGTGTACAAAATTTTGCATGGTGTGGAGAATGTGAATAGGGAGACATTTTTCTCCCTCTCCCAAAATACCAGAACCTAGGGGTCATCACCTGAAGCTGAGTGGTGGGAGATTCAGGACAGATAAAAGGAAGTACTTCTTCACAGAGCACATAGTTACACTATGGAATTCGCAAGCACAGGTTGTAATGATGGCCACCAATTTGGATGTCTTTAAAAGGGGGTTGGACAAATTCCTGGAGGACAAGGCGATCAATTGCTACTAGTCCTGAGGGCTATGTGCTGTCTCCAGTCCCAGAGGCAGTGAGCCTATGTACACCAGTTGCTGGGGAATATGGGCGGGAGGGTGCTGTTGAGCTCATGTCCTGTTTGTGGGTTCCCGGTTGACAGCTGGTTGGCCACTGTGTGAACAGAATGGTGGACTAGATGGACCTTTGGCCTGATCCTGCATGGCTCTTCTTATGTTCTTATGGCTGAGTACAGGTTGAATGTGGGTTGTCATTGAAACGTGGATTGTTGTGTTGCGTGAACCCAGCCACACTAACAAACCACGATTTGTTAACCATAAACAGTCCATAGTTCACAACCAAAGAACAAACCAACAAACCTTTGTGGGTTGTTCGTGGTTAACCATGGTTTGTTAGCGCAGCCGGGTTCACACAGCACAACATCCCACGGTTCAATCCAGCCACTGACCTGGTTCGCACATGACGGCAAGCCACCATGGGTGAATTTCCCCTCAGGGCTTGCCGTTTTGCATTTTAAAAATTCATGCTGCAGTGCGGGTCCACTGCACCTTACTGTTACATCCGAACCCAGTGGGGTTGGGTTGTTGGAGTAGTTAACGCATGGCCTGTTTCAGGCCATGGATTAACTACCCATGGCCTGTTTTAAGGTTGTGGGTGGCTTGTTAACCACCCCAACTACCCAGCCCTGCCAGGTTCACATGTAACAAGCTGTGGTGTGCCCGTGCCACAGCTTGAATTTTCAAAATGGCGGCTGGCATGGCAACATTCACCCACAGTAGCTCCTCGTTATGTGTGTACTGGTCTGCTGTAACCCGTTATTAGGGCTGGCAAGTCAAGACAATCTGTGCTTAGTTAAGAAGGGGCAGTCTATGAGGAGGAAACATAATTCCAAACCCCATCCCTTGTCCAAGGCTAAAGGATGGATTGTGTAACATCTGCACTGCCTCTTCAGCTTTGTCCTTTCCTTTTCTTCCTTGAATAAGTGAGTGTGTGTTGTTGCACTTATCTATCTATCCACCTTGACACTGTGTTAATTTTCAGTGCGTGTTTCTTTTAGTCAAAATTAAACCAGGGTCATTCAAAACTCTGCCTTGAGGTTCCCCCCCCCCTTTCCCCAGAAATCTGTATCAAATGTATTGAAGTATGTAGAGCAGAATAGGTACAAACCAGCAGAACGGAGGGCAGGGGGGAGTTAAGCCTAAGTTTACAGTTCTTGGAGAAGTGAGTAGACATGTATGGGAAATGTGGGGCCAGGCTAGACTCTACATCTGTGATTGGATCTCCCCACATAATTTTTTTCACCTTGCATCCCCAATCCAACCCCCAGCCCCCCTCTGGCTGCTTTTAAGAGAAGAAATTAAGTGGGGACATTCAATTACAGGTCTCTAGTGTAAGGTCCAGTTTGGTCCTTGCTAGTCCTGGGATAGTAAAGGACAAAAGTGAAATTTGATGAAATTTGTCAAGAGTGCAGACCTGAACCCATCCTAAGGCTCTCCTTGGGGGTCTGCAATAGACTTTTAAAATCAAAGCTAGCATAAGACAAGTTAGAAGTCCCTGCAAGCAACACCCTCCTTATGATCCATCTTTTTGTAAAGTGGCTAAAATTAAATATGGCATTAAACATTTCCATCTTTCAGCTACCCCCTGCCAAAAGCAATTGTGAAAATCCTAACTTTCCCAGAGAAGGGAGTGTTTGAAGTCTAAATTTTATTTACAAAATGTGAATTTGCGTTTCTCACACACACACACGTGTGCGTGTTTGTTTGTGTCTACACACATGCATGAATACCCAGCACAGGTAACAGTCTGTAGTTCTGGTTTTTTTACAGATCAAATTCTTTTTCAACGAATGCTGTCTTGACACACATTAAATCCTTCTTCTCTTTTCTATTACCCCTTCCAAAGATTTTCAAGATAGAGCGTGAGGGAGAAAGTCAGCGTTATAAACCATTCCAAGAGTTACACAATCGTCAGTTGCTCTGGCATGGTTCTCGTGCTACCAACTTCGCTGGCATCTTGTCACAAGGTCTCCGAATAGCTCCACCTGAAGCTCCTGTGGTATGTAAAAAGCTACTTTGCTAATTGGTGGCATGGAGAAGCAGTAAGTTTTAAATTCTCTACCTTGAAACTCTTGGTCTGTAGCCTCACCAATAGCAAGAAACTAAATAACTAAACAACTAGGTCAGCCTTCCTCAACCTGGTGCCTTCCAGATGTGTTGGACTACAACCCCCATCATCCCCAGCCTCCATGCTTCAGTAAGCTATAC
This sequence comes from Heloderma suspectum, assembly GCF_057233095.1. NCBI lineage: Eukaryota > Metazoa > Chordata > Lepidosauria > Squamata > Helodermatidae > Heloderma > Heloderma suspectum. Next base: position 392,452,367 of record NC_139458.1, read on the forward strand.
TCAAGAAGTTACTCCTCTAGTCTTCGGACTCATAGCCCGTCTCCATTAGAGTGGAAGAAGAACTAGGCATATGGATAATGCATTCGTAAGGGCTCACCTCGTGTCTTTGCCATAAGAAATAGGTCCTTTCCCTTAAGATTTAGAACCTGGCAAAGTTTGTTTTTGTTTATTTAAAACCATTCTTTTCCACCTTTTTTATAAAAAAGAAAGCAGTCTTCATCTGACATTTGAAACCAGCAAGAAAGTTAAATTTATTATGGATTGGATTCAGAATTACCTGTGTGTAATGGGGCTGGTGGAACTGGACTTCCCTTCTCCCCATAGCAGCCTCCCCAAAGTGCTACACAGAGGGTTGGAGGACCTTGATGAATGGAGTAAGCTGGGTAGGTAGGGGAAGATCCCCTAAAATTGGGTAGAGGCACCTTTTCTGCTCATGGAAGGTGCCTCTGCCCAGTTTTGTGGGATCTTCCCCTCAGCTTCCTGCACCACAGCCCGCCCCATTCAGCAGGGTCCTCTGACTCTCTGTGTAACATTGGAGGTCAAGCTCCGCCAGAGAGGTGGCTGGAAAGCCTGCTTCCGCCAGCCCCGTTAGGCACATGTAACTCTGAATCCAACCCCATGTTTATTACTGCAAGCATCATCCTGCCTTTTCACAGAGAGTGCCAAAGGTAGCTAACAGCAAATAAGAATATAAAAACAACCAACTAAAAAGCAATAACATCAAAGAACAGAACAGCAGATAAAATCCAAGTGACAAGCTTTTAGCTTAAAAACTAAAAGCATAACAGAGAATGAAGCAGACACAGTGATGAAAACTAAACAGTTGCCTCAGTCTTGTGTATTAACTCCCAAAATATGTTGTTGTTGTTCAGTCGTTCAGTCGTGTCCGACTCTTCGTGACCCCATGGACCATAGCACGCCAGGCCTTCCTGTCCTGCGCTCTCTCCCGGAGCGTGCTCAAGTTCATATTCATTGCATCCGTGATGCTATCTAGCCATCTCATCCTCTGCCGTCCCCTTCTCCTTTGGCCTTCAGTCTTTCCCAGCATCAGGGTCTTTTCCAGAGAGTTTTCTCTTCGCATTAGGTGGCCAAAATATTGGAGCTTCAGCTTCAGTATCTGTCCTTCCAATGAGCACTCAGGGTTGATTTCCTTTAGGATGGACTGATTTGACCTCCTTGCAGTCCAGGGGACTCGTAAGAGTCTTCTCCAGCACCACAGTTCGAAAGCATCAATTCTTCGGCGCTCAGCCTTCCTTATAGTCCAGCTCTCACAGCCATACATTACTACTGGGAAAACCATAGCTTTGATTAGACGGACCTTTGTCGGCAAGGTGATGTCTCTGCTTCTTACTATGCTGTCTAGGTTTGCCATAGCTTTCCTCCCAAGGAGCAAGCGTCTTTTAATTTCAGGGCTACAGTCACCATCTGCGGTGATCTTGGAGCCCAAGAAAGTAAAATCTGTCACTGCTTCCATTTCTTCCCCTTCTATATGCCAGGAAGTGATGGGGCCAGATGCCATGATCTTCGTTTTTTTAATGTTGAGTTTCAAACCAGCTTTTGCACTCTCCTCTTTCACCCTCAACAAGAGGCTCTTGAGATCCTCTTCGCTTTCTGCCATTAGGGTGGTATCGTCTGCATATCGGAGGTTGTTGATAATTCTCCCGGCAATCTTAATTCCGACCTCTGATTCATCCAACCCGGCATTTCTCATGATGTACTCTGCATATAAGTTAAATAAGCAGGGTGACAATATGCAGCCTTGTCGTACTCCTTTCCCAATTTTGAACCAATCGGTTGTTCCATGTCTGGTTCTTACTGTTGCTTCTTGACCCTCGTACAGGTTTCTCAGCAGACAGGTAAGGTGGTCTGGTACTCCCATCACTTTAAGAATTTGCCACAGTTTGTTGTGATCCACACAATCAAAGGCTTTAGCGTAGTCAATGAAGCAGAAATAGACATTTTTCTGGAATTCTCTTGCTTTCTCCATGATGCAGCGAATGTTGGCGATTTGATCTCTAGTTCCTCTGCCTCTTCGAAACCCAGCTTGTACTTCCGGTAGTTCTCGGTTTGCATACTGCTGAAGCCTAGCTTGTAGGATTTTGAGCATCACCTTGCTGGCATGTGAAATGAGCGCAATTGTGCGGTAGTTTGAACACTCTTTGGCGTTGCCCTTCTTTGGAATTGGAATGTAAACTGACCTTTTCCAGTCTTGTGGCCACTGTTGAGTGTTCCAGATTTGTTGGCATATTGAATGCAGCACTTTAACAGCATCATCTTTTAGGATTTTAAATAGCTCGGCTGGAATACTGTCATCTCCGCTAGCTTTGTTGTTACTAATGCTTCCTAAGGCCCACTTGACTTCACTCTCTAGGATGTCCGGCTCAAGTTCAGTGACCGCACTATCATGGCTATCAGGGACATTCAGATCTTTCCTGTATAGTTCTTCTGTGTATTCTTGCCACCTCTTCTTAATCTCATCTGCTTCTGTTAGGTCCCTGCCTTCTTTGTCCTTTATCATGCCCGTCTTTGCACAAAACGTTCCCTTGAGATCTCCAATTTTCTTGAAGAGATCTCTAGTCTTTCCCATTCTGTTGTTTTCCTCGATTTCTTTGCATTGTTCATTTAAGAAGGCCTTCTTGTCTCTCCTTGCTATTCTCTGGAACTCTGCATTCAGTTGGGTATATCTTCCCCTTTCTCCCTTGCTTTTCGCTTCCCTTCTTTCCTCAGCTACTTGTAAAGCCTCATCAGACAGCCACTTTGCTTTCTTGCATTTCCTTTTCTTTGGGATGGATTTCGTTGCTGCCTCCTGAACAATGTTACGGACCTCCGTCCATAGTTCCTCAGGCACTCTGTCTATCAGGTCTAATCCCTGAAATCTATTCCTCACCTCCACTGTATATTCATCAGGGATATGATTTAGGTCATACCTGAACGGTTTAGTGGTTTTCCCGACGTTCTTCAATTTAAGCCGAAATTTTGCAAGAAGCAGCTCATGATCTGAGCCACAGTCAGCTCCAGGTCTTGTTTTTGCTGACTGTATGGAGCTTCTCCATCTTTGGCTGCAAAGGACATAATCAATCTGATTTCGATATTGACCATCTGGTGACGTCCATGTGTAGAGTCGCCTCTTATGCTGTTGGAAAAGAGTGTTTGCTATGATCAGCGTGTTCTCTTGGCAAAACTCTATTAGCTTTTGTCCTGCTTCATTTTGTACACCAAGGCCATGCCTGCCTGTTATCCCGGTGATTTCTTGACTTCCTACTTTAGCATTCCAATCCCCTATGATGAAGAGGACATCTTTTTTTGGTGTTAGTTCTAGAAGGTGTTGTAGGTCTTCATAGAACCGATCAACCTCAGCTTCTTCGGCATCAGTGGTTGGGGCATAGACTTGAATTACTGTGATGTGGAATGGTTTGCCTTGGATTCGTACTGAGATCATTCTGTCATTTTTAAGATTGTACCCCAGTACTGCTTTTCCCACCCTTTTGTTGACTATGAGTGCTACTCCATTTCTTCTAAGGGATTCTTGCCCACAATAGTAGATATGATGGTCACCTGAATTAAATTCGCCCATGCCTGTCCATTTTAGTTCGCTGATTCCCAAGATGTCGATGTTCAATCTTGCCATCTCATGTTTGACCACCTCCAGCTTACCTTGATTCATTGATCTGACATTCCAGGTTCCTAAACAATATTGTTCTTTGCAGCATCGGATTTTCTTTTCACCACCAGACACATCCACAGCTGAGTGTCCTTTCGGGTTTGGCCCAGCCGCTTCACTCTTTCTGGCGCTACTTGGAAATACCCTCTGCTCTTCCCCAGTAGCATATTGGACACCTTCTGACCTGAGGGGCTCATCTTCCGGCGTCATCTCTTTTAGCCTTGTGATACGTTCCATGGGGTTTTCTTGGCAAGAATACTGGAGTGGGTTGCCATTTCCTTCTCCAGTGGACCACATTTTGTCAGAACTCTCTGCCATGACCTGTCCGTCTTGGGTGGCCCTGCACGGCATAGCTTATGGCTTCACTGAGTTACGCAAGCCCCTTCGCCACAACAAGGCAGTGATCCATGAAGGGGTCCCAAAATATATGAACCTACAAAAAAAAATTCTTGCCAGCTTTTTATTTATAAGAGGGTCTGGTGGAGGATGGACTGAGCGGTCTGCCCCTGCTTTGTCAGCCCCTCCTATAAAAGGAAAGCAAGTAAACATTTTTTCAGACTAGAAACAAGAACCTTTAAAAATATATATATTTTAATTGCAGCATTCCTCTCGTCACCTCCTAAATCATGCTGCGTGGGGAAACTGAGACCCATCTCCGCTGAAACATGCAATATATTCTTCCCCACCATCCCCGAACAACTCTTTACATATATTCATAGACTTGCAAGGGACCAAAAGGAAACCTCATCCAACTCCCAGCTACGAGGCAATAATATCTGTTCACCAGCCTCTGACACATCATTCTATGAAATCCCGATTATGGCAAACCAGACATAAGAGATCCAGATTATTGAATCAAGAAAGCTGCATTGCGTTCCATAGGTGGAGGTGAAAGTAAATAACATTAAATGCAGAATCGTTGCCTAATTTGATCTAGAAGGGGAAAAAATTATTGACTTCCAATGTGGTAATCTGTCAGACCCCAAGAATGAGCAAACATATCCACAGAACTATTGTGGGGGATGCTTCTGGGCACAATTTCCTGCTGCCTCAAATCCTGTCCCTGTCACTTTATATACTAGCCATATATTTTCAACTACATTTCACTGGACAGGGATTTGCAGTCTGTCTTTAAGCACTGTTTTCTCATCAGACTTTTCTGGTTAGGTGGTTTTTGGGAAAGCAATGTAACCAACCTTGAGTGCCATATTTGGGGACAGAAAGACTGAATATAAATTAAATAAAAAATTCCTGTTAAGCTGCACATTTTATGTTCCTTCTAGACGGGCTACATGTTTGGTAAAGGTATCTACTTTGCGGATATGGTGTCCAAGAGTGCCAACTATTGCCATACTTCTCAAACTGACCCAATAGGCTTAATCATGCTGGGAGAAGTTGCCCTCGGGAACATGTGAGTAAAATGTTTTTGAATATTTTTCTAAATATGCCGTGGTAACCCATAACTTCAAAGGTTCTTAATCTGCAATTGGAGCTTGATTTACTTTTAAGAAAGTTTCTATTCTGTATATCTGTGCAGTGGATTATTTGGGAAGTACAAATGCTTGTACTGACTTCAACAAAATGCCAGTTTTAAAGTGTGGCAAATCGTACTGATGTGTTGCATTCTAACATAAAATAACTTCATTAAGCTAAACCTGTTTGTCAGATGTAACCGTGAAACCAGTATTACCCACAGAGAGCCCTTTTTGTTTAAACTTCTTTGATATAGTGCTTTAAATCCTCTTCTTCTCTGTTTTCTAGGTATGAACTGAAAAACGCTTCCCACATAACCAAGCTACCAAAAGGAAAACACAGTGTCAAAGGTAAAACCCCACTGAAAATACTGCTGCAAACTTTGTCTGAGAGAGTGTGAGTGACAAATTTGATGCAGTATCCAAGGCTGGTGCTGGACTTCCAGCTAAATTATTTAAGCACTGTGAAAAAAGATATGCCTTACTGTGCACTGTTGAGTAATTTCTATAATTATTTAAGTTAATATGATCTTACATTAACCCCTCCCATGAAGATAGTTGAATAGGCAATTTCAGCTGAGAGCAAATCAACTTTAACCAAAGAGATGACAGAAATGGAAAGTAATACTATTAGCACATCAAAGGTTACATGGTGTCCCACAGAGATCTGGGAATTTGAAAATATGGCAAAGTACAAGTTCAGATCCCCTCTTCAGCCACAAAGATAGCTGGGTATCCTTGATCTATTCATTTTTTAACCCGAGAGTGGTGCTGGAGAAGACTCTTACGAGTCCCCTGGACTACAAGGAGGTTAAGTCAGTCAATCCTAAAGGAAATCAACCCTGACTGCTCATTGGAAGGACAGATACTGAAGCTGAAGCTCAAATATTTTGGCCACCTAATGCGAAGAGAAAACTCTCTGGAAAAGACCCTGATGCTGGGAAAGATTGAAGGCAAAAGGAGAAGGGGACGGCAGAGGATGAGATGGCTAGATAGCATCACCGATGCGATGAATATGAACTTGAGCACACTCCAGGAGAGAGCGGAGGACAGGAAGGCCTGGCATGCTATGGTCCATGGGGTCACGAAGAGTTGGAGACGACTTAACAATCACAACTTGACATGCCTTTCTGTATTAGAAAGATTTCCAAAATCCATATTGGGGTAATTTAACCTTGATTAGGCCAACTCAAAAGGTCACAAAATAGCATGCAAGCTTTCAAGTTCTCCAAAACTCTGATAGCGCAATTCTATCCATATGCCCATCAGCCTCTGAACTTGGAGGCTGACGGGCAGAGTGGGAGAAACACAGAGGCGATTGTTGACTCTGCGTGTCACTCACTCTGCATTTTTGCTAGTCGGGTGTTTTTGCCCATGTAGCTAGGGCTTTGAGGAGGGGAAGGGAGCTGGGGAAGGCAGGGGACAACTCATATCCGAATTTCCCCAGTCCCCTCCCTGCTCACAGAACGCCCCCTTTCCCACCTCTCCAAGGTCACTGGCATGGTTTTCTCCACATCAGCAGGGAGGGGAGCTTGGACTCTTGGGTCCGAGGTCAGAGCACTGACTCTGACCTCGGATCCAGGAATCCGAACTATTATATGGCCCCCCAGATGCTGTCTAGGAGCCATAGGATTGTTCTCCCTGTCAGGCTATGTGGTAAACAAAAGAGGTGAGGGGAGAAGGATAAAGCGGCAGATGTTTATCATTTATTTGTGACATGTGTATACTGCTGAATATAATAAAATCCCTCAGCGGTTCACAATAAATATTAAAATACATGTTGAAGCCACAGAGTCTGCGTTTAGACAGATGTAAGATAGGATGTGAGAGGAGGCTGCAGACATTCAAATTAGTCTCTACCAGGTGCTGTGATAGTTTCGGGTTGCACCTAGGACTGCTAGGATGAAAAGACAAACCATGATTGAGCCCCCACTTTGGAAAATATAAAAACCAGCTGTCACTAAGAACTGCCTCCATCCTTAGGCGAAACACGCAGGTTCCTAGGAAGGAGGGAAACAAGTTTTCATTTTTCAGATAGAGGAGGAAAGAAGTAAAAACCAATCCAAAATAATATTGAATATGCTAGGTAAAATAATTTTAGAAATTCAGTTATAAGGCTGCAATCCTAAACACCCTTACTAGGTAGCAAGCCCCATTCAAAGCAGTGAGACTTCCTTATGAGTAAATATGCACATGTTTTCATTGCAAGTGTCTCTTTGAAGGATTTTTTTTCATAACCTGTTGTGGGGAGCTCAAGCGGAGTCAGTTTGAATAGTGCCTGAAGTGTTTGATCCATAACCCAGCAGCTTCTATGACAGCTGAAAATGTGTATGGAAATTGGGGGGGGGGGGTATTTACAGAACATACAAATAGACATTCTTGGCAAACGGTTCTAGTGGTTATTTACTAAGACTAGAGCCCTATTCAGGCATTCCAAATCTGAGAACAGTAAACACATGAGGAGAGGGAGCCCTACCCCCTTCCATCTTTGCTTTCATCCCTCTACACACGGAGGGCAACTGTGAAGAGGAGAGATCTGAAATGCTAGACAGTGTGTTCTGAATAGTGTACAGAGCCCCCACAAATAAAGGAGGCTCTCTTCTTCACAAAGTCTCCCTCCATTGTAGAGGGCGATGAAAGCAACAATGGAGGAAGGTTTAGCTAGTACACTCTCCCTTCTCATATGTTTACTATCCTCAGATTTGGAGTGCCTGAATAGGGCTTAGATTGGCTGAATCTGCACTAAGATTCTGTTATAAAGCAAGAACATAGTCCTTTCCCAATGCCCTTACTATCTGCCAGAATAATAAATACTGCCTTACAGATCAGATAAGTTTATAAGGCTATTCATGGAAATGTGAATTTGTCAAGTTGAATTTGTGTGGGGTTTTTTTGTTTGCTCTTCATCCTATGTAGGCTTGGGCAAAACGGCACCAGATCCCTCAGCCACTGTGTCTCTTGATGGCATAGATGTTCCTTTAGGCAATGGAATTCCATCTGGAGTTAGCAATACCTGTCTTCTGTATAACGAGTATCCTTTGAACAGCATCTTTCTAGGAGTGTAGATTGTACCATAATCACTGCCAGTCTGTCCCCAGATGTTGGCTGGTTCCAGGCAGCTGAAGGCTGCCATCCGTAAGGAATGTTGACCTTTTAATGTTGGTATGTGAGCTTCCATGCAAAGCTTGGTATGAAAGGAAATTGAGGAGATAGGCACTCTTTTCCCCCATACCCATGCCTGCACCCAAAATGAGAACATATTCTCAATGAGCTTGTTTAACCCATAGTGAGGCTGTACCATGTGCTGGTGTGCTTTAGGACAAGACAGCCCTCAAGATACAATGTGGCACCTACAGGCGCCGTGACACATCATGGGTTAAATCATCCACGACGAGCCACAGCATGTCATCTGAACCTAGACAATGGGTGTGCTCCAGACCCAGCTGTGCTAGCTTGCCAGGAGGCAACTTTAGTGGGTTTTTTATCAATTGTGCTGATGTATTGGCTCCCTCCCTTCCTGGAGGACATAGGGACCGTCCTGCAATCAACCATCCTTTGGTACTCATGGATTGACTTCTGCAACGTGGTCTACATGGGGCTTCCCTTGGTGACAATGGTAAGAATGCATCATCCTTTAGGAATATAGGAAGCTGCTTTACACTGAGACAGGTGACTGGCCCATCTAGCTCAGTATTCTCTATGCTGACTGGCAGGGTTTCAACCTTTATCTTGACTGGGACTTGGGTATAGGGAACACAAAACGCTAGTCCTCTTGCAGTTACGATAGCTGCCAGTTTGCTTCTAGGCCCCTTTCAGATTGATGGTTTTGATCTTTATAAAATCCTAAACATTCTGGTCTGGCATACCAAAGGGAATATTTTTCCACTCTTTCTTCCCCCTATCCCAGGAGAGTGTATGTCAACCTAGAGTGGAACATTCTTGGCTGTGACACCAGAAGTTATGGAATGGCCGCCTCAGTGTGCCCCACTCTGCCTCATTTCCCCAACTTCAAAAGACTAGTAAAACACATTTGTTTGGGGGAGTGGCTGAGCTACAGTTTGTAATGAGGCTTTTAATTATTTTTATTCGTATTTTTAAAGTTTTAATATTTTATATTTGTACACCACTTTTGTATGCACTGCATGAAATTAAATACAAATTAACAGTACAAATTAAATACATCAAACTTTAAGGGAAGAAGCAGGAGAACTCATCAGGAGTTCTTTTTAGAAAGGTCTGAAAAGTGGCCTGTGTGTGCACCTGCTCGTATATGTGGATACACAAAAGAAAGCAGTAGTTAAAGTAAGCAGCTGTTTGTTCTTGTTGGTGCTACGAACACTTGAAGCATCCACATGACATGAATGTTCTTCACAAAACTTCTTTTAAGATGCCTTTCCTTAACTTGCTGTTTCCTTCAGATATATTGTCTATGATATTGCTCAGGTAAATCTGAAGTACCTGCTGAAACTGAAGTTCAACTATAAGACATCTCTCTGGTGAACAAAATATAAATCTGTTGAAGAGTTAATAATGGCAAAACTTTTTGAAATACCTAAGCATTGACTCCCACTGCTGAGATATAAGAAAGAAGTTACAGGGCTTTGCTGAATCTGAGTTTAGTAAGGACTTTTTAACACACATGTGCAACAACACATGAAACTGAATAGTATGATACATTTTCTGTTGGTCCCCCCCCCCCCCGCCTTTCACTCATTTGGCCCATTCTAGTTTTGGGGCTATTGTGTGTCCTTTAACTGACAGACCAAAAAACAACACCCCCCTTGATTTTAGCCTTTTGTAAATGAGGCAGGGAGAAGAAATTTAGAACTGTTTACAAACATTTTGGTTTAAAAAAACAAATCTTCCTTAGTTTCTATTATGAATAAATGTTAAACGTGTTTATTTTGAAGTAAAAATAAAAGCTAATTTCATACTAAATCTTTACTTTTATACTACAAAACTTTAATTGCTTTCAATGCAGTTCTGTGGCCCTTGTATGTCCAGTGTTGTACCAGGAATAATGCTTGTGTAACCCAGTCATGATCCTACGCTCAACCAGCAGCAGTCAGTAACAGGTGACCCCATGACATCACCCAAACACAGTTCCCATATCCCTTCTACCAACCACTCACAACAAGGTTGCCAAAAATACCTCCGCTCTTCCCCTTTCATAAGTCACGTTGGGACTGGAACTTCCACAGAGCAACAGTCTGACCACACAGTCACAGGAGCTGATGTTATGGGGCCTTTGTAGTCTTGCAGGGGCCAGGTCCATCCATCCTATGCATGGGAGAGCTCCCATTCTAGATCAAAAGGACACCACATGAAACTGGAGTGCAGGGGAAGGCTTAGTCGTCAGCTAGTCTCTTAGAGAAAAGGTATAGGAAGAGGGACATTAACGTATGTATGAACCTCCAAATGCAGCATGACAGCCAATCTGAGTGACTGGTCTGTGGGCCAGTAGACTCATGCAGATAGACAATGCCTTTCATTTTGCCCAGCCCACTTCTTTCAGCGCAGCCACATAACACCACCGCAGTTTCGTTTAGGATGATTGGCTGTCTGTTGGTTACTGACTCAGGACACCTTGTGATCGATCGTACCTCCTCTCCGCTTGATAGAGCTCAACTGCTGGATTTATCTTCACAACTTGGGGTAGAGAATTTGGAGGATATTATACTGCTGTAAGGTTTTCCACACACCTGCCTAAGCCAGTCACATCATACTCTAGGGGCAGTATCCAGTGGGGCGCTTATGCCCTGCTGTTTTCTTTACACCCCACAGATTCCCTTCTGCAAGCAGTGGGTCCCGCCAATTCCATTGCGTAATTGGGACCCACTGCTTTTACAAGGGAGATTTAGCACTTCCTGGAAAAAGCTCAAACTAGCAGAAATGAGTGTTTCAGCTCGTTTTGGGTCTTCCTCTAGGAAATGCTAAATCGCTGTAGCGCAAGCACTGAGGGCCACTTGCGCAATGGAATTGGTGGGGCACAGGAGAATCGGCTGGAGTGTAAGCGGCTTGTTGGATACTGGCTCATGTGTGTATGACTAAAAACTGGGGGGGAAACACCACTCTTTGCAAATGGAGATAGCACTTACCAAAAAAAATGATGTGACAGTTTTATGCTTGTTTTGTTTTTCTAATAGGCTAATACTGAAGTAAATAAACTAATGCATACTTATCAAAAATGGCTTCACACATGCAAAGATCTAAGCAACCTGAGCATTCCACTTACCTTTTGTTTTAAGCTGGAAAAGATCTACATCCCTCATCGCACAACTGTCATCTATGTGCAACACAAAAGCTTCAAACATTTAAACTGATTACTCGCAGGTCAGGGCTGTGTGCTACAAGAAATTAGAATTCTGCTCAAATAACAATGAAAGCTTGAGTGGTGAGACTTGTATAAACTATGCAAGCATGTATGATTTCTCTTATTTTTATTTTTTTTCTATTCTGTCTCTGACCTTTTCTTAACTTTGCCTTTCCACGTGTTTAGCAGGAGTAGAATAAAGAACTATGTCATGGAAACTGAAGCCCTCTGAAAATCTTACTGCACAAGGCTTTCAGCTTCTTAGATTTCACTAAGTATTGGCCACATACTTTCAAACTTATCTGCACAGCCAGTGGTGGTCCTACAGCTTGTGCAGGGAAGGCAATGACCCTCCCAAAAGAGACACACCCCCCCGAAAATAATTTACACGTTTGAGTGCAGAGCACACGCACAGCTTTCCGAAGCCAGCCAATCCTCGGTTCTAGCTGGCTGTGTTCTCATTTCCTACACATTGGGCTATGGAACATGTTTAGAATGTACCCTGAAGCCATTTGGCAACAGGCAGTAAGGTAGGGTGTCTTCCCAGACTGCTCATCTCATTCCCATATATGGGCATAATCACCCCCCAGAGTTATTAAAGGACAGCAGCAGCTTTTTACTTTGGGAAATGGATGGCCATAGCCCAATCATCTGTGTTTGTTTTATTAAAATACTAACCACATGTGCATAAAACTAGAGGAGAGAAATACTGCAGGAGGCAGTAGTCAACACTGTTAAGGTAGGTACATTGTTTTCTGGATGCCCTCACTATTTATCTAATTTGGTTTGTTTTAATGTTTGAACAGAATTTTCTTTTTTACCTGGTGGCCTAGATGAGTGGGAGCAATTGCGGGGGATGTGTACTTACCAAACTCTAAAACATATTTTAATTCCTACCCCATGTCCTTTTCATTTTTTATTAAGTCTTCTCTCCATGCAATTTCTCTTTTCTGTTTAATGGGTTCCTGCACTGAAGCAGAGAAATGTGGCTTCAGATGACAGTGACTCCTACTGTAAGTTTCTCCTACTGTAGCTGCCTTCTGCCCCATCCACGCCAATGGGCACCAGCTACTACTGTTTACAACCCTATGGCCTAGAAACATCTTAAAAATAAAGGCTGAGATTCTGATGCTCTTCAGCAGAATTGCAGCATATACACAGGACATGGCTGACTGCTGGAATGCCTAAGCCAGTCAGTCACAAGCAGACAAGAAAAAAAGTTGTGAGAGCCGGAGTAATAAACCATGAGATGGGCAGAGCATACATAGCCAAGCAACAGCTGTTGAACTAGTGGTGTACCACCCATTCATGTCTTACATAGTAGTGGTTCAGGAATGGCTCCCTTGGCTCTATTTTCCAGTGTTCCAAACAGCTAGTTCAACATTTTGGTATCTGGGAGGTTTCAGATTGGATTCATTTTGGGGGAGTGCTAGAGTCTCTCCAGATTGGCTGGGCCTGATCCTTGGGTCAGTATGACCAAGGGAGCATGCTTTTTTCTTATGTGGGGAAAATGTATTCCTGAAACTGTGTTGTATTGCTGAAAACTGAAATGTACCGAAATGTTTTGCTGAAACCTGAGGAGAATGGTAGTAGGACTTCTGGGTTCAAATATTAAGGTATATTTGGATTTCTAGCTGGTCTGTCTCAAGGACTCAGAGTACATAAGGTAAAAATCAATTCATATCAAATAAAGTATTAAAGAACTATGGTACATCTGAAATAAACAAAACACCTGCTTAATCCCAACCATTAGGAAGTGGCCCAGTTTTAAAAATCTGGGTCTCCCTAGCCCAAGACAATTTGTTCTTGGTATGAGATGTGATATAGAGGATCCCTTAGAAGAGGTATTCCAAACTGAGAGGCAAATTTAATGTTCATGTACCATTGACTTAAAAAATAAAAGCTACAACTCTCAATTCCAGCTTCTATTTGAAGACCATCACAGACAGGGCTCTCCTGCTCCCACCACACATGGTAGTATTCAAATGATTACTGGAAATCAGTGTTGTAACTGGTATAAGTGGGGTGGTGGGTGGTAACTGTGGCATTTGTCATCTTATTTACTTAAACTTTTTGACCACACAATAACCAAAGTTCTCTGGGTGGTGTGCGAGTACATAAAAAAATAAGATATAAAATCACAATAAAACATTAGCAAAGTAGTACCAAAGAACAGTGCAGCACATAATAAAGCTCAAGTAAAACCAGCAGTATGTGAACCGAGAACTACCGGAAGTACAAGCGGGGTTTCAAAGAGGCAGAGGAACTAGAGATCAAATCGCCAACATTCGCTGCATCATAGAGAAAGCAAGAGAATTCCAGAAAAACATCTATTTCTGCTTCACTGACTACGCTAAAGCCTTTGATTGTGTGATTGATCACAACAAACTGGCAAATTCTTAAAGAGAGGGGAGTACCAGACTACCTTATCTGTCTCCTGAGAAACCTGTACAAGGGTCAAGAAGCAACAGTAAGAACCGGACATGGAACAACCGATTGGTTCAAAATTAGGAAAGGAGTACGACAAGGCTGCATATTGTTGCCCTGCTTATTTAACTTATATGCAGAGTACATCATGAGAAACGCCGGGTTGGATGAATCACAGGTCGGAATTAAGATTGCCGGGAGAATTATCAACAACCTCAGATACGCAGACGATACCACCCTAATGGCAGAAAGCGAAGAGGATCTAAAGAGCCTCTTGTTGAGGGTGAAAGTGGAGAGTGCAAAAGCTGGTTTGAAACTCAACATTAAAAATACTAAAATTATGGCATCTGGCCCCATCACTTCCTGGCATATAGAAGGGGAAGAAATGGAAGCAGTGACAGATTTTATTTTCTTGGGCTCCAAGATCAGCGCAGATGGTGACTGTAGCCATGAAATTAAAAGATGCTTGCTCCTTGGGAGGAAAGCTATGGCAAACCTAGACAGCATAGTAAGAAGCAGAGACATCACCTTGCCGACAAAGGTCCGTCTAATCAAAGCTATGGTTTTCCCAGTAGTAATGTATGGCTGTGACAGCTGGACTATAAGGAAGGCTGAGCGCTGAAGAATCGATGCTTTCGAACTGTGGTGCTGGAGAAGACTCTTACGAGTCCCCTGGACTGCAGGGAGGTCAAATCAGTCAATCCTAAAGGAAATCAACCCTGAGTGCTCATTGGAAGGACAGATACTGAAGCTGAAGCTCAAATATTTTGGCCACCTAATGCAACGAGAAAACTCCCTGGAAAAGACCCTGATGCTGGGAAAGATTGAAGGCAAAAGGAGAAGGGGAGGGCAGAGGATGAGATGGCTAGATAGCATCACTGATGCAATGAATGAATATGAACCTGAGCACACTCCAGGAGGACAGGAGGGCCTGGCGTGCTATGGTCCATGGGGTCACGAAGAGTTGGACATGACTGAACAACAACAACAAAACCAGCAAGAAATAAAACAGTTATAGAGATCTAAAAGCAGTTCTTAAAATGCTTGTGGAAATAGGAATGCCTTCATCTGATCCTGAAAAGACCATAATACAGGCGCAAGGCGAGCCTTTCTGGAGAGAGCAGTCCATAAACAGGTTGCCACCACTGAAAAGACCTTAAAGCCACCTGCCTCAACCTCATTTGTTGGGGGCACTTGGAGGAGGGCCTCAGATGATGCCCTTAGAGTCCAGGTAAGTAAATTTGGGAAGAGACACTCCTTCAGGAAACCTGCCCCAAGCCATTTAGGGCTTTAAATGTTAAAACCACTTTGAATTGTGCCTGGAAACACTGGTAACCAATGCAGATTAGAGAGCACTGGCATAGTATGGTGTCAATCAGTCCCAGTTAACAGTCAAGCTATCCTGTTTTATACTAACTGAAGTTTCTGGACCATTTTGAAAGGCAGCTCCACATACAATGCATCACAGTAATCCAAGTAGGAGTTGCCAGAGTGTGAATAACTTGCAGGGTTGTCTTTGTATAGGTAGAGCTGTAGTTGCCAAAGCCGATAAAAGGCACTTGAAGGCCACCTGTGCCTCTAGTGACAACAATGGATCCAACAGCATCCCCAAACTACAAACCTTAAGCTTTAGGGGAGTGCAACCCCCTCCAGAGCAGGCTGAATACCATGAACTGGACAGACAAACCACCCTCAAACTATCTTGTCTGGACTGAGTCTCAGCATCTAGTCCATTTACCTGAAATATAGACAGCATCTATACTTCACCAAGGCAATTCTCTGTATTAAATGTCCTGTTATCAATTTGATAAATAGAATTTTCATGCCTTCTAATGGTTAGAATGCTCAAGGGTTAGAATGCTCAATGCTCAACACCACGATACAGCTGTTTCTCCCTTCCTGCTGCATATTACACAAACGCTACACACTTATTTGGAAGTAAGTTCCACTGAAGTCAGTAGGAATTACTTCTGAATAACAGTGACATATTTGGATTTACAAATTTTGTATGTAGGTATTGTTACTTACCATAACTCTTCCTGCTAGGAAATATGTCCTATGAATACCTGACAAGTCCTGAAGACATGTCACCAATATTTTACAGCATCAAACACTGTAGAAAGATGATCTAATATAGGAAGTTGCCTATATGGTGATTTTCTGGGGGAGGTCAGGGGGGCAGGAATTAATGGAAGGAATTGATTTTCAGGGATGGTTCTTGAGAAAATTAACCAGCTTGCCTTTTGTGAAATGGGTGTTATGTTGCAGTAGCAAATGTGGGTTCAAAGAAGTAACTTGGTCTTTTGTACTCTGGTCTCACACTTCCGCAGTGTAGTCTGGGCCATAGGCAAGTCATGTATCTCCATATAATGCCACACTCTCTTCAACAGTATTTGTATTTACTTATTTATAGACTGCCTTTCAGGGTTACCCTTTCCAATAGAACCCAAATCTCATGATAGATTACAAAACAAACATACAATCTTAATGTAAAACACTGAAACATTTAAAAACATAGCAGCAACTAAAAACAGCATCTGCAGAATAAAGCAATCCTAGAATCATTCCAAAGCTGACCAGCATAAAAAAGTAGCAAGCCAAATACCCCTGAGAAACTTACAAACAGGCCATGGGAGCAGCAACATTCATATTCTTTGACTCTAGCATCTAATATTTGGAGGGAGGGATGTGTGCCTAGGTTGTGTATTATCTCTCAGGCTTTAGCCTCACCTTCCCCATCGCTAAAATGTTTTCTAGGAAATCTTCTACATGTTTAAGTCCTGGATCATATAATCTTATGTATATCATGTGGGGCTTGAGCTGTATTCTCTGACCCATTGGGCTATATAGTACCTCCAGGATCAGGGCAGCTGGCCTCTGAATATCACTCACTGGGGAACAACAGTGGGAGGGTGTCATTGCTCTCTTGTCTTGCATGTAGGTTCCCCAGAAATATCTGGTTGGTCACTGTTGGAAACAAGATGCTGGAATAGATAGGCCTTGCTCAGATCCAGCAGTGCTGGTCTTGTTTTCAGAAATGGTTTTGCGGAGGTGGGGGCGGATTTGACATAAAATCTGCCATTTTGGGAAGGGAACCACCACGATTGTGCATTAGTGGCAACTCAGCGCACTGAAGGGTGCAGTGCTGAAGCACTTACCAGGAAATAACTGCTTCTGAGGAATCAGGCTTACAATCACAAAATAACATGCTTTTAAATCCAAAGTTTAAATGGATTTAAATGGGGTACCAGGCCCCCAGGTACCGAGCCAGCTGTGCTGCTCCACCTGCCCCTCCCTGGAGGGGCTTCATAAGCTGGCTGGCTGAGGTGGCCTGGGAGAGCCAGGGCCTGCAGGAGAAGCCACCACCACCACCACCGGGGAAGAGGCGTGCTTGCAGCCGCTGGGCCTGCTGCCGCCGTCGCCGCTACCACCGCCACCAGGCCTTCCCTGTGGACTCCTGCCTGGCATTTTTAAGGGGATTTTAATTGTTTTTGTTTGTTTGTTTTATTTTGTTGGGGGGGATTTTGTTGTGTTTTTAGGGGTGGGTAGCCTGCCTGATAGGCGGGAGCGAGGGGGCATGTGTCCACCTGATGGAGGCAGTGGGGGGAGTGTTGGGGGCCAGAACATACCGAGGCTGGGCGGCAGGCGCTGGTGGAGCGCTAGGGGCAGGCCATGCCAGGTAAGGGGAACAAGGGAGAGATGTGTAGTATCTGTCCCCTGCTCCGGGCCTGTCCAGAGCCAAAGGATGGCTGGGGGAGGCGTGACCCCATCTTCTGGCCTTCGTTTGCTGCTCTGCAATGCCAGGTCTGTTACCCAGAAAACCTCCCTCATCCATGACATGATCCTGGATGAGGGTGCAGACCTGGCATGTATTACGGAGTCCTGGCTGGCCAAGGCTGCTGCTCCAACCCTTGCAGCCATGTGTCCAGCTGGATTTTCGTATGGACAGCAGCCGAGGGCTGGGGATCGGGGAGGGGGAGTGGCTGTTATCTACCGAGAGTCCTTGGTCTTCACCAGACCCCCTCTCCGGGAGACCAAGGTTGTTGAGTGCATGTACTGGAGGTTGGGCCCGAAGGGCAGTCTGGGGATTCTGCTCGTGTACCGTCCACCCCGCTGCACGACTGACTCCCTGGCCGAGGTGCTTGAGGTGGTCTCTGATGTGCGTGTACAGTCCCCTAACTTACTGGTGTTGGGGGACTTCAACGTACATTCGGAGGCCATCCTCACAGGAGCACCTCGGGACTTCATGGAGACCATGGCCTCCTGGGAGCTGCACCATATTCTAACTGGGCCCACCCATGTAGCCGGTCATGCACTAGACCTTGTGTTTGTTTCTGGAGAAGCGGGGAGTGATCTGGAAGTCGGGGGTATATCCACCACCCCCTTGTCATGGTCAGATCACTATCTGGTGATATTGGACTTCTCGGTTCCACAACCCCTCCGCAGGGGTGGAGGACCCATTAAAATGGTCCGCCCCAGGCGTCTTATGGATCCAAATGGATTCCTGAACGCGCTTGGGGATTCTCTGGGGCATGCCAACGGCCACTCGGTCGAGACCCTGGTGGGTGGCTGGAATGCCGCAATCACTGGGGCATTAGATCGGGTGGCTCCGAAACGCCCTCTCCCCCTGAACAGGGCTCGGACTGCACCATGGTTCAATCCGCGGTTACGAGCTCTGAAACAGGAGGTGAGACGGCTAGAGCGCCGGTGGCGGAAGTCTCGCTCCAAAGACGATCAGACACAGGCTAGAGCTATATCTTCAGCCTATCACGTGGCGGTGAAGGCAGCAAAAAAGGAATATTATGCTGCCTCCATCGCGTCTGCAGCGTGCTGCCCCAGGAGGCTGTTCCAAGTGGTCCGGAGCCTGGTCGGTCCTGTGGCTCCGGAACCACTGGAGCATTCTAAGGCCTCCTGTGAGGCTTTGGCAAGGCACTTTGCAGATAAAATTGATCAGATTAGGTGTGTTACTCTGCACACTGTGGATACAGTTAGTGAGCAAGAGGCGGCCTGTGGCAAACCGGTTTTGTGGGATCGGTTCCAGCTTCTTCCTCCTGATGAAGTGGACAAGGTGCTTTCATCTGTAAGGCCAACCACCTGCTTACTTGATCCTTGCCCATCTTGGCTCATTATGAGCTGCAGAGAGAGACTGGGTGAGGGGATCAAGGCGGTGGTGAACGCCTCCCTTGAGGAGGGAGTGATGCCATCAGCCCTCAAGGAGGCAGTGATAAGACCGCTCTTAAAGAAGCCCTCCTTGGATCCTCAAGTTCTGAACAACTTTCGCCCAGTCTCAAATCTGCCATTTTTGGGCAAGGTGATTGAGCGGGTGGTGGCGGTGCAGTTGAAGGCACACTTGGAAGAAACTGATTATCTAGACCCATTTCAGTCGGGCTTCAGGCCTGGGCATGGGACAGAAACGGCCTTGGTCGCCTTGGTGGATGATATGAGGAGGGCTCTGGATAGGGGTGAATGCTCCTTCCTTGTTCTCCTCGACCTCTCAGCGGCTTTTGATACCGTTGACCACGGTATCCTCCTGGACCGCCTGGAGGGGTTGGGCATTGGAGACACTGTATTGCGGTGGTTCCGGTCCTTCCTCTCTGGCAGGTACCAGAGGGTAGCACTGGGAGAGGAGGTTTCGGACCCGTGGCCACTTACTTGTGGGGTGCCACAGGGTTCCATCCTCTCCCCGATGCTATTTAACATCTATGTGAAGCCACTGGGGGCTATCATCAGGAGGTTTGGGGTGCAGTGTCATCAATATGCAGATGACACTCAGCTCTACCTCTCATTCAAATCTTCACCAAGGTTGGCCGTAGAATCCCTGTCCAAATGTCTGGAGACGGTGAGTGGCTGGATGGGGAGGAATAAGCTGAAGCTCAACCCTGACAAGACCGAGGTACTTTTGGTGGGAGACAAGAGGAGGCTGGGGGATGTTGACCTGGTGTTGAATGGGGTACAGCTACCCTTGAAAGACCAGGTCCGCAGCCTGGGGGTCATTTTGGACTCCCAGCTGTCCATGGAGGCTCAGGTGTCAGCTGTGAGCCGGACAGCGCTGTATCAACTCCATCTGATACGGCGGCTGCGCCCCTACCTTCCCGACCATCTGCTCCCATCGGTAGTACATGCCCTGGTCTCCTCTCGTTTAGACTACTGTAATGCGCTCTACGTGGGGTTACCCTTGAAGACGGTTCGGAAACTGCAGCTGGTACAGAACTCGGCGGCTCGCCTGATTAAAGGCAGCCGCCGGCGAGATCACATCACTCCAGTGCTGAAGGAGTTGCACTGGTTACCAGTTGTTTTCCGGGCCAAATTCAAGGTGTTGGTTTTGACCTTTAAAACCCTATATGGTTCCGGCCCAGCCTATCTTAAGGAGCGCCTCCAGCAACACCAGACAGGCCGCTTAACAAGATCAGCCTCGGATGGCCTTCTCTCTGTCCCATCAGCCAGGACAGCTAGACTGGTGGGGACGAGGGAGAGGGCCTTCTCTGTGGTGGCCCCCACTCTGTGGAACTCCCTCCCTAGGGAACTCCGTCATGCCCCCTCTTTAATGAGCTTCCGTCGTGCATTAAAAACATGGTTGTTCAGGCAGGCATTTGGGGTGGGTTAGGGTATTTTTTTTAAAAAAAATTTATGGTAAAATTTTATTGTTTTAAATTGTTTATGGTGGGTTGTACATCGCCCAGAGTGGCTGGGTGACCAGTCAGATGGGCGATTAATAAATGTAATAAAAAAAAAAAAGTCCACTGTTGGACAATACCTTTATTAGGACCAAGCAAAATGTCCCAAGAGTATGTGCAAACTTTTGAGTTCTCCGTAACTCCTCAGCAGGCTCGGAGCTACAAAAAGCAGGGGCAAGGAAAAGAAAAAAGTCTAAAAATGTGGCCTGATGTTTTTGGTCATGAGGTCTGCATTCCCGCCTCATTTGGGGGCTGTTTTTGTCATTGTTTCTCCACTTTTTGTACCACGTAGCGGCTAGATCCTAGCCTGATGGGGAACTCAACAGCCTGCTTACTCTTTTATGACAGCTTGATTGGTCTTAATAAAGGCATTGTCCAACGGTGGATTCTGGATTCACTACCACCACCCACCCCTCCCTCCATGATCAATGCACAGAGGCTACTATACAATGCAACGGTGGCTATTTTTGCTTTATATGTGCTTTTAAATTCTCGTATCCAGGATTATGAAGGGTGGAATGTTATGCATATTTAGGCAGAAAGACTTTTTTCTGTCTAAACATGCATAGGATTGCGCCTTAAGAGAGGGAAAGGGTAGACATTCCCATTATTTCCATGTATAGACTAGGGCTTCTAAGCCCTGCTTTGTGAATACGGAAACAGGAGTAGTATTGAAAGCTGGTTAAATCTGCCACCACACTCACCCTACAGCATAAAATGGAACCTGAGTAGACACACAAATGCTTGCGCTGTAAACATTCTTAAGTGAAAAACTGTGAGAATAGCGGAAACGGCAGGTGTCAGAAAAAGGACGGGGAGGAAGGAAGGAAATTATAAAAGAAAAAAAGCAAGGAAAGTGACTACGAAGTTGCTACGGTGGCGCAGCTGGCTCTCATGCCCCGCGCCACACTGCCCAACTCCCACTGGAGAGCCCGGGAGGGTCACAAGCCGGTCCCGAATGACGTGGGTAAGTGCCACCCGCTGCCCGAGGGAGCCGCGCACCAGGTGCGGCCGCTGCAGCCCACCGTCGGCTCTGCCCAGTCCTGCTCCTGAAGTTCCCCGCTCCTGTGTGAGAGGGCGGCAGCTGCCCTCCCCGTGGAGCTCCAACAATTCCCACCTCCCGGCGGGTTGCGAAAACAAGGCGCGCGCGAGGGAGCGAGCTCCCGCCCCTGCTTTCGTGGAGCCCGGGCAGGCTGAGCGAGCCGCTGGCGCGTCCCCCTCCCCCCCCCCATTTCTCCAGTCAGGCAGGCTGGAGGACTCCGTCTCCTCCCCCACAATGCACCGCGACAGGCAGCCTTTGAAAAAGCGGCGCGGCTCCTTCAAGATGGCGGAGTTGGATCAGCTGCCTGACGAGAGTGAGTAGCGACCTGTGCCCCTTCGACTCTGCCCCGCTGCCGGCCCTTGCTCTTCGGCCGCTCTTGAAGCCGCGGCTCGGCGTGCGGGACCTTCCGCCTGTTTCCCCTCACTGGAGCCGCAGTGGCCGGGTCGCTCTTGCTGCCGCCGGCGCCTGCTGCTCTTGCTGCTGCTGTTGTTGTGGGTGCCGGGGCGGGAGCTGTGCGGGGCCGGAGTCACAGTCTCCTCCCTCCGTGTCCGGGCCGGCCTAGCTCTGTTCTCCAGCGTCCTCCCCTCCAGTCGCTCCCCTCAGCTACTCCCTTTGGGAGGCGTTGAAGGGGTTGGGTCGGGGGGGGGGGAGACCAACAGAGCAGGGCCGGAAGCCTCTGTTATGTAATCTCCCCTTCTCCTGTCGGGGATGAGCCGTACCCCGAGACCTGGCGCAGGCCGGGGCAGTGCCCGTGATGGGCAGGAAGTAGAGCACGCCTTTCCAAGCCCGGCAGAGAAGCGTTATGTACAGGGCAGTGGGCGGCATTGCACTGGCATCGCACCTATCCAAGGTAGACAGTGAAACAGAATACAGCACCACCACCACCACAGCGCAGATCTGTTGAGGAGGGGGATCCCTGTCCTGCCATGGGCACCCTGTGCCTTGACATGACATTAGCCTTCCGTGCATTTGGGGAGGCTTATGTGCTCTCCCTTTACACTAAGAAACATATTGCTGCTTAGGAGACCATTTCTAACTGGGATAAATAAAGCTTACTTTCTAACTCTTGATCATACCAACAGAATATGACACAGGGCACGTTCCCAGTTTCTCCTTCTTGTATATGTCAAGAAGTAATTTAATAAATACTAATACCTATGAGTACAGAGCCAAGGCTGGTAGTGCATGTTTTTGTGGGTGTTCACTTCGTGGGGATGAATATGTTTCCTGTTATTTGGCTTGGCCAGGGCAAGCACCAGGGCAATTTATTGTATCTTGAGTTATGCCATATGTATGATCCACATGGGTTGTATGGACACTGTTGGGAAGCAAAAACAGGAATATATTTTCACTGTGGTGGTACTTGCACTGAATCTGGTGGACAGGTGGCACATTCTGTGTTCAGAAGTGTCATGAGTGAATAGCACTTGATTTAGATAGAGCACTGGTGGCCAATCAAGGGAGTCTGTGTGTCCTCCAATGCATATCTTCCATAGTGGATTGAGAACTGCCACAGAACCATGCACCCCTGGGGCTGGTTAAGATTTGCTTGACTTTTCGTTAAGTTTATGTAAAAGGACATACAGAGTATTAACTGAAGGCACAGACTGAACAGCAATAGAGGTTAATGTAAAATTCTTCCTGGGGAACAGGGATACTGGGGTGGCCCTTTATACAGTCCACTCTACTGAATTTGGTGAAGTATGATGCAGACTTGCAAAGCAAATCTTATACGTACACTGTAAAGTGCATATGGAATCAAGGAGATGAATATAAACATGAATGACAAAGTCATTATGTAGGTGGTAGCCGAAGACATATATTAAAATATCTGGTAATAATACAAAACAATATGCACACCACATGCTCAGTTCTAAAACTATGTTGGTGCTACACAAGTTCAAACTTTAAGAGAAAACTGAGGTATATAATAAAATACTATCTACTGGCAAATTATAAATTGGTTTTAAGTGTACATGAATAGTGTGAAACATAAATGTTTAGACAAAGCGAAACCCTTAGCAAGTGAGAAAACTCTAAAATATTTATTTAATAGACAAACATATATATGTGTGTGGTAGAAAGGCAGGAGGCCAGGAATGCAAGCACACTGCAGAATAGAAGCTTAATAAAATTGTTTCAAGTTACCATATTTGTAGTGTAGCTGTTGGAATGCTTTGTACAGCAAAGCAAGATTTGAGGATACTCTTTACTATGATTAGTAAAACGTGTTCAAAATATGTGTTTTTCTTCTTACAATGTTAGGATCATTCTGAAAGCTAGTTTCTGGACTGATTCTGTGTTATGACATAATAGTTGAAGGATATGCTTTTTCATAGAGAGAAACTATCACATATCAAAACTCTGTACTGGGTTAAAATAGTTTTAATACATTTTGGCCTATAACCATCTCTGACCATTGTCTATGCTGGCTAGGGCTGATGGGAGTTGTAAGCGAAAACATACGGAGGGCCACATGTGGCCCACCCCTGCCCTAATCTAGGTATGTAATAACTTGCAAAAGCAGGTGGATGTGTACATCAAGCAGAGGGCATGAACACCATGTCAGAAATGAGTGGCATGGAATTGTTTAGTGAAACTATATCCAAATGGGTTGAGAAGCCCATCCAAGCCTGATGTTACAGAGGAAAGGAATCACAGCTTGCTGTTTACTCTGACCTAGAACAAAATTTGCTCCTACCCCAAGAATGATAATCAGTTATGCTTTAAGTAAGAAGGAAAACTCAAGATATTTTATTGGACCACACAATCACCCTTCCAACATCATATCATTGTAGCTCTGGCAGTCTTTAATGCAGGGGCTGGGAACCTGTGGCTTTCAGATATTGTTAAACTCCAATCTCATCAGTCCCAGTCAGCATTGTCAGTAGTAATTGAATATGGGAGTTGTACTTCAACAACACCTGGAAGGCCACAGATTTCCTGTCCCTGTAATGCAGCCGTTCCCAAGCTGATGCCCTCCAAACATTTTGGACTTCAACTCCCATTAGTCTCAGTTAGTATGGCTAATAGTCAGGAATGCTGGGAGTTGTGGTCCAAAACATCTGGAGGGTACCAGCTGTGGAAGGGTGCAGAAATGCATCAGACTTCATTGGCTAGGTTCAGATAACATGATAACCCACTCTCAAGGGTTGAGTACGGGTTGTCTTTGAACCATGGGTTGTTGTTGAAACTTGGGTTAGCATGTTGTCTGAAGCCAGCCACACCAGCAAGCTATGGTTTGTTAACCACAGACAACCAATGAAGAGAACCCATGGTTTGTTGGGTTGTGAACTGTGGGTTGTTTGTGGTTAACAAGCCATGGTTTGTTAGCACAGCTAGGTACAGACAACGCGATAACCCATAGTTCAACAACAACCCACGATTCAACGACAGCATACATTCAACTCTTGAGAGTGGGTTATCATGTTGTGTGAACCAGTCATTCTCTCAAATGGCAAATAAGGTGTTAAAACTATCTGTGGTGTTCCACTTGAGCAGTTCAGATTGTAAGTGGGGATTCATACAATGGAATGATTCCTGTACAAAAAAAATATCCCTGCCCATGGAAAACTAGATGTCGAAGAGAAGGTTTCTAGTCTAGGTTATGTAGGATTTTAAAAGTTTTTTTTCTCACGGATGAGCATTCTGCCATGTGAGTTCCCATCTGCAGTCTGAAGTTGTGCAATTCATATTCAGGTTTACTACTTCATCGACTGGTATGAAAACTAAGCTCAAAGGAAGAGTGTTCAGGGGAATATCTCTGAGGAATTTTCTGATCCCAGAGAGTTACCAGTAAGGTATTGTGTTTTTTTTTTTTTAGGCCCAGTTCTCCCTGCCCCCTCCATATTCAGTATAAAGATCTGTTTAAGAGTTCATGTACTTTTCTATCAAAAACTGTCTTGCTTTCCCACAGTTCTATGGACTTCTGCCAGAGTCTTCTAACTTTGGCAGCAATCCTATATACATTTACCTGGGTGTAAGTCCCATTAAGGTCAGTTGGAATTCTGGGGAGACATGCATAATATTGTGCTGTTAGCTTTTAAGCATTGGGTGATAAATGTTTGTTAGGCTTTTGTTGCTGCAGTGGGTCTTATGGTTGGCCCAGCCAAACAATGAGTCTGGTTGAGAAAAGCTGGGTTGCTTAGGGAAGCGTGGAGTTTGCCTATTACAAAAATGTATGAATATTTATTTAAACAACACAGTTGTTGCACGACGATATATTGGGTGAATCATCAGCAGTATGGCATATAACAAGATAATGCTTGACCTTCACAAAATGGAGCATTCTGCTCTAAACTGAAACCATCCCCATGGGCACAGCCACATGGATGAAGTAATGTCTGAAATGACACAACCATGCTGACAGGTGCTGCTTTCCAGCAGTAGTTCACATGACTGCTACATTCACATGAAGTGGTACTCATGATAATTCTGGCCAGAACTTCCTCTACAAAGCTGTATCTTTGGGATGCTCTGTATGAAAATCTGAATCAGGCCAGGGGCTCCCACTTGCCCAATCTATAGGTAGGAGGAGTGGAATGAAGTATGGAAGATAAACATAGTTCAAGTGGTTGAAATGTTGCCACCTTGATGACACTTGTGCAAAGGCAGTATATACATAATTTACATAATGTATTCAGTTTGCAGGGGGGATTGGTACAGAATTTATATTTTTTTAAACATAGAATGCACACAGTGCTGATATTATCCTCTTAGCCAGTCCTTATTTGTGATAGATTTTTATATGAAATTTCAGCACCCCACTTTTTGTAACTCCCTTCCTGCTTTAAAAGATAGAGTACTTATTCAACTGGATAAATATTTGTCTACCACTTTTGCATCCTGACTTTAAAAACGTTTACTTGGAAATAAGTCCCATTAATTTAAATAGAACTTACCACCCAGAAAGTGATCTAAGATTTGAACCTGGAAGTCTGATTCTTTGGTTCTAGCGAAGAATGACTGCTGTACTAGTACTTGCAGCATTGCAAACTAATTGGTAATGTCTTCCTAAGTGGCTTAGTCTAGGTCTGTGCTAGACTGATGTTTGCTCAGCATGTTTCTGGCTTGCTGCTTTTTCTCTTTCTTTTCCATTTGTGGAAATGGATCGATCGTATTGTGCTGCATTATAACCTGTGGGTCTTGGGACCTAGTGCTAATATTTTTGAGTAATACTCATCTTTTTTCATTGCAGCTTTGCACAGGGCTGGGAACAGGGGGGAGAATCTATGTTGATCTTAATAGGATTTTGCTTAGGGTCATCAGTCCCCCTCTTCCCCTTCTGCTTCTGCTACCCAATTTCCCTGCTCAGATTTGGCTCATGTTGGGCCTAGATCTAGACTTCTGTGCTACTGGAGCTGCATTGTCTTGAGCTGCTACACTGGTGCAGTGTGATAGGTATTGTGCTTTACTGGCGCATTGCCACAGTTTGCAACATTTCTGTGAAGCAGCAAGACTTATACCTGATCCTATTTACTTGCAGCCTTGTATAGATAACCATAGCACTGGACAGCTTATATACTTTTTCCCACCTAGAAAAGTAGCAGATCTCTTTTTATATAAGCAGAAATGTATTCGTTTGGGGTCTACAGGAATAGGCTAAACTCCTATTCACCTAAATAGTCTATGAAGATTCTCACAAATCAGTTGTATTTGTCATCACAGTATGCTTTTAACTGGTAGAAACATCACCATATTCATCTCTTCCTATTGGCCTTCAGTCACCTAAAAGTAATTTATCATTCTGATTTTGTATCTATTCTGAGAACAGCAGTGGTGACATAATGCTTTTAGGGTGCAATCCTATAGGGATGCCTGTCAGCCTTCGAACTTGGAGGCTGACCGGCATCCTATGCAGAGCCTCTGTGCTCCTCCCACCCTCCATTTTTCCTAGACAGGCTTTTCCACCCATCTAGCTAGGGCTCTGCGGAGCAGGAGGGAAGGAGATTGGGGAGGCTGGATTCTTCATAAGCTGGCCTCCCCAGTCCCTTCCCTGCCCACAGAACTGCCTCCTTTCCCTCCTCTCCAAGGTCACTGGCACAGCTCTCTCTGCGCCAGCTGTGAGGGGGAGAGGAGTTTCAACCTCCAATCCAGGTATCCAAACTATCCTGTGGCCCCTCAGACACTGTCTAGGGGCCATTGGATTGCTCCCTTAAAGCACTTTCCTTTTGGCAAGTCACTTGTCTACTGTAACACTGGGGAAACATTGGGGATTGAAGAGAGTGGGAGGCAGGAAACAAATAGCATAGTTTTACCAGTTCTTATTGGGCTATTGGCCTTCTGTTATAAATTACATCAGGCTATGGTCTGATCTGTACTAACCTTATCTCTAGAAGGTTCTACCCTTAAAGGTGGCCTAAAATAATGTAAAATAAAGAAATGATACTAATATTTTTCTTTGCAATTTGTTCAGCTGCACAGTGTGAAATTTGTTACTTTGGTAGAACTGGTGCTGCTGAAATCATATCTTGTTGTCGTTGTTGTTCAGTCGTGTCCAACTCTTCGTGACCCCATAGACCATAGCACGCTAGGCCTTCCTGTCCTGCGCTCTCTCCCGGAGCGTGCTCAAGTCCATATTCATTGCATCTAGCCATCTCATCCTCTGCTGTCCCTTTCTCCTTTTGCCTTCAGTCTTTCCCAGCATCAGGGTCTTTTGCAGTGAGTTTTCTCTTCGCATTAGGTGGCCAAAATATTTGAGCTTCAGCTTCAGTATCTGTCCTTCCAATGAGCAGTCAGGGATGATTTCCTTTAGGATGGACTGATTTGACCTCCTTGCAGTCCAGGGGACTTGTAAGAGTCTTCTCCAGCACCACAGTTTGAAAGCATCAATTCTTCGGTGCTCAGCCTTCCTTATAGTCCAGCTCTCACAGCCATATGTTGCTACTGGGAAAACCATAGCTTTGATTATACGAACCTTTGTTGGCAAGTTGAGGTCTCTGCTTCTTAATATGCTATCTAGGTTTGCCATAGCTTTCCTCCCAAGGAGGAAGCATCTTTTAATTTCATGGCTACAGTCATCGTCTGCGGTGATCTTGGAGCCCAAGAAAGTAAAATCTGTCACTGCTTCCATTTCTTCCCCTTCTATATGCCAGGAAGTGATGGGGCCAGATGCAATGATTTTAGTTTTTTTAGTGTTGAGTTTCAAACCAGCTTTTGCACTCTCCACTTTCACCCTCAACAAGAGGCTCTTTAGATCCTCTTCGCTTTCTGCCATTAGGGTGGTATCGCCTGCGTATCTGAGGTTGTTGATAATTCACCCGGCAATCTTAATTCCGACCTGTGATTCATCCAACCCGGCGTTTCTCATGATGTACTCTGCATATAAATTAAATAAGCAGGGCGACAATATACAGCCTTGTCGTACTCCTTTCCCAATTTTGAACCACTCGGTTGTTTCATGTCCGGTTCTTACTGTTGCTTCTTGACCCTCGTACAGGTTTCTCAGGAGACAGGTAAGGTGGTCTGGTACTCCCATCTCTTTAAGAATTTGCCACAGTTTGTTGTGATCAATCACACAATCAAAGGCTTTAGCGTAGTCAGTGAAGCAGAAATAGACGTTTTTCTGGAATTCTCTTGCTTTCTCTATGATCCAGCGAATGTTGGCGATTTGATCTTTAGTTCCTCTGCCTCTTCGAAACCCCGCTTGTACTTCCGGTAGTTCTTGGTTCACGTACTGATGAAGCCTAGCTTGTAGGATTTTGAGCATCACCTTGCTGGCATGTGAAATGAGCGCAATTGTACGGGAGTTTGAGCACTCTTTGGCATTGCCCTTCTTTGGAATTGGAATGTAAACTGACCTTTTCCAGTCTTGTGGCCATTGTTGAGTGTTCCAAATTTGTTGGCATATTGAGTTCAGCACTTTAACGGCATCATCTTTTAGGATCTTAAATAGCTCAGCTGGAATAATGTCATCTCTGCTAGCTTTGTTGTTAGTAATGCTTCCTAAGGCCCACTTGACTTCACTCTCGAGGATGTCCGGCTCAAGTTCAGTGACCACACTATCATGGCTATCAGGGACATTCAGATCTTTCCTCTATAGTTCTTCTGTATATTCTTGCCACCTTTTCTTAATCTCATCTGCTTCTGTTAGGTTCCTGCCTTCTTTGTCCTTTATCATGCCCGTCTTTGCATAAAACATTCCCTTGAGATCTCCGATTTTCTTGAAGAGATCTCTAGTCTTTCCCATTCTATTGTTTTCTTCGATTTCTTTGCATTGTTCATTTAAGAAGGCCTTCTTGTCTCTCCTTGCGATTCTCTGGAACTCTGCATTCAGTTGGGTATATCTTCCCCTTTCTCCCTTGTTTTTTGCTTCCCTTCTTTCCTCAGCTACTTGTAAAGCCTCAGCAGACAGCCACTTTGCTTTCTTGCATTTCTTTTTCTTTGGGATGGATTTCGTTGCTGCATCCTGAACAATGTTACGGACCTCTGTCCATAGTTCCTCAGGCACTCTGTCTATCAGGTCTGATCCCTTAAATCTATTCCTCACCTCCACTGTATATTCGTAAGGGATATGATTTAGGTCATACCTGAATGGTTTAGTGGTTTTCCCTACGTTCTTCAATTTAAGCCGAAATTTTGCAATAAGAAGCAGCTCATGATCTGAGCCACAGTCAGCTCCAGCTCTTATTTTTGCTGACTGTATAGAGCTTCTCCATCTTTGGCTGCAAAGGACATAATCAATCTGATTTCGATATTGACCATCTGGTGATGTCCATGTGTAGAGTCGCCTCTTGTGCTGTTGGAAAAGAGTGTTTGCTATGATTAGCGTGTTCTCTTGGCAAAACTCTATTAGCCTTTGTCCTGCTTCATTTTGTACACCAAGGCCATGCTTGCCTGTTATCCCAGTTATTTCTTGACTTCCTTCTTTAGCATTCCAATCCCCTATGATGAAGAGGACATCTTTTTTTTGGTGTTAGTTCTAGAAGGTGTTGTAGGCCTTCATAGAACCGATCAACCTCAGCTTCTTCGGCATCCGTGGTTGGGGCATAGACTTGAATTACTGTGATGTTGAATGGTTTGCCTTGGATTCGTACTGAGATCATTCTGTCGTTTTTAAGATTGTACCCCAGTACTGCTTTTCCCACCCTTTTGTTGACTGTGAGTGCTACTCCATTTCTTCTAAGGGATTCTTGCCCACAGTAGTAGATATAATGGTCACCTGAATTAAATTCGCCCATGCTTGTCCATTTTAGTTCACTGATTCCCAAGATGTCGATGTTCAGTCTTGCCATCTCATGTTTGACTGCCTCCAGCTTACCTTGATTCATTGATCTTATATTCCAGGTTCCTAAACAATATTGTTCTTTACAGCATCAGACTTTTTTTCACCACCAGACACATCCACAGCTGAGTGTCCTTTTGGCTTTGGCCCAGCCGCTTCACTCTTTCTGGCGCTACTTGGAAATTCCCTCTGCTGTTCCCCAGTAGTATACTGGACACCTTCCGACCTGAGGGGCTCATCTTCCGGCGTCATCTCTTTTAGCCTTGTGATACGTTCCATGGGGTTTTCTTGGCAAGAATACTGGAGTGGGTTGCCACATGACCTGTCCGTCTTGGGTGGCCCTGCACGGCATAGCTTATGGCTTCACTGAGTTACACAAACCCCTTCGCCACAACAAGGCAGTGATCCATGAAGGGGAAATCATATCTTAGTTCATATCAAAGGACATATGTTGGGAAGCTTGAAGAAGACATAACCTAAATAGTTCTGTTGGGAGTACAGTGGATGTTAAAAGCATTTTTCTGTTGCATCCTCTACTATGAAAAACGGATCTCAGTGCATAAATAAAGTCGTTACCACAACTGTTGCAGGCCATATTATGTAAGTCTATATTAAATTAGGCTTGAACCATGTCAGCTCCCTAATAATGCAAAATATGCCATTTGGAGGACTGGCACCTGGTGCCTATGTACTGGAAATATTTTTGCAAAATTGTAGTACTGAAGTAGCTGAACAGAGACTTCCCACTTTAACACATGTACTGTACCTTTAATGGAAGAACAATATATTGTTCTGTTGCATCTTATTGAAAGCTGGATGTGATTGTGGCAAAGTTAATGTTACTTCAGTTGTTTAATTTTGAAATGGATTTGCAATATAAATCCAGACTGACAGTCTAGTCCAGCGTAGATTTGATCTTGGTTTGTAGGGCAAGTGAAAACTATAGTTTGATGGTTCAGATGTAATCACAAACAGTGTTTGACCATGACCAGGAAGTAACTAATTAAGCAGAGTAGGCAAGGGATGGGGGACTAGGGTTTGCTCTTGTAGGATTGAACTGTGATTTGACATTACGTGTGAATTGACCCTAATGCTGCTACTCTTCTGGTATTTCTATACTACACTTCAAACTATGTTTAACTATCATAGCTACAGTCATCTGATGGATGCTTTGTGAGGATGCTCAGATTTTTTTCATAGAAAATCCTGTCCCTTCACAGAATTGCAGATTCCTAGAATTATACTGCCTTGGTTGTGAGCCATGATAGTTGAACAGCTTTGAAACTGGCTTAAATCAGTAAGGTAGACATCCCCAAATGTTTCCTTATTAACAGAAAATGAAGGAAAAAGCAATCCTAACTGTGGAAGGGAAAAGCAGACTTGGAGATCTACTGCCTCATCCCCAGCCCTGTGGTCTCATGCTGGCCAGGGCAGATGGTGTGGGAGGGTGGTTTCACTAGAGTTTTCAGACTGGTGGATCCATATTTTTCTAAAAAAAACCCGCCCCACACACACACACACACACACAACTTACGGCAGTGGTTGTGGATTTTCTGTGCCAGTTTCAGGGTTGGCATAGCTGGGGCTTTGGATCATGCAGATCCAAACTCAGCTTTACCACATAATACCCAGTTTAGGGCTGTTCCTCCTGCTACTGCAGGGAAACTCCCAGCAGAGGCCTGCAGAGGGCCACCAACAGGCCTTCCTAACCATCTCCACTCTCCAGCCATCAACCTTTGGGAGTTAGGAGTGTTCTGTAAGATAATTAAGATGTAAATGCAGCAAGAACTGTGAGTACACTGTGAGAAATTTTATCACCATATTGAGTTTTGTTATTTTAGGTTCATCAGCAAAAGCCCTGGTTAGTTTGAAAGGTAAGCTATCCCATTTATTTCTTAAATTGTAGAATTCGTGAAAATGAACTCCTGATATAAATGCACATTCAAAGAGCGCTTCATTCTGTAAGGAGGTAAAGTCAAATCTGCTGAAATTTGGCCACAGAGAATGGCAGTAGATCCCAACAGATTCAGGGAAAGTTACAAAGAAGAAAGCCTTTGTGTAGGAAAATCAGAAGTATACATCATAATATGTGCACATAATATGACAAATATGCATGGGTTTATTCTGCCATATGTATACAATGAAATATTTATATTTATTTAATTTTAAAACATTTGTATCTCACTCTTCTATTAAAAGAGTCATCCAAAATTACTAACAAGAATCATAATATGCATAAAACTACCCAGCAAAATTAAACAATCATAAAATAAGCTAAACAGCAGAGAAAATAAAATTAATAAAACCAGCAGAAGAAAACACAGCAGATAAAACTAACCCACAAACCCATTCCAAATAAAGTTTTAACCATGGCACATGTTTTCCTGTACATAAGTAGTAATGTGAAGACCAGGAAAACAAAACAAAAACTCCGGAAAGGGGTTGGGGGCTCTCCCAATCTTAAAATGGAAAAAAAAATGAGGAGAAGTGAAATCTCTTACGAATTATTTTTCTTGCAGTAGTGAGAACTGGCAGTAATATATTTTAAAGCTCTGCTTTTAAAAGCATTCTACTCATCAGTGTGAAATCCAAATGTCCAATCTACCCCCAAACACACTCCCTGCAAAAATGGAGGGTAGGGACATTTTTTTCCCCATGGCTTCAAAGTTTCTGGAAATTTTAGTTCTACACAGAAGCAATGTCTGTTTAGGAAAATTTTCTTGTGTGAGTAAGCCCTTAGGCTAAATCCTGTTTCACTACACTTCTGCGAAAGAGGCCCAGAGCTGATTGTACATATGTATTTATTTTTATATAAGTATATTGGAATGGTTCAGAAAGATGCTTGAATGAGTCTCCAGGAAAGCAAGTTCTAACTTTGTGGGGCTGCACCATTATTTTTTAAAATCATAATCATCATTGTGGTTCATTTGTATCCCACTTTTCCTTCTGAAGGAAGCCCAAAGAAGCTAACAGTATCATGCAGAATTAATATCAAATACAATATCAAAAGACAACAATATGAAAAATTATCTAACAGTAAATAATACTGCAGTAAACAAACTTTCAGTTCAGAACTTAAACAGCAGGTCAGTTAATAATAATAGAATTTAATACAGTTAAATTCATAAATATAACAAACAAGGGGATAATACAATACAACCCATATTTTAACCCAAAATACTCACTTATACCCTACACCAGTATAGTATGCCATTGATACCCTAATTTGGTGTTCAGAGAGTATTAGTAAAGAGGTACTCTTTGCCCCTCTGAAAGATCTTACTGGAACCTAAATAAGAGGTGGTCTCATGTGGAAATTAGTGCCCAAATGCATGCCTTCCTTATTACAACCCATGTCTTCGCATTTGGGGGCATATAAAAAAGCTGTTACCTATTGATAACCTGTTTGTAGTACTTAGATGGCAAATCTGGGGTTCTGGACACACATGAAAATATGTCTGTTCTGGGGACAGATCTCAAAAGGTGCTATATAACAACACAGTTGTTTTATTCCCTTTTCTATTTTTCTTTTCTCAGTTAGAAATTATATCTGAAAATACAGTTTGGAAATATAACCAGAACATAGACCTGATTGGGGTGAGGAGGGAAGAACACTCAGGGACTACTTGTAAAAATGTATTGAAATGGAAGAATATTTAAATCCTACATATGCTCTTTTTTATATTCCATTGTTCTTATTACTGTCCTATGGGGCTTGGCAAATAGTGCTCAAGCAAAAATGGCCTCATTGAGAGGTAAACTTATCTTAAAAACGAAACATGACAACTTCAAATTACTTATATGCTAAAAGAAAATCCTAGATTGGGAGTATAATTACGATTTTAAATATTAATATTTTATAACATGCAGTTATATTTTTAATATTAAGAATTATTATATTATGAATATTGATTTTACATTTGTAAAGGATTTTAGAGAATATCATCCTGTCCTGATTTTACAAATATGAGAGAAACCACATTTATAATTTATAATGTATTCATAACAGAGGGAAGTTTATCCAATACATGGAATGAAAAATTCAGTTCTTTGCAGAAAACACCCATCTGGAAGGGCAAGAATGCAGGAGCTACTGTAGAAATGGTAAGGAGCAACTTTGACCTATTTTATTTGTTCAGTACATTTATATCTACCTTTCTTCCATTTTGGAACTCCAGGTGGTTTACATGGGGTTCCCAGGTGGTCTCCTATCTAGGCACTGACCAGACCCAGACTTGTTTTTCTTTAGCCTTTTTTACATTTTGAGGGTGTAAACATTTTTCCTGGGTTCATGGACATATAGTGCAGTCATGTTTGCAAAAATATTTGAGAGACTCTGAACATTTCACATTTGTAATGAAACCTAAGAAATCCTGTGCACACTTGAGAATAGCCTTTTGTAGATTAAATGGCTGTGGCTGAGAGGTGGTGGTTTGCTTAAGACCACCTTGTAAATTCATGGCTGAGATTTTTTTTAATCAAAGTCTTCCTAGCTCATGCACTTAGCCATTACACTATATTACATCAGTTTATCACAACATCCAGGGTAAGCAGCTTCAAAGCACCAGCTGTGGAGAACATTCGATCCTTCAGCCTGCTAGCTTCATGAAACTAGTGGAACTAAAGAGCCTGCTACAATTGCTCCCACTGTGTTGCTGCACCTAGGTTCTCTCAGGCATGAGTGGCATTATGGCACTGTCAACAGTAGTCACTGAATGCTTCTGCAAAGAAAAACTTCCTCCTACCCTGCCCCTACCACCCTCTGTGAAGTATCTCAAGTTCCTACATCACATTCGCAATCTTCAGACAATGCTGCGATATTATAATATCAGTCCATATGAAGGCATCTATATTTGCTAGAGCAACTCCAGCACTCTTTCCAGAGCAACTTTTAGGAACTCCAGCAAGCAACTAAGTCAGAACGGTAGCCCCAAGATGTAGTAGCCAGGTGGATCAGGCAGAGATGGAGAGCCAGACAAACAAGGAATGGTCTGCAGTCTAAAACCAGCAATACTACCATATAAAGCAAAGGCTACTTCATTTCCCCAGGATACTTGCTAAATAGTTGTAGCAGCTAATTGGGCAGCAGCTGGTCAGGGTGTAATAAACAACTAAACATCTAGCTAAATAAGTTGATTCTGACAATAGGATGCAACCCAGCCAAAGCTGTTGATGAAACGAGAGTGGAAGGAGATAAGTAAAATCCATGCTTAATTTTCCCATTGACATGAAAGCACTTTGCTTTCCCTTTGACTCACATAAAATCACATAATTTGAATAGTGCTCAGTAGGTGCCATTATCGGCTAATAGTTGTAGTAGAGAGGAATCTATCCGTAGGAGTCAAGATTTTCATTGAGAAGTATCAGTCAAACTTTATTTACAGTCCACAGACCATAAGTACATCATATTCGTATCCATGAGGAATATAAAACAATCATAAGTGGTCTAGTGAGGATAACCAGGTTCAGGAATTTAGCCACTTGCTCAATAATTAACTGGTTGGTTGTTGTTGTTCAGTCGTTCAGTCGTGTCTGACTCTTCGTGACCCCATGGACCATAGCACACCAGGCCTTCCTGTCCTCCGCTCTCTTGTTGGTACCTTGGAGTAAAATAATCATAAGGGACTCAAAAGAGTGGCCAAGAAAAAACTGTGATGGGATATATTAGGTCTTTTCTGGCCTCTTGATAATAGCTACAATGAAGTAATAAAAGGTATCTAATCTCACTTCATAAAGTCTAGTGCTTTAGGTACATGAGAATTTAAGAACTTTTGAAAGTCACTAGAAACCTAGAAGTAGAGGCCAGCCGTAAGATTTTGAGGAGAGGCTGTAGCGGTACAGCACATTTCCTGTTTTATACTGTTTGTATAGCTGCTTTTTGAAAGCTCAGATGTTCTGCCTCTAGCATCTTCAGCTGAAGCATACTAGGTCTGAGAAATATCTGAGAAGGATTAGATAAAGGACATGATAAAGGTGTACAAAATTATGCATAGTGTTGAGAAGTGGTTAAGGAAATGTTTTTCTCCCTCTCTCATAATATTAGAACCTGAGGTCATCCCATGAAGCCGATTGGTGGGAGATTCAGGATGGATAAAAGGAAGCACTTCTTCACACAGCGCATAGTCAAACTATGGAATTCACTACCACAAAACGCAGTGATGGCCACCAATTTGGATGGCTTTAAAAGGGGGATTAGACAAATTCCTGGAGGAGAAGGCTATCAATGGCTACTAGTCCTGATGGCTATATGCTACCTCCAGTAACAGAGGTAGTATGCCTATGTATACCAGTTGCTGGGGAACATGGGTGAGAGGGTGCTGTTGCATTCATGTCCTGCTCGTGGGTTTCCTGTTGATAACTGGTTGGCCAGCAACTTGATTTTCTGTTGCCAGCACATCAGACAGACCAATAATCTGAGTCTCAATATGGCAACCCCTATTTAACTCCTCTTACAGCCCAGCCTTAAAATTTGTTGTGCCACAATGAAATGATTGAGGGCTGTTTGTACCAATAGCTATTCCAATGCAACAGCATAAAATATGACATTACACCAGTACCATTGGTACCAGTACCAGACATTACACTGGAGAGCAAGCTGTTTAGATAAATTTTAAGACATACTTCTTTCAGTTAAGAACAAAATGAGTAAAATAAGAGGGGAAGTAAAGGCCTCTAAACAGTAATTGTACTATGTAGGTCAAGGAAGATGACCTGAAAGGAAACATCTCCTTGCTTGTCCTGCATTTGCTGTATTGCAGGAATCATAGAATAATGGGGTTGGAAGGGGCCTACAAGACCATCGAGTCCAACCCCCTGCTCAATGCAGGAAGCCTGATTCCCAGGCGGTCTCCCATGCAAGTACTAACCAGGGCTGACCTGACACGTTGTGAAATGTTTCAGTCTACTGAGTCAGATTATTTTTTTGCTCCAGCCCTTCAGAAGTTCAAAACGAAGTCGTTCCTTTTGTGAAGAAGAAGAAAGACAAATGAGTACAAGATCACCCAAGAGAAATCAGAGAGTTACAATGGTTCCACAGGTATGTTCATCTATAAACTTGTCATATTCATTGATAGGTAGGCTGCACCTTCTCAGTTTCCACTTAGGATTGGCTGAGCCTGTCCTAAGGGCCCAGGATAAGTTACTAACAAGCCAATAAAGCATAAAATGTAATGTATCATAAAAATATTTATATTACATTAAAGACTATGCCTTGGATCCAGACTTTGCTCTCACTGGCAGGAGCATTCCCTGAGAAGAGCTCCAGGGATGTTCCTGGCAGTGGAAGTGGGGAAGCAACGTTTGCCGATTCTGCCTGCAGCCATTTCCACTGCCCAAAAAACCATTCCATAGAATTGAGAGATATTCTGGAACATGGAGTGGGGGAGGCTGAAGGGGGAGGAGGGAAATAAGCAAAAATTGTCTCACCCACCCTTCCACCACAGGGATTCCTGCACTGGATCAAAAGCTTTACCACATTTCAGAAATCTTAACTGCTGGCAAAATATCCAAAGTTTGCTCAACATAGATGCTGTGACATACTATTCATATAATGCAAAATTCAAACTTTTCTGAACCAGAGAAATAGGTTAGGTTCAGACATAATAGGAAACCATGGTTTCCCCCCAACTGAATGAGCTGCTGCGAGCCTTGGGCTCACATCTTTTTCCTCCACTCTCCTCTTTCACACACCAGATGGAGAGATCTTCTGCTTCCAATTTTTAAACTAAACATGGTTCCTTTTAATGTCCAAACTCCGGGAACTGTGGTTTTCTTGAACTATGGTTAGTGAAAACAAGCCAGGATCTGAAACAGTGGTTTGATTATGGCTTATTCTTGCTTACTAGAGTTAAAACAAACCAGTTCCTCAAGTTTGAATACCATGGGGAACTACTTGGAAGTGAAAGCTTTTGATCTCATGGGCATGAAAGAGAAGGATGGCAAGGGGGAGTGTGTGAGCCCAAGAGTCATTGTGAGCCAAGGCTCATTCACATAACTGAAAACTGTAGTTTCCTTTTACATCTTAACCAGTCCACAGTCTCTTTACAGTTACTAAAAATCCATAACTGGCATAAAGTAGATGCTATGAAATACTATTGATCTGATGTAAATCTCCAATATACTCTGAACTGAAAAACTAGTCTGAAACTGTTGTGAACATTTTCTTAATCATGAGTTTATCTTTGCTTACATGTGAGGATCTCCCTAACTAGATCAGGGTGAATGTGTCTTATACTATATTTTTGAGTTTGATAGGGGGTCATTTGGGGCAGTAAAACACTGGTTGTTTTGCTGCTGCCACCGCCGAAATTTAGCAGTGTGTAGCAGTGGTACGGTCCCTGAAGTTGCCCACCACTGCTTTATATGCATTCAAATAAACTATATTTTAAGTTACAGATTTCACTTTAAATTAAATTTTCATCTGTTAGTAACCTCTATTTGTCATTTTTTTCCCTAGAAGTTTACTGTAACAATGCCAACACCAGACAAAAAAGCATCGCAAAAGATTGGTTTGAGGCTACGTAATTTACTTAAGCTTCCTAAAGCGCACAAATGGTGTATATATGAGTGGTTCTACTCAAATATAGATAAGTATGTGTGACTTTTCCTCTCTTACTTTAAAGTAATTAACGGGAATTAAGCTATATGTATTTTCATATAGCAGTTTCATATTTATTTATTTAAAGTTATTTTTAGGCCACTTTTAAGGGTAGAACACTCTCATGGCTATACTCTATGCAGTAAAGGTTGCTTTTAAGAAGAATGGGTAAAAGTAACTTTGTCAGTACTTAATATTGTTTAAACCATTGACTTGGCTGGTAACTTGCTTGTTTTTCTACAAAATGCTTTGCAGTGTCGTACATTTGAGAGAGTTAAGAAAATAATTGCCATTTGTTTTCCAGTTGCTAAAATACTTTTCTCGGTCTGATTCGTATAATCATTTTAGCCTACCATATTTTGGTGATAAATTACAGCATATCTCACCTTGAAATTATTTCTAATATCACACTGATGATTATCTTTATTTTAAAGTGGTACAGTTATTGTAGTGAGAGTTTTAAAAGTTAAACTACGCATTTAACTTGCATGTAATACTCATAAAAATAGGAATGTGTATGTGTTCTGTAAAAATGT
Organism: Heloderma suspectum; assembly: GCF_057233095.1. Classification (NCBI taxonomy): domain Eukaryota; kingdom Metazoa; phylum Chordata; class Lepidosauria; order Squamata; family Helodermatidae; genus Heloderma; species Heloderma suspectum. The sequence continues at coordinate 392,492,311 of NC_139458.1, forward strand.
TTTATTTCTGAATAGATTGCATCAACCTCAAAATATTTTTTCATCCTAACGTTTTAACTTTTTTGCCTGTAGTTATAATGAAGAAATAGTAGTTTCGGACCTATTCATCTTAACCCCAAATTGGTAATTGGTCATACCTGACAAATTTAGGTAGCAAAATTCTCTGATGTTCAATGGGGAAATTTAAGTATGTTTAAAAGTCTTTATAAATGTAGACGTAAAATTATCTTAATATATCATAATACATGTTCTGAAAGTACTAGAACATACTGTGACAGAATATCAACTGTTTTTAACAGGCCACTGTTTGAAGGTGATAATGACTTCTGTGTTTGCCTGAAAGAATCTTTTCCTAACCTGAAAACAAGAAAATTAACAAGAGTGGAATGGGGGAAAATCAGACGATTAATGGGGAAGCCACGAAGGTAAAACATTACTGTGTTCTGAAGAATTAGGCTGCAGTCCTATACACATTTACTTGGGGGTAAGTCCTATTGAACTCAGTGGGGTTTACTTCCAAGTAGATATGCATAGGATTGCTATGTTAAACATTTTTAGGCAGTGGGTTCTTGTGTGTGTGGCTACAGTTTGAAAGTTTTCTGCATTATTCATTTTTAAAAGCTGTGGGTTAGATTTTAGAATGCAGGATATGTTCTATAATTATAATTGAAAATGAAATAATGTGATTTTTTTTCTTATTTTTTTACATCAAATAACTATATATGGGTCCTGTATCTCAGCCTTCCCAACCTGGTTCCCTTCAGATGTTCTTTACTTCAACTTCAGTCAGTCCAGTCAGTGGTGTGGGTTTTCCAGAAAATGTTCATATGCAAATTAGGCTAATTTTCCTAGAGGCCTTTGCACGTCACAAAATTTCCAGTTTGCATCAGAAAATGATTAGAGAGTGAACTAATTTAGCATGTTTACTAAATACAAATAAACAAATAAGCTTTAAAAAAAGTACCCCATTTTAATTTTTTGTCCCAATTTCTTGTTATGTATTGGGACAGGTTTTTGTCCCGGTGCGCTTGCAAGTATTTGACCTGAAATATTTGAGGGGGGAAAATTAAAACACACTTAACGCGATTATATAGACATGTTTATTGGAATACTTGTACAGATTTTAAGACAATAGCATGTACGTCCCTTACATTGGTAAAGCAACTTTTGCTGAATATTATTAATGCCTCCCTAAGGGAAGGTAATTTTCCATCATGTCTAAAAGAAGCAATTGTTAGACCGCTTCTGAAGAAGCCTACCCTTGACTCCCTAGACTTCAATAATTATAGGCCGGTAAGTAATCTACCATTTTGGGGCAAGGTAATCAAAAAGGCAATGTCCATTCAACTCCAAGCAATCTTGGATGAAACTAATTATCTGGACCATTTCAAACCAGCTTCAGAGTGAGATACAGAGTTGAGACTGCCATGGTTGCCTTGGTGGATGATCTTTGCCTGGGAATTGATAGGGGGAGTGCATCCCTGTTGATTCTTTTGGATCTCTCAGAGGTATTTGATACCATTCGCCATGGTATCCTTCTGGAACACCTGAGGGGGTTGAGGGCACTGCTCTGCAGCGGCTCTGCTCCTTTCTCTCAGGATGGTTCCAGATAGTTTTCCAGTCACTCGGGGATAGTTGTTCCTTGAAAAAGGAACTTTTATGTGGAGTCTCTCAGAGCTCCATTCTATCCCTGATGCTGTTCAATATCTACATGAAACCACTGGGAGAGATCATCAGGAGGTTTTGGGCTGAGTGTTATCAGTATGCTGATGATACCCAAATCTATTTCTCCTTAACATCTTTATCCAAGGAAAGTATGACTCCTCTGAATGACTGCCTGAAGTCAGTAGTGGGCTGGATGAGGGAGAACAAGCTGAAGTTGAATCCAGGCAAGACAGAGGTGCTCATCATGAAAGGTCCTAATTCAGGTACTGCGGTTTGTCAACCAGTTCTGGATGGGGTTGGTCTCCCCCTGAAGGAGCAAGTTCATAGCTTGGGGGTGCTTCTTGACCTGACCCTACTCCAGGCATCCCAGGTGGAGGCAACGGTGAGAAGTGCCTGTTATCAACTTCAGCTGATAAGCTACGCCCATTCCTGGAACATGTGGACCTGGTAACCGTGGTGCATGTGCTGGTAACCGCTAGGCTTGATTTCTACAATGCGCTGGACTTGGGGTTGCCTTTATATTTAGTTCAGAAACCAACTGGTACAAAATGTCAGCCAGGTTGGTCTCTGGGACATCCCATGGAGATCATATTACATATTAAAATCTTTACACTGGCTGCCAATTAGTTTCCAAACAAAATATGAAGTGCTGGTTCTTACCTTTAAAGCCTTACATGGTCTAGGGCCAAGGTACCTTAGGGAATGCCTTCTCCCCTATGTCCCAGTCCGCTACCTAAGGTCCTCGGAGGGCTCTCTGCTGCAGCTGCCTAATGTGAGACTGGCAGCCACACGCCAGAGGACCTTTTCTTCTGCCACCCCTCAGTTGTAGAATAACCTGCCGGTTGAAACACGCCTGCTGACCTCGTTGAAGGTTTTTAAGCAGGCATTTAAGACGCTATTAATCCAGCAGGCCTTCCCTTTTTAGAACTCTTGTTCCTTCTGCTGACTTTTGTATACTATTTTAAGCAGTGTTGTTTTAAGCTGTGTTTTATTGTTGGATTTAAAAAAAATGTTTTTAGTTCAAAGTTGGTTTTAGTTATATGTTGTTTGTATATATTGCCTATATGATTTTATGTAAATAGTTTTTAAACTTTGTATATTGTATTTTAATGTTTTAACTTTTGTAAACCGCCCAGAGAGCTTCCGCTATGGGGCAGCATAGAAATAATAATAATAATACTAATAGTAATAATTGTTTACATGTAAGAAAGAAACAAAGGTACTGAACACTGCTGACACACTAATTCAGCCATCTGGAGGGCAACCTGGTGCCCTCCAGATATGTTCGACTACAACTGCCAGCACACCTCACTCAGCGTTCTGGCTTGGGCTGCTGAGAGTTGTAGTCTGACACATTGGAGGACACCAGGTTGGGAAAGGCTACACTAGTTAATTTTAGAAACCCAAAAAATGGTGCATGATGTGCTGAGAACGACTCACCTATTTCAACAGAGTTCAACTCTCTTTCGCTAAAGTTGTTGGGGCACCTCCAGTTTCTCTGTCACTACTTATTAGATCCATTTCTCACTGAGTCATATATGTATTTCAATAATATGTATGTATTCTGTCCTGTACTTGATAGGGATAATCACCTGAAAAGTATTAAATAAAAGTATTCAAAACTGCCAAGCTTGCCTAATAGTCATTGTGAACTTATGAAACAGAAAATTTTCTGCAGAAAAATGAAGCACTGGAAAAATTTACATCCCACATCACTGGCCCCAGCCAGTATGTCCAGTAGTCAGGAATCTTGGGAGTTATAGTCCAAAACATCTGGAGGGCACCAGACTGGAGAAGGCTGCTGCACCCAAATGAAAATTATTTATTTAGGGGAACTGCTATGTGAATGAATTCTGCAAATTTGCATAGTGAATTATAAAATTTATGGTTTGGCCTGCAGACTGAAGTGAAGAAACCCTCAGGTGCACTGTGCCATGTTTACTAAGCACTTCAAGGATAAAATTGTTCATATCCACCTCACCGTGGACACTTATTATTTCTGCAGATCAATGAAGGGGTGTGTCCAGAGCAACACCTATTCAAGTTTTATGGGATAAATTTCAAATGTTGCACCCTGAGGTTGTGGACAAAATGCTTGGACAGTACAGCATACTTATGGACAAAGTGTTTGGAGGAGTACAGCTTAGCACATGACTGCTCAATCTTTGCTAGTCCTGGCTTATAACACCTAGCTTGATGGATCAGCTGGGTCCATGAGGTGATAAATTCCTTGTTACAATGGGGAGCGGTTCCAGTTGCGTCAAAGGTAGTTAGGAGGCCACTTGTGAAGAACCCTTCCTTGGGGACTGCAATAACTATTAGCTGATCGCAGACATCCCTTTCTTAGGCAACGTACTTGAGCAAGTGGTTGCAGCACAATTTCAAGATATCGTGAATAAAACTGATTATCTGGATCCACTTCAATCTGGATTCAGGGCTGAGTGACATCAAAACTGCCTTGGTCTCCCAAGTGGATAACCTATGCTGGAAGAAGGACTCGGGGAGCTCAACCCTGTTAATTTTTTTTTACTATCTCGGCAGATTTCTATACCATTCACCATGGGATCCTTTTGGATAGGCTGTCTGCTTTGAGAACTAAAACACTGTGCTCCTCCAGTGGATCCATCTCTACCTAGAGGGTTGATTCCAAAAGACAGTGCTGGAGGACTACTGTTTGGCCCCTTGGCATTTATGCTATGGTGTCTCACAGGCTTCTATTTGTCCTCGATGTCTTTTACATCTATATAAAACCACTGAGTGTGGTCATCCCACAGTTTGAAGTGGGTGTCATCAATATGCTGATGACACCCAGCTCTTTCTCTCATTTTCATCTGATTCAGGTGAGGCAGTGGAAGTGCTAAATTGGTGATCGGGATGAGTAATGGACTGAATGAGGACCAATAAACAAGTTGAAGGTGGATGGTTTGTCTGCTCAGGAAGGAGGTGATCAACCTCTTCTGGATGGCACTGCAGTCATCCTAAAAGATCAGGTTTGCAGTTTGGAGATGTTCAGATCCAGCTTTATCGCTAGAGGCCCAGATGTCTTAAGTGACCTGGGTCACAGCTAAGGCTGGTGTGCCCACTGTGGTCCCTTCTTGGACAGAGATCGCCTGGCTATAGTTATCCATGCCCTGTAACCTCCACCATAGACTCTTGTAATGTTTTGTACATGGGGCTGCTTTTGAATACCACCTGGAAACAGCAATAGGTACAAAATACAGCTACTAGGATATTAACTAGGACTGGTTGCTGGGAATACATCTCACCTGTATAGAGCTCAACATCTCACCATCTCAGCTTATAGAGCTCAACAAGCTTCCAGTCTTTTTAAATTCAAAATGCTGATGGTTACTTTTAAAGTACTTTGTGGGTTCAGATTGGGGTACCAGAAGGATCATAAGCTTCCATATCTACCTAATTGTGCACTGAGGTAATCTTCAGAGGCACCCTCCTCTGTTCTTACTTCTGAGTAAACATGCATTGGACTGCACTTTTAACAGCCAAATCGTAAACATTAGTCGCTGTACCTACAGTCTTATGCCTATAGTGATGTTAGTTAGCTATTACTGCTCTTTCTTTGGTGGTGCACTTGTTTTTGGCATGCTTGCAGTTTGTGGAGAAAGCATGAACATATTCAGTTTGAATACATGAACTACCAGCAACATTAAGCCAAACAATTATCTTCAGAACATGCAGATTTAAGTCCTGTAAGATGTCCTCTGCCTACCATTGACTCTCTATTATGTTGATTTATTTTCTCCAAATATGCAAATGTTAAAAAAGCAATCTGTCTTACATTTTGGGGAACAAGCTATAGTTCGTATGAATAAATGAGTACAGATGAAAAACATCAAAATAGTTCTGCTTACTGTTTTGTAGATGTTCTTCTGCATTCTTTGAAGAGGAAAGATCTGCATTAAAACAGAAACGGCAAAAAATTAGACTTCTGCAACAGCGAAAAGTGGCAGATATATCCCAGTTTAAAGATCTTCCAGAAGAAATTCCATTGCCACTAGTTATAGGAACAAAAGTCACAGGTACCTTTCTTCATCTTTAAATAAAATGTATCTCCTGGTTCACAAGTCATGGTAAGCCACAATTATTTTACATTTTAAAATAATTCTGGCTTACCATGAGCGAGCCAGCAGACTGGTGCACTTGGCTCAATCACTCCCGTTTGGCTCCCCCTGCCATCAGGACTGGCTAAACAAGCCAGGCTCCCTCCATCCCTGGTTTGTTTAGTGTGATATCTGAACTGGGAATTCTGGCTTGTCTCTCCCCCGACAAGCTAGAGTTGTAAGACAAGGGTTGTTCTTGGCTTGTGACTCTGACTTGTCAGCGGAGAGACAAGCCAAAGTTCCCAGTTCAGACATCACACTAAACAAGCCAAGGACAGAGAGTCCTTGGCTTGTTTAGCCACTTCTGCTGACAGAAGGGAGCAATAGCAAGTAGGCTTGCTCACGGTAAGCCAGAATTTTTTTTTAAATCTGGTTTACCTTGACATCTGAACGTGGCTAATGTCTTGATTGATGTTGAGTTCTGAAGGTGTAGCTTAACTTGAATAAGGGAGTGAAGTGTTTACATATCCACTGGGTTACCTTCCCTGGGTGATTTGGGATCTAAAGTGATCTAACTTACCATAAGGTACATGACAAACCCTTGCAAGTCTTCTCTAGTCCTTGACAAGAGAGTCCATACCTTAAAATCAAGTGCTAGCTTATATGGCCCCTATTATCCCTCTCTGTGATGTCCATGACCAGCGTCTTCCAGAGTTTCCTTTACTTAGCTGCCATACCTGATTCAATCAATTTCCAACAGTTAACACAGTGTGATTATATCATTACACTAATATGGGGAGCTTTCTGCGCTGCTGGTATCCAGCAGCCTTGCTACCAGCCACCTAGAATGGGGTTATCCCAACATTGTCCAATATTCTAGAGCAGTAGCTGTCTTGTAAAACGTCCAAAATTCTGAGTGTGCATGTTTACAGTGAGGGTTTTGTATTCTGCAGTGGTCCACAAGCAAAAGATTTGTTGTTCAGTCGTTCAGTCGTGTCCGACTCTTCGTGACCCCATGGACCATAGCACGCCAGGCCTTCCTGTCCTGCGCTCTCTCCCGGAGTGTGCTCAAGTTCATATTCATTGCATCGGTGATACTATCTAGCCATCTCATCCTCAGCCGTACCCTTCTCCTTTAAGCAAAAGATTAGCATCCTCATAATCGACTTTTTCCTTTAAAAAGGCAGGCTTCTGCCCTTTTATAGCTATGTGAAGATAGGCTTTTACATTAAGTAAGCAATAACTAGTGAAATCTGAAGCCAGAGAGGATGTAGGGATGGAGCTCGCTATCCTACATCCTTGCCCCTCTCCCTCTCATTTGAATTGTAAAAAATAATCAAACATGTAATACTCAAACTTACTTAATTTGCATAAGAGAATCCAGCTTTTCTTGGCATGGAATTATTTGCAGGGGAACAGAGTGAACTTTGCTTTTCTCCATTACATAGTAGCATTATTGTATGCAATAGCTTGGCAGGATATAAAATATTATTTTCCTCTAATTAAGATTGTGATATTTATTATTGATTCTAGCGCGGTTACGTGGTGCCCACGATGGACTCTTCACTGGGCAGATAGATGCTGTTGACACTCTTAATGCTACGTACAGAGTAACTTTTGAGAGGACAGGGCTTGGAACACATACAATCCCAGATTATGAAGTCCTCGTAAGTATTGTTTGTTCATTTTTTTTAAGTGTCTGAGCATACATATACTTTTTTCCAAAATAATGACTTCCATATTTTTAATTAAGCACAAAACAATTCAGGAATGAAATACATATGGTACTATTATCAACTTTAGTAATATTTCTAAAATATGTTATTTATTTCTCAAAATGCCACTAAAATGTTTGTTCATTCTCTTAATTGTAGAGAATAATCATTAACTTTTTCCCTTTGTGACTTAAGAGTAATGAACCTCATGAAACCATGCCAATTGCTGCCTTTGGACAAAAACAACGACCTTCTAGATTCTTTATGACTCCTCCTCGGTTACAATATACACCTTCCCTCCAGTCACCAATTACAGTAAGTGACATAAAGTGGAAATTGTGCTTCATTTAGTAATTTGTTGTATTTTAAAGGATTTGAAGCAAATCCTTTAAAAACTAGCAGTTCATTACATTCTAAAGTTTTAGTTAATTCAAGGTTAAAGTTTTTTTAAGAAATAAGTTGTTAAATGCAACTTTTTTTCTTGTATAGGATAGCGATCCTTTACTAGGACAGTCTTCTTGGAAAAACAAAATTTCAGGCTCTGATAGTGAGACATTAGGTGGTTTTCCAGTAGAATTCCTTATCCAAGTGGTGAGTATCAAATCTTTTTCTTTCAGTTTTACCTGTATTGATTTCAAAGATCAATATAGTTAGTTAAATCAATGTTAGTTCACACATGGCTGTCAAACATTCAAAATGATGTTTCCATAATAAATAATTGAAATATTTTGTTCTGACATTTCCAAGGCCTAAATTTCTGCTTATAAAAATACTTTATTTTCCATTGTACAATATTAATATATCAATGGGCAGTATCCAACTGTGTCATTCCGTTAGCACAAATGATGTTGCACTAGTGGAAACTAGGTTCTGAACTATGCGCAAGAGAAGAATCTAACTAAAGCTACGTTTGCGCAAGTGTGGTTTTATTTATTTATTTATTCATTTCATTTCTATACTGCCCAATAGCCGAAGCTCTCTGGGCGGTTCACAAAAATTGAACTGGTTGCACAAGCAGTTTTGCATTATGTGTATGCAATGCATTGTGCAACGTGTTGTGCAGTACATTGTGTGACCGGTTGCATGTTCTGCTTGGGTTATGCAACTGCTTGCACCTGTTGTGCAAACCACTGTGCAACCAGTTGCACAGTTGCTTGGCACCTACTAGTTGTGCAACCAGTTGTGCAAGAGTAATGGGCAACTGCTTGCGCAATGGAAACATTCAGCAGACCCCCACTCGCACTATTTGAGATTGCAGAATGTCACTGTTGGATACTGCCCAGTGTTTGGGGGCAGGAGCGGGGGTTATTATTCTATCTATAAATGTAGAAACATGTATAAAATGGAAACATGCAACATAGGACTGTTCTGATTTTTTCCTGTTATGTCTTCTTTACCAACCTCTTCTGGATTATTCCACACAGTTTCCTGTTGAAATAATAATGAGGGTATTTCATTTTAAACTCATGTTAGACTTTACTTTGTGTTAGAATAACTAGCTAAAACTATGGGATGGTTCAGACATGGCACCAGTCCATGGTTTGGCATTATGTGCCTGAACCTTAGGCTCTTACTTATGCTTCCTCCTTCCTTTGCCACCTCCCACAGCCATTCCTTCCTTTCCTAGTTTGAGGCAAACCATAGAGTGCTCTTCCATCTGAACTGGTGGATTAAGATTTGTGCTCGCCCTGTAAATCAGGCTTAGAAACCAGTGTCCTGTCCTGATTTCCAGTCTGATTTGCCGGGCAAGCATTGAACCTTAATTATCCAGTTTGGACAAAGCAGCAAACTCTAGTTTGCCTCAATCCAGGAAAGCAGGGAGGGGATTGCTGCATGCAAGGGGAAGAAGAAAAAAGAGGAAAGAGTATGTTTAGCATTACATATCACATATCCCTATAATTAAGGAGCTGGATAATTCAGTTTACTGGTACCAGGTTTGCTGATGAGGAAGAAAAGCACTTGCTTTTCCATGTTGAGATGCATTTTGAACAAATACCAGAGTTGCAGATCTGTGGATGAGTGTAAAAATTGTTCTTACCTTTTGCTTCCCCCCACCCTCGCAATATTACTGCTTCTCCCTGATGCTCTGCCCAGTATTTCCCCACTATTGTCAATGTTGCTCTGTTTCCAAACAAAGGGGAATGGAGAAGTTGGGCTGCACTTTCTCCCTAGAACAGCCCAACTTCCCACATGCAAATGCAGGGAGTGATTGTGCCTTCTTTCCTTGATGTGCTCTGGCCTTGCATCGTTAAATCCAGAGACACTCATTGTAAATGCCTCTTCTTTTATTTTGTTGGGAAACGTGTGTCCCATGCCAGATAAGAGGGTAGACCATATTCTAAATTCAGTGTGACAAGCAACGGAAGAAGAGGACGTGGCTTCTATGTCATCATATATCCTGTTAGCAAATTAAGCTGCTGAGTTACAATGGTTATGTAACCCAAATGGGGCTACTGAGAAACAAGAGGGGAGGTCTCAAACCCCAAGATTTGCAGAAGTAGAAAAACCTGGGCGGGGAGCCTAAGGGGCAAAACCAACAACCCCCTCAAAACAACCCAATAAGGACTGAGCACAGACAAAGGGATATTTGACTGGCATCAGGAAGAGCAGCTGTGCCAGCTGAGTCCCTGGCTTCTCACAGCTCCTCCCTGAGCACAGCACAAAGCCACTTGGCCCATGCCAGGGAGAGTAGCCACTCTTCCCAGCATGGGCTGAGTCAGGCATCCCAGCTGTTATCTCCAGTCTGGCGAGTCCTGCCAGCCTGCTTCTCCACCGTTGTATCCAATTGCAGAGTAGAGATAACAGAAGGAAATGCCCTCCAAAGGTTTTCTCCAGGGGGCAGGACTTGGAGCCAAGCCCGCCCTTTGGAGGAAGCCCAAGAGACTCTGTGGGATGGATTGGGGTGCCTGCCCATGGGCCAGAGCTTCTGCACCTCTGGTCTAGGGTTATCAAGATCTGTAACATTCAACTTTTTGAGTAATTGTCCACGTGTACAGAAATGAGTCCAGCTAGAGATATTCAGCTAGAAATAAGAACTATGTTTCACTAAGAAATATTTAAAACTTTTCTCATTTTTTTAGCATTACCTTTTTATACACGTGTTACAAGCAAAGTAATGGTTGTTTCAATGGAAAATAGGTTATTTTACAATAGATGAAACATTCATTTGTGATAACATTAACTTCCATTTTCTTCTGGCATTTAAAGTTTATGTTTTTACATATATGTGGTGTTTTTGTTTTAATTTTGGTTTGTGGCATCCTAGCCCAGGTCCATATATAATCCCCCACACGAAGTCATAGCCACAAGGGGGAAGTAACATGAAGCAAGACATCACTATACTCAGTCTCCAGGAGGTCTCATTCATATGCTTTTTCTTCCCCCTCCCATTTTGAGAAATCACAGGAGTAAAACTTCTGGAGAATCAGGCATCAGCATAGACACACAAGCTCATACAATATTTTCCCCAGGTGGCTGCAGCAATAGATTTTTCCATGTAGTGTATTTTTAAACATATAGTTTATCAATTATGTAAACTATGGGTTGTTGAACAATCCATGCATGTTCCAGACAAGCTGAAGGTACTGTGTAGAAAGAGGTGACAATACATCTGAAGGGCTAAGATGGCCATGTGAGGGTAAGTGATACCCATTCCAGCACCAACCCTCTAAGGCAGACCACTGAAAATGTGTCCTTCTCCTTTTTACAGTTGCCACCACACAGTCTTACTCAGCAAGTAGTGTTTCTCTTGATGTGTACCATATTTACTCAGGAGAATGGGAATTGCCAGTCACGCCCCAAGTCCCCTGCTGGTCAAGCCTCAGACGCTCCTCTCTCCCTTATGTTCCATAAGCTTAAAGCCTGGACACAAGGAGTCCAGGCAGGTAGGCAAGTGGGAGACACTCCCTTAGGTTTGTCAGAAACTCACCCCAAAACCTCAGGTCCAGATTGAAAGTGAGGTATTTATTAAAGGGACAAAGAGAAAGCAGAAAGTGCTTTGACAATAAAGGAAATATTAAGAAGCTCTAGCCTATGCTAAACCTATTAAAGGAAACTACAACAACATGGGGTCAACAGGGTTGATTCAACACAGAACATCTTCAGATGGGGACTAAGGATCTAAGTCAAACAGGCTTAGGGCACAATCCTATGCATGTTTAGACAGAAACAGTCCTACAAAATGATTAGGACTTCCTTCTGTCTAAACATGCATAGGATTGTACCTTTAACCAATCAAATGAATTGCATGTGTCCAGAAAGGCATGAATTGCATGTGTCCAAAGGCATTCAACCTTTGGGATCCAGGAGATGAGCTGGAAAGGTGGTAACTAACTGAAAGGAGAGGACTCCGGCTATATCTTCCAAACTTACAGTGCACAATCCTATGCATGTTTAGACAGAAAAAAAGCTGGCTGTGGAATGCTGGGGTTTTAGGACTTCCTTATGTCTAAACATGCATAGGATTGTGCCCTTAATACATCAAAAGTCTTCCCACTTATGGATTGACATGAGGTGGCTGATGTGGAGCCATGGATCAGCGTTTGTGTAGAAAATTGTGTATACCTGTAGTTTTGTTTCTTCAAGGCTGAGGCCAGGACCTTTGAAAGCATTACTTGAATACCAGAAATTTATGCATCATCTCTGTGACAAACCAGATTTGTACACTTTCTATAATTACTAACTTTCCACTTCTTAATGTATTTTAAAATGGAGTAAAATGATTAAATTGATTCTGAAATATTTTCTCTGCTTTTCCGTAGACCAGATTATCAAAAATTCTTATGATCAAAAAGGAACACATCAAGCAATTAAGGGAGATGAACACAGAAGCAGAAAAATTGGTAAATACCCTTGTTTCACATACAACATAAATTCAGTCAAGTACTAGGGAGCTGTAAATCACAGAACAGAATGGATTTCAGGTCTGGCTCAGGTAACGATGTTATACATCAGCTGTCCCCAATATGGTTCCCTCCAGATGTTTTGGACTATAACGCTAATGGGCGTGCCTGCTGGGGATGATGGGAGTTGTAATCCAACACATCTGTTGGGCGCCAGGTTGGCAAAGGCTGCTATACATTTTTAAAAAAATATTTAAGAACCATTCTGAGCACTAGGGGATGCTGTCAGCCAACTGGAACAAGGAGTCACCACTTCTTAAAATGCTAGAAACTTCTCTATACAGAGCAATCTCATGGAAGTAGCGGTATGAAGGGAGTAATGTCTGTCCTGATGTGTCCATGAATACAGGTGGAACTTCCTGACATTCATGTCAGATCTTATTTCCTCTGCGTCTACATCCACAGGACCACTCTGAATGGAGAAATGTCAAAAGTCTGAACCATCCAAGAGACTGTTAGAAATACTAAAGGTGCCCACAATTTCTCTTCCCCGCCCCCCAGCCTTCCATGGTCATTTCATGTCCATTGTTCCATGCTCCCCTCTGACCTGAATAATCACTGTTCAGTTTAACGTTGAGTCTAGGTAATGATGCAAGATTACTTGGAAATAAATTTTCCATAAACAGCTGCTTTTATGAGTATTCACAAAAAGAAAAGAAATATAAGATGTTCCTTTGTGGTTAACTTTCCTATTTTGGTACAAATAAAAGTTTGTAACAAGGCTCGATAGGTATCTTCCTCCTTTTAAAATGCCTTAGTTAGAGTGGCGATATGCAGAAGAGGACAGGGCTCCTGCACCTTTAATAGTTGTGTGGAAGAGAGAATTTCAGCAGATGTTCCTTATGTGACAAGCTACACCTGGTGAAATTCCCTCTTCTACACAACTATAAAAGGTGCAGGACCTCTTCTTTTTACATGGCTGCCCTACTTACAGTGCAACACTATGCATGTCTACTCAAAAATTAAGATACATTCACCTAGTTCGCACAACATGACAGCCCACTGTGGCTTAATTTACCTGTGGGGGCTGTCATGTCAGGCCATTTTTGAATGACTTCCGCAGATGCTTGGCTTGTTGTGCAGACCCAGGCAACAGGGGTTGTTTGAGGGTTAGACAAACCTAAAATAACCCTAAAACAAGCTATGGGTTATTTGAGGGTTGTCTAACCTTCAAATAACCCATGTCAACTGGGTTCACAAGTCACAGCACGTTGGGCACCCAGCACAATGTGACTTGCTCCCGTGGGCTATCATGTCATGTGAACTAGATTAAGTTCACTGGAGCTTATAGGTAAGCATGTACAGGGTTGGAACCTTAATCAGTTTGGACTTAATCATGGATTTCTTGGGCATCAGTCTGATTGGCACAGAGAGGAAAATAAATGGTTTAAAATGTTTAAGTATATGCTCAGAGATTATCTGTGTTAGCAATTCAGGTTTATTTGCAACAAGTGATTTTGAGAGGACCATCAGGTTGATGGTTGACCAGATCCTCTTGAAGATCTCAAATGTATTCTCACGCTTTTCTTTGGGCAGCTAGCTGATGCCACAAGTATTTTTAGGAAATCATCATGTCATATTTAAGTGTTGGTAAACAAAAAATATTTCAAAATGTAATGTAACATTTTTTAAGAAAAGAAAATCCCCATTTCACTGTTCAATAAAGGTTCATTACAATAAGCAAATGTATCAAATTGCTGCTTTGTGCATTTATTTAGTTTTCCTTGTCTTTTGTACAGAAATCCTATTCTATGCCTATTGGCATTGAATTCCAGAGAAGATATGCAACTATTGTTTTAGATCTTGAACAGCTGAATAAGGATCTAAACAAAGTTTTGCATAAAGTTCAACAGTATTGTTATGAGGTAAAATGTTGTTACTCTGGTTTTATGTTTCCCAAATAAGAAGGACCATGCCCATAGGAGAGCCTAGGCAGGCCTAACTCCCCCCCCCCCCTTAGGGTTACACAAGACACACATGCTCCTCTGAACATCTAGCTTTCATTAAAACAGAAAATGAAATCTCTAGGTCTTATGGAGGTACAAAGGGAAACTGTACAAGAAATATCCTAACTAGTTGTCCTTCAAGAGATGTGGGAGGGGAAGCTGGAACTGACTACCCTCCCAAATCAGTTAACCCTTTACAGGACATGTGAGAATGAGCTCCATGTCCTTTTCCATAACCTCCTCTCTTACTTCTTTCTTTTTGTTGTATGCTTCCTCTCTTCCTTAATGTCAGCAGTGAAAAGTGAGAGCAGTTGCATAGAAAATTGAGACCTATGTTATTTTGGAGTTGCCCTTCTATTTGCAGTGGAGAATTTGCCTCAGGGCTACGTTGGCCGTGACAGGAAGCCCAGGAGGAGAAAAATGAGTGTCCTGCTCTTAATCATTCATTGAAAGATACCTTGCTGCAACATGTCTGTGAAGGAAGGTGTGCCTCTGGGCAGATGCAGAATTCCTTACACTCACCAGTGAATTACTACTTTCAAGACCCTGTCTTTACCTCCTAGAGATGTGAAGGCCTGGGGAAAAACCAGAAAAAAATTGGGGGTGGGAAAAAAATTAACTGTTTTTTTCCAAAGATTGTGCAGGGGAATGTTTTTTCCTGAATTTTTCCAGCCCACACCCCCCATTTTTCTGTGTTTTTACCCTTATATACCATATTATAGTACTACTGGTTAATGAATTAAGACTACAATCCTGTACACACCTACCTGTGAGAAAGTCCCATTGAATGTAGTGGAACTTTTTTCTGGGTAGATACACATAGGATTGTACTGTTAATATAGCAGACCCCATTCAGCATTTTGAATCTTCCCTCTTCCTGTTCAAGTTGCCAGTTGTAAAAGAGGACAGGGATTTAGTTGTGGAGAAGAGGACATTTCATCAGGTGTAGCTGGTTTAGAAGAGGGAGTTTCAGCAGGTGCAGCTTGTCAAGCTACACCAGCTGAAATTCTCTCTTCTATACAACTCTTAAAGGTGCAGGAACCCTGTCCTCCTTTGCATCTGGTCACCTCACATCCACCAAATATCATTCAAAAAGCTTTAGGATCAAAGGGCAGTTTCTTAAGGCTATAAAGATAGTGGGGCTACAGTAGCTGAGTTGTATTGCAATGATACAAGCTGTGCAAAGCAGAGCATAATAGCCATGCAGTTGTACTACAGAAGCAAGTGCAGTCTAAATAAATGTGAGCCAAAGATAAGCCGTCTTCTCAATGCCAGCTGAAGAGAGTACACATGGGCATGAAAAGAGTGCCTTTCTCACTATACAACAACCCCAAATACTTCCTAGTATTAGAGAATGAATTAGACAGAGAGTAGGCAAGTGCAGCTTTTGTAGTTTAATAATTAATGCATTGGTTAGTAGCCTCCTAGCCACCACACAGACACCTTTCCCATTCACTACGTCAGTTCTGTGCTCTCCATCATCTCCAGTATCTCTTGAGAAAAGAACTAGTTAAATTTGCCAAAGGATTTATAATGTGCTTAAAAGCAAATCACTTCTTGGAAATCTGGTGCTATACAATGTTGCAGGTTTTATCACTCTCATGAACAGCCATCATAGCTGGTTATTGCTGACACAATCATACCCAAAACAGGGCTGCTGAGAAGCAAGAGAGAGACTAGCCTATGTGGGGGAACCCCAAGGCTTTTAGAAGTACAAAAAAATCTTTAGACCACAGAATACGGAATGGGGCCGGGGCAGAAAAGGGAGGGGTGTGATATTGAATGGAGTATCCTGGTAGGAAGGCATGGCTGGCTAGCTGCAACCCTGAACAGGATCACTCCACACCGCAACATTTTGTTGCAGTTCTATTTTAGAACTCTACTTCTAGTGTGTGTGTGTGTGTGTGTGTGTGTGTGTATTCAGAATGACACATTTCCACTTCTACATTATTAACATTCCCTCAACTGTTGAAAGGCCGCTGTCACTTCACTATCATGTAGTCAGATAAAACACTTAACTGATTTACACATGCAGGAGAAGGAGTTGGTAAAATGGACTGTTATAGGTCAGGTTGTAGGTGAGCATTTTAATTGCTTCCCCACAAGTAAAAAGTGAGCACATCAGGGAGAAAGTCACTAGCCCAGCCAACTCCATATTAGTTTTCTATTTAAAGGGATTTTTAAAATGCAGGGGACATTAAAAATTGCATCTGCCACCTGCAGTCTTAAGGGATGCAATTTTTTTTATCACCTCTGTACTTTACTGTCTCATTCCGCTGTATGTTTAAGACCAGGCCATTGCTACCACCCCAATAAGGTTTCTTATTTATGTCGAAGTGAAAAAATGTTTAGTCAGATGAAGCTACATTAGATAGACATAACCCCTCTGTTTTGAATGGAACATAAGGGTCAGACTAAATTTTCTGCTGTGTGTGATTGGCTTACTTACTTTATGAGCCCTTGGATACCCAGCACTTAAAATGTAATCCATTTTGTATTAATTTTATATCCCAGCTTGCCCCAGATCAAGGTCTCCAGCCTGCAGACCATCCCACAGATCTGAGAAGGAGATGTGAGGAAGAAGCTCAGGAGATTGTCAGACAGTCGAATACATCAACAACAGGACAGCCTTGTGTTCAAAATGAAAACCTGACCGATTTGATTGCTAGACTTACAGCAATATTATTGCAGATTAAGGTAAGTGGTACTGAGAGAATAAAAGCACATACTTTAAGAAGGTCACTCCCCATACTGGGGGACAGGAATGCCGCTGAGGCCCACCGTCGCCGCTGATCTGAAGCAGTGAAGCTGGGCTCAGAAACATGGGCAACTGCCACACCTGATAACTAAACCCCACATACATAGAGCCAGTGTGGTGTAGCAGTTAGTGTTGGACTGGGACTCAGGATACCCCAGTTTTATTCCCCACTCGGCTGTGCAGCTCACTGGGTGACTTTGGGCCATTTACTGACTCAGCCTAACTTACATCGCAGGGTTATTGTGAGGATAAAATGGAGAGGAGGAACATATATGCCACTTGGGCTCCTTGGAAGAAAGGTGGGGTGTAAATGTAACAAATAACTAAAATAAAAATACTGTCTGTACCACCCCTGACAATATTCGTGGAGGGAAACTGGTTTGTCCTCAGCTTTCGTCCTTGAAGTCTAGTCTGTAGTTGTCCCCACCATTTATACTTTCTGAGTATCAGTGTCAGCTAACATCTTGCCAGTTTCCCCTCTCCTGTGCAGGATGCACTGGGAGACAGAATCATCCCCAATTGCCTCTCGGGGGGGCAGGAGGGGTGCCTCCCTGTCACATATAGCCATATGACATATATATCCATATGTACATGTCAGAAAAATTATTGTAGTTGCATGAATTCTGTAAAACAGCTAAATATGTATTATATCTCGAAATTCTAATCTTCTAAAATAATTTCTCCTAGTGCCTAGCAGAAGGAGGTGATCTAAATTCCTTTGAATTTAAGTCACTAACAGATTCATTAAATGACATCAAGAATTCTATAGATCCCACCAACCTCAGGTAATATCTTGTAGTAAAACACATTTCACATATCTTTATATATAACTAAGGACATTACTACATTCAAGATGCTGACCATTTTAGAAACATTGACAATTGAAAACTGTTTTTCTTCCTTTAGTTGTTTTCAGAACAATGTTGAGATCCATGTTGCACACATCCAGAGTGGCCTCAGCCAGATGGGAAATTTACATGCCTTTGCTGCAAATAACACCAACAGAGACTGAGAGAAATGTTTACCTTAGTCCAAGTGTACAGAATGTAGTTGTGGAAACGCCTTCTTATATAAGCTTCACCAAATATCCTAACTACTGGAAGACAAAAGAAAAGAAAAGGATATTTTGAGATCCATTGAACTGCTTCTGAAGAAACCAGCATAAAACTACCAGCATTGCTATAGACTTCATCACTTGCTATGCACATATGGTATCTTCTTTAACAGCTAATCTTTAGTTATAAAAGTACATACGTTGTTTTACACTGAAAGTTATACGGACATGTTTTCATATAATGTAAAGTAAGAATACTTTATTTTAAATTTAGTTGCAGCAGATTCTGTCAACTATTAACAGATGTTTTGAAAACAGTGAAAAGGAAATGACACAGACAAGGGGTTGTGTTAGCAATCTCTTGTTCTTGAAAGCTACAGTACTAGTGTCTTACTGCCTTTTGATTTTAGTCTCTGAACAGTGTGGTGATTGATAGAGCAGTGTGTCTATTCCTGTTCTTGGGAAGTAGCAGCAGAATGGGATATGCAAAGGAATGGTAGTGGGTAGATAGCTATTGTACACTTGTGGATACTGGGAGTCCCTGTAAATCAGTTCATATCTTTGGAATGTTTAATTTATCGTAACTTATAAAAAAGTAATCTAATGAAGGAGTAGAAAAAGGACTGCTAAATTCCCAGAAATTGATATGACTTGCTTTTTTCCCTCCATAATGGGCAAAAAGTGTTCTAGTTAAGATATTTCACACAAATAACTGGTAATATTTTCCATTGATTTGTTTGCACAACCTTAAACTAAGTACCAGGTTATCAAGCAATTAACAGAGTTTTACAATGCAGTTGGATAGCCAGTCCTCTAAACTGCCTAAAAAAAAATAAAAAACAAAGACCTGAGGAGTATACAAAACTGTCAATCTTGTAAAAAGGGTGTATTAAGTTGTTCATTTAGTATAGTCCTGTAAAGCTTCAGTGTAATAAATTGTTTCCAGATTTGAATTTTCAGATAGCTGTAGCAATGTTTTGATTCTTTGCCTCATAAAATGAGGTCTTTTGTATGTTACTGTATAAAGAAAATATAAACAATTATTTTCAACTTAAAATTTTGTATAGTTTTAAAAATGCCTCTGTATTCTGTGTCTGTATTTGTGCTGCTTCAAAACTTAACTGCAGAGTCTATATTTAGCAAAGCCTGTTCTTTTAAGAAATGCATAAATCTTTATTCTCATTGACGTATGTATGTTGCAATGTTTTACAAAAATGGCAAAACATTTTAAATATGAAAAGTAGTCCTGAACGTTTTCAGGTATTTAGTTACTATGTTTCCAGAAAGGCATTTTGGCCAGGTGATGTGGGTGGTGGGGGTGTAGAAGGCTTAGTTTAAAATTATTACTGTATCAAATTTGGATGATTTCCTAGCTTCAGGTCCTCTTGCCAAGAGGATTGATAGATATTTTTGTACAGTAATTTAAAAATGCCAGGATTTACTCCTTATTTGGTTGTGAATTAGCCATTTTGATTTGATGGACACTTTTTAATTTCCTTGGCTAATGTTATAATAGCTTCTGTAGAGATCTAGGTTGATGCGTTAGTGTGGAATCCGCATCTTATTCACAATAGTATTTCTTCAATGTATCCATTTCCCATCTCTGCTTCCGACAAACCAAATTATTACATGTCCCCAATGTTGCAATGGTGCTACTAGTTGGAATTGGTTGTGACCTGTGAATGAATGTGTTTTAATTCCTTACCATATGCTAGAATCTAGCTGCTAGATGTGTGTGAGATAAAGATAGTTTATAGTCTCAGATGGTTAAGAAGTCTGTTGTAAGTTCACCATGAGCTTTGTAGGAGTAGTTGGACATTCCTTACAACACAGCCTCCAATGTGGTTCTTTGTTGCTTGTCTGGACCATAAGTAGTGGTTCCCTTTGCAAATAACATTGTAATATACTATTCTGCATAAACATATCAACCTCCTTCTAGGTTCCATAGGGCTACCCCCAACACACAATATTTTTAAAGTTTAATACCTCCTCCTTTCTCCTAATTTGCAAGAAAATCCCTATATATGGAAAAGTAATGACTGTCTTTTCAAATATCTTAAAGGTTGTTCCTAGCAGACTGTGAGACCTGTTTTTGTAGAATCTCCGGAAAAGGTTGTGAAAACTCTTATTTAAAAGTGCAATTCAGAGATTACTTGTTTTGAGAAAGGGCATTCTTTAATAATGAGGACTAGTCACATTAACATCTGAGTTACAGACATGCTAACATGCAAATAGAATGAGAAACTGCACAGCTCACTTAGCAGCAGAGTTCCTGAGAGTTTATCTGCTTTGCACAGCTTGTATTATTGCAGTACAACTCAGCTACTGTAGCCCCACCATCTTTATAGCCTTAAGAAACTGCCCTTTGATCATAAAGCTTTTTGAATAATATTCAGTGGATGTGACGTGACCAGAAGCAAAGGAGGACAGGGTTCCTGCACCTTTAAGAGTTGTGGGGAAGATAGAATTTCAGCTGGTGTAGCTTGACACGCTGCACCTGCTGAAACTCCCCCTTCTCCACAACTAAATAAATCCTTGTCCTCTTTTACAACTGGCCACCCAAACAGGAAGACGGAAGATTCAAAATGCTGGATGGGGTTTGCTATATTAACAGTACAATCTTATCCGTATCTACCCAGAAGACAGTCCCACTACATTAAATGGGACTTCTTCACAGGTAGGTATGTACAAGACTGTAGTCTTCATTAACCAGTATTACTATAATACTGTATTGTTACTTTCAGATTCTCTTGGAAATTGCTCCTTAAAATGCCTCAGTACATACACCAAATGTGTATATTGGTGATTATGTTCTCTTTGACAAGTTGTCTTAATTTTTACATCTCAAAATATTTTAAAATAGTCCATCTCAGCTAGTCGTTATCTGATTCAGTTTAGGAGAGTGAAATCAGGCTATTTGATATGTTATCTCTAAACATTCCGAAGGCCAAAAAGCCGCATCCTAAGTTACAATCTAGATCTCAATGCTTGAAATCCAAATTGCACACAGATAGCACCTCTCTGCCTTGCCCCACCCGCACAAAGCCAAACAGGAGACTTGAGAGACCAGGCCTCGCATTCCCATCTGGGGAAGTTCAGCAGCCAGGGCCCTCTACCAACATCAAAGGTTCTTGTCAAATTGGGCTTCTCCAGTAGTCTCTCAGCCTGAAGACAGACATATATCAAAAGGGCTGAAATACACATACCACTAGATGCCACAGCATGTGGTAGTGAATATCCTACAACTAGGGAAATCTCATTTTGCATGAGACCATTATTAACACAGACTATATCAGAGTAAGCTCCTAGCTCCATTAAATGAAAGGCATAGGATCTGACTGCAACTGCTGTTTTTGCATAAGAAAAATGCTGTCTGGACCCCAACCATTTGGATTGATAACTGTGGTAGCAAGTTATGTGGCAGCAAACAGAAGAGAGCCATTTTCTAAATGTAGGTTATACATATGAATTAGGGACACAACAAGTGCCCCAAAAGAAAGGGCACTTTTGTCCCCTGCCCCAATCTACATTGGGCCTAGTCTGAAAGCAAACCCCTCTAGGTGCAGGTGCAGGTGCAGGTGGGCTACCCCCCCCCCCCCGCCGCCGCCAAGTGTAAATAAGATTGCATTGAGGGGAGAATTACATGTTATACATAGTTAAGCAACTCTTTATTCTCTCCTCCCCAGTTTCCTTTTAAAACTTTGGGTTGAGCAGCTGTGAAGCACCTGTTAAATTCTCTTCGTGCTGGGTATTTGTCTTCTCAACCCTCCTCCTTTTCTTCTGAAGAGGTAAAATAAACAGCCCCCAATCACAGCTTTAGACCCTAATCGTTAGGATCTACTCTAATCCTCCTTCTTGGTAGTGGAAATCCACATCCAGCTGCTAGATGGTGATAACCAGCATAGATATGAGAGTCTCTAATTTTTGTGAAAGCACCAAAGCCTGCTTTCAGAAATCATCTAGTTCCAAAGATCCACTTTCAGCATTTTATGGTGCAATTTTATGCATGTTTAGACTGAAAAAAGACCCACAACTCACAGCATTCCCCAGCCAGCATTTTTTCCCATCTGTCTAAACATGCACAGATTTGCACCCTTCAAGACTAGTTGGAATTTGGGGAGGGGGAGGAGCTGCACACCATAGGTAGGTTGGATCTCATTTTTCAAATAGAAGGACTTGCATTTAATGTATGAACAACAAGAAGTAGAAATCAAGAAAAGACCCAAACGTGGCGTTTTTTGTTCTAAAATATATATGTTTCTTTAATCTGGAATGCCTACTTAAGAAGCGTATTATATATAATGTTTCAGATTTTTAAACGGCAATCCTATACACACCTAGGAGTAAGTGCCACTGAGTGTAGCAAGTCTTGTGAGTAAACACTGCTGCAATCTGATACCCCCTGAGCTAGGAGTAAACCCTATTGAACTCAATGGGACTTACCGTTGAGCAGAGATGTGTAAAATTTCGGTGTTAATATCTTGCTCTTCACTTCAAAAGGACTCTTAAGAGTCAAGCGGCTTTCAACACATTCACTAATACAAGGCACCCTTCCATTTGCCTTAAGTGTTTCCCACTGAACCCAGGCCTCTTCATCCGCCGGCAAGAGTTGCCAACTCTTCCCTAGCAGGGTTCCTGTCCTGCTTGACAGTCAGAAATTCAGCAGGGAAGCTTCTACCGGTCCAGGCCGGTGGGCGGGAGTGGTGCTGCTCCCCTAAATTTCCTCGGCTCCCCTCTAAATTGTTCACAAATAACTAACAACAAGTTTATGATTTTGTCTTTAAAAGGCCTGCCAACCAGATTAATTACCGCCTCTACTTTGGGGACGCGATCGCCCCTCTCCGGCGCGACTTTTTAGGTTGGCTACGTGCCTGTACCGCTCCGCGTACTCAGATCGCTTTGGAGGTGCAACTCGGCGGCCAGAGGCAAGCTACTAGACCTACTAAAACTCCCTCTCTTCCACGCAACAAAGGGCGCAGGAGCCCAGCCCTTTCTCCTACCTGGCCACCCTAGGGACAGCCCCAGCCGACCTGCCGCCGGCAGAGCAAGAAGCCAACAGCGCGATGCTAAGCGGGCTTACTCGGGAGTTGGTCCCAGGAACGCGAACGGGTTTTGTTTTTGTTTTTCCCCGTCTCAAATGTGCTTAACATTGGTGCGTTGAAGGCTGCAATCCCAGGCTTGGGAGGAAGCTTGGTCACCCGGCCAAGCTTCAACTTGGGAGGAAGCCCCGTGGGGTGGGGTGGGGTGGGGTGGGGGCGCTGAACACGCTCGGACTCGGGCCACTGACGAGACGCCTGGGCTAAAAGCAAACGCTGGACAGCCGGAAGGGAAGGGAGCAGCCACGTGCCCCCTGGCGCGTATTCCTCGGGCTAGCTCCCAGGCGCTCCATCCCGACGTCCGCTGAACACCCTGCCGATGGCGAGCGATCGGCGGCACAAGGACCTTTTGGGAGAAGCGGGCCCACTTTCCGGGCGCCCCGCCCCGCCGTCCCTGCACCTGGATCCAATCTTTGGCGGCCTCCCTCACGTGGCTGCGCGGCCGGCTTTATATTCTCCTCGCAGGCGCTCTCAAGGGTCGCCGTGGATCCGCGCGACGGACGGGCCTCCGTTTCTGCGCGCCGAGGAGGCGGCGACGGCTCCCGCTAGCGGCACCCTGGGCTCTCCTTGCTCGGGGCGAAGCGGCAGAGCGGGGCCCTTCTTGGGTGCCTCCCAACCCCTGAGTGGCCGAAGACAAGAGAGTGTCGCGACCGAGTCTTGAGGACCAGAAACTTGCCGGACTCCGGGGAGAAAATTCTGTCGGTGTCTTGCGGGAGGCGGCCGTCGGCCAAGACAGAAAGCGAGGAAGAGGAGCCAGGCAGGCTGGGTGTTGGCAGAGACGCGGAACACGGTTCGTATTTGTAGCCCCGCCACTGAGGGAGTTGCTGGGTCTGTGTGGGAAGTTAATGTGCCTGGAGGGCTGCTGCGACCGCTGAGAAGTAAAACAATCGAACCCCGCGCTCATTCCCTGCAGAAGGAAACGTGCGGCGTCTCCTGTACTCCGTTAAAGACCGCATTTCCATAACGCTAGTAAACCCGAACCAAGCAGATACTGATGCAGTCTGGCCAGAACGCCTAGGGCGCAGTCCTAGGCGTGTGTAGACAGGCGAAAGCCCTGGAACCCCCCGTGTTCACCCGCCAGCATGCTGGCTGGGAATGCTTTATTTATTAATTTTTTTAATCGCCCATCTGGCTGGTCACCCGGCCACTCTGGGCGATGCACAATAATACCACAGTTTAAAAGAACAAAATTCCACATTAAAACACCGTATTTCTAAAAATACCCCAACTCACCCCAAATGCCTGCCTGGACAACCACGTTTTTAATGCGTGGGGGAAGCTCATTGAAGAGGGGGCATGGCGGAGTTCCCCAGGGAGGGAGTTCCTGGCTGTCCCGGCTGATGGGATGGAGAGAAGGCCATCCGAGGCTGATCTTGTTGAGCCGCCTGTCTGGTGCTGTTGGAGGCGCTCCTTGAGATAGGCTGGGCTGGAACCATATAAGGTTTTAAAAGTCAAACCCAACACCTTGAATTTGGCCCGGAAAACAACTGGTAACCAGCGCAACTCCTTCAGCTGCCCTTAATCAGGTGAGCCGCAGTGCTCTGCACCAGCTGCAGCGAATGCTAAGAGTTATGATTAGACAGAAAAAAGCCCCGTAACTAGGATTGTGCCCTAGAAGGGCCCCTGGTGGCTGCCTGGTAACTCGGACTGGTGGGAGGAGGTGGTGACACAGGCAGCTGCAGGAGTTTGTGGTTGTTCTTCACTGCGCTGCTCAGGGGCGTTGCTTAAAAGATCCCCGGCACAGGCCCATAACACAAATTTGCATATATATATACACACACACACACACACACACACATATCTAGGCACACATCTAGTGTGTGTGTGTGTGGTGTGTGCTTGCGTGTGTGTATAGATTACTCACATACATACATAAGAAGTGTGCACTGACCCCCCCTTCAACTCAGACCCCGATTCAGTGTTTTGGAAAACATCCTGCTTCTGCTCTGGCCAGTTCGTAGTCGGACCACTACAGCTCAGCACCAAACCTGAGTCAAGGTTTAGAAAAATGAGTCTTTATGCTTCCTGTTGACTACCATGGGAAATTAGAAAAGCACTAATTTTTTTCTCTTGGTCAGAACTGGATCATAACGTCAGGCATGGTAGCCTCCTAGAAGGGGATTACACCTGCCCAATGTCAGAGAAGGGGATTACACCTGCCCAATGTCAGAAAAATAAGTGCAGAGTTTATATTTTTATTTTCTTTTAAAGGGAACTACCAATAACATTTTAATTCCTTGGAAGAATTGGATAAAAATTTCAGGATTCATTGCCACATCAGAGGAGGTCATGTCTGCCAAATTTCAGAATGCTAGCCACAAGGGGTTTTGTGCAAGGGTGGCCTTGACATTTTGAGGTCTCCAAAAGCCGACATACTTATCGCCCTATTTTCCTTGTGGACCATTGTTCTGAAAATTACAGACAGCCTAGAGTTGTCCCTAAGTAAGAAACCAGCAAAGGTTCAGAAGGATAGGTGCAGCAGTTCATGTGGAAGGGGAGTTCTCCAATTGGGGAGGGAGTGATTTGCTTTCACTTCCCTTCACCCCTTCCCCAATAGTTTTTTGGGTAATTTGTATGAAAATGCACAGGTCATTAGAGGTGTCCCCCACAGTGCCTCTGAGCATGCACAGAATGCTTTTCTTTTGCCACTGCGCATGCTCAGAGGCACTCTCTAAGAACATAATTGCTGTGCTGCATCAAACCAAGGTCCATCTAGTCCAGCATTGTGTTCACACAGCGGCCAACCAGATGCGCCACATTCTCCCCCTACCAATTCTATTCCCTTCCATGCAACCATCCTTCCTCATCCTACCATCCTGCAGCAACTCTTCATAAACGCAGATGTCTTGTTTTGTGCAACTGCTGTCTCCCTCCTCCTTGTTACGCACAAGCTCTCATTGTATCTTCCTCCCCATAATTGCATTTGTGCCAAGACTTCACCAGGATTCAGCCAATTAGTCTGTTTTTAAAACTAGGGCTAAGTTATGGAGAAACTCTGAGCATGTACTCAGTGCCTTTCCCTCACACCCCAAACCCACAAATGACACAACATGCATAGGACTGAGCTGAAAGGGTAGTCAGTTCATTAGACGAAATTGGGTAGGCACTGTATTAAGCTTGCAGTACCATACTCACAACTCAGGACTTCTTTCTGAGTAAACATGCAGAACATCAGGGTGCAAACCTCCCAGCAAAAGTAACATGTGCTGGAATCCTATGTGTGTGGCCCCTGCAGTGGGCGTTGAACTCTTAGGTTAGAAGTGCCAAGATAGTGATAAATCAGACTCAAAGGTTTACTTACAAGGAGTACTTTATAGGGTAACTTGCAGCACATAGGCATGCCCAGTGGTCGGCTCAGACAGCTTCTCTGAACCCCGAGCCACTGGGTACAATGGGTCTTATACTCTACAGGTTAGCAATAAGCAGTGTAAAAGCAGCACGCGGCCCTAGCGTTCATTCTCAGCATAAACTAACAGCACTTGGTTCTCAAGCCACCTGCAGCTTTAAGGTAAACAAACTGCTTCCCAGGCACATCAGAGATAAAGACTCTCCTCATTAGCAAGGAATGCACCAAGAAGGCTGTTGTTGGCCTTTTGACTCATCTGCACATGCTCAGAGGCTTACTAGCATGGGCATTGCACCAATAATGAACTTAAGCAAGCATTATGGATCTCTAGGCCCCTTTAACACTATAAATGACTTGGCTATGCTCCTGGGGCCAATACACTATGCACACTTTCCTGAAGGTAAGCCTCATTAAACATAATGGGACTTCTCAGTAGGCATATATAGGATTGCATAAATTAGCAATATTTATCCAGTTTGGGGCAGTAAAATTAGATGCTGTGTGAAATACCAGTATTTCACATGGAGCTCTTTCTTCCTTCCCTTCTCCCTCTTCAAAATTTCATTGCAGTCAAGATCCCAACAGTGGGCATGTAAGAGCAGAAAAGAAAAGGCGGGGGGTTGCACCTCAAAAACCTACACCAGAGATTAGGGATAATGACCTTCTAATGGTCACCTTAAACACCTTCTGATTAGGATCTCTAATCCCCTAGGTAACTTGACAGTTTTTACTTCTTGTTTGAGACTTTGAGAAAAGGAAACTTTACACATGGCTAGCGCAAAAGCCACTGGACCTAACTGTCTGAACTTTGGCAGGCTCGGTCATCTGTATAGGGGCTGCCAGGTCCCCAAATTCCATGCGCATATGTGGAAGCACAAAAAAAATATAGCTCTTCGCTTTGACACATTTTCTTGAAAATAGCAAATTTTACCTGTGACTAGCACATAAACCACTGGACTGAACTGCCTGAAATTTGGTATGGTCCATCAGTTCTATGGGGGCTGCCAAGTTTCCAAATTCCATGCATGTATGTGGAAGAACAAGGAAAATATAGCTCTTTGCTTTTACACATGTTTTTGAAAAAAGAAAATTTTACCTGTGGTTAGCACAACAGCCACCAGGCCTAACTATCTGAAATATTCAATCAGCTCCATGGGAGCTACTAAGCCTCCAAAGTTCATATATTTATCATACAAACTAAAAAAGGTATGGCCGTTTTTGTTTTCCAATGCAAGTAAATGGGAAAATGTAAAAAAAAGTCAGGACAACTCAAAAGATCCGGGGCACAGCTCAAAAAAGATCCAGGGCCTGTGCCCCGGTGAGCCTCTTGAGGGATGCCCCTGGCACCGCTACAACACACCTCTGTGTTCTCCTCGCATGCGTGCTTTATTGCTTAGCGTCACTTTCCATGAACTTTAGAAGCCCACACAGAGTAGTAGAAGAGCCTGGGAACTGAACAGCATTAATGCAGAAGAGTGTTGCATTCAAAAAGTCTCAAGAACTCCAAACAAACTTTATTTGGAGTGAGGGATTAAAAACAAACCCTAAGAACAAGAGAACAATCCCTAATGCACAGACATAGTACAGCTGCTTTAAGAAAAGCATACTGGATATTTTATGCCAATCCTGCCATTATAATATTGACAACTTCACATAACTTGCCTGGGGTCATTTCCTTCATTGGTGAAAACTCTCCAGGGCGGTCTTCCCAACCTGGTGCCCTCCAGCTGTTTTGGACTACAACCAGCATTCCTGACCATGGGCCTTGCTGGCTGGGGCTGATGGGAATTGGCCCAAAACCTCTGGCAGGCCTCAGGTTGGAGAAGCAGTGGAGTCTGTCTTTAGCAGTGGGAGGAGAAATGGGTCTGAAATCTGTATACCAGGTCTACCCTCGGTTTCTCCGTGGATAGACCTGGTGTCTGAACAATGAGTTTCTCACAACTGAAACCCACAGTTCTTTCCCTGACTAGAGCAATATGACGATGGAACCGCTTACCTAGGGAGGTGGTGGGCTCTCCCACACTGGAGGCATTCAAGACGAGGCTGGACAGCCGTCTGTCAGGGATGCTCTGACTTGGTTTCCTGCATTGAGGGGGTTGGACTCAATGGCCTTGTAGGCCCCTTCCAACCCTACTCTTCTATGATTCTTTGACTCCTTTTACCCCTGTATGGCCCTTGGGCGAATGGCCCATACATGGGTGAATGGCATGATTACTATTGTGTGTGAACTGCTCAGCTTGCAGTCTCCTCCTAGGCTGTGCAGGAACCGCACAATAGATCCAGGTGCCTTTGCAACAGGGTTATTTAGTGCTACAATGCAATACAAACACTAACATCTGAAGAGCAGCATGGTGCTCGGTGCCAAGGCTTGCATTAGGAGAGAAATGCAGGGAGCTGCACTTGGGCCTCCGGCAACAGCTAAAATAGCAAGTTCTCTTAGAGCTATATGCATACAAGCAACCCCCTCTGCTACAATCAACTTCACAGCCCCATCTGCATTTCCCTAAAACACCCGCACACCAGGGGACTGAATAACACTGGACTACACTGCAGAGTTGGCTTGCACTACTCCAGCCCGCCCGCCCTCCCAAATGGGAATAACAACACTAGGCTACTTTGCAGGACTGGTGTACCCCGCACTTTCTTGGCCACATCCCTTCCTCCCACAATCTAGGTATAACAATAATGAGCTTTATCTAACCTCATTGTCTCTTGTTTACAAACTGGGGAGTGGGGGAGTTATTAACCTCAGGAAAAAGAACTATTCACGAGACCTGAGTTAGAAAGAACATGAACTCCTGTCTTTGCTGCTCTCTCTTTTTTTCAGACACACTACTGCCCAAACTCAGCTGTACTAAAATCCTAGATATCTAAATTCTCTTTTATGATGTTGTAATTACTTCCTAACAGGAAACCTCCCACCCCACCCTGGCTTAACACATCCAGAAAGATTAACACACCACGATAGTCGGTGTGTTAACCATTGCTAGGGCTTCATTCATTGGCTAAAAACACCAAAGACTGGGAGCAAGCTAGTTTTTCACACAAATGAGGTAGCAGAATAGTGGCTGCACATTTTGCCTCATTTTTTGGGTTCTACAAGGGCTAGGAGCGTGTTTTTTTTTTTTGTTTTTTTTTTAAGGAAGCTGGAAATCTGGAGATCATGGCTCGTCCAGACAACTGCACCCCTTGCCCTTTCCTGTTGATGCCCATGAGAGGAGGGTCAGGTATGGATGGATGGGGCTGTCACAGGATGGTGGTCAGTGTTTAGAGAGACTGGGTTGGGGGAGCAAGTTGGTTGGCAGAGTGAGAGAAAATGGGAGAGGGGAGAGAAAAGTTTGACTTCTTTAAAATGGGCATGGTGATGGGTTCAAGGGAGAGTTTTGGTGTATGTAGGCTCAGACTCCTCTCCCAGCACCTACTGAATGACCTCGGTTATCATTTATTTGTATTTATGTCTACGTGGTGGCTGAACACACTGCACAGTGCTGCCCTTCAGCTGGCCATCTCTAACTTCCCTAGAAGATGTCTGGGCTGACATGGGACCCAGAGCCACTCCTAGAAAACCAAGTTGGTTGTGGCCCCATACTTGGTTTTGCAGTGCAGACTGGCTGGCTGCTTTAAAAAAAAAAAAAAGTTAAAAAAAAATGGACCTGGAAAGGGCAGTGGAGGAGAAGGGATGGGTGTGTGTCTGCCTGTGTGACACATGCGTGGGGCAGGTGCCTGTGGAGTGTGGATGAATGCGGTCAGTCATGATCCAGGGTGGGAGCGATATGTGGAGAGCAAGTTCCCTCGCAGAAAGAAGAAAGGGCAAATTTGCCTTCTGAGAAATGGGTATGGGTATGCAAAAGTGAGCATTCAGAGGAGTAGTTTGCTTGTGTTGGGGCTCAGCCCCTACCTCTGTCTTGTACTCGGGTTCTGGGACAAGTTACCTGTCTTCCAGCATCCTCAGCTGGCCTTCTGAGAAATGGGTGGCTTGTGATTGGCTGTGTCCCTCACAGCAGCCATTTTGTCAAAAGGCATATTCTGCTATGGCAGCCATTTTGTGACAGTTTCCATGACACTTCTAAATTCCAAATGTGCCCACTGGCACATGAAGGTTTTGGACTCCTTTATGTATACTCCCTCTTTTGCTGAACTCCTTAGAGCTTGATCGGGTCTATATTTCCTCAGAAGTGCCACTGACCTCAGTGAGGCTCATTCTCCAGTCACTGTGCACAGGATCACTGCTTTGCTTTAGCCTGCCTCCTTAGTGTTGCCCTGCAGTTAGAGTGAAGTAGTTTAGATTTCCCTTTTTTGGATTGAACTGCCTCCGCTTCAGTGCTTACAGGTAGCATGTTGCTAGCTACAGCTGAAAAAAAACCACAGTGTTCCAGTGAACAAAAACCGACCCACTGTAATGCGTACAGACATCTGTGCCAGCATGATGTTGCTTGAAGGGGTGTGCAATGTACCAAGCTCACACCACCATATCTTGTGCACATGGCAATGATGAAGCAAAAAGGGTTCCACAAATGTCACTGTATCGGATCTCAACAAGCCAGTGTGATCCAGCTAACAGCTTTATACAATTAGGAGTTGACATCTGTCCTTAGGAATGCTTAATGGTAGCTGATGATTATATTGATAGCAATGTCGGAAATGATGAACGTTGTGTATGTGGGGTGGGGGGGTGAGTGGGGGGCATTGAGGTTACGGGAAATACCGCCTTGGCATGGGCAGTATTTGCAATGAGAAAGGGAGGGAGTATGCAGTGTGGCTGCTTTAGTGGAAAAGTCATTTGACAGGAGTTTCTCCAAGAATCCTGACGAGGGTTTGAGCGCCTACAGATAGCATGCCGATATCTAAAGGTTTAAACAATGCAGCATTTCCAGTGAGGGGCTAAACGGATGCCAGGAATGCTTCAAGTTTAAGAATTCAAGAAATGGCAGCCAGTGGGTGTTGTGACTATGGTTGTACTAGGACTGGGGAGAGCCAGGTTCAAATCCCTGCATTGCCCTGAAGCTGGGTGTCTCAGGGCCAGTCGCGCTTCCTGATTCAACCTACCTCCTAGGGTTGTTGTGAAGACAAGAGGGAGGTGGGCAGAGGAGAGCTTTGTAAGCCACAATTTGATCCTGGAGGAAGGATGCGATGAAAACATCATAGTAAAATGTCCTAGAGCATGTCAGCTGGGATGCCAGAATGATGCCACTACAGTAAGCTCTGTTGAATTCAGTGGGACTCCCTTCTGAGTAAAGATGCAGTGCAGCTTAAAACCTCTCTCTCTCTCTCTCTCTCTCTCTCTCTCTCTCCCCCCCCCCCCCAAAATGTGATTGTGTGAGGAAGTGGAGAGGGATACATTTTTCCTCCTCTCTCATGCTGCTTGAACCAAATGGGGTCATCCTGTGAAGCTGATTGGTGGGAGACTCAGGACAGACAAAAGGAAGTACTTCACACAGTGCATAGTTAAACTGTGGAATTTTCTACCACAAGATGTAGTGATGGCCACCACACTGGATGGTTTTAAAGGGGGATTGGACAAATTCCTGGAGGAGAAGGCTATCCGTGGCTACTAGTCCTGATGGCTATATGTCTCCAACATCAGAGGCAATATGCCTAAGTACACCAGTTGCTGTGGAACATAGGTGGGAGGGCGCTGTTGCACTCATGTCCTGCTTGTGGGTTTCCCACAGGCAGCTGGTTGGCCCCCGTGTGAGGGGAATGCTGGCCTGGATGGACCCTTGGTCTGATCCTGCAGGGCTCTTCTTGTGCTCTCCCTTCCACACAAGCCTCATGGACAGACCCCCCCCCTCCACTGCTCCACGCACCTCGTTCTCGAGTGGGCAGAGGTTAAGCAGCCCCCTAGCCTGCTGCACACTGCCCTCACCTCAGCGTGACCCGCTATCCTGCCCCCAGTGTCCCCATATTCTCTCTCAGGCTCCCACAGACACACTCTCCTCCACTCCTGGGCTGCAGCGCCAAATATGAACATGTGCTGTCTGCCATGTCTCCCCTTCTGCTCCTGCCCAGAGCCCTCCATCTCATAAGATAGGACCATAGGAGGAGCCCTGCTGGATCATCGCAAGGGTCCATCTAGGCACTGTTCTGTTCACGCAGGGCCAACCAGCTGCCCACGGGAAACCCACAAGCAGGACATGAGTGCAGCCCCACCCATCTCTTTTCCTTGCCAGCCAAGTGGAGGTGGGGAGAGGGTGTGCCGGCTCCCTTTTCAAAGTGGGAGGCCGGGGAGCTGGCTGGAGGGCCAGATATTGGCAGGGCAGATGCTGGAGCAGGCAGGACTCGAACCAAGTGCTGCCCTGGAAGGTGCGCCCAGACCCCACGCCTGCATTGGTTGCCTCGCAGCTCATCGTTTCAGTCCCCTCCTTCCCCCTCCAGATGCCAGCACCTCCCCAACTTTTCCTTGGAGGGTGCACCCTGGGGTGGGGTGCTGGGGGCAGGAGGGGGTGGGAGATGTTCCTTCCCTTAAGTGAGGATCCAAGTCCATCCGTTGACTTGTTGGCCAAATACACCTGAGTCCTCACGTTGTTCTCTACACCGCCAGTATGAAATAGTTAACAATTCAACCACTTTGAATGTTTGAGGTGCCTGGTATCACAGGCCCAAGTATAAAGCTTTCTTTAGATCTGACCTCTAGCAGCTGCTTTGTGGAGTGTCTGCGAACCTTTGACCAGGCCTTAGAGAACCAGCGTACGTTGCCTTTTTTCCCCTTTCTTTTGAACCTGGCATAAGAGATCGCAATGTTGAGATGATCCTGCACGTGTTTGACAGCCTTCATTGTTTCCTGCCTCACATGTCTCCTCCTCCTGCTCTTGTGCTTCTCCCTTAGATGGATGTCCTTTCTCTGGCGTCTCCCAGCTCATCGTCTGCTCAGCTGCGGTCCGTCCTCCAGAACCACCACAGGCTGCCTGGCATTGCCCCCTTTCTTCCTGGGTGGGGTTCCAGTGCTGTGCAGACCACGGAAATCCAGGAGGGGCGTCGATCCAGTCCATGTGTCCAGGCAGAGTCAGGGAGAAGTCTCCAGGGCCACCAGCTGAGGTCCTCGTATTCTGGAGGTCTGCTAAGTCCTCACCGATACCACCAGCTCAGTCCCCTCGGGGAGCATTAGGGTGAGCAAAGGATCCTGAGTTGGAGAGAGACACGTGGCTGCTCACGTGCCTTCTGGGAAAGGCTGCCCAGGCGAACTCTCATCCCCATGTGCCCCGCACACCTTTCTGCTCAGTAGCTCCAGCACCTGAAAGGAGAAGTGAGTGCTTTTCCCCTGTGCCTCTCCCTCTTCTCTGGATTCTGTCTTGCGGCATCTTCGGCCTGCAGCCAGGTCGACCAGTTGGGGGAACTCGGAAGACCTCCTCGAGTACCTCCACTTGTGTCCCCGCGTAGAGAGTGCTCCTCCTTGGCCTGTGAGCGCACCGGCGTGGAAGGAGGACGGCTGAGCCACTGGGAACTGCAGAAGGGAAACGCAGTTGGACAAGTCCCCTTACCTCATCGCTTTGTGCAGAGACTGCTCCTTGAGAAGTAGAAACTTAACCAGGGGTGGCGACATGTCCCGGAGTAGTTTCAGCCCCTGGAAAAGTAATTGCAGGTATCCAAGAGCTGACATCTTCTTCTCCACCTGAATTCACATCTGAATTTGATCTTCGGGCACTTCCAGAAGCCTGGCCAAGTTCTCCCGCTGGTTGATGTCATTGTAACTCTTCTTGGTGTGGGTCTTCCGCAGAACCACTACCTGATTGGAGGTGGAGACGATCCTGTTCCAATGGGTGCGGGACCACCGTGGGGGGATGGCTGCGGATACTGAGTTACTCTGAGCAGATTTGGTCTTGCTTCTCTTTGTGCCCAGCTCACTAGGACGAGTCCTTGAGAACTAGAAACTTACCTGGGTTGGCGAAATGCTCTGGGCTGGCTGCAGCCCTTTGCAGTCTGTTGTCCACAGAACATCCAGGAACTGGATGTCCTCTTCTCACACTGGAAAAATGGGATTGGCCATTTTGACCATCGTATCTTGAGCCATGGGGAGAGCGTGAAAGGCAAGGTTCTTCTCCATCTTTCTGTGGTGCCCCTCTGCCCCATCCCACCTCCATTCCATCTTGTCTGCCACTTCTCTGGATTCTGTCTTCCAGCACCTTCAGTTGTGCAGCCACGTCCTCCTGCTGGTGATATTTGGGGTCTCCTCCTTGGTTGAAAAACGTCTCCATGACCTGCTCTCGTTCCTGGTTATAAACTGTCCCGTTTTGTCAGTGCCGTGAGCACTGGGGGAGGCCAGCAGCAGGCAGGAAACCCATCCGACCTGCATCAGAGGGAAGCAGAGTTAGACGGGGTGGCCTTGCCTCGCTTGGCACTGAGGCACTAGTCCTGGAATGTTGGACGCTGACCAGGGGTGGCAAAATGCCCCAAGCTGGTGGCAGCCCTTTGTGGCCTGCAACCCAGCAGAATGTCCGGGAACCATGACCTGATGTCCTGTACGCACAAGGGGAAAATGGGATTGGCCATCGTATCTCGAGCCGTCGGGAGGGAGCGTGGGAAGGTGAGCTCTTTTCTGCTTGTGTGTGGTGAAGAGAGCACGACTTGGGAGTGCAGGCCTTGGCTCCTTTTCTGCCCCAGCCAAGAGGGGGGTGGGTGGTGGTCAGTGATGGGGGGTGAGGCCAAATCATGGGGCGAGTGGACCGTGCCACCAGCCTTTGAGAAAGGTTCCCTCATGTGGCGCTCAGCAGTGCTACCGTTGTGCCCGAGACGCCTGCCTGTGCCCCCTCCCCCTTCTGAGTTTTAAAAAGATCCTTTAAAATGGAAACAATAAAAAGTATGATGGAGAGGGAGGAGGCCGCGAAGTGAAGCACCACCTTCACTGCCAAGCCTGTCTCCGTGCCACACATGGAGAAATGTGACAGCAATGCGAAATCCATTGCCAGAATGCTCTGGGGTGGTTGCAGCCCTTTGAGGTCCATTATCCACCAGAGAATGGCCAGGGCCTACAAACTGATGTTGTCTTTGCAGGCTGGAAGTATAGGCAGGTCCTCCTATCTCTACGCGTTCAGTGCCAAAGAGAGAGGGTCGGAGACGTTGAGGCACTTGTCTTGTTGTCTGTAGTGAAGACAGTAAGACTTGGGAAACCAGGGCTTCAGCGCCACTTATATGTTGGCCAAGAGGGGAGATGAGGTCATTCAGTGGTCCCAACCAGTGGGCAGGTCTGAGCCACTGGGCGAAGGGACCTCGTGGCAGGTGCTTGAGAAGACCATTGGGCATGTTCGGAGGCATTCCAAAGGGGGTGCTTGCGAGCCCCCCCCCCCGGCACACCTTCCCTGGTACAGACCGCATTCCCTCCTTCTTGATTTTTAAAAATATTTAAAGGTATCTAATTTCTTTTTAAGGAAACAGGTTTTTTTGAAGTGGGAAACTACAGGCCAAAGTACTGGTCTCCTACACCATCTAATTTTAGGAATGTATTTGGCACCATGTGGAAAAATTCTACAGCAACACTAAATTAAATATTTCCTCCCCGCCCACCCCCAGTTAATATAGTCTGCTGTTTGTTGGGTCTCTTCGCGGCTGAGCTGAAAATTAATTTAAATTCTTCCTCCTCAAGCCACCCATTTCAAGGTGAGCTCAGTTTGATTTGTACAGTTTTGTACAGTTTCTTTTCAGTTTGGAAGCCAGTCTTATCCATCAACTTTTTTTTTCTTGAACATTCATATTCTTTGTTAAAAATTTCATTTTCTGTTTATTAACTTTGAACCCTGCCACTGCTCCAAATTCTTTTAATTTTTTCATTAAAATTTCAATTCCCCTTAAAGGTTCTTCCAACATGAACACCAAGTCATTGCAAAAGCCCTCAGTTTATATTTCTCCTTTTTAATCTTTATTCCTGGAATCTGATCATTTTGTTTTATATCTCTGTTCAATAATTCTAAAACCAATATAAACAGTAGCAGTGGCAATGGGCAACCTTTTCTTGTTCCTCTTTGTATCTCACAAGGTATAATCAAGTCCCCATTTGTAATTATTTGAGCCTTTTGATCGGTATATACCGATTTTACCTATTTTATAAAGTGTCTGCATCTAAAAAGATCAGACCTGCTTGTTTTTCTGGGTGTTTTCCTGAATATTCCACCATATTCAAGACCGTTCTTACATTATCTCTCATCTGTCTCCTTGGTAGGAAACCACTTTGGTCCTCATATACAATCTCCTGCAATATTTTCTTGAGTCTTTCTGCCAGAATTGTTGCAAATATCTTAGTCATTGTTTAATAATGAGATTGGTCTATAGTTTTTTGTCGAGGTTGAATCCTGTTCTCCTTTAGGTATTAATGTTATATATGCTGTTTTCCATGTTTCCAGTATCTCCCCCTTTTCTAAAATACTGTTCATCATATTTGTCAACGGTTGTAAAAAATTTTCTTCACACTTCTTACAATATAATTCTGATATTCCATCTGGTCCCGGAGTTTTTCCCAGTTTAGTTTTTTTTATTGCTTCTGCCTTTTAATTTGCTGTAATTGGGCCATTCATCGTTTGTTTTTGTTCCTTAGTAATTTTTGGTAGATTTTGTTTATGAATAAAATTATTAATTTGTTTATCAATTAATTCTGGTGAGATATCATGTCCTTTATACAAATTTGAATAATATCGATGAAAGACTTTCTGAATTACCACATTATCAGTTAATTCTAATCCACTTTCACTTATTTTCACAATTGTTTTCTTTTTCCTTTCTAAGTTTATAGGCCAACCATCTTCCTAGTTTATTAGCAAATTCAAAATTTCTTTGTTTTACAAATTTTAATTTTTTTTGCATATCCTGAACTGTTAACATCGACAATTGTTGTTGGAGTAATTTAATCTGTCGGAGGACACTTCCCTTTCCCGGTTTTTTCTTTAGGAATTCTTCTCCTTCATCTGTTTTAGAATATTTTGTACCTTCTCTTTTCTTCTCTTCTCTTTTTCAGTTGTGTGTTTTGTTGTATAAAATAACCTCTCATATAGGCCTTACATGCAACCCATACTGTTCGAATATTTGTTCCCTTGTCCAGATTCAATTAAAAAAAATTCAATTTCTTTTTAGTGTCATCCACAATACTTTTATTTTGGAATATCATTTCATTCAATCTCCATCGAGAAGTAGTGTTTTTTTCACATATGACATAGATATAGGGCTATGGTCCGAAAATTATGTTGGTAGAACTTGTATTTTGCCAAAATTTGTAGCAAGCTCTTTGTTGTCAAAATCATATCAATCCTTGAAAAAGATTTATGTCTTTCTGAAAAATATGTATATTCTTTTGAGTTTCCATTTTTATCTCTCCATACATCTACTAAAGCCAAACTGTCCATCAATTCAAAAAAACTTTTAGGTAATTTCCCTTGATTACTCTTTATTTTTTTCTCTGATACTCTATCAATTTGAGGTGCATTCACCCCATTCCAATCTCCCATTAAACACCAACTGTCAAAAGTTAAATCCACAAATTTAAGAGAGATCATCATAAAATTCCGCTTTGTGGTTATTAGGTGCATAAACCCCTAAAATCAACATTGATACACCATTCAATGTAATTTTAACTTCCACAAAACAACCTTGTTCATCTGACAATACTAATTCCAGTCCCAAATGTAGCTTAATATATAAAACTATCCATTTTTCTTTTTTCGGCTTGCAGTTATAAACCCTTCACCTAATTCTTTATTAATTAAATATTTGGTATCTTCTTAATATGAGTTTCTTGTAAGCATATTATATCTTGTTTCAATTTTTGTAAATAATAAAATATTTTCTTTCTCTTTTGAGGCGCATTCGCTGCATTAATGTTCCAAGTTAAAAATTTGTAATCTGTTTTTTAAGAAATATAATATTAAGATACATTCTTAATTTCCACCTGCTGCACCTTGAGTGGTATCATCTTCTTGTACATCAGGTTGTAGGTCTGTCAAATCCTTTCCATAAGTTCGAAGGAACTCTCTTGCTTTTTGAACTGAGTTCACCTTATATCTCTGTTCTCTATAAGAGAAGACCACACCTTCTGGGAGTTCCCATCTAAACATGATCTTGTTCTGTTTCAGGATTGTTGTTAAAAATGCATCATCTCTCCTTTTCCTCAAAAATCTTCCAGGAATTTCTTTCATGATGATAATCCCTTTGCCCATCATCTTCAGTTTCATTTTATAGTGTTTCTGGAGAATTAAATCCCTTGTAGCTTTCTTTACAAAATGGACAATAATATCTCTAGGTAGACCTTTTGTTTTTGCATATGTAAAATTCAGTCTATAAGCTCTATCATCCATTTCCATGATTTTCTCTTCTTTACTCAGAAAGGTTGCTATAGTATTTACCAATTCTGTTCTGAGGTCAGGTTCTGCGCTGCCATAACTTTCCACGACCCCTCTAAAACGTAATGAACGTTCAATTTCTGCATTATTTTCCCTTACTTCCACTCTGTTATTATTTTAAACTCTTCTGTTCTTTGATTTAATGCATCATCTAATTTCTTAAATTCTTGTCTCAATTCTTCCTTTGTATCTTTAATCTCCTTCACTTCCAATAGTTGCCTCTCTATCCATTTTTCTGTGCATCGTTCAAAAGTTCCCATCCTTTCTTCTATGTGTAGTTCAAAAGCCTCCATCTTTTTGCTTATAGCATCTATAATTTTCTGTCCAAGGCCATCTTTTGTATATCTTGCTTCTGCTCAGGTATCTCTTCCTTGCTTATCGATGTTGTTTCCACCGATAATTTCGTAGCTCCCATCGGAATGTCTTTTAAAGAGCTTTTCCTGGATTTAGTATTTCTACTTAATTGTTCTGTAGGCATCTCCCCGGTATTCGCTCTGCTATGAGTTATTCTGATATCCTTTGCTAGTTTATCCAAATTCATAGCACTCATTCAATTGTCTTCTTCATTACTTCCTTTATAAATTAATTTATCTGGATATCCAGTAAGTTATTAATCCTCCAATACCAAAAAAGATCTGAGTATCAAAAGGAGAAAAAAAAGATTAAAAAAACATAAAAAGAAGAAAGATTTTTCATAAGCTGCTGATTTTTTAGCATCCAACAGGTGTCAGCAATACTCCTCATTTAGTAAATTTCAAGCAGTCAGCCCACAAGTTGATATTATTCTAGCCTATTCCAGGCTTTCTGTGAAAGATTTATTTATTTTGACTTCGTTGCTTTCTCAAGGTAATGCAGAAGAAAATAGCAACTGGACAAAAACGTAGCTTTCAGCCATATAAATTCCAACATTAAAACCTTCAAACAATGATTTAAAGAAATAGAAAGTTAAATAGGCTGTAATACTTATTTAAAAATGTCAACAGTCTTGTTGTTGTTTATTCGTTCAGTCACTTCCGACTCTTCGTGACTTCATGGACCAGCCCACGCCAGAGCTTCCTGTTGGCTGTTGCCACCCCCAGCTCCCCCAAGGTCGAGTCCGTCACCTCCAGAGTATCATCCATCCATCTTGCCCATAGTCGGCCCTTCTTCCTTTTGCCTTCCACTTTCCCTAGCATCAGCATCTTCTCCAGAATATCCTGTCTTCTCATTATGTGGCCTTTAATATAACTTCAGTTTTGCCTTTAATATAATTTCCTCAAGTGAGCAGTCTGGCGTTATTTCCTGGAGTATGGACTGGTTTGATCTTCTTGCAGTCCAAGGCGTTCTCAGAATTTTCCTCCAACACCACAGTTCGAAAGCATCTGTCTTCCTTCGTTCAGTCTTCCTTATGGTCCAGCTCTTGCAGCCATAGGTTACTATGGGGAATACCATTGCTTTAACTATGCAGACCTTTGTTGTCAGTGTGATGTCTCTGCTCTTCACTATTTTATCAAGATTTGTCATTGCTATCCTCCCAAGAAGTAAATGTCTTCTGATTTCCTGGCTGCAGTCAGCGTCTGCAGTAATCTTTGCACCTCGAAATACAAAAAGTCTGTCACTGCCTCCATGTTTTCTCCCTCTATTTGCCAGATATCAATCAAGCTGGTTGCCATAATCTTGGTTTTTCTGAGGTTTAACTGCAACCCAGCTTTTGCACTTTCTTCTTTCACCTTCGTCATGAGGTTCCTCTGCTCCTCCTCGCTTTCAGCCATCAAAGTGGTATCATCTGCATAGCTGAGATTGTTAATTTTTCTTCCAGCAATTTTAACTCCAGGTTTGGATTCATCAAGCCCAGCACGTCACATGATGTGATCTGCATACAGGTTGAATAGGTAGGGTGAGAGTATACAACTGTGCCGTACCCCTTTCCCAGTCTTAAACCAGTCCGTTGTTCTGTGGTCTGTTCTTACCGTTGCTCCATGGTCGTTATACAGATTCCTCAGGAGGCAGACAAGATGACTTGGTATCCCCATACCACCAAGAACTTGCCACAATTTGTTATGATCCACGCAGTCAAAGGCTTTAGAATAGTCAATAAAACGGAAATAGATGTTTTTCTGAAACCCCCTGACTTTCTCCATTATCCAGCAGATATTGGCAATTTGGTCTCTAGTTCCTCTGCCTTTTCTAAACCCAGCTTGTACATCTGGCAATTCTCGTTCCATGAATTGCTGGAGTCTACCTTGCAAGATCTTGAGCGTTACCTTACTAGCATGTGAAATAAGTGCCACTGTTCGATAGTTTGAACATTCTTTAGTGTTTCCCTTTCTGGGTATGGGGATATAAGTTGATTTTTTCCAGTCTCGTGGCCATTCTTGTGTTTTCCAGATTTGCTGGCATATGGCATGCATCACCTTGACAGCAGCATCTTGCAAGATTTTAAACAGTTCAGCTGGGATACCATCATCTCCTGCTGTCTTGTTATTAGCAATGCTTCTTAAG
This sequence comes from Heloderma suspectum, assembly GCF_057233095.1. Classification (NCBI taxonomy): domain Eukaryota; kingdom Metazoa; phylum Chordata; class Lepidosauria; order Squamata; family Helodermatidae; genus Heloderma; species Heloderma suspectum. The sequence continues at coordinate 392,533,648 of NC_139458.1, forward strand.
GTCCATTCAACCTCACTCTTCAGGATGTCTGGCTCTAACTCACTGACCACACCATCAAATCTATCCCCAATATTATTATCCTTCCTATACAGATCTTCCATATATTCTTGCCACCTTTTCTTGATCTCTTCTGCTTCTGTTAGGTCCTTGCCATCTTTGTTTTGGATTGTACCCATTTTTGCCTGGAATTTACCTCCGATGTTTCTAATTTTCTGGAAGAGGTCTCTTGTCCTCCTTATTCTATTATCTTCTTCCACTTCCACACATTGCTTGTTTAAAAATAATTCCTTATCTCTTCTGGCTAACCTCTGGAATTTTGCGTTTAATTGGGCATATCTCCCCCTATCACCGTTGCCTTTTGCTTTCCTTCTTTCTTGGGCTACTTCCAGCGTCTCAGCAGACAGCCATCTTGCCTTCTTGGTTTCCTCCTTCTTTGGGACATTTTTTGTTGCCGCCTCCTGAACAACGTTGTGAACTCCTGTCCATAGTTCTTCTGGGACCCTATCTACTAAATCTAGTCCCGTAAATCTATTCTTCACTTCCACTGCATATTCATTAGGAATAGTAGTGAGCTCATATCTAACTGATCTGTGGGTCTTTCCTATTCTCTTTAGTCTGGTTCTAAATTGTGCAATAAGAAGTTCATGATCTGAACTACATTCAGCTCCAGGTCTTGTTTTTACTGACTGTATAGATGTCCGCTACCTTTGGCTACAAAGGAGGTAGTCAATCTGATTTCGGTGTCGACCGTCTGGTGAAGTCCATGTATAAAGTCGTCTTTTAGGTTGTTGGAAGAGAGTGTTTGTTATGCACAGTGAATTGTCTTGGCAAAATTCTATCAGCCTATGTCCCACTTCATTTTGTTCTCCCAGACCATGCTTGCCTGTAATTCCAGGTGTCGTTTGACTATCCACCTTAGCATTCCAGTCTCCTGTAATGAAAATAACATCTCTTTTTGGTGTATTATCCAGTAGGTGCTGCAGATCCTCATAGAAGTGATCTACTTCTGCTCCTTCAGCATCTGTGGTTGGGGCGTATATTTGGATCACTGTGATGTTAAATGGCTTACCCTGAATTCAAATTGAGATCATTCTATCGTTTTTTGGATTGTATCCAAGCACTGCTTTAGCTACTTTATTATTAATTATGAAGGCTACTCCATTTCTTCTGTGGTCCTCTTGTCCAGAGTAGTAGATCTGGTGGTCATTTGATGTGAAGTGGCCCATTCCAGACCATTTCAGTTCACTGACACCCAAAATGTCTATATTTAATCTTGACATCTCCCCAATAACCGCATCCAATTTGCCCTGGCTCATAGATCTTACATTCCAGGTTCCTATGGTGTGTTGATCTTTAGAACATCGGATCCGTCGTTCACCAGCACCATCGGCCGCTAGCTGTCCTTTCGGCTTTGAGCTAGCTGCGTCATCACATCTGGGGCTAGTTGAACTTATCCTCTGTTCCTCCCCAGTAGCATTCTGACCATCTTCCGACCTGGGAGTCCCATCTTCCGATGGTATACAGACATATCTCTGGTTGTACTGATCCATTTAGTTTTCATGACAAGAATATTGGAGTGGGTTGCCGTTACCTTCCCCAGGGATCGTATTTAGTCTGACCTCTCTGCCATGACCTTCCCCTCTTGGGTGTCCCTTCACTGTTTAGCTCATGACATCATTGAGGTGTTCAAGCTCCAGCACCATGACAAGGTAACGATCTCCTTTGCTGGAGGTAAACAGTCTTAATACTCTATTTTTCCTCTCCATTCGCTTTGTAAAAGTCTGCAACTCCTTGATTTTAATTCACGTTAAATATCTACAACTGCGATACTCCCGCTTTTTGCTATGCAAGTGGTGCTTGCTGGTAGCTTAAGTTTCCAAATACTATCAAAGATTGGAGCTCATCTGTCCTTGTAGTCTCTTAATTAAGAATTTCAAAATGGTGTTTCAGTAGATGATTACCTCCAGCAACTAACCTTAGTTTTGAGCCCCTTTGCATCCTCTGCAAAGGCAGCAGTTCTTCTAAGATTTCATCTGGATGGCACTGTAGGCTTCCCCTTTAATTTTGGGGGTAGGGGGAAGGTTTCTCAACCTTTTCACAGCTGTTTGAAAAAAGCAACCTGTGGAGCCCCACAAGTCACTGCCAGGACAACATGGCTCCTTACCGGAGGAGAGGTGATGTTTCCTACACCCGCTATCCCCCCCGCATCTGTTGCCTCTGCCCCTCACCTGGATTCTGCCTTCCAACACCTTCAGACCTGCAGCCAAGTCCACCAGTTGGGGCAACTCAGGCTATAGGGCTCTTTGGAAGCCTTCCTCAAGGACCCCCACTTGACTCGATGGATTAATGGCCCACCCCCTACAGTTGTGGGAGCACTGGAATGGAAGGAGGACAGCTGAGCCATTGGGAACTGCAGAACTAGAAACTGAACGGGGTGGCGACATGTCCCGGAGTAGTTTCAGCCCCTGGAAAAGTAATTGCAGGTATCCAAGAGCTGACATCTTCTTCTCCACCTGAATTCACATCTGAATTCGATCTTTGGGCACTTCCAGAAGCCTGGCCAAGTTCTCCCGCTGGTTGATGTCATTGTAACTCTTCTTGGTGTGGGTCTTCTCCAAAAGCACTACCTGATTGGAGGTGGAGACGATCCTGTTCCAATGGGTGCGGGACCACTGTGCGGGGATGGCTGCGGATACTGAGTTACTCTGAGCAGATTTGGTCTTGCTTCTCTTTGTGCCCAGCTCACTAGGACGAGTCCTTGAGAACTAGAAACTTACCTGGGTTGGCGAAATGCTCTGGGCTGGCTGCAGCCCTTTGCAGTCTGTTATCCAGCAGAACATCCAGGAATTGGATGTCCTCTTCTCACACTGGAAAAATGGGATTGGCCATTTTGACCATCGTAACTCGAGCCATGGGGAGAGTGTGAAAGGTAAGGTTCTTCATCTTTCTGTGGTGCCTCTCTGCCCCATCCCACCTCCATTCTGTCTTGTCTCCCACTTCTCTGGATTCTGTCTTCCAGCACCTTCAGTTGTGCAGCCAAGCCCTCCAGCTGGTGATATTTGGGGTCTCCTTCTTGGTTGAAAAACATCTCCATGACCTGCTCTGGTTCCTGGTTATAAACTGTCCCGTTCTGTCAATGCTGTGAGCACTGGGGGAGGCCAGCAGCAGGGAGAAGCAGAGTTAGACGGGGTGGCGTTGCCTCGCTTTGCACTGAGGCACTAGTTCTGGAGTGTTGGACGCTGACCAGGGGTGGCGAAATGCTCCAGGCTGGTGGCAGCCCTTTGTGGCCTGCAATCCAGCAGAATATCCGGGAACCATGACCTGATGTCCTCTTCACACAAGGGGAAAATGGGATTGGCCATCATATCTCAAACCGTCGGGAGAGAGTGTGGGGAGGCGAGCTCTTTGTCTTCTTCCGAGGAGAGTAAGAGGAGAGTTGGCTCCTTTTCTGCCCTGGCCAAGAGGGGGGTGGGTGGGGGTTACTGATTGGGGGGCATTCATCTTCCAGGGGGGTGGGGCTGAACCATGGGGCAAGGGGACCTTGCCACGGGCCTTTGTGGAGGGTTCCCACATGTGGCGCTCAGCAGTGCTGCCACTGTGCCTGGGACACATTTGTTCTTGATAAATCCATGTTGGCTTCGAGTAATCATTGCATTGTTTTCAAGGTGCTTACAGATGGATTGCTTTATAATCTGCTCCAGAATTTTCCCAGGGATTCTGAAGGATTTCTGAAGAAAGCCTTTTTGTTGCTTTTAGCATCCCTCGCTAACCTCAGCTCATTCTCAGCTTTAGCCTTCCTGACGCCATCCCTGCAATTCTGTGCTACCTGCCTGTACTCTTCCTTTGTTGCTTGTCCTTCCTTCCACTTCCTACATGTGTCCTTTTTTGTTTTCAGGTCATGTCTAAGCTTTTTGTGAAGCCACATTGGCTTCTTCTGTTGTCTTCCACCTTTTCTTCTTGTTGGAATTGTTTGTGATTGTGCCTTGAGAATTCCCTTTTTTAAAAGCTCCCACCCACCTTGGACTCCTTTCCTCACTGGAGTCGCTTGCTATGGGACCTTACTGATCATTGTTCTGAGTTTATTAAAATCTGCTTTCCTAAACTCCAGGGTATGCGTTTGGCTACACTCGGCTTTTGCTTTCCTTAGAACCAAGAACTTAAGTATAACATGGTCACTTCCCCCCAGAGTTCCTGTAACTGCTACTTTATCCACTATGTCATCTCTGTTGGTTAGGATCAAGTCAAGGATAGCCAATCCTCTATCTAGTTCCTTCCTCTACTTTCTGTAGGAGGAAGTTGTCCACCACACAAGTCAGGAATTTCCTGGAGGGGCCATGTTTTGCAGAATTTGTCTCCCAACAAATATTGGGGAAATTGAAGTCCCCCATTACTACTACATCATGCTTCCTTGAAACATTGGCAATTTACTTTTCAAAAGTTTCATCCTCATCTTCTTGATTGGATGGCTGGTAGTAGACTCTGACCACCAGGTTCCTTTTATTGTTTGCTCCATTTATTTTAACCCAGATGCTCTCGATGGGGCTACCAAGCTCATCCTCCTGTATTTCTGTGCAGAGTTATGTATTTTTAACATATGTGCAACGCCACCTCCCTTTCTGTTCCTCCTGTTCTTTTTGAACAAGTTACATCTTTCAACTGCTGTATTCCAGTCATGAGAGTCATCCCACCAAGTCTCAGTTATACTATCAAGTCATAATTGCCGTCCTGTATTAAGAGTTTTTTATTGTTATTTATTACATTTATTCATCGCCCATCTGGCTGGTCACCCAGCCACTCTGGGCAATGTACAATAATAGAAACAGTTTAAAACAATAAAATTCTACATTAAAACACCATATTTCTAAAAACACCCTGGTTGTTGTTCAGTCATTCAGTCGTGTCCGACTCTTCGTGACCCCATGGACCATAGCACACCAGGCCTTCCTGTCCTCTGTTTTCTCCCGGAGTGTGTTCAAGTTCATATTCATTGCATCAGTGATGCTATCTAGCCATCTCATCCTCTGCCGTCCCCTTCTCCTTTTGCCTTCAGTCTTTCCCAGCATCAGGGTCTTTTCCAGGGAGTTTTCGCATTAGGTGGCCAAAATATTGGAGCTTCAGCTTCAGTATCTGTCCTTCCAATGAGCAGTCAGGGGTGATTTCCTTTAGGATGGACTGATTTGACCTCCTTGCAGTCCAGGGGACTCGTAAGAGTCTTCTCCAGCACCACAGTTCGAAAGCATCAATTTTTCGGCGCTCAGCCTTCCTTATAGTCCAGCTCTCACAGTCATACATTACTACTGGGAAACCATAGCTTTGATTAGACGGACCTTTGTCGGCAAGGTGATGTCTCTGCTTCTTACTATGCTGTCTAGGTTTGCCATAGCTTTCCTCCCAAGGAGCAAGCGTCTTTTAATTTCATGGCTACAGTCACCGTCTGCGGTGATCTTGGAGCCCAAGAAAGTAAAATCTGTCACTGCTTCCATTTCTTCCCCTTCTATATGCCAGGAAGTGATAGGGCCAGATGCCATGATCTTAGTTTTTTTAATGTTGACTTTCAAACCAGCTTTTGCACTCTCCTCTTTCACCCTCAACAAGAGGCTCTTTAGATCCTCTTCGCTTTCTGCCATTAGGGTGGTATCGTCTGCATATCGGAGTTTGTTGATAATTCTCCCAGCAATCTTAATTCCGACTTGTGATTCATCCAACCCGGCATTTCTCATGATGTACTCTGCATATAAGTTAAATAAGCAGGGTGACAATATGCAGCCTTGTCTTACTCCTTTCCCAATTTTGAACCAATCGGTTGTTCCATGTCTGGTTCTTACTGTTGCTTCTTGACCCTCGTACACGTTTCTCAGGAGACAGGTAAGGTGGTCTGGTACTCCCATCACTTTCAGAATTTGCCATAGTTTGTTGTGATCCACACAATCAAAGGCTTTAGCGTAGTCACTGAAGCAGAAATAGACGTTTTTCTGGAATCCTCTTGCTTTCTCCATGATGCAGCGAATGTTGGCAATTTGATCTCTAGTTCCTCTGCCTCTTTGAAACCCAGCTTGTACTTCCGGTAGTTCTCGGTTCACATACTGCTGAAGCCTAGCTTGTAAGATTTTGAGCATCACCTTGCTGGCATGTGAAATGAGCGCAATTGTGCAGTAGTTTGAACACTCTTTGGCGTTGCCCTTCTTTGGAATTGGAATGTAAACTGACCTTTTCCAGTCCTGTGGCCACTGTTGAGTGTTCCAGATTTGTTGGCATATTGAATGCAGCACTTTAACAGCATCATCTTTTAGGATTTTAAATAGCTCAGCTGGAATACTGTCATCTCTGCTAGCTTTGTTGTTAGTAATGCTTCCTAAGGCCCACTTGACTTCACTCTCGAGGATGTCCGGCTCAAGTTCAGTGACCGCACTATCATGGCTATCAGGGACATTCAGATCTTTCCTGTATAGTTCTTCTGTGTATTCTTGCCACCTCTTCTTAATCTCATCTGCTTCTGTTAGGTCCCTGCCTTCTTTGTCCTTTATCATGCCCGTCTTTGCACAAAACATTCCCTTGAGATCTCCGATTTTCTTGAAGAGATCTCTAGTCTTTCCCATTCTGTTGTTTTCTTCGATTTCTTTGCATTGTTCATTTAAGAAGGCCTTCCTGTCTCTCCTTGCTATTCTCTGGAACTCTGCATTCAGTTGGGTATATCTTCCCCTTTCTCCCTTGCTTTTCGCTGCCCTTCTTTCGTGAGCTACTTGTAAAGCCTCATCAGACAGCCACTTTGCTTTCTTGCATTTCTTTTTCTTTGGGATGGATTTCGTTGCTGCCTCCCGAACAATGTCATGGACCTCCGTCCATAGTTCCTCAGGCACTCTGTCTATCAGGTCAGCCTCTTGTGCTGTTGGAAAAGAGTGTTTGCTATGATCAGCATGTTCTCTTGACAAAACTCTATTAGCTTTTGTCCTGCTTCGTTTTGTACACCAAGGCCATGCCTGCCTGTTATCCCGGTGATTTCTTGACTTCCTACTTCAGCATTCCAATCCCCTATGATGAAGAGGACATCTTTTTTTGGTGTTAGTTCTAGAAGGTGTTGTAGGTCTTCATAGAACCGATCAACCTCAGCTTCTTCGGCATCAGTGGTTGGGGCATAGACTTGAATTTCTGTGATATTGAATGGTTTGCCTTGGATTCGTACTGAGATCATTCTATCATTTTTAAGATTGTACCCCAGTACTGCTTTTCCCACCCTTTTTTTGACTGTGAGTGCTACTCCATTTCTTCTAAGGGATTCTTGACCACAATAGTAGATATGATGGTCACCTGAATTAAATTCGCCCATGCCTGTCCATTTTAGTTCGCTGATTCCCAAGATGTCGATGTTCAATCTTGCCATCTCATGTTTGACCACCTCCAACTTACCTTGATTCATTGATCTGACATTCCAGGTTCCTAAACAATATTGTTCTTTACAGCATCGGATTTTCTTTTCACCACCAGACACATCCACAGCTGAGTGTCCTTTCGGGTTTGGCCTAGCCGCTTCACTCTTTCTGGCGCTACTTGGAAATACCCTCTGCTCTTCCCCAGTAGCATATTGGACACCTTCCGACCTGAGGGGCTCATCTTCCGGCGTCATCTCTTTTAGCCTTGTGATACGTTCCATGGGGTTTTCTTGGCAAGAATACTGGAGTGGGTTGCCATTTCCTTCTCCAGTAAGAAAAACACCCTAACCCACCCCAAATGCCTGCCTGAACAACCATATTTTTAATGCGTGGCGGAAGCTCATTAAAGAGCGGGCATGGCGGAGTTCCCTTTGTTCAAGTTTGTTCTGTTTGTTTCCCATACTCTGGGCATTAGTATATAGACATCGAAGACCATGTGCTTTATAGTCTGGCTTTCTTCCTACATGTGTCTGAAGACTATTATTGGGCGCTATTAGAGCTGTTCTCTCCGTTGCGGTGCATGAGCCTTCGTCCATTGTTACCTCCAACATTACATCTCCCTTCCCCGTAGGATTCAGTTTAAAGCCCTCCTGATGAAGTTCTTCATGCTGTGGCCAAACACATTTTTCCCAGCCCTTGTGAGGTGCATCCCATCCCTTGCCAACAGTCCATCATCCAGGAAGTATAGCCCGTGGTCCCAGAATCCAAATCTCTCTTGTCGGCACCACCTTCATAGCTAATCATTCACCTGGAGTATTTTTCTTTCCCTTTCTATCCCTCTTCAAACTGCTGGAAGGATGGATGAGAAAACTATCTGGGCTCCAAAGTTCTTGAGTTTCCTTCCCAAAGCTTCAAAGTCTGATGGTGATCTCTTCGTAGCTCCGCTTGGCGGTATCATTTGTTCCCACATGGATGAGAAGAAAGGGATACCTGCCAGTGGGCTTTATGAATGCAGGCAATCCTTCAGTCATGTCTCTAATCTGTCCTCCTGGGAGACAGCATACCTGGCGAGTCCACAGGTCTTCGCGACATACTTGTTTTTCAATCCCACGCAGCAAGGAGTCTCCCACTACTACTACTCTTCTTGTTGTTGTAAGCCTGGGTTTCATCGCCTCTGCTTGGCTGACCTTCAGCCTCTTGCTCGCTCTCATGCAGGTTCCCCTGTGATTCTTCCTCTGCAGGCTGTCCTCCAGTCTCATTCTCAAGTACCTGGAAATGGTTCCATAGCTCTACTGCTTCCACTGGTGCAGAGTGGCGTCTAGTTCTTCTTCTCCTAACTGTCACCCTTTCCCAAAGAGTATGCTCTACTTCGCTTTTCCTCACCTCAGCATTTTCCTCTTCTGCCTTAGCTTGCTGTTGCTCTTCAAGCTTCTGTTCTTCACTTTGCCGCCGTAGTTCCACCGTTCTGTCCATGAACTCTTCGTGTTCTCTTATTCCCTGGAGGGTTGACACTCGCCACTCCAGTCCTCTTACTTTTTCTTCCAGCAGTGTGATCAGCTTGCACTTGTTGCAGGTGTAGGCCATGTTGATCTCTGGCAAGAAAACAAACGTTGCACGTAACCTTGCAGGTCACCACCACTGGAGAGTCTTGTCCTTCCATAGTCTCTCCTCCCTTTTTGTGTCTAGCTTTCTGATCTAGAGTAGCTTGTGCCTGGTCCTCTACTCACTGGAGGTTAAAAGCAGAGTCCCACTGGTGTGGAAGTGTGTGTTACAAGACAAATAAATGGGGGGGGGGTTTTTGTTAAAGAAAAAAAAGTTAGGGATTTCCCCTGACCAACTCCTGTTTGCTCCCCCTGTCCGCTGGAAGTGTGTGTTATAAGACAAATAATTTTTTTTAAAGAAAATTTTTTTTTATTTTAATAGCCTCCCCCTTGACCTCCCCTGCTGAACTCCCCTGGCCAACTCCTGTTTGCTCCCCCTAATTGCTCGCTCTCTGGGAGCTTGCTTGCTTCTATAGTCCCTAGACCAGCTGGAGCAGCTTCCTCTGCTCTGCTCAGCTGGGAGGCGGGAAACAGTTGGTTATGTGGATACCTGTTTCTTTGGAACTTCCTCTCCCAGGACTGCTAGCTGAATTTGGGCTGCTATGCAGTGGGCAGGCAGGGCTGAAACAAAGTCTGGGAGAAGAATGATCCATCCTCAGGTCTTCTGGCATTCAATACTGTGTTTCGGAGTGTGGTGGGAGAACTGTCCATCCTGAGGGCTTTTGGGGAAAGTCTCTTGGGTAGTGCCTGGCTGGCCACCAAATGTTCCCAATTGCCATGGCTGGCTTGCAGGGCTAGAGAAACATTTGACGGTTCTCCAGAGTGTTGTGGAACAGAGACAGGAGTGTCACTAACGATCAAATGGGGTGTCAGGATTCAATAGTGCATTAAGTGTCCATCTGGGCTTTGGGTGGAAAGTCTCTTGTGTAGGGCCTTCTGGGCCACCAAATGCTCTGGATTGTCTGGCAAGAGGTATTGCTGAAAGGGTCTGTGGTGGTGGCCCCCAGCTTCTACGGCAGACCCAGCTGGAACCAGGGGTGGCATGACCAGGTTTTCTGTTGCCAGTGGATTTTCAGGAGTCACAGGCCAGAGGTCTCTCCTGCCAATGGTGTGACTTTCTTCTGTGCCTTTGCCTGGCAAAGCAGGGTCAGCAAAGTATCCTGGGTCTGGAGATTTGATAGTGCTTTTGAAAGGTTGGCCGTTCATCCTTAGGGCTTTGGGGGAAAGTCTCTTGCATAGCACCAGCCGGGCCACCGAACATTCTGGATTGATACAGCTGGCCTATGGGGTCAGTGCTCAGCATTGCACAGAAAGCCTAGTATGGCCTCTCGCTTTCAAGGGAGACCCAACTGGAACCAGGGGTAGCATGACCGGCTTTTCCAATGGCATTGAGTTTCCAGAATTTCTGGATGATGACCCCTCTCCAGCCATGTGCTTTGCCTCTATGCCATAACCTGGGTTTACCCCAATCCCAGACACAGAGATCCCTACAGGTGAAAGTGCTACTTTCCCCTGTGCAGACATGGTCTATTTCGGCCTCTGGCTTCCAAAGCAGGGCCTGCACAATGGCTGGAGGATGGAGAGGTTCTGCCTCTCACCTAACTAGATCAGCTGCTTGGTTTGGTGGGAAACCTGTGGTCCTCCAGAAGCTTGACTCCAATGCCCATCTTCCCTAGCTGACATGGCTAGTGGTAAGGGATGATGGGAGTTGTAGTCCTACACATTGGGAAGGCTGCTGGGGGGACTGAAAATATAAGCACACCTTCTGCTGTTACATTGACAGAGCTTAATGCCCCTTCAATTCCTGGTGACGTTGTAATGCTGCAGCTTTGTGGACATAGCGCTTTTCTACATGAGGCATTTCTCATGAGCTTATCCTTCCCGGCTCAAGGTTGTTTACAGGTTCTTTAGATGATGACATGACCATCCAGTTCCCCTTCTCTGTCGAATGAGCACTTTCGATGAATTATTGTAGAAGAGGGAAAATGTGGTATTTAATTGTAAGAACACAAGAAAGTGCTATTTCCATTTGTGTATTTGCACTGTTATGCTATACCACAGTGCCACCTAGAGGTTGTGTGGTGGAAAAGCAGGAAAGGAAATGCTCTTCGTGTAGTGCTTAGATCTGCAATAAAATTTAAAGTAGATACAGTGGATTAACAGCCTTGTGTAGAAAAGCTCAGAGATACAAAGTGTTGGTGATAAATGTCATTGTTTCTGTTGTATCCTGATTTGCTCAATGTTCCTGAGCTAGTTGGACAATTTGTAAAAGCAGCATATAAATAAATGATGATGACTTGATTGGAGACCTGTATTCAATTCTATGAGCTCAGTTCTATCAACTCCCTGAGTGGCCTCTGCCTATTTCAAACTGAATCCCCTTTTTTTTCTCAGGTTCCCATCCTTTTTTTTATGCCTTGCCATACCATTTAAGATCCTATCACTTATATCAGAGTCAGGGAGGGAGGAGGAAACAGGAAGGCAAAGGGGTAGAGAGCTGAGAAAGAGCAAGGGTAGAGGCTAGAAAGGGTGAGAGAGACTGTGCTAACCTTTTCCAAGGAAAGCTCACCAAGCAAGCACTTCATGCCACACAGCAAATTACTGAATTTGAGTTATGAATGAAAGGAAACAAATTCATAATGCAAGAGACAGCTTGGCATGCAAGAGATGCCTTCCACCCCTTTCTAGATGAATGCTGCGAGCCTAAAAACAAAGCAGGTTTGTTGTTTAGGTGACAAATGTATTGGGGGGTGGGGAAGGCTTGGAGGTCTAGCATACAGTGGGCATGGAAAAGGTCACAGGTTTAATCTCCAATCTGACACTCCGGAGAGCTACTACCAGTCAGTGTAGACCAGGGATGGGCAACCTGGTGCCCTCCAGATTTTTCCAACTACAATTCCTTTTAAGGTTCAGCCAGTATGACTAATGGTTTAGATTTGGGGAGTCTAGTCCAAAACATCCAGATCATGGGGTGTGTAACTTGTGGTCCTCTGGATGGCCTACAACTCCCATAATCCCTCACCATTGGCTATGCTGGCTAAGGCTGATGGGAGTTGTAGGCCAAAAAAATGTGGACCACCACAAACTGCACCTCCATGTTCTAGCCTGTTAAACAACTGTTCTGATGCTGTATTACAGGACCAGATAAAAAGATTCTGGAGGTTTGGGACTTCAGAACCCAGCTTTCCTAACCATTAGCCATGTTGACAGGGGCTTGGAGTTCTCCTTACTCTTGCCATATTGCACAGCTTGTATTTCTGTGCCACAGTTGGTGAAGAATTAGGTTTCTGGTGCAAGGGAAGAAGCTAATTTTAGAGGCCTCATTTATGTGAGAATGGATACATGCATACTGGCTCTTGCTTGCCGATCAAAGGAGGGGTTTTTCAAGGCAACAACAGCCCATGTGAGATGTGTGGCTGCGATCAGACTCAGACAGGGGAAACATGGGTTCAAATCACCACTCCCCATAAAGCTGATGGACCAGCTGTTCTCTCTCAGCCTAACCTGACCACAGGGATTCCAGCAGAGAGTGGGTGGATGGGATATAAGCTCCTATGTTATAAAGGAAATATAACATTTCCTTATATGTTACAGCATCCCTGAGGAGGGACCACCCAGCCTCTTAACAAAGGCCACCACCTTCTGAGGCAATCTGTTCTACTGTTGAGCAGCTCGTACCACCATGAAGTCCTTACTATTTAGTAGAAATCCCCTTTCTTGTAAATTGAATGCATGGATTCAGGTCCTATCCTCTAGAACAAAAGAAAATGTGTTTGTGCCATCTATGTGACAACCCTTCAAATATCTGAGGATGGCTCTCATAATTGCCTCTTTGTGGTCTCTTCAGGCTCAACATACCCAACTCAATTCAACCTTTCCTCAGTTCTGCCTGGAGTTTGTTTCCAGGCCCTTCCCCATCTTAGTCATCTTCCTTTGGACATGTTCCAACTGGTTAATATGTTTCTGCAGTGCCAGTAGTGGACACACTACTTCAGATTTAAATTGGATCAACTGCACTGGCAGAAGTGGAGTTCCCCACGCCTTCCTTCCCATGGCAGCCTCTCTAGCTCCCTAACAGTGGTACACTGAGGGCCTGGTTTTCATGTAACAACATCCCAGGGTATGGGTTGTTGAATCATGGTTAATGGTTTAACTATGGGTTGTTAACAGCCCAAGAAGAGAACTCATGGTTTGTTGTTGGGTTGTGAACTCTGGGTTGTTTGTGGTTAACAACTCAACTTAAACCATATCGCAGGGTTTGTATGTAACAACAACCCATGATTCAACAGCAACCCATACTCTGGGTTGTCACGTGCAAATCAGATCAGAGCATCAGGAGACCCTGCTCAATGGGGTGAGCTGTGGTGTGGAGGGTTCCCTAAAAATCAAGCAGAGGGACCTTCTGCAAGTGAAGCCCTTCCTCTCATGGAAGGTCCCTTCCTGTCACAGAAGGCAAATCCTGGCTCCAAGCCCAGGTGAGGTCTAACCAAGGCAGAATCGTGTGATATCATTACAACTTGTGAACTGGACGCTATACTCGATACAACCAGGTAAGTGTGTAAAGCAGGGGCTGGAATGCATGCTCCTCCAATGTTGATGGGTTGCAATTCTCATTAGCCCTAGCCAGGATGCCTACTCTCCTGGAAGTAAATGTCACTGAATACAAAGGTGAGTCTTTCCAATGTACATGGTCCTACTGCCAGGGCTGGCACTACCATTAGGCAGAGTGAGGTAGGTGCCTCAGGCAGCACCAAGGTACTGGACCAGAACTCTGGGCCGCACGGCCTGCTTTGCACCCCCAGCTAGCCTGCTGCCTTTAGGTGTGGTGGAGGATACTGTCCTACTGCCAGTGTTGAAGAAAGACTCAACTGCCAGTCCAGTCAGCTTTTGTACATCGCATGGAGGGGGTGCTGTCTTGTCCCTCTCAGGCAGCAAAATGTCTTGGGCCAGCCCTGCCCACTGTTGTCAATATTAGTCCACCTAACCATCCATGCAATGGCATTTAAGATATGAAATCGGCCACCGCTCTTCACAGTTCCACTTGAGTCATTCTTCTAATGAGGAAACACACACACACCCCGCACTCTTGTACATGCTTACCTGGGCCTAAGGCCTGTTGAACACAGTGGGGCTGACTTCTGCGCAAGTAGACATAGGACTACTCCATAAATCAAGAGTATTTTCACATTTGAGGACCCGGTGCACCCTCATAGAACAGGGATGGGAAACCTGTGGCCCCGTTGGATTACAGCTCCCATCATCCCTGATCATTGGCCATGCTGGTAGGAGCTGGAGTCCAGCGACAGCTAAAGAGGCGCATGTTCCCCACCCTCGACGGAAGAAGCTGAAGAAGATGAAATAAGTATTTTATGTGTTACTTTTTCCTTTGTCACCCGGACTGTGCATACAACATCATGTCACACATCATAGGGGTGGGCAATGGGTAGAAAAGTCAAATGAAGGGAGGGCTGCGGTACTGGTTTATGTGGAGAAAATGGTGAGGAGGGACATGCCGCTAGCAGGCCACCTAAAATCACTGGTTGTTGTTTTTAATCCCACACTCGCACCTGGCTAGGTCAGCACCTTGGTTTTGGGGTTATATCAGAGGTGGGGGACCTCTGGCCATCCTGATGTTGTTGGGCTCCAACTCCCATCAGCCTCAGCCAGCATGGCCAATGGTCAAGGATGGTAAGAACTGGAGTCCAACAACAACTGCTTGTTTCCCACCTCTGCATTAAACAATAGACCTACACATGTCAATTCATTATTGCCAACAGGGCTTACTCCCAGGTAAATGGGTAGAGAACTAAAGCCTTCCTGAAATCCTCTACACATGTAAAGGGGAGTACTCTCCACTGAACTGAACAACACTTTTGACTAAACATGTACAGAAGTGTTCTGTTACTGTGACCTATAGCTTCTGTGAGCCAGAATCCAATGTGATCACATGAAATGAGTTTCTGCTCCACAAAGGTTTACGCCACCAATCTGTGTGCATTTTTTTAAATTAAAGCATTTATACCACCCTTAAGTTTGGTTCCAGGGCATTTTACAAAATTAAAACATCAAGAAGTAGTAAAGCCACATAAAAGCAGCCAGCAAGTAGAAAAACAGCAGTCAGTAAAGTCGACTTTCATTTGGAATTTTGAGGTAAAATTTCAATTGCAAATTGCAAATTTCAACATGAAATTGAAACTGTGGAACCTGAACTTTTAGTATTTTATTAAGTTTCAGCTTTATGTACAGCACAGTTGATTTTGTTTTATTTATTACATAGACTTCTATACTGCTTTCTAGTAAACACTTGGTTAATGGCTAAGAATAATAAAATGGTTAACAGGAATAATTTAAAAACATATACGATAAAGGCACAATAACAATCATTGGTCAATTATAACCATACTGGTCACCTCTTAGGGAAAGCCTGCATGAAGAGGTGGGTCTTGAGCAGACATTTCAAGATCAACACTGTAGACGCCTGCCTAATAGTACAATCTGATCCTGTGTAGCCCTCATTGTGTTCACTGGTACTTAGTCCCCAGTTAATAGGCATAGGATTGCAACCACAATACTGAGAAATCAACATGGACCTTGATACAGTATTTTCATAGAATCATAGGATAGTAGTAGGGTTGGAAGGGGCCTACAAGGCCATCGAGTCCAACCTCCGAGTGCTTCTTTTAACACTGTCTAAATAAAACATTTAGACAGTTAAGATTAAATACATTCAACACTCCCCCACCCCAAACTATTCTATTCTGCTGTTTACTTCACGTTCTTAAGACTGGGCTGAAAATCAATTTAAACGATTCCTCCTGCTTCCTCCAGGGCAAGCCAACCACTCATCCTTAGGCTCACTTTCAGGGGGGAAAGGCAGCAGTGAAGTTTTCATCCCTCTCACCTACAACTCTACAAGGAAGAAAGAGCAACAACAGAAAGAGCAAGGGATGTATTTGGGCTGAGCCATTGAATCCGGAATGGCTTCAGCGTCACTTCATTTTTTAATAAACAAAAGCATGAAAACTTGGCGGAGATCAACACCGTTTGACAGTTCTGCAGAAAATTGTGAACAGATGCAGGAGTGGCATTAACAATCAAACAGAGTGTGGGGGTTCCGTCACACATTTCAGAAGTAGAAAATATCCAACCTGGGGGCTTTGGGGGAAAGCTTCTGGGACAGCAGCTGCCTGGTCAATAGATGCCCCCGATTTGTACAGCTGGCCTATGGTACTGGAGTCTGTTGTGCCACCTCACCTCCCTTCCAAAGCAGATCGGCTGAATATGGAGAGCAAGACCCAGGTGGAACCAGAGGCCGCATGACAGGGGTTGCCGTCAGAGTGGGTTCTGCGCATACTGCGGAGGCCCCATCCTCCGCAGGAACCATGGGAGGTTGAGAAGAGTGATGTGCATCTATACCGTTGTGTGCCTTTGCCCTGCGATCCTTGGCCCACCTGCTAGGAAAGAGAAGCATTGTGAGCAAACATATGCTCCTTACTGGATCTTGACTTGCCTTCACATATTTCTGAGAAAGACTTTGGTTCCGGTCCCTCGGGGGTATATCTGCATGTCTTTGAACTCTAGTCAAAACCCAGGGTTCCTGTCCTTTGCATTCCCTTGCTTCGGGTCAGCCCCTGAGCTTGCTCCCTCACTAGACTAGGCAGCAGTTTAAGGCCTGCATAGCTAAACAGTTGATAGTCACATCTGCAGCACAGCACTTCCAGAAAGTCTTCCAACATAATGCCATGGTATCAGGGGTGTAGAGGAACCCAGGCCTGTAGTGATAGAAAGGGGCACTTTTTGATTAGCAAGGACCAATGTGCTCCCCCTTCAGAATTCCCTGTTCCCTCTGAGCTTAGCTGCAATGGGCAGGGGCAGTTGTTAATTTTCCCAAGAACAATATATTGCTCCTTGTAATAAGTTCTTTGGGGGCGGCTCGGTCTTCAATGGTCCAATAAGACCCTTTCACTTTACAAAAGACCTGCTCCTGGTGGTGAATGAAAACAGCTAAAATGGCTTTCATAGAATCGTATGGTTGGAAGGGGCCTATAGGACCATCGAGTCCAACCCCCTGCTCAATGCAGGGATGTCAAAGCATCCCTGACAGATGGCTGTCCAGCCTCATCTTGAATGCCTCCAGTGTGGGAGAGCCCACCACCTCCCTAGGTAATTGGTTCCACTGTCATATTGCTCTAACAGTCAAGAAGTTTTTCCAGATGTTCAGCCGGAATCTGGCTTCCTGTCACTTGAGCCCATTCTTCCATGTCCTGCACTCTGGGATGATCGAGATGAGATCCTGCCCTTCCTCTCTGGGACAACCTTTCAAGGACTTGAAGAGTGCCATCATATCTCCCCTCATTCTTCTCTTCTCAAGGCTAAACATGCCCAGTTCTTTCAGTCTGTCCTCATAGGGCTTTATTTCCAATCCCCTGACCATCTTTGTTAATATGGATCCACACAGCTGGCCTGCATTTTTGGACTCTCCTCTGGGGCAGGGCTATGGGGACTGTCGTGATAGGCACCTGCACTTCAAAATTTAGCCTGACACCACTGAGTACAATTCACAGCAGAAACAGCCAGACCAGACAAAAATCCAAAGGTTACATGTCGAGGAAACGAGGAAGGTCCCCTGGAGGCATTTAGCCCTCTGTGTACTGTGGGGCTGACCTCCAAACAATAGGATTGCAGCGATGCTGGAAGGCAGAACTGCATTATGTCTAGTTAAGGTCATCCCCCCCCCCAATTATTTTATCAGGTAAAAAGTATCCTTACCATCTTTCAAATTGTCTTCCCCTCGTTTAAGAAGAAGAAGAAAAAAGAGTAGGGCTAATGACAGTTGCGGGATTTCAAGCACTAGTTCTCCTAAGAAATTGATTTGGGGCTAGGGTATGGTGGGGCCAAGAGAAGGAAGCCAGTGGCCAACTACATTCATTTTTGCACACCGGAGAGCCCATGTGGTGTAGTGGCTAGAGCGTTGGACTGGTTGCTGGGAGATCCGGGTTCTAGTCCCCACTTGGCCATGGAAGCTCACTGGGTGACTTTGGGCCAGTCACAGACTCTCAGCCCAACCTACCTCACAGGGTTGTTGTTGTGAGGATAAAATGGAGAGAAGGATTATGTACACTGCCTTGGGTTCCTTGGAGGAAAGAAGGTGGGATAGAAATGCAATAAATAAATAAATAAATAAAAGCTCAAAGGACTGAGCATGGTGCTGAGAGCAGCTGAAGATCGGACCTTGATGCCTCAGGGACATGGTTGCTAAGGCGGAAGGAAGAGAGAAGTCACCCATGGCAGGAACAAGTTCTGGACACTGGTCTCTCACCCCAGGCACCTGCCCTCTTGGCAGCGATCCCAAGTAAGGCCTTTGGTGTGGGCCTAGGTGGAGAAGGGACCCTGTGTTCAGTAGGGGTTGCTCCCAGGCAAGCATACCAAGAACTGCAGCCTTAGGAACATAAGAAGATCCCTGCTGGATCAGACCAAGGGTCCATCTAGTCCAGCATTCTGATCACAGCATGGCCAACCAGCTGCGCACACTCATAAGCAGAACAACACCCTCCCACCCATGTTCCCCAGCAACTGATAGACACATAGGCATACTGCCTCTGATACTGGAGGTGGCATATAGCCATCTGCCATCCCATCCAGTCTGCCACTCACCTGGACTCTGTCTCCAGGCACTTGCCACTCTCCTCCTCTAGAGTAACCTGTTTTCATAGTACTTTTTTTCTCGATGACCTCCATTTGACTCGTAGTATAAACCATCCTCCTCTGGCAGTCGTGGGAGGACGACAGTGGAGTCTCTCGGATCTGTAGCGGCGCACTGGGACCCGCTCTTGAGAACTAGAAACTTATCAGGGGTGGCCAAAAGTCCTGTGCTAGCTATAGCCCTTGGAAAGGATAATTGCTGGAATCCAGTATTGCATATCCTCTTGGCAGTGGGGGGGAAATAGCACTTGGGTCTGGAAGGCTTTTCTTTGGGGCCTATGCTCCAAATTAAGGATCTTAGAAGTGTGGTCTTCAAAGTGCTATGGAGATTTGTTAGAGTTACAGGGTTCCATGCCAGCTCGTAAGAATTACTTGTGGGTTCCTCCCACCTTTTTTTCCCAGTAGGTGGCGGTCTTGGGGCCTTTCTGGCCTTGATCCACCATTAATTCCCAAAAGAAGAAGCCCCACCTCTGCACCCAGGGATACCTCCCTTGGCACTAGCCAGGCTCCCTCACTTTCCTGATTTTTACAGGTTTTAGAATGAATGAATGAATGAATGAATGAATGAATGAACGAACAATAAAGGTTGAAGTGGGAAGCTACAAAATGAAGGCTTGGCCTCCCACGCCATCTTTATGGCCAAGAACATCTCTGAGCCCCTCCTGGAAAAATTCTACAGTAACTCTGACTAAACTCCATATTCTCTGCCTCCCCCACAAATGATCAACTTCTCCCGTGTCTTTGTTTCACCTGTTCCATGACTAGGTTGAAAATCCATTAACTATTCCTCCTCAACATGCTCATTTCAGAGTAAGCCAACAAATCAGTGAGAGGCAGTGCAGTTTAGTGGTTAGAGTGTTGGACTAGGTCTGGGGACACTCAGGTTCGAGTCCCCACTCAGCCATGAAGCTCGCTGAGTGACTTTGGGCCAGTCCCCAACTCTCAGCCTAACCTACTTCACAGGCTTGTTGTGAGGATAAAATGGAGAGGAGGAAGAGAATCATGGATGCTGCCTTGGTCTCCTTGGAGGGCAAGGCAGGATATAAATGTAACAAATAATAAATAACTGGGGGGAGGGATTTCTCGTTCATGTGTAGGCTGGTCCCCAGTACTTGGGCCTCAACCAGTGCTCTCCGCGATGCATAGATGTATTTATTTCATTTACTTCCTGACTTTCCACTGAGGAGATCAAGGCAGCAGACATAATTTTCCCCATCCCCACAGACTTTTTATCCTCACAACAAGCCTGTGAGGTAGGAGAAGCGATGTTGAAGCGAGTCCCCAAGATTACCTGATGAGATCCATGGCTGAGGGGAGGTTTCAATGCAGGTTGCCCCAGAGCTAATCTGGAAACTCCCAGTGGCCTTGGGTGGCTCTTTCAGCTTCAGTTCTCCATGATCTCTTTCCCCCTGCTCCAATTTGTTGCATTCAAATCCTGTCTTTCCTCCAAGGAGCCCAAGGCAGGCATTTGGGGTGAGTTAGGGTATTTTTAAATGATGTTTTAATGTGTAATTTTAGTGTTTTAAATTGTACTGTTGTACATCGCCCAGAGTGGCCGGGTGACCAGCCAGATGTGTGATTAAGAAATGTAATAGATAGATAGATAGATAGATAGATAGATAGATAGATAGATAGATAGATAGATAGATAGATAAGATGCTGTACATAATCTTCCTCCTCTCCATTTTATCCTCACAATGGAGGTTAAGGTGAGAGCCAGTGACTGGCCTGAAGTCACACAGCGAGCTTCATGGCCGAGTGGGGACTTGAACCGGGGTCTCCAGAGTCCCAGTCCAACACTCTAACCAGCGTATGAAGTCAATATCCTTGGAGCTGCCTCAGCCACTCTGCCAAGTATTGGAAGATGAAACACAGCCCAGCACTGTAATTCTGGAAGTCAGATGGTTGGTAACACTTTGCCTTTATTGTGATAGAAGCCATTGTGATGTTCATGCACTGTGTGAAATCAATTGTCATTTTAATAAATGCAAGCAGAGATGTGTCCTGAAGAGCATTTTCTAAACTATTTTTTTTAGCTATTTAACATTGTGGTGGTGCAAGTCCTGTGCAATTAATAGAAGTTTTCCTCTGTGTTCTTTTTTCTTTAGTAGTTTGGGCTCCAATTTTGAACTACAATCTACTAACACTTACATGGCATTAAGTCCCATTAAATACAGTGGGGCTTAATTCCAAGTAAAAATGCATCGGATTGATCTGTAAACAAAGGCCATTCTTTTTTTTCTTTATCACAGGGACAGAGCATAAACTACATAACACACCATGGACAGTAGTGCAGCTATGTCTGGATCTTGGGGCTAAAATCTATTTGGGGAGCTGGCAGCCCAAGGGTCCCCCAAATGACCACCTAGAGAGAGGCAAGTGCAGAAACAAACTCCATTTTATTACCATAATCATCATGGTGCTACAATTTATGTGAGTTTAAAATGCAAAACTGCAGATGCTCAGAGTGGTTGTTTTTTTAATCAGGGTTGGCAAACAGTTTTGTTGCTGTAGTTCTAGCATATCAAGAATGTAGAAGCTGTTTTAAAGCATGAAATAGCAGTTGAAATGTGTGTGCAAGAGAGAAAAGTTAGTTAATTCATGGCCATTTAAATGGGGCTCCCATAAGGCAATTAAGTCCAGGACCTAACACTATCTAGCTGCACCACTGATGGTGGACGTTTCAAACATTTTAGTGCAACATAACCTGTGTGTGTGTGTGTGTTTTCTTTCTCTTTAGCAGAATCTACCAGTCATCTAAATATTGAGTCCATAAATAAAATAATCTTGCAATCAGACACAGATATTGAGTGCAAAATCAAACCCTTGTTATATTCTTAATAATTACACATATAATTATTCATATACCCCACCTTTTAGCACAAGTCTCCCCCCGCCCTGTTCATAGCTTTCAAAGGTGACAAACTCAGGGCAATAAAAGCAAAATGCTACAACAGCAGCATCTGCTATAATCATTAAAAACCTAAACAGACTTCACTAAAAGCGAGATTACCTAACTTTTCACCTGGGTCTTAAGAGATACTCATACCAAACACAGTCAATTGTCAGTTTTGGTACTCTCATTATTACTCTGAAAATGTACATATTCACTTGTATTTATTTCAGTATTTTTACCCCAACTTTCTAAGGCAAAGCGTAGTCAAAGGAAACTTACAGCATGAAGTTGAAACCTCAGCTTTCTAGTGCCTGGCTAGAACAATTTCTGCAGTACTTAAAGATTCAGAATCAAGGCTGCAATTCATCAGGAGTGTGTTGCCTTCCATGCCTTGTTAACAGCCATTCAGTGAATTGATGCTTAATGACCTGCTACCTTGCAAACTGAGGAGGCAACATGATCAAAACTGTGGGGGTTTTTTAATGAAGGCCCCTCCCTTCTTCGGCTGCTTTGTTTGCACTCCAGTGGCAATCCTTGCTCCCATTCAGGTAGGATGCAGGGGGTGGGTGGACTTTGAGGTTTGTAGCCGCTGCCTTGTTTTCACTAGAACACTGAGGTCCACCAACTGGAGGCAGATGCAAAATAGTGGCTCAGGAAGGTGGACAGAGATTTGCAAAAAAAGGCTGCCTCTGGTGGTAGCCTTAGCGCAGAAATGTATTTTCCATACCAGAACTGGAGCTCACACATGAATCCTTTCACACATACTTCTACTCATGTTTCACCCAGTTATTCTTGACTTCAGCAGCTTAATTCAGGAGGGGTTTGAAACCAGCTGATCTACCTTTTTCTACACCCCTGAGATAGGGAGACCAGATAGTCCCTCTCTTCTCTTGAGACAGACCCATTCAACCCTGTTAAGGATCATCAAGGACATTCCTGTTATCTTTTCATATGCAACTCCAACAGATCCCTTTCTCTCCGTCTTCAGTAGTTTCCTTCCCTGAGGATCTGAAGGTCTTTATCAACTGTGTGGGACCAAATCCATTAATAGCAGCAGACTCTTGCACATCCCAAGAAACAGACATTATCTTTCTAAACAGACAACCAGAATCCCAAGATCTGAAGGCAATTAAATGTATGAGAACATAGCACCAACCACATATTTGTCTAGTCTTTCAAGTACTCAAAATGATTCAGAGTCATTATCTAGTTATAATCTTCACAACAACCCTATAAGGTAAATCAGTCTTTTTATCCCCACATTGCAGTTGAGGAGACTGAGGCTGAGAGAGCGTATCATGCCTAAAGCCACCCAAGGAGCTCATGGCAGAGATAATATTTGAGCCAGTGGCTTCTTGATTTGCAGGTCAGTCTCTTAACCACTATGCTGATTTGGGTTTAATTTCCTATGTTATATTAATCACATGTAGAGTGCCATTCTAGTCATATCTACTCAAAAGTATGCCTCATTGACTTTAGTGTAACTTACTCCCAGGTAATTGTGTGCAGGACTGCAGACTAAATTAGAGTTAGTTGAGTTTAATAGCCGAGTTTGAAATGGGAACAGACTTCTCTCAGCCTCTCCCCAGCCCTGCAGCTTCTCAAATAGGACTGGTGGTCCATTTCCACACTTTGTAAGGGTGACTGACATACATGATTTGAATGGATTATTATATCAGTGCTATATAATAGTGCTAGCTATTTATTTCTAAGGAAGAAATAGTATTCCTAACTAGGAAGATAAAGTATTCAGTTTGAAACAGGAATAAATTAAAGTATTCTTTCAACTTCTGTCTTGGAAGGGTAATGCAAGGAAGTTTGCAGTGGACATTCCAGGCAGGATGTGCTATTTGCTGTGTCATCAAATAGGGCCTGAAATAGGCTAAAGTGCAAGATGGACCTCTCAAAGGAGCAATAAACCATACTGTGAGATGTGGAAGATGAATATTCGGAGCATGCAAGTCTGACCTCTACAGCCTTCCGCTGGCCTGGTGCCCTCCAGATGTTTTGGACTAGAGCTCCCAGCATTCCTGACCATTGGCCCTGCCGGCTAGGGCTGACGGGAGTTGAAATCCTAAACATCTGGTGGACACCAGATTGATCTTCCCAGCAGCACTTGGTTGGCCACTGATCAAACTCAGTTTGTGTTGCCATTTCCTTTTCCTATAGCCCTTTGTTGGGAAAAGCAAAACCTTTCCTTTTCCATTGGCATGCCACCATTAAATAAGAGGCAAGCTTATTTCCATCTGTAAAATGGCAGTGGTCCACCTCGCAGAGTTGTTGTGAGCAACAAAAAGGGGTTTAAAAGAAAACCAAAGAGACAAAGCCTCAAATAGATGTTCTGAAAATGGAAGTTGACTGTCATGTGTGATATGGCCATGGTATTTTGATATATACTCTTCAGTGCCAAGGAAATGCTACACTGTCTTGTTCCACCAGTGCACAAGCTGAGCAGCCCTAGATTTCCCTTATGCCAGGGGTGGGCAGCTTGTGGCCTTTTAAGTGATTTGGACTCCAACTCCCAGCTTTCCTGAGCAGCTAGGGCTGATGGGAGCTGTAGGCCAAAACAGCTGTAGGTCCACAAGTTGCCTACCCTGGACTTGCACCGAGTCTGAGAATATCGCACCGCAGTGCCTGTGAAGTGAGAGGTAAAATGCACAAAAACAAAAATATAAAAATGGCGAAAAAACCAGAGCATCCAGGGAAGCAGCGGAGGCTGGTGGTGAATCAGCTCCGACTTTCAGGCAGAACTCTAACAGAGCTATCCACCGATCAGCAGTGACTGTGCTGGCAACAATGCCCATGTGCCATGCAGGCACAGAGCCAGCCAAAGAATGATTCAGTCACACCCCACACATGACACTAAAGCACCCCCACTCCACCAGTCCCAGTGGCAAAGCTCGCAATAACTCCAGTACTCTCAGACCCCAAGCATGCCTACAGCCAGGGGACTGAATCCCCATGTACCACTTACTCTTTGGGAGTAAAACACATACATCCTGGAAAAAGGAGAAAACATACAGCACTCATGTGGCTCATTGGGGAGGGAACCTGCAGAGAGCATGCACAGCCCTGTTCCAGCAAGGGTTCAAGACCCATCCAGGGAGGTAAAAACCTGTTTGGCCACCAGCCAAGAAAAGGCACAGGACATGACATGCAGCAAGGGCAACCACAGGGACACATTCATGGTCACCACCACCTTCAGAGGTTCAGTCTATAGGGCAGGGTAGGCAACATGGTGCTGCCCAAACATTTTGGACTACCATCCCCATAATCCCTGACCATTGGTCCTGCTGGCTGGGCCTTCTGCAAGTTGTAATTCATAACATGTGGGCTGTACCAGGGTGCCTACTCCTGCTGTAGGATAAAGGGCTGGGGAGTGTTTAGCCCCAGCAGGAGGAAGGGGCAAATCTGGCCCCACTCCCTTTTTTGCATGCCATGCCTGGTGAAGATAATGGGAGGTGGAGTCCAACCAGGCGAGGACAGCCTGTTGGGGGAGTTTGTAGTTGCCTTCCCTAGGATGCCAAAGCACATGGCCACCATGCCCTCTTCCAGCCTGCTGCCTAAGGCACAGAGGCACTGTCAGGGGGAAATGGTGGCAACCCTGATTTAAGGCCAGGCACCAGCATGCGTGTGTGCGCGCGCGCGCACACACACACACACACACCAGCTTTAACACCAGCAGGAAGATCAGGGGGACGCCGCAGCACACCATACACCTGCACTGCTGAATCCTGAATGGCCTCCAGTGATAAAGCCATTGAAACCCATCAGCACAGAGTAATTTTATTTGTAAGTGAATGAAAGCCTTTGCCAAGTTGACTGTCCATCCATAAGAGTTTACAGGGAAAGTCTCTGGGGTGGGGGCTGCTGGGCCCCCAAACGTTCTCGACAGGTACAGCTAGGCCATGGCAATGGCAAGGGGTGTTGCCCAAAGAGTCCAGTTTGGTGTCCCCCAGTTTCCATGACAGATTCAGCTGGGACGAGGGGCGGCATGGCCAGATTTTCTGTGGGAGGGGAACTTTCCTCGTGGGTTCCACCCGGAGACATCCCTGCAGCCGGAGGCGCAGCTGGCCTCTGTGCCTTGGCCCGGCGAGCCTTGGCCCTCCTATTCTGGAACCAGATCTGTTAGGAGAGAGAAGCATGGTGTGAGCAAAGAGGTTCTCCTGACTGGGCCTTGACTTGCCTCCCCATCTTCCCGAGGAAGGCTCCCATCCCAAGTCCTCAGGTTGCATCTGGCTGTCTTTGAGCTCCTGGCAGAATCCAAACATCCTGGCATCGGTCCCTTTTAGGTCCCCTGCTCTGGGTCAGCCCCAGAGAGCTCCGTGGCTGGACAAGGTCAGCAGCTAAAGGCTTGTATAGCTGAACCTGCTGGTAGCCACATAATGTTCGCAAAGGGGCTTCCAAGAAAAGGCAGGAGACTTCGCAAGAGGAACGGCCTGACTGGGTAGAAAACCAAAGATCTAAAGGCTGCATGTTGAAGAAACCTGGAAGGCGCCGTTGAGACAGCTCCCCCCCCCCCCACACACACACACAGTGTACTGTGGCGCTCACCTCTAAGAATAGGACTGTAGAGATGCTGGAGGGCAGAACTACACATTATGCCTCGTTAAGAGAATCCTCCCCCCCCCCTATTACTTTATCTAGTGAAAATGATCCTTGCCACCGAATTGTCCTCTCAAAGTTACCTATCCCACCCTTTTAGACGGAAAAAGATGTAGAGCTATTGACACTTCTGGAATTTTAATCACTAGTTCCTCAGAGACGGGGCGGGGGGGGGGGCATCCACCATGCGGGCCAACAGCGGATCGCAGTCATTTTTTGTGAAGTGAGGCGTCTACATTTATAAGGAGGGGAAGAGCCCAGCATATCGGCTTTGGCGCACGAACGAGGACCGCGAGACTCCCAGGAGCGTCACCCGCGGCTGCCTTGCCCGAGCCGCCAACTGCCCCCTCGCCCCGCGCCCGGCAGGGCCTCTCTTCCGTCCACGCCTTCAGGGGGAGCAGCCGAGGCGCTGCCCCGGCCGCGCGTCGCCCGAGGCGGGAGGGCGGCGCGGCGCGCGCCAGGGCCGGGCCGAGTCCAGAGCCCGCGCCGGAGGGAGCCGACCCTGGTGCTGGAAGCCGCGCCAGATCCCGCCTCGACGCCGTCGGGCCGCGAGCGGGGGGGGGGGCCGCGGCCCGTGGCGGGGCCCGCCCCAAGCGGAGCGGCCCTCCGGCCCCCGGGCCCTGTGCGCTTCCATCGGGGCTTGGCGGCGCTCCCCCGAAAGGCCTGTTGCGGGGCCCTCAGTGAACCCCGGCCCGGAATCCTTCGGCCCACGAAACCTCCCTCGGGACTGCGAGCCTGCCGGTTCAAATACCCCCCCCCGCCGCCAGGGGAGAGGGGCCGGTGGCGACCCTCGGCCTGTTCACTCGGGGTTTAGTCCCAGGAAGCGCAGCGGGGGTTGAAACGCCCCGCGGATTGCCGCTAGGAAGGCCGCGATCCTAGGCGCGCTTGCCTAGGAGCCCGCCCCACCGAGCGCAGGGCCGTCGACTCCCGAGTAGACGCTCCCGGGCGCGGGCGGCAAGGGGCGCGCCCCGGCGAGAGCAGGGCCCGCAAACGCTCGCCCGCATCCCGCGGCAGAACCACGCAGGCAGGCTCGCCTCCCCACGTGCCGCAGACACCCTTCCGCTGAGGGGCCAGCAAAGGCCCCAGCCCCGCGGAAAGGGGAGGCGGCTCCCCTCCCCCGGCGCCTCCCGCCTTCTCCCCGCCCATCCCCTCGCCCCCTCCCCCTCCCCTGGACTCGGTCTTCCGACACCTTCAGACGCGCCGACAGGCCCTCCAGCTGGGAGAACTCGGGGTAGGCGGCCTCTTGGAAGACCTCCTCGAGCGCCTCCACTTGAGCCTTCGCGTAGACGGTCCTCTTCCTGCGGCTGGGAGCGGGTCGGCGTGGAAAGACGACGGCGGGATAGCGGGGAACTGCGGGGGAGGAGCGCAGTTAGACGGGGTCTCCTCACCTCGCCGCCAGGCGCAGCGAGCCCGCCCGCAGACCTGGAGGCGCGCCCGGGGTGGTCACGTGGCCCGGAGCAGTTTCAGCCCCTGGAACGGCAATTGCAGGTATGCAGGAGCCGGCATCTTCGCACACGGGGAAAACGGGATTGGCCACCCTACCGCCGGTCGCGGGGCGAGGAATCGAGGCGCTTGTGCCGCGGCGAAGAGCGAAGGTGGCGAGAGCGGCCCTCGGCTCTTTTTATGCCCCGGCCCGGAGGGGGTGGGGTGGGACGCCACTCATTGGTCCCCTGGCTAGAGGGGGCGGGGCTGGAGCGGGCCCGTGACCGCCTTTGAAGGGACTTGGCGGGCCCTTCGAAGGGGCCCCGCTGTGTGTGTGTGTGTGTGTGTGTGTGTGTATATATATATATATAAAAATGAAAAATACACTTTTCTTTATTTAAGGGTGGGGAATTGCAAAGCGAAACACCATTAGGCCAGTAGTCTAAAACTTCGGGGGGGGGGGATGTGCCAAAAATGGGGGGGTGCAGTTTATCTGGTTTGACGGCCCTTTAAAGATAAAATTTTAATTTTAAAAAAAGTATTAGTTTGGAAAAGAAGAAATTAGGGTGGGGTGAGAAAATTTAGGAGCAGCTGAGATAGAGCGAGTGGCCCAACTGGAGATCCATGGCCGAAGAGGGATTGGAAGAACTCGCGTCTCCCCAGTTACAATCTAGAAACCCCCCGCGTGGCCTTGGGCAACTCTTTCAGTCTTAATGGCCCACCCCCTCCCCCTCCTTCCTATCCATGGGGCGACTGCTCTCCCGCCATTCCCGAGTGGGCAGCAGCACTGCCCACGAAGGGGAGAATCCGCCAGAGGTAAAACAGTCTTTCACAAAGGAAGTAGATGAGGGCCGCGACACTTTCGCAGGCGAAAATCTACACGTCGTCAAATAAAAATCCAACACAACGAGAATCCTAAAAATGGCCCACCAAGAGAAAAATCAATGGGGTAAATCAAACATATTGTACTGATTCAACTCGTTTGGGACCCTTCCCAAGAATTGCAAAGAACGATGATTTCCGATTCCATTGTGCTCGTTCTTCGTCTCCTGTGAAGGACCCACATGTAAAGGAAAGCCATTGGATCCATATCTATATCTATATATGTGTGTGTTTACTCCTATATATATATCCCATTATTCTTCCGCAGGAAATTAGTGGAGCTCACAGCTGTGAGGCCAGCCTGGAGGAGAGGTTCGTCCCAAGAGACCTGGGTTCAAACCCCGCTCCCTCCCCCGTGAAGCGTCTTTGGTAAACTTGGGCCAGCCACTATCTTTCACGCAACCCACCTCACAAGGTTGTTCTAAGGCTAACGCACCATTCACGTCTCTTTCCACCCTGCTTGCTTCATTGTTACTTTATTGATCTGTTGCTTGTTCCATTAAATATGGTATTGTTCTCTCGGATTTTAAATCGCATTGTTAACCGCCCTGTAATAAATATTTATTAAGGGCAGTATATAAAGGCCTTGAATAAATACCTTTCACATTATTATTATGATTAATAATAATAATAATAATAATGGGGATCTGTATTGCATCCTGTTACTTGGGGGGAAGGCTGGGATAAAAATATCATCAATGAAACAAAATAAGATATATCAGAAGCCTCTCACATAGCAAATTACGATATAGTGTGCTACGCTTGTGTGATCATTTCTTGTCTCCATTTCTCAATCTCGCATCTTTTAAATTGTATCTCCTGGTAGAGAGATCTCCCCTTGCTTTATTTATTAAGTATTTCTTACATTTATATCCCGCCTTTCCTCCAAGGTGCCCAAAGGGGCGTACATGGTCCTCCGCTCCACTTTATCTTCACAACATCCCTATAAGGTAGGTTAGGCTGAGAGTCAGTGACTGGCGCAAAGTCACCCAGTGAGCTTCATGGCTGAGTGGGGACTAGAACCCGGATCCCCAAGTCCCAGACCAACACTCTAGCCGCTACACCACACTGGCTTTCTATCCATTTTGTCTTAAATTGTGGCTGACATTTTGTGGAGTTTTCCGTTTCTTGCCTTGAGAACGTTCCCCCCTCCCAGCCGTTGCCTTCACTTCCTGTTTGGGGGAAAGAGTTAACGGGGCTTTCCAAAATGCTTCCTGACCCACTCAAGGTCATCGCTCCTTCCCTGAGGGTGAAAATCGTCCCCCGTTCGGCAGAACAAAGGCAGGGCGGATGTGCAGACCGCGCGGCTCATCCCCTCTCCATGCTCCGCTCATCACCGCTCATCATCTCTCTCCATTCACCCCTTAGAAATGACTTTCCAACCCAAACCATCCTTGGGAGCCTTGTTCAGGCTGCCATATTATTCACATTTACCTGGCAGTAAGTCCCATCGAAGTCAGTGGGACTTACCTCTGAGTAGACATTCATAAGATTGCGCATTTCGCCAAGTGCCAAGATAATATCTCTTCGAGCAGCCTTCCCAACCGGGGCACCTTCCAGCTGCGTTGGACTAAAGGTCCCATCTTCCCCAACCAAGTCCTGTTGGCTGGGGATAATAGGGGTTGTGGCCAGGGCATCTGCAGGGCGCCCGGTTGGGCAACTCTGTCTTTGAGACTTCTGTCCACAAGGAAACTCGACATGGACGCTCTGGACTTGTGCACCCCTCCGCCCAAAATAAGGCAGCCGCAGTTTCTTTTCGAAAACGAGACCGTCAAATGTGCTTGAATAGAAATAAAACGGGGCGGGCGGGTGTCTCTCCAATATCATCTCCAGACTACTCTATATGTAGCACTGGAAGAGCAACCTCGCGGAAAGGAAAGGAAGGAACGAGGCATAGGTGGAGATGTCAGCCAAGATCACTATGACCTACACTTAGACGGTGGGCCCGAAGTTAGGGTTTTAGAGCGCCCCAGCGGCCCTCCGGATCCTCCCTTGGGGCCCCCTCTTCTCAGCCAGGCGAAATTCGAAGGCTGCAATCCGAGGCACCTTTATTTTGGAGTAAGCCCCGCTGAACTCCAGGAGAACCTCTTCCGAGGGGAGGTGCAGGAAGAAGGAGAAAACAGTGATTTTTAATGTTGGCATGTAGTTTGGAAATTACATTTGGAAATTTGGAACGGCTTGGAAATTTTTAATATTAGGCGGTATATACGTCTTATTAATAAATAAATAAAGTGAGATACAATGAAGATGTAATACGTATAATTAACGAGGTATTTTTGTATGGGGGAATGTTCCCACTCCCCCATACTAAGTTCCCATCCAAGGCTTAGCTAGGCTGATTTTTTTTTACAAATACAATTCATTGTTCAAACAAGCTAATATACAGACAAAATTAGACAAAGGAAGCCTTCAAACAAACACCTTCTTCTTCATCTTCTTCACCTTCTTCTTCATCTTCGCATAAGGGGAGGGATTGATTAGACTCGGTTATGTAGATTTGCTGTGAGATTAACGGGTGATTTACGGGCAGACATTCGTCAGAATGATCTTAACTATCCATGGAAGGAGAAGGGACACACCCTCTCTGAGCTTTCGCTCAACCCTGCCTTGGAGCCCTTCTACTAGATTTTCTTTAGCGTCTAAAGAGAAATAACAACGACCACACACTCAAGGATCATCTTGCATCGAAATAGTTGAAACTCCGATGTGCGACGCAATTAAGGCTTTGTCCCTGGGCTAGAGAAAAAGATTGTCCTTTCTTTACAGAGGATTCCGCCGCATTTTTGCTTGTGTTTTAATGGGACTTGATGCCATGTAAGTGTTACAGCATTGCAGCTCAAGAAAGGAGCCCAGCCACGAAAGAAAAACGAACGAACGAACGAACACTTCAGTTACTTACACAAGTCTTCAAACAACATCTAGAGTAGTTCCAAAAATGTCTTTTAAAACACAAACACACACATACGCGGTTGCTTTTATTGAAATACTGATTCAACATATCGCCTAATTATTATCTCCTAATAACAGAAAAGGATTACCAACCATCTGACTTTGAGTGTCTTCCCAGAATTACTATTTGGGGCTGCGTTTACTCTCCCAGGGTTTTGCAGAGACCTTTTTGGCTACAGCAATCGTGTGAAAAAGTAAAACCCATTTAGCATGCAGTCCTAAACACAAGCCGGGGAAGTGGGACTCGAAACCAACGGGATTCCTCACTCAATATGTAAGAACTGCACGAAAATGAAAGTCTAACGGGTGGATGGGTGTAATTTGGTGAAACTCTGATTTGGAGGACATTTATTTTCTAGCTTTGCAGGAACGAAACAGACATCAGCGTTTGGTTCTGGGAAAACAGGCACGTGTTGGCATTACGTGAAGAAGTGCAACATTTCTAGCAATATATCAGCCAACATGGATTGCAAAAGTTCCCTTCCCTTGTGGTGGGGCTGGAACTATTAGGCTGCAGCTGTGCATTCGGGGATTCGAGTAAACGTTGAGTCCCCCGTTATGTTTCTTTCTGCTTACGAAGAGGAATAAAAGCCGTCGCTGCGATGGGATGGTCACCAACCAACTGCTTCACGGCAAGCAAGAATTTGACTTAAGAATGGAAGGAGCAAGTCTCTAGTGTGGGACAAGGTCATGTAACAAGTTAGATCTTGCACTCCCTTTCCAAATGAAGGCTGCAAGTCTAAGCATACTCACAGGGCAATCCCATACTCAGGAGTAAGGCCCATGAAAGTTAATGGGTCTTACGCCCAAGTAAGCATGCTTCGGATTGCAGTCTTCAAATTCCTGCTACCTGAGAAAAGGGACTCCGAATGGGAAGATATCCTTGGACCGGTTTACATTTAGAGCGCAATCCTGTGCACTTTTAGACAGAAAAAGTCCTACAACTAGCATTCCCCAGCCACCATGGCTGATTTGGGAATGCTGGTAGTTTATAGGACTTTTTTTTCTGTCTAAACATGCATAGGATTGTGTCCTTACTCTGAAAAGTGCAGGGGGGGTTTATGTCCCTTGACCCACTTGCTTTGGATTCCAAAATGCCATTTTAAGTCCAATTTGGGAGCAATAACAGAGTTCTTGCTGTTGTGTTTCAATCACGCCTCTAAGGTAGAACTCTCCAAGGGATCTTTCACCACTTGGGAAATGTTGTCCTTGGAAGACCATAGATCTAACTGGTTAGAAAGTCCTTTATAATGGTGGATTTGAGGAGTGGGTTCGCTTCAGGCTCTGGAAGGACTACTTTTTACTAGAACCCCCAGATCCACCAACTGGAACTTGGAGCAAAAGACCTACACTTCCAATTAAAGAATTCTGAGTCCAGGGATTTTTTTTTGAGTACAAGGACTGAATGGACCTCATAGTTCTTCCACAACAAAACCCCCTCCCCCCTGCTCAAGTTTTCTTCATTTCAAGGATCATTTTGTTGCTCTTGTTAATGGGGGGGGGGGAGGTTGGAGATCCTTTGTACTCTAATTCAAATCACCCAGAGATACATCTGCCTTCTGCCTACCCCAGGTGTGATGGAGTGAGTTTATTGCAGTGCAATGCTATACATGTCTATTAGAAGGAAAGCCTGTTGAGTTCAATGGGACTTACTCCCAGGTAAGTGTGCATAGGATTGGGGCCTTAGTTGATTATGGGAATTGAGAGAATGCATTTTAAGAAGAAGAAGGATTCTTTGCTACACATTTGGAGAACGATAAGGAGGGAAAGTCCTTTCCCAATGCTATTGGGGATAAGGAAAAAAAATTCAGGCAGCTGAGAATATTTTCTGTTCTGTTTTGGGAAACATAAGTGCCTTCCCCTCTTGTTCTTTCCTTGAAAAATTGAACCAACAAGATCTGCCAAATCAATGACATTTTTGTACTTTTTTAATGCAGTCATAGGTTTTTGCAACCTGTATTTATGGTTGCAAGCCAGCTCCAGAGATTTTTGGATGAGACCAATTATCTGGATCCATTTCAGTCAGGGTTCAGGCTGCGTTTTGGCATGGAAACAGACTTGGTCATCCTGTATGATAACCTATGTCCAGAGAAAGGCAGGAGTGCGACCTTGTTGATTCTCCTTGATCTCTCAGGAGCTTGGCTTTAGATACCATCGACCATGGTATCCTTCTGGGACTACTCTCTGAGTTGGGAGTGGAAGGCACTGCATTGCAGTTGTTTCACTCCTACTTGGAGGGTTGGCTCCAGAAGGTGATGCTTGGGGAACACTGGTCTGCCCTGTGGATTCTCCAGTATGGGGTTCTGCAGGGGCCAGTTTTGTCCCCCATGCTGTTCAACATCTACATGAAACCCTCAAGTTCCAGTCATCTGGAGTTTTGGATTGCATTGTCATTAGTATGCTGATGACACGCAGCTCTACTTCTCCTTTTCAACTTCATCAGGTGAGGCTGTGGATGTGCTAGAGCGGTGCCTGGCTGCAACAATGGGCTGGATGAAGGCTAATAAACTGAAGCTCAATCCAGATGAGACTCAGATGCTCTTAACCAGAGGTTCTTCTGACCAGATGGAGGGTGTTCAACCAGTTCTGGATGGGGTTGCACTCCCCCTGAAGGAGCAGGTTCTTAGCTTGGGGGTCCTCCTGGACCATCTTTGTCACTTGAGGTTCAGGTGGTCTCAGTGGCACAGAGTGCCTTCTACCAGCTTTGGGCTAGTGGGCCAACTATGCCCCAATCTGGACACGGATAATCTGACTTCAGTTGTCTATTCTCTGGTAACCTCCAAGTTAGATTACTGCAATACACTCTACATGGGGCTGCCTTTGAAGCTCCAGCTCATGCAAAATGCAGTGGCCAGATTGATAACTGGGACTAGAAGGTCCACACATATAAGATGCACCCTGGCCTGCTTGTAGTGGCTGCCCATATGTTTCCGAGCTCAATTCAAGGTGCTGGGTTTAACCTATAAAGCCCTATACGGCTTGGTACCACAACACCTGACAGAGCGCCTCTCCTGAAATGAACTTGCCTGTACTCTACGTTCAACATCTAAGGTCCTCTTCTGGGTGCACCCTCTGCGGAAAGCTCGGATGGTGACACAAGGGAGAGGGCCTTCTTCATGGTGGCCCCCCACCTGTGGAGGCCTGCTTAGCGCCAACATTGTTGCTTTTTCAGTGCCAGGTTAAGTCCTTCCTCTTCTCTCGGGCATTTGGCAGCACATGATAAATTTTTAATGGATCCTGGATCTGTCTTTGGTTATGACTGATGGTTCAATGTTGTTTTTAGTTATATGTTGGCTTTGTGTATTTGGTATCTGTGTTTTATGTAAATGGCTTTTAAACTTTGTATGTTGTATTTTAATGTTTTACTCTGTAAACTGCCCAAAGAGCTTTGGCTATGAGGTTCTATAGAGGAGATGATGATGAAGAAGAAGAATCTTTTTATCCAATCTATCCTCAAAGGATCAAAAGTTGCCATACATAGCTCACTCCTTAAATCTGTGTATTTGAGGCATGTATTTACCACCCTTAGTAAATATTTATCCCAGGGTGGTCAACAAGGCAATTGACCATCCAAAACAGTCAAATATTCACTCAGTCTAGCAACAGAATAAGGCAACCATGAAGCAGCATGCCAGATAACGTTCCCAGTGAAAGCACTGGTAATCCCCACAACAGCCTTGTGAGGTGGACTATGCTAAGAAACAGTGACTGGTTCAAGTTTACCAAGGGCACTTTGCAGGAAGGGGGGAACCTGGGTCTCCTCAAACTAGCCATTTCACCAGGCTGCCCTCCCTATTTCTGAATTCAGAGATCTTTTTACAAGCAAGGTGTTTCCCGTCCCTTCTCTTCCTCGTTTCTGAGACCTTGTTTTACCAATTGTGGGGGGGGGGGAATTAATCTTGCCTTTGCAGGTAGTGCTGCCCAGGAGGGGCAGGGCCCCCTAGCACACCCCTGGCTATGGGCCCAGTGCTGCCTACATGGGAAGCACATGGAGGGGGAGAGAGATCATGGGGAACTTAGGCTGAAAGATCCCCAAGGGTGCCCTGAATTCTCCCCCAGAAAAAGCTCCCCAGAGACCCTCTGAGAGATTGCTTTTTCCGTCATGCTGCTGGCAGCATGGAAAGACTGATCTCCATCTGCATGGCTGGTGTGGTCATGTGCACCCCGACACCCAAGCCAGCATCACCTGGACTGGGCAGAAAAACATCTCTCCTCCCCCACCCCTTTGCAGACGAGAACTGGAGAGACCCGGGTTGGAATCTTCTACTCAGCCATGGCCTGGGCTGCAAGCTCCACCTCTCCTGCCTGGCAGGCTTGTCGCCACTCAGCCAGGGATCTCTTTGGGCAATCTTTGAGTCTTAAGCTGGCTGTAAAATGATTCCTTGGGAGGCTAGAAAGGAGGGGGCCTGCTTATTACTTAGGCCTGTAGCCCAACTGGAAGAGAGTCTAAACCCATCACAACAAGGTAAAATTCTTTATGTCTGGGCAACAACAGAGATAAGATTGGCAGGCAGGCTTATGATGGGATCAGGCCAAGTAGCCCCCTTACAGAATTTGTTGTAATGAGAGAAGGAAGAGGGAAGACTTTAAGGAGGGATTCTATGGCAGAGCCAGTGCACCATTCTTGTCACAGAAAGAACTCCAGGCCTGCCAGGGAAAAAGTTCAAGGAGTGAGTGAACGCTACCTAAGACTTTCAAGCAAGGTGCTACTGGAAAGTTATTTGTCTGTGGCAGTTACCACAGGGAAACATGTAAGAGTAGTGTGAGACCAGGTCGTAAGTGAGGAATCCTTCCTTCCTGAGTAGTGAAGGCCAGCAGCAGGCTATACCCAGAAGACCAGTGAGACGGAGCCCCAGGAAGCAGAAAGCAGCTCTGCCAGAATTTGGCGCAGGCACTCAGGAGAAGCACAGCTGGATCCCTACTCCCTTATCCCCATGTAAGTAAAAATGAAGCACATCTATCCTTCTGCTAGGTCCCAGGGCAAGGAGGAGCTGCAGGTGAGATGTAGTCCCTGCATGCAGCAATTCCCGCATGCGGCCCCCAGCTTTGTACACATATGCATAGGTCCCTATAGGGGGGGCAGCAGCAAGGCCCCCAACATCACACCTGTAGCAGGCCCCATAAACCCACCCTGCAAAACTGACCACGGGGGGGGGGGACCCCAAAGGCGCTCCTCCCTGAGGGCGCTGTTTGTCCTCGGGGCGGACCTGCCTGGGCTGAACGCTTCCAGGCCTGGGGCTTCCCCAAGGCCTTCTGCAAAAGGCCTTTGTGATGATCACTGCCAAGCCCCGATGTAAGCGGGCAGGTCCCAGGAGCTGGAGAGTCCTGCCAGCCCACCCCACTTGGGGTGTGTTCCCACCATGGGTGGCTTCTCCCCGACCAACCCCGGGTCTTAGAAGCAACCCCGCAGCAGGTGAAAACAGGGCTCCCTCTTGGGAGTCTCAAGATCCTTCTTCGTGTGCGTGACTGAAAGCCTTTATGCTCTGCTCTTCCCTCGGCTCCCCCCTTGCAAATGTAGATGCCTCTGTTGACAAGGAAAGGAAAGGTTCCTCCTGTGCAAGCACAGGGTCATTACTGACCCCTAGAGGGACGCCTGCTGGCGTTTTCATGGCAGACTATAGTGGGGTGGTTTGCCATTGCCTTCCCCAGTCAAGACTACCTTTCCCCCAGCAAGCCGGGTACTCATTTTACCGACCTCAGACGGATGGAGGGCTACGTCGACCTCAGCCGGCTACCGCTGGGATCGAACTCAGGTCATGGAGAGGGTTTCGGTCCGTTGCAATACTGCCACCTACCACTCTGTGCCACACGAGGCTCTCTCTGTTGACAGACATGACTGCAATCCCCCCAAGGGCGCCTTCCAGGTTTCTTCAACATGCAGCCTTTAGATCTTTGGTTTTTTATCCGGTCAGGCCGTTCCTCTTGCGAAGTCTCCTGCCTT
Organism: Heloderma suspectum; assembly: GCF_057233095.1. Classification (NCBI taxonomy): domain Eukaryota; kingdom Metazoa; phylum Chordata; class Lepidosauria; order Squamata; family Helodermatidae; genus Heloderma; species Heloderma suspectum. The sequence continues at coordinate 392,570,953 of NC_139458.1, forward strand.
TTCTTGGAAGCCCCTTTGCGAACATTATGTGGCTACCAGCAGGTTCAGCTATACAAGCCTTTAGCTGCTGACCTTGTCCAGCCACGGAGCTCTCTGGGGTTGACCCAGAGCAGGGGACCTAAAAGGGACTGATGCTGAGGGCAGGATGTTTGGATTCTGCCTGGAGCCCAAAGACAGCCAGATGCATCCTGAGGACTTGGGACAGGAGCCTTCCTCGGGAAGACGGGGAGGCAAGCCAAGGCCCAGTCAGGAGAACCTCTTTGCTCACACCATGCTTCTCTCTCCTAACAGATCTGGTTCCAGAATAGGAGGGCCAAGGCTCGCCGGACCAAGGCACAGAGGCCAGCTGTGCCTCTGGCTGCAGGGATGTCTCCGGGTGGAACCCACGAGGAAAGCTCCCCTCCCACAGAAAATCCAGCCATGCCGCCCCTCGTCCCAGCTGAATCTATCATGGAAACTGGGGGACACCAAACTGGACTCTTTGGGCAACACCCCTTGCCATTGCCATGGCCTAGCTGTACCTGTCGAGAACGTTTGGGGGCCCCACCCCAGAGACTTTCCCTGCGAGCTCTTATGGATGGACAGTCAACTTGGCAAAGGCTTTCATTCACTTACAAATAAAATTACTCTGTGCTGATGGGTCTGAATGCCAACTTCGTCGACTGTGGAAGCTGAAGACCACCAACCTGGACTCTTTTGACAATACCCCTTGCCAGCGCCACAGCCCAGCTGTCAATTTGTTGGCCTGAAGGTCCCTGCACAATAGACCTGCCCCCGCCATAATGATGGACAGTTGATGCAGTATTGAAACTCTATATCCCATGTTAATGTTCACAACTTTCTGAAGGACTGTCAAATCTTGCACTTCTCAGCTGACTTTTATTTATTCTTTCAGTACTTTAAAAAATAAAATTCTACTGTGCTGAAGTCTGTGCATCAATGCCTTTATTGGGGGAAGTCATTCAGGATTCACTAGTTCAGTCATAGTGGATATTGCGGTGTCCCCATTCTTTCTGCAAGTATGTGGCTTAGAGGTAGAGTTGTGTGCACGTGTATATGTGTGACTTCAAACCAAGGTTGCCACCTTTTTCCCCTGGTAGTGCCTCTGTTCCTTCAGCAACAGGCTGCAAGACAGCATATGCAGTCAGAACATTTCTACATACACACAACCCAAGATCTGGGCCATTTGTATTGATCGATTTATTACATTTCCCAGTTGCTGAAAAGCCAAAAGTGTCTGGGTGGCTCACAAATCTTAACACCGTAATATAGAGTAATATAATGGAATGTATTTCATTTGGCATTCTAAGGATTGCAGTTACAAGTTTCTTAACCCACCCTGTCCTTGCCCAGTGCCTTCCAGCTCTGTTGAGCCAGAACACTCATCATCCCCAGTGACCATGACCATGGTGGCTGAGGATAATGGGACTTGCAGCCCAACAAAGCAGGCGGGCCGCAGGCACAAGGGAAGGTTGTCCTGTCTCAATGGAGCTTGCATCCACTGAAGAGCCTGCTGGAACTACATAGGTTTCCATATTCCCTACATGCTTTCTATGTGGGAAGAGCTGAGGGGTGAACACATGAAGCTGCCTGATGGTTTTCTGACCCCCCCCCCCTTCTCTTTTTCCCTTTTAGTTTACACACAGAAGGCTGTCAAGGTAGGGACAGATTGCTCTTGCCAGAAGTCTGAACTGAGGGCATGTAGACGGCTTCTGAAATTTGGCCCAGAATTCTCCACCCCTTGCGTAGACAATTCTGAACCAGGTGGATAAATGGATTGATTCTGTATTAGGCAGGGATGGTCAAAGACAGAGGCTGCCCTTTGGTGGGCTGGGGGAATTCAGGCCAACTTTTGCATTTGTGGGTGATGCATACCCATCAAGAAAGTCTCTGCATCAGGATGGAACAATGAGAAGAAGTGTACCCAGGGTCAGACTAGGACCTGGGAGAATACGGGTTCAAACCCTGCTCATGGGTGATTTTTGGCTTGTCATCATCTCTCAGCCTAGCATGAGAACATACAAAGAGTCATGCTGGATCAGACCAAGGGTCCATCGTGTCCAGCATTCTGTTCACACAGTGGCCGACCAGCTGCCTACAGGAAACCCACAAGCAAGACATGAGCAACAGCACCCTATAAGCCTACCTCATAGGGCTATTAAGAGAAAAGGCAGGGGAAGGGAGAGACAGCTTACAACACAATTGTAATTAAAAACATACTGCCGACATGTTTACAATGGGTAAACCCAGACTATTGGGTTGGATCTAGACTTAGACATACTAAGAGCAGAAATGAATGGGACTTAAGTCTAACTTAAGTCCCATTGATTTCAATGGGTCTGCTCAAAGTATGACTAAGTCTGGGTTCAAAACACTGCATTGATCCAAGTCATTTCTGGACCCTTAGATATGGTCCTTCATCAGTGAAATTGCAAATCACAAAGTTTTCCAATTAAACTGTGCCCACTCTTTAGTCCCCTGTGCTGTGATGAACTACATGTAAGAATACAGCTCATTCAAAATAATTTTAAAAAATGGGGGCTGCTCTGCCATTATTCTGTCAAATCAAGCTGACCTCAGTTTGGACGAGTGGTTAGGTTGAGGGGACCCAGGTTCAAATTCCGCTCCTGTTCCTGTGAAGTAACTTTCGCCCAACCTGCCTCACAGGGTTGTTGAAAGGCTAAAACTCTGGTCATATTATTTGTCACTCTTCTGTTCGATTGCTTTATTGTTCTGTTGTTTGTTTCATCTAATATTTTATTCTCTTGGTTTTTAAATTGGTTTGGGATATATATCGACTGTATATAAAGGTCTTAAATGAATATATTTCGTTCAAAAATAAAGAAGGGGAATAAATATGTATTGCACAGTGTGCTCTTTGCAGAAGGGGGGATATCACTACATAAAAATAAGACATATCAGGCCACCATATATATATATATATATATATATATATATATATGTGTGTGTGTGTGCTTATTATGAGTAACGTGATTACAATATTGCGTGGTAGGCTTGTCCAATCGCCTCTATCCCCCATCTTTGAAAACACTGAACTCCAGCTACAGATATCACCCCTTGCGTTGTATCAGTTTTGTCTGAAATTGTGCCCTTCATTTGTGGAGTTCCCCGTTTCTTACGTTGTCCTTGAGGACATTTTCCCCTCCCAGCCGTTGCCTTCACTCATGAAAAAAAAAAAAACCCTTCCCGTTTTGGGGAAAGAATTAAAAGGGAGCTTTCCAGAATTCTCTCCCCCTCACCCCGCCGTGAAAATCATCCCCCATTGAGCAGAACAGAGGAAGGGCGGACCCGCGACTCCGCCGCTCTCCGGAATCAGCCCATCATCTCTCTCCATTCAGCTCTCACGAACGACTTTCCAACCCAAATCAATCTGGAGGAGAGTTTTGTTAAGGTTGTGATCTTGCACACACATCCATGGGAGTAAGTCCCATTGAAGTCAGTGGGATGGATCTCTGAGTAAACATTCATAGGATTCTGCGTTTCCCCGAGTGCCAAATAATATCCCTTCGAGCAGCCTTCTCCAACCGGAGCCCCCTCCAGATGAGTTGGACTACAAGTCCCATCTTCCTCAACCAGGCCCTGTTGGATGGGGATAATGGGGGGTTGTGGTTCAAGGCACCTGCAGGATGCCCGGTTGTTCAAGGCTGCCTTTGAGGCTTCGATCCACAAGGAAGCTCGACTTGTACGCTCTGCAATGGCACCCACGCACACCCCGCTCGTAGTCAGCCTAAAAGTTCGGGCGGGGGGGTCATCTGGTTTTCAGGCCTTTTAAAGACAAAATTATAAACTGGTTTTTAATTATTTGACTGTTAAAAAAAATAGGGGGTAGAGAAAATTTAGGGGAAAACAGGCCCCCTACCCCCCGCCCCCTTCCCCAGTAATGCAACCGCAGCTTTCCGCAAAGGAGAGGGGCACATTTGCTTTTACACAACACAAACGGGTGAGTGGGTGGCTCTCAGGAGGTGAGGGAAAGGGTTCACCCGACCACTGGTAACAATACAGCCACAGAAAACAGCCCCCCCCCCCCCGTCAGCCAGCAGGAATTCAAAGGCTGCAATCCGAGGCACCGTTACCTGGGAGTAAGCCCCGCAGAGCTCCAGGAGAGCATCTTTCCTGGAGAGATGGAGAGCCTGGCACTGTCCGCCACCCTGCAGAAAATGTGCTGCAGTCAGACAACACCCTAACCCACGGTTCAACAAACAACTCAGGGTTCAAAGCAATCCACACTCAACCACTGAGTGTGGGTTAGCTGTTGTTTAACAGCCTCAGAGGGTTAGTAACCCTTTCCCTTAATTGTGATATAATGCATGGCGATGTTTATGTTCTATGTTAAATAATTTGGATCTGTAGAAAAAGCAAACAGATTTTGTTTTGTGTCTGTGCTTTTTTAAAAAAATGCTTAAAGAGATTTTGGAACTGTTCAGCATTTTGATGTGAAACCTCTATTACTAAACTAATCCAAATATGTGTGTGTTAGTTCTGGCCAAGTTCCAGTCACGTGCTGGGCAACAGATTCTAAGGATTGTATTCAAGTAGTACTATTTAAAGAAAAAAGAAGAGGCCCCTTTGAATCATGGCTGCAATGAATTCTGAATGAATTGGGCTCCATTCGCGTAAGATCAACAGCAATTCAACAAGTTATTTACACAAAGGGTGTGCTTTTGTCAAGCCAACCCTTCCCTTCCTGTTTACTGGTCACGTGCTGCTGGGCTCCTTTCAGGAGTCGATTGGCCATTAATTATCACTCAGACATGCTAATTTCATCATTGTCTTATCTGACAATGACTCAAAGCTGTTAAAGGTCATCCAGTACCTGACTGTTATCTTTTCATAAGCTAATGCCAGCACAGGTTCATTACTCTTTCCTGCTGAACATCTGATCAAATCCTTGGGAGAGGGGTGGGGTAGTCTTACTTAGAATAGACCCTTTCAAGTGAATGGGGCTTACCTTAGACTAACACTGCATACAACCCAACCCGTGCATCTTTATAGCATTGATAGGAAAGCCAGCTCTGTTCCGTTTTTGCCTGTAATTCAGCCATTCAAGTCAGAAGAAGTCCAGAACACAATAAAATTGACAGCACATCTTTACTCAGAAGGATGTGTTGGACCACAATTCCCATCACCCCCAGCCAGGATTACCATGGCTGGGGATGATGACAGTTGTAGTCCAACACATCTGGAGGGTGCCAAACTGGGGAAGGCTGCTCTAGTTTCTTACACCTCCTGGGAAATAAGCATCGCCCTTCTAAACAGATAATCAGAGAACCCCAATATCTAATCAGTCCTCTGTTGATGAGGAAAGACAATTAAAATACATGAGAATGCTACTACAAAATAATAACAATAATTTTGAGGCTTTGCGGAATAACAATAATAATTATATATTGTATTCAAGTGTTGAAAGCACTTCACATGCATTATCTTGTTGTAGACCTTCTTACTACAACTGTGTAAGGTAAGTAGGTATTATTATCCCCCCTATTTCAGATGGGGGAGGGGAACTGAGGCTCAGAGTACCTTGCATAATTTCCAGATAGATTTCCATGTGCCTTGTGACACCTAAAAGACTAACACATTCATTATGGCATAAGCTTTCATGTAGAACTGTGTAGAAATTGCCTCTTGAAATTCTCCACTCTGTTTGTGGGTGGAGAAATGGGGGGGGGAATTTCTCCACGGGGAGGAGGAATTCTCAACAGTTTCTCACCGGTAGGGTTCACCACTGGCAGGAGCTGTAGCACAGCCTCTCTCCCTTTTTCCTATGGGTTTGTGTGTGCATGAGTGTGCTGCCACTGCAAGTGGCAACAGCATCGACTGTGTTGGCAGGCTGTCTGTTTTGCTTCCACCACAATGCAGGTGTGAATGGGGCAGTGCTGTATCTATCTCCAGGGGAGAGATGAGCCTAGTGCTGTGCCAAAACCTGCCTACCAATTTCCTGAAAGTTTTCTTCCCCCATGGAAGAGGCTTCTATTGTTCTGCCTCATTTTCACAGTGTTTTATAATTTATTTTAGTGGTGTTGTTGGGCATACAGCATCACTCTGAGCAGCTGAGAGTGCTGTGTGTTTCTTCTTTCTATTACACATCTCTCCATTGTTCTGCAGCCTCCCAGGCTGCTGGTGCTTCTTCTTCCCCTGGATTTTAATGGAGGTGTGGGAAGCCAAGGGTGCAACAGGATGCCAAAGAGATGATTGTACAATGAAAGACAAGACACTCATGCACACTTCTCAGAGACTTCTTATGTAAGGTAAGCAAAAGACACCTGAACACAACCCATGAGGATTTCTCTGAAATGTTCTTCTCCTTTGAATTTCTTTTCAAAAGCAAATTCTTTTCTATCAAATTGAATGAGAATGGTTGAAAAAATGTGGGAGGAATTTTCGGCATAGCACTACTTTCATGGACTTGTTGTTCAGTCGTTCAGTCGTGTCCGACTCTTCGTGACCCCATGGACCATAGCACGCCAGGCCTTCCTGTCCTGTGCTCTCTCCCGGAGTGTGCTCAGGTTCATATTCATTGCATCGGTGATGCTATCTAGTCATCTCATCCTCTGCCGTCCCCTTCTCCTTTTGCCTTCAGTCTTTCCCAGCATCAGGGTCTTTTCCAGAGAGTTTTCTCTTCGCATTAGGTGGCCAAAATATTTGAGCTTCAGCTTCAGTATCTGTCCTTCCAATGAGCACTCAGGGTTGATTTCCTTTAGGATGGATTTTCATGGACTACAGTCCTCTTAATCAAATGCATGAAATGTTATCCTGATTTACAGGTATCTATACAGGCTTCATGTATCTGATGAAGTGGACTATAGTCCACAAAAGCTTATGCCATAATAAATGTGTTATTAAAGATAAAGTGCTAGAGGACTCTCTGTTATCTTTCCGAAAACCACCCAGAGCAGGCATCACCAACACCTTTGAAACTTCTGGCACATTTGGGAATTTGAGAAATTGCTGTGGGCACCTCCACAAAATGGCTTCCATAGAAGATGTGGCTAGTTACATAATGGCTGCCATGGCAGCCTGGCTAGTTAAAAGTGAGCTAAAGAGGGGTGGGGGGAGAGAGAAATAGTGAGGCTAGAGCCTGAGAGGGGGAAATAGCAAGGTAAAGGGGGAGAGAGGAGAGAAAGAACAAGAGGCTGGGAGAGGAGAAACAGCAAGGCAAAGGGATCAAAAAAGAGCAAGGATAGGGGTTAGGAGGGGGAGAAACAGTGAGCTAAAGAGAAGGGGGAATAGTGAAGCTAGAGGTTGGGGAGAGAGGAAATAAGGCAAAGGGTTAGGGGGAGAGAAAGAGCAAGGCTAAAGGCTAGAAAGGGAGAGAAAGAAGGCTGTCCTAACATTTTCAAGGTTTTTCTTAAAACTATTTTTTGAGGGGGAGAGCTGTGTGTGCATGGTTGGAGGTCCCTGTGGGAGCTGCATTGGAGAGCCCTGACCCAGAGAATGCATGAGGCAAGATTCAAACCATGGACTTTCTGATCCACAGCAGTCTCTTAGGCTGCAATGCTAAATAGACTTACTGGAGGGTAAATCCCATTAAACTCAGTTGAACGTATTTCTGAGTAAACGTATTTCTCATTCCCTTGAGCCACTGTGCTACACCAGTTTGGATTAAAACAATGAAAAATGCCTTCAGAAGTTTTAAGGGTTCTGTCAGTGAGCCTTTCTATATGTTTGTGGGGATTCCCCCCCCCCCCTTGTATAGAATCAACTATTTGTATTTTGGATTTTGAAAGTCTGTGGGCAATTAATAAACTTGAACTGAGATAAATGGATATATAAATGCTATGCATTGTTTCTTTGTAAGATCTAATCAAGAAGATTAAGTATCCCCCTCTGAAATGGGGAATGAATGAATTTAAAGTGTTCTTTAAACTTCCATCTTCAAAGGCGAACACAGAACAGTTTTCAGAGGACTTCAAAGGAGGGTGAAATATATGCTATTTGCATAGGTTTGCTTTTATCATCAAAAAGTCCAAAGTTCTATGTGTAAGATACTTGCTCCCCCAAGCAGGTGTATGACTGTGTTGAGTGGACCTGGAAGGGGAAGGTATAGATGAATATGAATAGCCTGCACTCCACCTTGAGTGCCTCACACAATTGCCACCTCAACAATGTAGATTGTTTCCATCCGCTACCGGTTTTGATGGTTCATTCTTTTCAGAAGCATCTGGCTTCACCAGTCTGGCAAAGAGCATGCTGGACCTGATGGGCCTTTGGTCAGATCCTGCAGGGATTTGAGCTCTTGAACAGCCACTTGGCAAATTCATTTGGTGTAGCTATTCCTTTTCCCAATAGCACTCTGCTAGGCAAAGCCAAACCTTTCAGTTTCCAGCTGCATCTCACTGTTAAAGACACAGGAAAGAAATTGATGGCAAGCCTATTTCCTCTGTAAATGGCAGTGGTCTACCGCACAGGGCTGTTGGGAGGACAAACAGGGGAAAAGGGGAGGCAACACCAAGAACTTATAAGAAATTAATAACAAAGAGGAAAAGCCAAAAACAGAAGTTCTAAAAATTAAAATGTTATTGTGGCATGTAATATCCTTGATTAATTTTGATTCTGTTATTCATGGGCAAGAAACGTTTACACTGTCATATTCCACTTACATATTAAATCAGTTCACTAAGGCTACAGTCCTATACTTATTTACCTTGGAGTAAGTCTCATTGAACTTAGTGGGGCTTACTTCTGAGTAGATGTGTATAGGATTGCACTATAAGGCTGCAAGCCAACATACACTTACCTGGGAGGAAGTCCAATGGAACTGGGTTTACTCCTGAGTAGACACAGCAAGGGTTGCACTGTAAGAGCAATAACCATATAGGATTACAGTCTAAAACTGTTTTATTGCAGCTAATAAGTTCGAGGTTTTGCCTTTTTGTTTTCTTTTTAAGGGCAGACAGTGGAGGCAGGAGAGCATTTTGCCAATTCTAGAAATAAGTTGATAGTCTGGAATACGAGCCTTGCCTTCCCATGCTATTCAAGGCTTGTAGACCTGGGCCATGGGGGGTGGGGGGAAATAACAGCTTTCTCCCTCTTATGTATTTATTTATGAGTTTAAATAGTTTGAAGCTGCCTTTTCATTTTTAAAAAAAGCTTCCAAGATGGCAATCAATCAGAATGATAATATGCAATACAAAACTAGGGGAGAAACAGCAGAACAGAATAAGTTTATCAGATTAGCAGTACAAAAAACCTTATCTGTTCTCTTAACCAACCTGCTCTGCTGTTTTAAATAAAGAGGAAAGGGGTGACAAAGTCCCCCACCATGCGCACACACACATGGTTCTTGTTCCAGGCTGGTTAAGCTGTCCCAAAAAGGAGTGCTCCTGTTATGGCTCAAGCTGTCCCAGAATATTTTGTTGCCCCCACTTATTTTTTTTCTGAAGGTGAACTTTGTGGTCCACATCTATTAGCTAGGCAATGAAATCACACACACACACCAGTAACAGTGATTTCTGCATACTAGGGAGACCTCTCCAGTATGCATGAAAATATAATTAAAATATGTGCATTAAGAAAAAAAAAATCAAGAAGCAGCCTGATGAGGCCTGAGCATGTTCACTGCTCTTTAGGAGGCAATTAATATTAAGGGTTCTGTCCAAATGTCCTGCAGGGGAAGTGGGAGGTGAAGCTAGAATTTACTCTGGTCCTGACTCAGTGAACTCCTTACTGCGGGAGCTCATTTTCATAACCCCCATTTCATAACCTTCCCCATGCTGCTGCCCTCCAGATGTTACAGATGACCATTCCAAACTTTCATGACCAGTGGCCATGCTGGTTGGAGCTGATGGGAGTTGAAGTCCAAAACATCTGGAGGGCACAAGGTTGGGAGGGTTGTCATAGCCTTCTGTCCCTTGCCCCTTTTTGACTTTCTCATACAGTCAGGGCCAGAAATATTGGAACAAGGATAACTGTTTTGGCAGTTGGCTTCTGCACACCACCATATTGAAGTTGAAAGGAAACACACCCAGATGGGAGCGAAGTCAGGACTTTCAGCTGTAATTCAAGGGGTTTGACAAAAGTGGGGCACTAACCATTCAGGAAGGACAGCCAGTGGCATACACACACACCCATTGCTGGTGGCTCATAAGTAATGAAACAAATACAAGCAGCTGCATGGCCAGGTGTGGCCTGTTTCCTGGGCACCCCATGACCAAGCAGATAAAAGGTCTGGAGGTGGTTCTGAGTGTTACATTTGCATTTGATAGCTGTTCACTGGAACTCCCAATATGAGGTCCAAAGAGGTGTCCTTGCAAGTGAAGGAGGCCATCATTAGGCCGAGGAAACAAAATAATCCCATCAGAGAGACAGCAAAAACATTGGGAGTGGCCAACACAACAGTCTGGAACATCCTGAAAAAGAAGGAATTAACTGGCAAGCTCAGCAACAGCAAAAGGTCTGGCAGACCATTAAAGACAACTAAAGTGGATGACCGCAGAATTCTGCTCATGGTGAAGAGGAACCCTTTCACAACATCTAGCCATTGTCAAGAACACTCTTGAGGAAGTGGGCATGTCACTGTCAAAATCTACAGTCAAGAGATGGCTTTATGAATGTAAATGCAGAGGCTTCACAACAAGGGGCAAACCACTGGTAATGCTCAAGAACAGACAGGTCAGATTAGCCTTTGCCAGCAAACACCTAAAAAAGCCTGCCTAGTTCTGGAATAAGATTCTTTGGACTGATGAACCAAGATTAACTTGTTCCAGAATGATGGGAAGAGAAAAGTATGGAGAAGGAAAGGAACAGCTCATGATCCAAAGCATACCACATCATCTGTCAAACATGGTGGAAGCAGTGTTATGGCATGGGCATGTATGGCTGCAATTGGAACCAGGTCACTGGTGTTTATTGATGACCTGACTGCTGATAAAAGCAGCAGGATGAATTCTGAAGTGTATAGGGCTATACTTTCTGCTCAGATTCAGCCAAATGCTGCCAAACTGATAGGACGCCGCTTCATATTGCAGATAGATAATGACTCAAAACATACAGCAAAAGCTACCCAAGAGTTTATCCAGGCAAAGAAGGGGGATGTTCTTCAATGGCCAAGTCAGTCACCTGATCTCAACCCAATCGAGCATGCTTCTCACTTACTGAAGACAAGACTGAAGGCAGAAAGACCCACAAACAAGCAGCAGCTGAAGGCAGCTGCAGTAAAGGCCTGGCAAAACATCTCGAGGGAGGAAACTCAACGTTTGGTCATGTCCATGGGTTCCAGACTTCAGGCAGTCACTTACTGCAAAGGATGTTCATCCAGGTATTAAAGGCGATCCTCAAGTTTGAAATGATGTTGGTTTGTTCCATTACTTATGAGCCACCCACGATGGGTGTGTGTGTGTGTGTGTGTGTGTGTGTGTGTGTATGCCATTGGCTGTTCTCCCTGAATGTTTAGTGCCCTGCTTTTGTCACACCCCTTGAATTACAGCTGAAAGTCCTGATTTCGCTCCCATCTGGGTGTGTTTCCTTTCAACTTCAGTGTGGTGGTGTACAGAGGCCAACTGCCGAAACAGTTATCCTTGTTCCAATATTTCTGGCCCTGACTGTATGTGTCCTCTTCCCCTTAATGTCAGCAGTGACAAGCAACAACAGTGAACAGAAATTGTGAGTGAGAATTATCTATATATCTAGTCCTTCAGCACAGCTTCCAGGGTGGTTTAAAAAACAAGATAAAATAGAAATAAAACAAACAACATTTTTAAAAATTCATTAAGGGTGTAATCCTATGCATGTTTAGACAGAAAAAAGTCCCACAAGTCCCAGTATTCCCCAGCCAGCCATGCTGTAGGGCTTTTTTTCCTGTCTAAACAGGCATAGGATTGTGCCCCAATACATTCAATAGCCACCTTACTAATACCATTCCAACTTTGCGGGGTATAAGACAGGGATGTCTCTTAGCCCTCCTTTTTTGTTTAATGTTTATAGAAACAACATTAAGGAATTTCTCTGCCATGTATTTCTGTATGTAGATAACGTGTTTTTTTCGTTGTTTTTACTGCCATGGTAGGTATGAGATATCTTCTTAGAGCCCTTTGATCATTTTGTGAAAAAGAACTCCGCACTTTTATTTATGCTAAAAGTATCCTCATTTTGTTTGCTTAAAGGCCTAGGCCACAAAAGTGGCCCATCAATTATGACTATAGAACAATCAAGGATTTTAAGTGTATGTAGGAATTCAATTCAATCAGAACCACAGTGGGCATCTAGAATCCATAAGACTTTTAGGGTGGAATCCTATGCATGTTTAGACCGAAAAAAGTCCTACGCTGGTAGTTGTAGGACTTTTTGTGGTCTAAACATACATAAGATTGCGCCCTTAATCTTTCAAGTGACTAAGGACATATTCAATTTTGCTTGGTTTTAAGAACATAGTTTAGCACTCTGCACATAAGATCTTCTTAGGGAAAGCTGTCCCTTAGGTGGTGTATGGTGCAGAAGTGTGAGGCTGGACAAGCACTGTTGAATAGGAAATGATCCCAAACGTCTTTCTGAGGTTCACTCTTCCATCTACCACATGGCACCCCTATTGCCATGATGAGATTTGAGGTTGAGTTTTCTTCAGTATTGTCTAGAACAGGGGCTCTGAAACTTTATACCCCCAGGACCTGCTTGAGAGAGCTGAAAATCACTGAGGCACACCAGTCACAAAATGGTAACAGATGGAGGAGGAGTTTGGCATAATCAGCTAGCAATTGCTGATATCATTTTATATTGATATCTGATCCCTCTTTGCAAATTTCTAAATTTTTTGCTACAGCTATTTCCTTGTAGCATGGAGTTCCATAATTCAGCCTTCATCAAATTAAGTCCAGACATTGTCTCTGAAAGTATCATGACTCAGCCTCCCCATTTTGGGAAGAATTTGCTGATCCAGAGGCTCTAAGTCAGGGCTTCCAACATGGTGCCCTTGGGCACCAATTTGTCCCCTGACACCTCTTTTAGCCCCCAGAAAGCTCCCTGCCTCTCCTGATTTTAATTTTATTTCTTTGGGTTATTTTAAATTATTATTTTTAACTGGAAGATAGCCACGCTGAAAAACAAAGAGCTGCCTTTTATTTGGGTTCAAAATATTTAGTTGGGTTCATAGGAGTGGTTTTGTATTTTGGAGCTCAGATCTCTACCTCTGTCTTGTACTTAGGTTCTTGGGCAGTTGGTTTTCCATTAGTTTCACCACTTTGCCTTCTTTGAAATGAGTGTTATGTGACAGGTCATGATAACCATGGCAGCCATTTTATGAACGAGCAAGCCCCTCCAACCTTTTAAAGAGAGCACCCATGGTACTCTCTCAAAATTCCAAATGTGCCCACCAACCCAAAGGTTGGGGATCTGTGGATTAGGGGGTGCAAGGCAGCCTGCATGGCACACACACCTTTGTCCTCCAGCACAGAAAAACCGTTGGGTAGGTTGCCACCACTACACCTCACAGCCCCTAGCATCTGCGGCCTAAGGCAGCTACCTCACTGTACCTAATGGTAGGGCATCCCTGCTTTGGAGTAACAACCTTATTCTGTTTGTTACGAAATCATTAACAGTGCAATCTTATGTGTCTCCTCAGAAGTTGGTCCTATTAAGTTCAATGTGGCTTACTCCCAGGTATGTAAATATAGGACTGCAACCTAAAAGCCACAATGAGGATCACAATATTTATTCATTTTTAAAACCTTGTTCATACACCAAATGTCCCCAGTTCCAGTACCATATATTACTGAAGGATCTTGTCTGTCCATGATATGTTCTGTTAATTTACTCTGCAATAGCCAGTTCTGCACAGGATTCTGGTGTGTTAGTAAACTGGGAAACAGGCAAGAGGGGAAAGCACTTCTGTGTCACAAAACAGAAGAGAAAAAGACATCTCAGCTGCCTGAAAAAATAAATTTATTCTGCCCAATGCATTTTGGAAATGTACTTCCTCAGGAGCTGCTTATCTTTCTTCAGATGTATCAAAAAGAATCCTTCCAATACATTTCAAGATAGAATAAATATTGGAAGGATTCTTTTCAATACAACTAAAGAAAAATAAGCAGTTCCTGAGGAAGGAAATTTCCAAAATGCTTTGGGAAGAATCCCCCCCCCCCCCCCTGGTATCTGTGAACTGTTTTTCTCTTCTGTTTCATGTTAGTAAGCCAACCATAAATTGTTATTGTTGTTGCTTGGAGGGTGTGTGTGTTAACTAATAGAATGCTTAATCTCACAATGGATCGGGTTGTACTTATTATAGAAGAACTGAAATTCAAACATTAATCAACATTTAATATTTGGCTAGGCAGTCCATCCTAAAGGAAATCAACCCTGAGTGCTCATTGGAAGGACAGATACTGAAGCTGAAGCTCAAATATTTTGGCCACCTAATGCGAAGAGAAAACTCTCTGGAAAAGACCCTGATGCTGGGAAAGACTGAAGGCAAAAGGAGAAGGGGACGGCAGAGGATGAGATGGCTAGATAGCATCACTGATGCAATGAATATGGACTTGAGCACACTCCGGGAGAGAGCGCAGGACAGGAAGGCCTGGCGTGCTATGGTCCATGGGGTCACGAAGAGTCGGACACGACTGAACGACTGAACAACAACAACAAGGCAGTTATGGTGGGAGGGGGCGGAGAAGGTGATAGCACAGAAGCTACTGCACAACTGTACACACACACACACACACACACACACACACAAGGAACAATTTTAAAAAGGTATATCTGGGAGGGGAGATGCATGAAATCATTGAGATTCCATTTTCCAGAAAACCATGCCAGCAGCAAGCCTCAAGATACTCTAAATATATCTTCTCGATATCATACCCACCAAACTTGCATCTAAAGCAAGTTGTTTGACATACACCCTCTTGCAACTCCTCTTCAGAGCAACAAATACAGCCTGTCTCCTCAACTCTAAATGCCAAGGACTCTGAGGTTGTCATGTCCTTTCTTCTTATATGCCGTATATACAAGAAATGACTTATTCTATGGTGTCTAGCCTTTTCTACCAATAACCATACAAGTTTATTGAATCACTTCAATTCTTTTACATAATATTTTGAGAGTCTCCAGTTTCTGATGGGATCCAAACCCAGCCAGAACAGACACAGTGCATCTCCCAGTTAAACCCAGTATTTGAGGGTATTCTGTCAATAAATATTCCTTTTCTATTGTCTAAAGGGGCGGGGGGGGGGGAAGAGTTAAAATAATTATTTTGTGGAAAAACAGTTTTGCCACCAGAGGGCAGCCTCTTTCCAAAATGTAGATTATTTTTCCAATGTATTAAAAAGACAGAGATACTCAGATAATCTCATATTTTCAACAGTTTGGACAAAAGTGAACTGCATTTAGGCTGCAGCGGTACATACACTTACTTGGGAGTAAGTCCCACTGAACTCAGTGGAGATGAGTAGACGTGCATAGGGCTGGTTTTCATTGTATTATTTGCTTTTATTGTATTTGCTTTTATTAGCCTGAGAATCTCAGCTAAAGGGTGACTTATACATTGAATAAATACATAATTGGGATTGTAAATTGTGCCATATCCACATATAGCTTCAAAGCCAAACGTTCCAGAACTTTAGCAGAATCACTGAGATTTTTAAAAATGCATATGTGTGTGTGTGTGTGTGTGTGTGTATTGGCATTGTAGAGGGAAATACCCATTATCAACACTTCTTTGATGTGCTAAACCAGCCTTCCCCAATCTGATGCCCCCCTGATGGACTACATTTCCCATCTTCCCCAGCCAGCATGGGCATTAAGTACAGGAAAAACCTGATTTTTTTCCATGTTTTTAAAAAATGGAATATAAGCTTAGATTTAAGCTCCTTCTCCTGTCTATTTTTAAAATATTTTTATTATACTTATATCCCGCTCTTACAAAGGACTTCTTAGACTTGCACCCACCTAGCGCCATCAACGCCTAGCATATGGCGTTCCTAGAATACATACTGAGCCTACCTCTTTTCCTTGCTTCCTGACAAAGAGCCTTGTGGGACTTGAAGGTTGGCAGTCTATTTTACCTACCCTGGGTAAAATCCAACATAAATCCTACTTAGGGTCGACCCATTGAAATTAATGGGACAATGAGGCTGAGATGAGAGGGAGAGCAGAGCTATTCTACCCGCCCTGCTGAAGGCCTCCCCCATGAAGGCTCCTCCTCCCTCAACTGCCACCATCAGCAGCCATTCCAGCAGGCTGAGCTGAGGTTGATGAGAGGGGAAAACAGGGCTAGACTACCAGCCTGCTGAAATAATTAATTTCCCCCCTCTTCCCTCCTCTTTCCTTGTGTATCATGTCCTTTTAGATTGTAATCCTGCAGACAGGGACTGTCTTGTTTTCTTGATTATATGTAAGCCACTTTCTGGCTGAAGACCAACATCAAAATACTTCAGATAAATAAACTTAAGTCCCATTCATTTCAATGGATCTGCTCTAAGTAGGACTTACGTTGGATTTTACCCTCTGGTTTAGTGAAAGTGACAGACTTCCCTATTTTTGTGTGTGTGATAACACTTCTAAGCAGTTTGTAGAGGACTCTGATTGACGTTTTAAGTGCCTGAATCCTAGCAGGGTTTTAAAGGAATTAGATACTTGGCCGATATTTACTGTAGAATAGCCACGGATAATGGAATAGTTAACCAAGGTACGGAATAAGTAACAAATATTGATCAGGGGGAGGATTTGTGTAAATCAAGTGTCCGTTCACGTTATATTTTCAACTGTGTTAAATGGGAACACATTCCCACCTCATATGCCACCATAAGCCACTGCTTATCTCTGAGATATACCACAGCTTAGCCCTGTTTTGAATGGCAGGGCTTACTTCTGGAACGTGTGAAGTCATCAGGAAGACAGGAATGTGAGCATGTGCAGAGGGTCCTTCCTTCCTTCTGCACTTTGTAATGAATACCAGCACACTGCATTTGGAATTTGGGATAAGGTCCAGAGCAAACGATTTGACTTGCATGTAAATGGGAGACCTGGAAACGCTCATTGTGCAATAAATAAAATTGGTCATGGTAAATTTATTTTGGGGACTATTGGATTATTATATATAAAACAGTAAATAGTTCAAGATTAACCTTATAGCTACAACATCTTGTCTAATTTTTGGACTTTTCTCTTTTTCCTCTTTCCCCCACCCCCTGCTCTTGCTACCATCCAGCGTCATAAAGAGTTTACACAGTATTTTGTGACATCTTGGTTGGTCCTAATAAAGGTATTGTCCAGCTGTGGATTTTGTATTTGATTCATTTATAACACTGAAGATTGGGTTGTTGTCGTTGTTGTTTACAAAAGCTGTAGAATCCTGACCATGATAACATACACTTTTAACTTTGGCAGACGATCAGTTACTCTTAACTAAAATTGCAGTCAGTAGCACACGCTTCATCTCGCAACACTTTTTAATTTTTAAAATTATTTTTCTTTCTTTTTGCTCAGCACTCAGGATGACATCAGATATACATCAAAAGTCTAAGGACTGCAGCTAGTTTGCATTTAATCAGTGGTATCACCCATGATCCGCCATATCTGGTGCATGTTCAACAGGGGAGGAGAGAAACACAAAACCAGAAAATCCAAAACGTGCCCCAGTACCCCCAGCAACACTGCTAGTGCCTACCAGTCTGGAACTGTGCTGGCAACAGCGCCCACAAATGATGCTGACACATAACAAAGATAACCCAAGCATACACCCCTGCACACAATACATACAACAACACAGTGCCCTACCCCAATCCACCAGCCCCAGTGGCACAGCCGGCAATGAATGTGCTAGTGCCAGTCCCCAGGCACAGGTTCAGTCCTCTTATGCTACTCACAAGCACTCTTTTAAGAACATAAGAAGAGCCATGCTGGATCAGACAAAGCGTCTGTCTAGTCCAGCATTCTGTTCACACAGTGGCCAACCAGCTGTCGAGCAGGAACCCACAAGCAGGACATGAATGCAGCAGCACCCTCCCACCCATGTTCCCCAGCAACTGGTGTACCTAGGCTTACTGCCTCTGATACTGGAGGTAGCATATAGACATCAGGACTAGTAGCCACTGATAGCCTTCTTCTCCAGGAATTTGTCTAACCACCTTTAAAATCATTCAAAGTGGTGACCATCACTACCTCTTGTGGTAGCGAATTCCATCGTTTGACTATGCTCTCCCACAAGTCGCTTCATGGGATGACCCCGGTTTCTAGTACTATGAGAGAGGGAGAAAAATGTCTCTCTATCCACATTCTCCACACCATACATTATTTTGTAGCCCTCTATCATGTCTCCCCTTACTCGCCTTTTTTTCATGCTAAACAATCCCAGCTGTTTTAACCTTCCCTCATAGGGGAGTTGCTCCAGCCCCTTGATCATTTTAGTTGCCCTTTTCTGCACTTTTTCAAGCTCTTGTTCAGTCGTTCAGTCGTGTCCGACTCTTCGTGACCCCATGGACCATAGCACACCAGGCCTTCCTGTCCTCCACTCTCTCCCAGAGTGTGCTCAAGTCCATATTCATTGCATCAGTGATGCTATCTAGCCATCCCATCCTCTGCCGTCCCCTTCTCCTTTTGCCTTCAGTCTTTCCCAGCATCAGGGTCCTTTCCAGAGAGTTTTCTCTTTGCATTAGGTGGCCAAAATATTTGAGCTTCAGCTTCAGTATCTGTCCTTCCAATGAGCACTCAGGATTGATTTCCTTTAGGATGGACTGATTTGACCTCCTTGCAGTCCAGGGGACTCGTAAGAGTCTTCTCCAGCACCACAGTTCGAAGGCATCAATTCTTCGGCGCTCAGCCTTCCTTATAGTCCAGCTCTCACAGCCATACATTACTACTGGGAAAACCATAGCTTTGATTATACAGACCTTTGTCGGCAAGGTGATGTCTCTGCTTCTTACTATGCTGTCTAGGTTTGCCATAGCTTTCCTCCCCAGGAGCAAGCGTCTTTTAATTTCATGGCTACAGTCACTGTCTGTGGTGATCTTGGAGCCCAAGAAAATAAAATCTGTCACTGCTTCCATTACTTCCCCGTCTATATGCCAGGAAGTAATGGGGCCAGATGCCACGATCTTCGTTTTTTTTAATGTTGAGTTTCAAACCAGCTTTTGCACTCTCCTCTTTCACCCTCAACAAGAGGCTCTTTAGATCCTCTTCGCTTTCTGCCAGTTGGGTGGTATCATCTGCGTATCTGAGGTTGTTGATAATTCTCCCGGCAATCTTAATTCCGACCTCTGATTCATCCAACCCGGCATTTCTCATGATGTACTCTGCATATAAGTTAAATAAGCAGGGTGACAATATGCAGCCTTGTCGTACTCCTTTCCCAATTTTGAACCACTTGGTTGTTCCATGTCTGGTTCTTACTGTTGCTTCTTGACCCTCGTACAGGTTTCTCAGGAGACAGGTAAGGTGGTCTGGTACTCCCATCACTTTCAGAATTTGCCAGAGTTTGTTGTGATCCACACAATCAAAGGCTTTAGCGTAGTCAATGAAGCAGAAATAGACGTTTTTCTGGAATTCTCTTGCTTTCTCCATGATGCAGCGAAAGTTGGCGATTTGATCTCTAGTTCCTCTGCCTCTTCGAAACCCAGCTTGTACTTCCGGTAGTTCTCGGTTCACATACTGCTGAAGCCTAGCTCGTAGGATTTTGAGCATCACCTTGCTGGCATGTGAAATGAGCGCAATTGTACGGGAGTTTGAACACTCTTTGGCGTTGCCCTTCTTTGGAATTGGAATGTAAACTGACCTTTTCCAGGCTTGTGGCCACTGCTGAGTGTTCCAAATTTGTTGGCATATTGAATGCAGCACTTCAACAGCATCATCTTTTAGGATTTTAAATAGCTCAGCTGGAATATTGTCATCTCTGCTAGCTTTGTTGTTAGTAATGCTTCCTAAGGCCCACTTGACTTCACTCTCTAGGATGTCCAGCTCAAGTTCAGTGACAGCACTATCATGACTATCAGGGACATTCAGATCTTTCCTCTATAGTTCTTCTGTGTATTCTTGCCACCTCTTCTTAATCTCATCTGCTTCTGTTAGGTCCCTGCCTTCTTTGTCCTTTATCATGCCCGTCTTTGCACAAAACGTTCCCTTGAGATCTCCAATTTTCTTGAAGATATCTCTAGTCTTTCCCATTCTGTAGTTTTCTTCGATTTCTTTGCATTGTTCATTTAAAAAGGCCTTCTTGTCTCTCCTTGCTATTCTCTGGAACTCTGCATTCAATTGGATATATCTTCCCCTTTCTCCTTTGCTTTTCGCTTCCCTTTTTTCCTCAGCTACTTGTAAAGCTTCATCAGACAGCCACTTTGCTTTCTTGCATTTCTTTTTCTTTGGGATGGATTTCGTTGCTGCCTCCTGAACAATGTTACGGACCTCCATCCATAGTTCCTCAGGCACTCTGTCTATCAGGTCTAATCCCTGAAATCTATTCCTCACCTCCGCTGTATATTCATAAGGGATATGATTTAGGCCATACCTGAATGGTTTAGTGGTTTTCCCTACGTTCTTCAATTTAAGCCAAAATTTTGCAAGAAGCAGCTCGTGATCTGAGCCACAGTCAGCTCCAGGTCTTGTTTTGACTGACTGTATGGCACTTCTCCATCTTTGGCTGCAAAGGACATAATCAATCTGATTTCGATATTGACCATCTGGTGATGTCCATGTGTAGAGTCACCTCTTGTGCTGTTGGAAAAGAGTGTTTGCGATGATCAGCGTGTTCTCTTGGCAAAACTCTATTAGCCTTTGTCCTGCTTCATTTTGTACACCAAGGCCATGCTTACCCGTTATCCCGGTGATTTCTTGACTTCCTTCTTTAGCATTCCAATCCCCTATGATGAAGAGGACATCTTTTTTTGGTGTTAGTTCTAGAAGGTGTTGTAGGTCTTCATAGAACCGATCAACCTCAGCTTCTTCGGCCTCAGTGGTTGGGGCACAGACTTGTATTACTGTGATGTTGAATGGTTTGCCTTGGATTCGTACTGAGATCATTCTATTGTTTTTAGGATTGTATCCCAGTACTGCTTTTTCCACCCTTTTGTTGACTATGAGTGCTACTCCATTTTGTCTAAGGGATTCTTGCCCACAGTAGTAGATATGATGGTCACCTGAATTAAATTCGCCCATGCTTGTCCATCTTAGTTCGCTGATTCCCAAGATGTTGATGCTCATGTTTGCCATCTTGCCATCTCATGTTTGACCACCTCCAGCTTACCTTGATTCATTGATCTTACATTCCAGGTTCCTAAACAATATTGTCCCCTTCATGGATCACTGCCTTGTTGTGGCGAAGGGGCTTGCGTAACTCAGTGAAGCCATAAGCTATGCCGTGCAGGGCCACCCAAGATGGGCAGGTCATGGCGGAGAGCTCTGACAAAACGTGGTCCACTGGAAAAGGAAATGGCAACCTACTCCAGTATTCTTGCCAAGAAAACCCCATGGAACGTATCACAAGGCTAAAAGAGATGACGCCGGAAGATGAGCCCCTCAGGTCAGAAGGTGTCCAATATACTACTGGGGAAGAGCAGAGGGTATTTCCAAGTAGCGCCAGAAAGAGTGAACCGGCTGGGCCAAAGCCGAAAGGACACTCAGCTGTGGATGTGTCTGGTGGTGAAAAGAAAATCCAATGCTGTAAAGAACAATATTGTTTAGGAACCTGGAATGTCAGATCAATGAATCAAGGTAAGCTGGAGGTGGTCAAACATGGGATGGCAAGATTGAACATTGACATATTGGGAATCAGCGAACTAAAATACTGGAGTGGGTTGCCATTTCCTTCTCCAGGAAATCTCTCCAGCTGCACAATATCCTTTTTTAGGTGCGGCGTTTTGGAGCACAACACACCACTGGAAGGAAAGAGTGGTCACACAACATAGCTTCCACAAAGTTCCCAGGGCAGAGGACCTGCAGAGAGCCCACACAGCCCTCTTGGGGACAAGGGTTCAAGATTTACCCAAGGAGGGAAAAGGCTGTTTTACCACAGCGCCAAAGGGTAGGGCCAGAACATGCAACAAGGGCAGCCACAGACAGACACGAACAGAAGCAGACTCCATAGCGCTCAGGATTGGGAAGCAGGAAATGGGAGTTGGAGTCCTACTAGGACAGGGGTGGGCATCACTTCTTATGCTGAGGGCCACATTTCCTTAGCGTTAATCTGTCAAGGGCCACACATTGTGGGCGGGCAGGTCCAAAGCCAGCAGTGGGAAAGGCCAGAACCAAAAGTGGGTGGGTCACCCCTTTTCTGTTTCCCTCCCTCCCCCCTCCCCTCTGTCTCCCCCTCCCTCTGTATCCCCCTTTCCCTTCCTTCCCAGTAGGTTGCCAGGGAAGGGACAGATCACTTTTGCCAGAAGTCTGAACTGATGGCTTGCAGAGGGCTTTTGAAATCGGGCTGAGAGCCCCTTTCCCTGCACTAGGTGAAAGGGGGGAAATGCCACTGCTCAGCTTGTTGCATGCCTGGGTGGGGGGGGGAAGTTGGGTCAGTGGTAAAAAAGAAAAGAAAAAAAAAGGAAACTTCATGGACTTGAACCCACACTGTAAGCCCTACAGAGCAGTCCCCTGCATGACTCAGCCACAGTGACACAGAAAGGCATTTGTGTGATTTGTGAAAGGCATGATAAGGCATTTGTCTCTTCCCCATTCTCCCAATCTCATGATAACCCAGTCATAGAAATCAGGAGCACAAGGGCTGGAGGAGGAGCCTGAGCCAAGTGGAACAGCTCACATTTTACATGATGCGGAGCTCTCAGGTTTCACAGTACAACCCCAAGCTAGAAAAAGTGGGGAGGGGCCCCTACCCCTAGGCACACCTGAGCCAATTAGGAGGAGTGCTGCATGGACCAATAGCCTGGCTCCTGCATGGGCCAACCAGCCATTTTGACTGGCTTCCTCCCTTTGGCAATCGGTGTGACCAATCCACGCCCGTTATTTTACTCATGCAGGTTGCAGTGGAACTGTGTGCGCATAGTGATGGCTACGCACACACAGTTCTGCTCCTTGCATCCAGTCCGTGTTCCTGTAAGGCTCATGGGCTCGTAAGTGTTTGGCCATCTGTGGCAATGATTGGAGCAGAGAACGTACCTGGCCTATGCCAAGAGAGAACTTACCTGTGTGTGTATGTGGGGTGGGGGTGAGTGCCTCCTCTTTTGTGTGGGAGACACTGCTCCCTACTGTTAGAGGGGAAGAGTGTTAGAGCAACACAATTCAGACAAGGCACAGTATTCACAGGAAGAGGGAGGCATGGGAAACATTTGCAGCATTCTACTTTGTGGCATGGTTTATTTATGAGTTGTACCTGAATACCACTTAATATAATACACGTCTGAGCAGTTTACATAAAAATGTTTTTAAATCATAGTTAAAAGTACAAAATAGTATAACATAACACTAAAAATTCCACTTACAATAACAAAGGTAAGATAAAAGGAAACAATAAAAAGATGTAAAATGGAGCATCATGATGATGATCAATTATAAGCTAAGAAAAGCTTGCATGAACAAGTGCGTTTTCAGGAAGTATTTAAAACATAACACATTTTCTGCTCCCAAACTGTATAGGGAAGGCAGGCTAGGGGCCACTACTGAGAAGTCCTACTTCCAAGATGTCACATGGCAACATTCTGTTAGTTGCGGAATGGCCAAGAAGGCCTTCACAGAAGATCTTAGCGGTTGGCTGGTATATGTAGGGGAACGCGGTATGCTAGGCATCCTGGTCCCTAGTAATTTAGTCAGTCAAATGGCTGGTTGGCCCATGCAGGAGCCAGGCTATTGATCCATGCAGCACTCCTCCTGATTGGCTTTGTATGTCAACAACAACATTCTGAATATGTCTCAGTAGCTAATGGGTTGCCCCTTTCCCTTGTTTACCATGGAGTGCTCCACCCTGGCACCTTTGGTTGTTGGGGAGTGGTGGTGGGTGTTTGTGTCTGGAGTACCAAGACAAGGTACCTGGTAGAGTTCTAGGAAGAGATGCGTTAGCAATGTGCTCAGGTTCCTATGAGTGTTATGGAAATAGGCTGTTTGTGCAAAGTGCTCCCTTTTTGCGCAAAGAGCCCTTTCCCCTTTTTCTCATCAGCACAGTTCTCCTTTCATCATAGGGCCAGAGAGATATAGCATCCCCCATGCCAAACATCCTAGCATTTGAGTAATGGGTTCCTTGTGTTATATACTGGTGGCGGCGTGCTGAGTTACACCATATCCTACACTCTGTTGTGATGATGAAGGTGGAGCTATCGTTGGATGTAGAGACAGCTATTTTTAAAAATGGTCCCCTCAAAGTCAATGCACCAGGTCTGGCGTAAAGTTGCACCATCAACGGGGGCATGGAGGAGTACAGCGTAAGTGTTCTCCGCCCTGTGCTGCTCCCAATTCTGCCATATTTTAGTTCTTCCACCAGCATCTCTTTGCTGGTGGAACAGCTCCGCTGGCAGAGTATTCCACCTGCAAATCTGAGGTGTCCCGCCAGTGTATCTGTCATGGCAGCATATTTTGCACTCCACCGGAGTGCTGGGGCTTCTGCCAAACCCTATGGCTTCTCAGCTGGTGGTTCTTGAGTAAAAGATTGCACCCTTAATCTTTTTCTTTAAAAAAAAAAATCATTTTTAACCCAGTTGTGCTCACATCAATAAATCAGCTGATTGTTACAAAAGGAACCTCTTTTCAACAACTTGCCTGAGGAAGGGATCTAGAGATACTGAAAGCT
Organism: Heloderma suspectum; assembly: GCF_057233095.1. Classification (NCBI taxonomy): domain Eukaryota; kingdom Metazoa; phylum Chordata; class Lepidosauria; order Squamata; family Helodermatidae; genus Heloderma; species Heloderma suspectum. The sequence continues at coordinate 392,595,617 of NC_139458.1, forward strand.
TGCATATTTTTGTGACCTTTGAGTAGGCCTAATAAAAATATTACACTAATATGGATTTTGGTACTTTTCAAATGTGTTACTTCATCTCACTGCCAACACATATCCAGCTAATTCAAAATCCTTTGTATAGAGACATTTTTAAAAGATCTCTCTCTCTCTCTCTCTCTCTCTCTCTCTCTCACGCGCGCGCACGCACACACACACACACACACATTTTAAGGCAGGTTTTTGCACACCACCAGCAAAACAGGCGGTATCTAAAAAGGACACATCTGAGTTTGTGAAACATCTGACTGCTTGCAAAACATTTGAGAAATGGTAAAGCAAAAAAAAAAAAAAAAAAAAGATGCCTTTTGCAAAATGCATAACACAATCCTCTCTCTTCAGTTCTCTCCAGCAGATGGCAGCTGAGATTCTATTCCTGCTCTTCCTGTTCCATTTCTGGACTTCTATAAAAAAATTCCAGTCTGTGGGCAGAACCAACAAAGAACTGAGAATTTTGCTGGTGAATATAAAGGATAAAAGTGATTAGATGTACAACAGAGAAATAATGCAACTTACTTCCAATAGAAATTGGATGCCCAGCCAAAGAATTAAACTGCTTGATAGGACATTATTAGCAGGCAGCAATCATACTGGATATCATGTAGCACACGGGTATTAATCTTGGCAAGACTGACCTCAAAGGCCTGCTATCGTCTCTGCAAATCAGCCCTGAAGCACTTACAGTCCAGTTCTAATTAAAATGGGAGGATCCCAAAGTAAGTTAATGGAGATGAATAAAGTAAATCCAAAGAAAGCAGTAGGGAAGGGAAGAGCTTGAAGGTCACACAATTGGCATCAGACACTGGTGGACCCTCCTTCAGACTTTCAAATGTGTAAAGGGGTAAGACTTATCCAGTTTAGCCCAATGCTGTACCCAAACATTTAGGATTCCTGTCTAACAGACACATTCAGGATTGTCTACCAGAGAAACAAGTCAGGAGTTGGGAGCTGATGAAGGCTGGTGCAGGCAGGGCTGGAGTCAAGGACAGGCATGGTTGGGCTCCTGCCAACGACCCACACTTCAACAGGGATCTGCTGATGAGAACCCCCTGGAGTTGCTCCTCCATTGCAACTTGACTGTTCACCTGTCTCTTGCTTTGGCCCAGAAAACACAGCGGTAGATGCTTCTGCCTATGTGCTCCCTGGGTCTCTGCATGTCAGGCAAGCAAGTGATGGCAAAGAGGATGAGGAGCCATAGTTGCTGGTGACTATGGCGATGAGAAGGTGGGCTCACTGTGGGAGGGGGCCCATTGAGAGCATATCACCCAAGGGCCTGAAAAATCTGGAGCTGACACTGCCTCCTCCTGTATAAGCCATCCCAGTCTTCATTGGAGGGCTTGCTTGTTGTTGTTCAGTCGTTCAGTCGTGTCCGACTCTTGGTGACCCCATGGACCATAGCACGCCAGGCCTTCCTGTCCTGCGCTCTCTCCCGGAGCGTGCTCAAGTTCATATTCATTGCATCCGTGATGCTATCTAGCCATCTCATCCTCTGCCGTCCCATTCTCCTTTTGCCTTCAGTCTTTCCCAGCATCAGGGTCTTTTCCAGGCAGTTTTCTCTTCGCATTAGGTGGCCAAAATATTGGAGCTTCAGCTTCATTATCTGTCCTTCCAATGAGCACTCAGGGTTGATTTCCTTTAGGATGGACTGATTTGACCTCCTTGCAGTCCAGGGGACTCGTAAGAGTCTTCTCCAGCACCACAGTTCGAAAGCATCAATTCTTCGGCGCTCAGCCTTCCTTATAGTCCAGCTCTCACAGCCATACATTACTACTGGGAAAACCATAGCTTTGATTAGACGGACCTTTGTCGGCAAGGTGATGTCTCTGCTTCTTACTATGCTGTCTAGGTTTGCCATAGCTTTCCTCCCAAGGAGCAAGCGTCTTTTAATTTCATGGCTACAGTCACCGTCTGCGGTGATCTTGGAGCCCAAGAAAGTAAAATCTGTCACTGCTTCCATTTCTTCCCCTTCTATATGCCAGGAAGTGATGGGGCCAGATGACATGATCTTAGTTTTTTTAATGTTGAGTTTCAAACCAGCTTTTGCACTCTCCTCTTTCACCCTCAACAAGAGGCTCTTGAGATCCTCTTCGCTTTCTGCCATTAGGGTGGTATCGTCTGCATATCGGAGGTTGTTGATAATTCTCCCGGCAATCTTAATTCCGACCTCTGATTCATCCAACCCGGCATTTCTCATGATGTACTCTGCATATAAGTTAAATAAGCAGGGTGACAATATGCAGCCTTGTCGTACTCCTTTCCCAATTTTGAACCACTCGGTTGTTCCATGTCTGGTTCTTACTGTTGCTTCTTGACCCTCGTACAGGTTTCTCAGGAGACAGATAAGGTGGTCTGGTACTCCCATCACTTTCAGAATTTGCCACAGTTTGTTGTGATCCACACAATCAAAGGCTTTAGCGTAGTCAATGAAGCAGAAATAGACGTTTTTCTGGAATTCTCTTGCTTTCTCCATGATGCAGCGAAAGTTGGCGATTTGATCTCTAGTTCCTCTGCCTCTTCGAAACCCAGCTTGTACTTCCGGTAGTTCTCGGTTCGCATACTGCTGAAGCCTAGCTTGTAGGATTTTGAGCATCACCTTGCTGGCATGAGAAATGAGCGCAATTGTGCGGTAGTTTGAACACTCTTTGGCGTTGCCCTTCTTTGGAATTGGAATGTAAACTGACCTTTTCCAGTCTTGTGGCCACTGTTGAGTGTTCCAGATTTTTGGCATATTGAATGCAGCACTTTAACAGCATCATCTTTTAGGATTTTAAATAGCTCGGCTGGAATATTGTCATCTCCGCTAGCTTTGTTGTTACTAATGCTTCCTAAGGCCCACTTGACTTCACTCTCTAGGATGTCTGGCTCAAGTTCAGTGACCGCACTATCATGGCTATCAGGGACATTCAGATCTTTCCTGTATAGTTCTTCTGTGTATTCTTGCCACCTCTTCTTAATCTCATCTGCTTCTGTTAGGTCCCTGCCTTCTTTGTCCTTTATCATGCCCGTCTTTGCACAAAACGTTCCCTTGAGATCTCCAATTTTCTTGAAGAGATCTCTAGTCTTTCCCATTCTGTTGTTTTCCTCGATTTCTTTGCGTTGTTCATTTAAGAAGGCCTTCTTGTCTCTCCTTGCTATTCTCTGGAACTCTGCATTCAGTTGGGTATATCTTCCCCTTTCTCCTTTGCTTTTCACTTCCCTTCTTTCGTGAGCTACTTGTAAAGCCTCATCAGACAGCCACTTGGCTTTCTTGCATTTCTTTTTCTTTGGGACGGATTTCGTTGCTGCCTCCTGAACAATGTTACGGACCTCCGTCCATAGTTCCTCAGGCACTCTGTCTATCAGGTCTAATCCCTGAAATCTATTCCTCACCTCCACTGTATATTCAACAGGGATATGATTTAGGTCATACCTGAAAGGTTTAGTGGTTTTCCCTACGTTCTTCAATTTAAGCCAAAATTTTGCAAGAAGCAGCTTATGATCTGAGCCACAGTCAGCTCCAGGTCTTGTTTTTACTGACTGTATGGAGCCTCTCCATCTTTGGCTGCAAAGGACATAATCAATCTGATTTCGATATTGACCATCTGGTGACGTCCATGTGTAGAGTCGCCTCTTGTGCTGTTGGAAAAGAGTGTTTGCTATGATCAACATGTTCTCTTGGCAAAACTCTATTAGCTTTTGTCCTGCTTCATTTTGTACACCAAGGCCATGCCTGCCTGTTATCCCGGTGATTTCTTGACTTCCTACTTTAGCATTCCAATCCCCTATGATGAAGAGGACATCTTTTTTTGGTGTTAGTTCTAGAAGGTGTTGTAGGTCTTCATAGAACCGATCAACCTCAGCTTCTTCGGCCTCAGTGGTTGGGGCATAGACTTGAATTACTGTGATGTTGAATGGTTTGCCTTGGATTCGTACTGAGATCATTCTATCATTTTTAAGATTGTACCCCAGTACTGCTTTTCCCACCCTTTTGTTGACTATGAGTGCTACTCCATTTCTTCTAAGGGATTCTTGCCCACAATAGTAGATATGATGGTCACCTGAATTAAATTCGCCCATGCCTGTCCATTTTAGTTCGCTGATTCCCAAGATGTCGATGTTCAATCTTGCCATCTCATGTTTGACCACCTCCAGCTTACCTTGATTCATTGATCTGACATTCCAGGTTCCTAAACAATATTGTTCTTTACAGCATCGGATTTTCTTTTCACCACCAGACACATCCACAGCTGAGTGTCCTTTTGGGTTTGGCCCAGCCGCTTCACTCTTTCTGGCGCTACTTGGAAATACCCTCTGCTCTTCCCCAGTAGCATATTGGACACCTTCCGACCTGAGGGGCTCATCTTCCGGCGTCATCTCTTTTAGCCTTGTGATACGTTCCATGGGGTTTTCTTGGCAAGAATACTGGAGTGGGTTGCCATTTCCTTCTCCAGTGGACCACATTTTGTCAGAACTCTCTGCCATGACCTGTCCGTCTTGGGTGGCCCTGCACGGCATAGCTTATGGCTTCACTGAGTTACGCAAGCCCCTTCGCCACAACAAGGCAGTGATCCATGAAGGGGAGGGCTTGCTTACCGTACCACAGTTTAGGTGATATTCATCAGATAGTGGTGCGCTGGAGGGGCTTCTTTGTAGTGGCACCCACCAAGTGGAATGATCTCCCCATTGAGATCAGGTGGGCTCCTGGTGTGGAGTGTTGCCACCAACAACTTAAGACATATTTGTTTGCTCAGGCATTTCCTGACTGTTAGTACTTCCAGCCAGCTTTCGTTATTGTGAATATTTTTGTGTTTTATGGTTTTATTGATTGCTTTTACTGTATTTTGGTATGATATTATTTTGTGAACTGCTTTGGGATTTTTCTGGTAAAAAATGAACAGTGGTGTATACATCCTTTTCATAAAATAACGATAAGTATATGAATTATCAGTTTCCACCTGTTCCTTGCATCTCAGTCATAGAACTTGCAAACAGATAGTAACAACTATCTGTATACAGGTTTATAAATTGCTTACTTTATTATGCTTCTGTTGCTTTGGTCATAACTTCAGACTTTTTTCTGTGATTGCCAAATCTATATTGCTTTAATGTTTTTGAAACTCCTCACTCTCAAAAGAGATTTGCCATTCTCTGAGAGCTCCCTGGTGGCCTTTAGCAAACTAGATGGTCGCTTGATTCAGCCCCCATCTGCAATATAGGACTAGTAATATTGACCTTCCTTACAGGGTGGTTGTAACTAAGGATTGCTAGATAATATGTGTTTACTGCTTTGAACACTCTCAGGTGCTATATCATTGCTTGTTGCTTCATTTGGGGGAGAACTACTGCTCCTCAATCACAGGTGGTCTAAAATCCTGAATTTCTCAATTTTTTTATATGGGCTGATCTCACTTCTGCTCACAGTGATGGAAAAAGGGGTCCAGGAAACCAGAGGTTTGGAGGACTGTGTAAGTCTATCAGTTCAGTCTATGGTTGGGAGTAGTTGAGACTTGGATTGTTAGCATGTCAGTTGAGAAGAAAAAAGGAGGCATGCAGAAGAAAATGGCCTCTTTAAGCCCCCTAAAAGCTTATAGTGAGTATCCCAGAGGGGGCGAAGGCAGTGGGTGAGAGATTATGGGGATGTGTTAGGAGGAATGAACAAAAAAAGGAACCCTTTTCCCTTTCTCACTCTCCAGAGCTCTGCAGTATAGCAATAAACTGCTCAAGTTTGGGCCTGCCAGCCAGCCCCCCAATTAACTAAGCCTTCCTCAACATTTCCCCCATTCCCCAGAAGGCCTCAACGCTATATCATGTCTCAGTTCCAGCAAGTCTGGAGTTGTGACCTGAACAATAGCAGTCCTCTAACATAATGTTGCAGGTCTCCACTGTTTGTTCTAAAATCAAAGTGCAAGTGTGGCTATGGCAGGGGATCATACCCCAAAAATGCAAACTAGGGGTTAATGTGTTCTTGGAGTTTTTAAAGCAGTTAGTAGGTGTAATACGAAGAGTCACTCCTAGCTTTCCTACAGGAGACATTTATTGTGCACCGGTGATTCATCACTCACAGTAGTTTGCAGGTACTTTACACAATGTTGTCATCCTCCACGGTTTCTTTGCAACCATTATAGCATGTGTGCGTTTTCTAACAAGGAACGTCTTGTATTTCCCTGAATGGTGGCATGAAACTCTGGTGTATTTGTGCAATTCCGCTATACCACAGTGCCACCTAGTAGTTGTGTAATGGAAGATGCAGAAAGGCAGAGACAGACAGACAGACAGACAGACAGACAGACAGACAGACACACACACACACACACACATATATATATATATATATATATATATATATATATATATATATATTCCAATCTTAATCCCATAAAGAATCTGGAAGCAGAAGCCTTGAGAGAGTGGCAGGTTAAAAGCCTCACGTGGAAAACCTCTCAGAATGCAAAGTGAATTAACAGTTATGGATGCATGAGGGAGCCTTGCATGTCAGCAGGGGTTAGGGGAGGGGGTTCTAGCAGCCAGGTGGATCCAAAGAAGTTTCCTTTTTAGCCTGGGTTTCTTGTATATTAAATAGACTAGTATGTTCAGCAAGTTCTGTAGTAGTCATGATTTCATTCTGTTACAAGCCTGGCTTAATTTGTTTCACTGTTTTATTCTTCTAGCTCCTTAGCCAGGGAACTGTTTATGACTGACTCATGGAGTAGCTTTGATTCAATAGCAGTGTGTCTCCTCAAAACAAAATAGCAACAAGCACCTGAAGAGCTATATTATTATCTAGCAATTATTGTCTAGTAATAATATTATCTAGTAATTCTTACAACAACCCTGTATGATAAGTTTGTGAAGCCCTTCACTTTCTGGATTCTGTCTGCTTTATTCATCCACTTCTGCTAATGCTTATTAGGCTTCCGCTGCCCAACTCAGGACCTCATTTTCCTGACAATCCTACTGATTCTATCTTAAGGAGCGCCTCCAGCAACACCAGACAGGCCGCTTAACAAGATCAGCCTCGGATGGCCTTCTCTCTGTCCATCAGCCAGGACAGTTAGACTGGTGCGGACAAGGGAGAGGGCCTTTCCTGTGGTGGCCCCCATTCTGTGGAACTCCCTCCCTAGGGAACTCCACCATGCCCCCTCTTTAATGAGCTTCCGTCGTGCATTAAAAACGTGGTTGTTCAGGCAGGCATTTGGGGTGGGTTAGGGTATTTTATAAATTTTTTTACTGTAGAATTTTATTGGTTTAAACTGTTTTATTGTACGCTGTACATCGCCCAGAGTGGCTGGGTGACCAGCCAGATGGGCGATTAATAAATTTAATAATAATAATAATAATAATAATAATAATTTGCAGAACCATGAGAGGTAGGCAACTAGGTTGCCCTCCAGGTTTTTGGAACTACAACTTCCAACATCCCCAGCCATTGGCTATGCTGACCAAAGCTTCTGAGAGTTGTAGCCCAAAACACCTGAGGGGCACTAGGACATCACTGTAAGCACCAGGTTCAAGGTACAGATGCCCATTTTCCCAGCCTGTTGTTGATAATGGCTCCTTTGACTTGCCTTGTGGTGCCAGTTTCCAAACACTGTATGTTCTGCAGCTGCCTGTTAGAGTCACCAGTGACCCCTCCCTATCAGAGGGAAATGGGAAGCAATGGAAGAGTTCAGTGGTAGAGCTTGTGCTTTGCATACAAAAGGCCTCTTGCCCTTGGCAAAGAAGAGCTGGAAAAGAGGCCTACCCCTGAGGTCTCAGAGAGAAGAACTCTTGCCGCTCAGACCCCATTGCACTACATGGGCGAATAGGAAATTTCATACATGGGACCGGAGTCTTTCTGATGGCTGCTGTTTTTCAGCCACAAGGGAATGAACTAATGTAAATAGATTGATTGAAACAGCTGCACTGTCACTTTCTTCTCACTCATTTCCTCCCTTATTTGCTTTCATGCAGATGGTCCAGGATTAATTGCATGAGATATGAAGGACCTATTTCCTGAATCATAAAACTGATATCATGCAGAAGACTTAATAAGCCGTACACTGTCCCAGAGGAGGTGAAGATGGCATTACATCATTTCCATAAAGGCTGAAGCTTGGTTTTGTACAAGATAGAAACAGGGAAGGGAAGAAAGCCCATGCATTAAAGTGACTTCTAAAAAACACACAGCTATCTGTAGTTTCCTAAATAAATTATCCTCATATCAACTAAAAAGTGGTAAGAATGTAAATAGGACCACTGAGCCATGAAACCACTGGCTCTACATACCAATGCTGAAAGGGGTGGGGCAGGGAGTCTTTGGGCTGGTTCACACGATTGCCACAGTCCACTGTGGCTTATTTAAGCCATGGTGGGTTGTGGTGTGTGCTGACGACCATTTTGAATATGCAAGCTGCGGTGGGCAGGCGCTGTGGCGCCTCATGTTGTGCAAACCCTGAGAGGGTGGCTTATGTGGGGGTTTAACCTATGCAAGGTTATCCCTATGCAAGGGATAAACAAATGGGTTGTTTTAGGGTTATGTGAGGGTTAAACCCTCACATAACCCTAAAACAACCCATTTGTTTATCCCTTGCATAGCCACCCTTGCCCGGTTCAAATGACAAGATAAGCAACAGCGACCGCCTGCCATGGCTTGAATAGTCAAAAGGGCCACTGGCGTGTGCCACAACCACCATGGCTTAAATAAACTGCAGTCAGCTGGGGTAATCATCCAAACCCATTCTTTGTCTTTAAGTAGAGGGTTCCTAGCACTAGCAATTAGAAGGCATTGTGCAGCTGCATAGTCTTTTTCTCTTTAACTGATTTTCTGCATCAAGAAAAAAAGGCAGGAGAAGCGGTAAGAAAACACAGGAGTAGAAGTTGACCTTGTCTGGCGTTTGCCAGACGACCCCGCACACTTTCCCCCAACCAACTGATCTGGTTTGGTGGCTTCCCGGCTTTTGTTCATCCCCCCCATTCTAAAAGGCTGAAACACCTCTCCTCGTCTTTGTTATTGGCACTAGGAGCTTTAAGAGAAAATATGCCGGTATTTTTGGAATTGTTGGTCCCGCCCCTCTTGCCTCCTCGCTGCCCACTACTGGAATGCGCCCCAGAGCTTCTCCGAAAGGGAATTCACCCCTCAGGCTGAAAGACGCTCTGCACTCCGGGTCTAAATTGTAGATCGGGCTTCAGGAAGTTTTTGCGAATTTATTTCCCGCAATCATCTAAGGGCGTCCAGATTTTGCAAGGTTCGCTGAAACTAGCCGGGGTTAGAAGTCGTTGCTACCTCGACCCCACGCCGCCCGCCCCAGCCTTTAATAGCTGGAGCAAATCAAGAGGTAGAGTTTTGAGCCGCAGCGGCAGGAGTAGCTTCCACGACGACAGGTCCCATCACCCCCAGCCAGATCTTCCAACCTGGCTCCCCGCGGAAGCGTTGGGCTATACAGGCTCCATCATCGCCAGCCAGCCTGCTGGCAGAGCGCCAGGTGGGGGAAGCTGGCCGGGGATGGTGAGACTTATAGTCCAACACTTCTGCAGGGCGCCAGGTTGGGAGATCTGGCTGGGGGTGATGGGAGCTGTCGTCCAACACGTCTGCAGGGGGCCGGATGGGGCAGGGCGGGGGAGCATCTGGAGAACTCGTGCTTGTCACACAGCAGCGGGTAAGCGTCAGAGAGTGAGATTTTGTCAGGAAAAAAAGATGGCAACCCTACGCCTGCTTACTCAGAAGGAAGTCCCCTTGAACTCAGTGGGTCCTGCTCCCACCTCAGTATGCACAGGATCGCAGCCCCAAATATTCTAAATAAGGCCACGTCGAGGCGAAAGAATCTAGGAGAAGTGTAGAAACGACTGGGGGGGAGGGGCGGCGGCGCCCGTCGCGCCACTGAGGCGCTGCCCCGCCTCCCCCTCCTCCGCCGGCCTGGCCGGGCCTTCGCGGCGCCGGAAGATCCGGGTCGTGAGGAGGGAGCAGGAAGTCGAGACGTGGCCGCCCAGCGAAGCAGCGGGGGGCGAGGCAGGCGATGGCGGCCGCGGCGGCGCTGAGCTCGGAGAGGCTGGAGGTCTCCATTGACGGGCTGACCCTGAGCCCGGACTCGGAGGAGGCCAGGCCGGGCCAGGCGGATACTAGGCCGCTCCCCGCTGCGGGGGGCCGAAGCGGCCGGGTGGGGACTAGCGTTCCGCCGGGGCAGGAGATGGACGAGGCCGGCGGCGACAGCGACGGAGGCGGCGGCGACGGTGGGCTGAGCCTGGAGCGGCGCTGGGGTTTTGGCCTGGAGGAGTTGTATGGCCTGGCGCTGCGCTTCTTCAAAGGTGACCACCCTGAAGCCCCCTTTTCCCCTTCCCGAGGCGGGAAGGTAACTCGAACTTCTCCGATTCCCTCCCCCCCATCTCCAATGTAAGGGGTGGGTGGCGGGAAGGCTTGGGAGAGCCGCCCACTCCCTTGTCTCTGAAGCCCGCAGAGTTCACTTCCAAAATCTTCTCTGTCATCAATTATCTCGGGCTACTTAACTGTTCACCCCGTTTATTTGTGGCTGTAAGAAATTGAGTTGAGAAAACGGCCTCCCTCAAAGGGTTGTTGTGAAAATCAATCAGAAATATTGAAAGGACTCTTTGCGGGGGTGGGGGGAGATTTGCGTTACTTTGTCCAGTGCCATCTACGCAATGTATGCAGAAAAGACTTTAAGGTTTAAACTTTAACTGCTAAGAGGAGAGTTGTAGTTGCAAGCTGTGTCCCCCCCCCCCCCCGAGGGTGCCTTTTGAAATAAGATTCTGGCTGGTATGTTAAGGGGTGTGTAGAATAAACATTTGTTTTAAGGGGATGTAATACGGTCTTGGAAAAATGGTAGCCTGGGTCCTCATAACCTTCATTTATAGTAGATTGAGGTTTGCTTTGAAATAATTTGTAATAAGTGAAACTGGATCTGTGTGATCCTGATCAGATCAGTCTTCCCAAGTTGCTGTAAGGTTAGATCTGCCCTTAAGAAGTTGGAGGAAACCATGGGAAGCTGTAGTGGATAATGCAATCAAGGATGTCAAATAAGCACCTAGCTTGATTAAAGAGAAAACACTTGCTTATTGATCGTTTAATTTAGCTTTGCAAGGCACTAATGGCAGTATTTTGGATTACTTCCTGGTAATGCACTCAGGATTATTGTGTGAAACGGAAGCATTCTTGTGTTAATGAAGAAGAGCAAAGGTGCTGTGATGCTATTAATAAAAGTACTTTTTATTGCACACTTGTTCAGGTTCTGTCCTGAATTAAACTGTCTTCCCATGGGGAATAACTTTTTTTACAGTATTGATTTGTCGGAGTCCCGTAAGTTTAAAATGTATTTCTTGTACCCATGAGATGCTATTTTGAATGAAAAAAGTGCTTCTACTCTGTTACTGATTTTATTGGTACACCCCCCCTTCTCCAATCCCAGTGTGGACAAGCTGACCATGAAGGAAATAGACACATTGAGATGCTGTCTTCATGTTGACCTTGCTCATGTGATGGATGGAGAGGAGAAGGGAATAGTAAAATCCCCTTTTCATCTCACTCAAGTCCCTGATTATTTTAATAACTTCTGTCCCACTTTTAAAATCTAAGATGGATCCAAAGCTGCTCACAAAATTGAAATCAAATACAACCACGAGTACAAAATCCAGAGCAGTAAATTACTGTTTGTAGACCCATTTTTCTGCTCATATTACAGTTGCAGGCACAGTAGTGTTCTTCTTCTTGGATGTTCTCTGGATATTATTTTATTTTGGTTCTCACAGGATGTTGTCTTTACAGGTCATATGATTAATAGAATGCATCTGTAACTTCTAAAAGTAGCCTAGGAATTGCCGTTTCTAGTAGGGGGAAGGGTCAGGTCTTGTAACTGAGGGATTTGCAACCCCTTTTTCCTTTAAATAAGTTGCTAGTGTGCAGTATTTTTCAAAGAGAACTCCAGAACAAAAGAAAGATCAGTTGATCCGTGTTTGGAATGGCTAGTGTCATAAATATTATGCCCCCTAAATGTGAACTTTTAACTTTGCTATTTCTTCCTAGAGAGAGTGAAGCACAATCCTATTCATCTTTAACTTGAAGTAAGTCTTACTGAGATTGGTAAGACTTACTACCAGGTAAATTTTCTGGGCAGAATATGTACTATGTTTCTGAGTGTTTTTTCGTTTCATAATATGATTATAAAGTGATGTGTTTATTTAGTCTGTAATACATGTGCATTCAGTAGATGGTCAGATCCAGGGGACTGATCATGGTCTGTGCATTTTGTGACTTAGTGAAGTCAGGTAATTACTTTGCTTTCTGTAACCATTTGTAGGTTATTTAATATTTAATAATATTCAGGGTGCAGTCATATCAGTTGTGCCCTTGATGATTGGAAGCCCCTGAACTCGGATGCTTCTGATTATCCAGTGCAGGGTGAGGGGAGCGGCGGAAGGGATCTTCACCTTCCTGTCCTCTTGCCCTTCATTTTTCACTAGGTGGGCTTTATTGCCCATCTAGCAATGGTGCTTCAGAGGGGGAGAGAAGGAGTCTGGAAGAGGCTCAGGACAGCTCGTATCCTGGCCTCTCTGGTCTTTTCCCCTCCCCACACACCTAAACGCCTCCCTTCCCCCCTCCCGACCGGGGGAGGTTGGATTCCCATGTATCCAATGGCCTCTCAGTCGATGCTTAGGGGCCATATAATTGTTCCCTTAGTTACCTTCCTTCCAATACAGGCGTAGTAATATTTAGCTACCTCATTCCCCATGATGAGTGCCTTAGATGCAAATTACTATATTTTTTACCTGAACTATCAGTTCAGATAATTTGTCACAAATTCATTTACATCAATATAATTTCATTTTACACTAATATCTTATAATAAGTGCATGTGCATTTAATGAAATAAGCTATTGACTTTGAAACTTCAGACGACGCTAAGCCACTTTGAATATATCCGTACTTGATTGTTTCTATGGAAATTAACATGAATAATTTTCTGGAATGACTAAGTTATTTTAAAAGAACATAGTCCACTGTTATGCATTTGTTCCCATAGATGCCTTTACTTACAAGATATGGGTGGACTCCAACTACTTTTCCCTCTTCCAATGGTGGAATCCAGTTAGCTTTCCTCTTCCAATGGAAGGAAGGGTGCAATTTTCAGCTATTTCCCTTCTCCCGCTGCAGCCCATAAGCCATCCCAAAATCTGTTCCACCGGTTTGGAGGATCTTCTGGAGCAGATTTTGGGGAGATGCGTGGGGGGAGGGGCGGAATAGCTGAAAATAATACTCTTCCTCATTCCGCTGACAGAATCCTTCTTTTGGTTAATCATAGAATTATGAAATAGTAGGGTTGGAAGGGGCCTATAAGATCATCGAGTCCAACCCCCTGCTCAATGCAGGAATCCAAGTCAAAGCATCCCTGACAGGTGGCTGTTCAGCTTCATCTTGAATGCCTCCAGTGCAGGAGAGCCCACTACCTCCCTAGGTAATTGATTCCATTGTTGTATTGCTCTAACAGTCTGGAAGTTTTTTCATGATGTTCAGCCGGAATCTGGCTTCCTGTAACTTGAGCCCATTATTCTGTGTCCTGCACTCTGGGATGATCGAGAAGAGATCCTGGCCTTCCTCTCTGTGACAACCTTTCAAGTACTTGAAGAGCGCTATCCTATCTCAGTCTTCTCTTCTCAAGGCTAAACATACCCAATTCCTTCAGTCTCTCTTCATAGGGCTTTGTTTCCAGTCCCCTGACCATTTTCATTGCCCTCCTCTGAACCCTCCCCAGTTTGTCATCCTTCTTAAAGTGTGGTGCCCAGAACTGGATTCAAGATGAGGCCTAACCAGTGCTGAGTAGAGAGGAACTAGTACTGCACGTGATTTGGAAGCTGGAGGGATGTTAGTTGGATTCCACCTCATGTGTCATAGTTGGGAGTTTAGAGAGGAATAATTGAACATTCTTGAAGGACCTTCACTTTTGAAATAAAGTTATTTTAACATGTTATCTATATAACTTGGTGTCTGTATAAACCATTACTTTTTAAAATAGTGTGATACACTAAATTGACGCTGTCATTCGATTTGTAGATTGAGCCTTCAGTTGGATTTACAGTTTGTAACCAGGAGAGTTTTCCATGGCTCTGTGGTAAAGCCCATTCTTTGCATGCACAAAGTTCCTGGTTCAGTCCCCAGCATCTCCACTTCAAGGATCTCCAATACTAGGCCTGGAAATGATAAAAGGGGAAGGAACGGTGCTGCCATTTTCCTCCCACAATCACCTTGGGGCATATTCTTGCTTAGTGTGACCTAGTTCCTAAAAATATCAAACTAGGTCAAAAGAGTTCCAGCATTTGAGAGAATTTTCTTAATATTTGCTCTACAAAAAGAGCAAAGTACAGATAAATTTGAACAAGACTAGTAAATCAGCAGGAGGGCTTAATACAGAAACCAGCTTCAGTGTAGGCAAGCTTGAACATAAGATTCATGGTTACTGTGCAGCAAACAAAGTGGAACTTTTGCATAATGTGTAATGTGGTGCTGAGTGTCTCCTGAATGCATACTGTACTAAGTGAAAAAGGTCTGCAACATTTATGCTTGAGGTACTTGAGGGGGGTTTTTTTTTGCACCCCTTCAGTTTTTGGCAATAACTGGACAAATTTGAAATTGTAGTTAACTTTTTTTCAGGTAGTTATTCCAAGGGCATATATCACGCACAAGTGCTCTGGGCGTGGTAAAATTAGTATGTTAACAGTTCTCAGTGCCACACACACACACACACACACACACACACACACAGATTCTTTCTATCTATCTATCTATCTATCTATCTATCTATCTATCTATGGGAAGTATATGAGCAGTCTTGTATTAAAATAATGTTCTTTGTTCCAATAAAAATAATTTTCCAAAAAAGCTTTCAATTTGTCTGACTATAAGTTAAATCACATGAACGGTGCAGTCGTATGCTTGTCTACTCAAAAGTAAGCCCCATTGAGTTCAGTGAGTCTTACTCCCAGGTAAGTCGGTATAGAATTACAGCCAAAGTATGTTTTATTTTTCTAATCAAGCATTTCTGTTCAACTACCTTTGACTACTGGAAAAAACTCTTCAATATTTTATACCGCATGTGCAATTAACATGTATTTTTTGTTTACTAAATAGTAAAAATATTCTAAATTGGATCCTGGTCAGTTCTAGGACATGAAAACATTCTCCAATTTGAAAATTTTCAGAAAACCCACATGACAAAATAATGTCTCCTTTGTTTTTCTGCACTAAGCTTTGCAATATAATATTGGACTTGTTGGGAGGGAGTTTGAAGGGGTGCATGCCCATTAATTAATTCAAACAAGATAGAGCAAGTTGTAACCTAGAAGCCTCCTCTCCTGGGGGGCATAGAAAGATGTCATTTGCCAAGTACTCTTGTTTATCTTAGGCGCAAGCCCTTGAGTGTCTCATTCTCCCTCATCACATTACCATTATCTGCTGCCAGTGAAGGTCTTCCTTTCTTAATTGATTCTGTATTTTTGTTTCTTCCTCCTTCAGGCATCTTTCTGGTGAAAGCAGACTTGAGCCTCTTGGCCTTTGGAAAGCTTGTTCACAGTGGCAGGATTTCAGCTTGCTTTTTGCAGATGTGTAAATTCTGAAGATGGCATTCTGTTTTGACTTTGGAAAATTTATTTTTTTATTCATTTTTATACTGCCCAATAGCCAACGCTCTCCGGGTGGTTCACAAAATTAAAACCATGAAAATACAATATAAAATAGATTAAAACTACAGAATAAATACAACCAGAATAAAACTTAGCAGCAGTGCGGATATTTAAAATGCAGTAGCAGATTTAAGATAGCAGAGCTAAAAAACTGGGATGATAAAATGCTAAAAATGCCTGGGAAAATAAAAAGGTCTTCACCTGGCGCTGGAAAGAGTACAACGTAAGTGCCAGGTGAACCTCTTTAGGGAGTTCATTCCACAACTGGTATGCCACAGCAGAAAATACCTTTTCCTAGTAGCCACCTGCCTTACCTCTTTTGGCAGGGGCTCCTAGAGAAGGACCCCTGAAGATGATCTTACAGTCCAGGCAGGTACATATGAGAGGAGGCGATCTTTCAGATAACCTGGCCCCAAACTATTTAGGGCTTTGAATGTTAATACCAGCACTTTGACTCAGGCCCAGAAAGGGACCGGCAACCAGTGCAGCTGGGAAAGTACTGGCATAATATGATCTCATTGGCCAGTCCCCATTAACAATCTTGCTGCTCTGTTTTGGACTAGCTGAAGTTTCTGGACCATTTTTAAAGGCAGCCCCACATATAATGTATTTCAGTAATCCAGATGAAAGATTATCAGAGCATGGATAACTGTACCTAGGCTATCTCTGTCCAGATAAGGGCATAGTTGGTATATCAGCCCAAGCTGATAAAAACTGCTCCATGCCACTGAGTTCACCTATGCCTCAAGTGACAGTTCTAGGTCCAAGAGCACCCCCAAACTACGAACCTGATCCTTTAGGGGGAGTGCAGCCCCATACAGAACAGGTTGAACATCACCTAGGTAGGTAGATGAGCCACCCACTATCAGTACTTCCATCTTGTCTGGATTGAGTCTCAGTTTATTGACCCTCATCCAGTCCATTACTGTGCCCAGGCACTGCCTGAGAACAGCCACTGCCTCACCTGGATTTGGTGAGAAAGAGAGGTAGAGCTGGGTCTCATCTGCATATGGATGACACCTCTGCCCACAGCTCTGAATGACTTCCCTTAGCGGTTTCATGTAGATGTTAAACAGCATGGGGGATAAAACAGAGCCCTGTGGAACCCCGTGGCATAGTTGCCAAGGCACAGAGCAATAATCCCCCAGCACCACCTTCTGGAATCGGCCATCCAAGTAGGAGCGGAACCATTGCAGCGCAGTGCCTCCAGCTCCCAGCTGAGACAACCTATACAGAGGGATAAAATAATTCGTATTTTATTTAAATAAATAAAGCTTTGGTTAGTTATATGACAAGAGAATTCAAATTGTGTTTAAACCACAGTGTCCAATAGGTACCATGGTGCAATCAAAAGAGAGAATAAATCCTTACTTAATTTTCTCTTGAATGATTTGCACTCTTAACCTGATGAGGTTATACAAACTGTCATGTTGTTAGTCATCCCGCTGTTAGCAGTTATACTTCAAATTTGACCCAAGACCAAGTGACAGTTTGAGGACTCTCTTCAGAGAGTGGTGGATATTCCTGCATGCTTGCATTTTGATTTGCCTGGTTGAGCCAGATGACACTGAACTTGTAAGTGTCCAATTTATGTTACAGCGATTTTGCAGAGTGTAAGTCTATCGTGGCTGGAGAAAATACTAAAACTTTGCTTGCAGTTGCACTGTGAACCCCAAAAGCTGTTTATACCAAGAAGTAACTAACTCTCTCGAGACGGGGGTGGGGGATGGGGAGAGGCTAAAGCCCTCTTGCCATCTTCTTCAAATTCCTTACGGGTGTAATTCTGTGCATATTTAATCAGAAAAAAGTCTTATAATTCCCAGCATACCCCAGCCAGCCATGCTGGGAGTAGTAGGACTTTTTTCTGTCTAAACATGCAAAGAATTGTGCCTTACGTCACTTGCTTTGTTTTCTCTTGCATTTTCCACAGCATCTTGTGGAAAGCCCATTGAGCAGACCATCCGACACTTATCTTAATTCTCCAGTATGATTTGATCTACAGCTAACCTGACAGTTAAATAAAACTCTTCAGTTGAAGTCTGGGAGCCATGTCAATAGGGAGCTAACACTGAATATGTAAGATCGTATTTAATTTTGCAGGGTGGGGGTGGCGTTAGTGTCTTTACCATCTTGGTAACCACAAACACTCTTCAGACATAGTCCCTTAATTAGTCACCTTAATTAAGTCATGTAAACTGAAGCTCTTAATGCATTTTAACAAGTCCTCTTTTAAGACCGTTGCTTTTAAGGACCTGGAGGCCATGTTGTAGAGTTGGCATTGCATGTAGTGTATGCACTGCAGTAGATGTATGCATGTATGATGTGACTATTACATGCACCTGTTGGATAGCATCCATGAAGAGCAAGGCACTCATTTGCTTCCCTTCTTCTTCCCATACACCTACATAATTCTTGGAACCATTTCTCAAAGTCTTCTAAAAGAAATAGTATGATATGATTGGAAATAATCTACATGTGCTCATGTGACCCTTTAACCAAAGGAAGAAATGTAAACTGTCTCTTAAGAATGCAGCTGCTAACCAGAAGCTGTTTGCCATCTGTTCTAGTCAATTTTACATCACCTTTGAAAACCAAGGAATAAGAAAGATAAATTGCTGTTAAGAAATTAGCAAACAGACATTTCTGTCTCCACTGAGGTCCCTCCCTTCTCCTTTATTACATTTCTACGTTTATCAGTTTACCAATTAGGGCTATTGCCACAGTAGCCAGAAGGAGAGGTCACTGCCGTTGCTCCAGAGAAATTGGCTATAGCAACCTTCCCCAACCTGGTGCCCTCCAGATGTTTTAGATGACAGTTCCCAGCATTCTTGACCATTGGCTATGCTGGCTGGGGCTGGTGGGAATTGAAATCCAAAACATCTGTAGGGTGTCAGCTTGGAGAAGACTGCACTATGCATACCATATAGAGTTTTAGTTGGAGGTAAGGCGAAAGAGGGATAACAGGTCAGGCAGAACGGACACTTGTGATACTTATTGAACATTCTTCCTAAAAGTTGAAGCCTCATTCTTGTACCCACCAAACTGAGAGAACAGTTCCATGGCACTTCAAAGACTAACAGTTTTATTGTGACACAATGTTTATGGACTAGATCCTGCTTTGCCAGATATGTGGAATTATCCTCAGTCAGATATTCACGCAGGTACCTAGAAAGAAGTTCATAAGTACTTGTGCCAATAGGTCGTGCAATGCATGCGGTTGCAATAGGTTTGCGATATTTCTGTGTAGAATGCAAGTGGTATACAAGTTAAGAACAGCATTAGCACTTCTGATAATACTACATTATTAGCTGTGGTATATTAATACCTTGTATATTTTTGCACACGTATAATGAGAGACACCTCCCCCCGATCCCAATTAAATCTTAATCAAATTTGCTTATAAATTCTAGTTCAGCAATTACGTGCTAGAGGCTCCTTCAGTATTTTGATTGAAATATGTTGATCTTCCTGTTAGTGGCAGAGTGTCCTGAACAACGTGTGGGACCTGCAGTACAACATTGATATGTATCTTCATCACCAACTCTTAACAGGAACGCTTCTGTTCAGGGTGCCAGCCAGTCAGCTATGTGCTCCCCCAGGATACCTGGTGCCCTTCAGATGTGTTGGACTACAACATCTGGAGGGTGTCAGGTTGGGGAAGATTGCTGTAAGCAGTAAAGGACTCAAGCAGGCCAAGTCACTTCCTCCCCCAGACCCTCCCTGGTTTTAATTTCCAACCCTCAAAGTTCTGTGGTTCTGGGGGCTACTGAGCATCCTCGGCCCTCATTGGACTGTGTTTTGGAGGGTTTGCCTCCTTTTGAGTGTAGTTTTAAAAACATTTTGTACTTCTGTGGAACTCAAGATACCCTGAGCATGCTGATACTTCTGTCTGTCTGTCTCTCTCTCTCTCTCTTGCCCTGTTTTGCCTCCAGTCCTGCCTTTCTAGAAGCTATGTAGATAGCATAGGTGACCATGACTGTGTTCTGTCAGTTTCTCTTCTCTTGTAGTAAGACAACTGGGTACAAGTCTGGAGTTCTTGGCAGTCTTTCACTTTACTGGTCTGATATTCTAGTTCTTAAGAATGCCTGATACAGTTTCTAGCATAATGTAAGCACAATTGTGTTTGGTGCTGTTGTTCACCTGGGGTGAACCCTTTGGGGCTGGATTGATGAAAGTGGGATATTTAAACTAGTACTAGATGACATTACTCTTGTGTCACACATCAGAAAAGCTAGGTTAAAAATTGTGAAATGGATAATTATTTATTGTTTATTTGGTTTTTAATAAAGCCCTTTAGTCCTGTGCATTCCTGCTTCCCTGCAACTCATATATCAGTCAGATCTGTGAATAATTTATTAAGCTGCTTTGAATAATTGAAAATAAAAACCGGTTATTTGTTTGCTTCACTAACAGTTTGGATAAATGTATTTAAATCGCATTTAAGTATGTATATAAAATAACAAGAATAAATAACTTCTGGGCAAACCTATATCCTAGTTGAATAGTCAAAAATAGGATTTATGTACTGGAAATTGTAAAGGGGCAGGCAGCTGTCTTGATAGAGAATAAAAAACATATTGATCTAGAGAGCCGACTGTGTTTCTGCAGTTTTTGTAAAAAGTGAATCTTATTTGTCTATTTATGTCCTTTACATTTTTATCTCACCCTTCCTCCAAGTGGTTCAGGGTATTATACAACAGTTTCCCACCTCTCCGTTTTATCTTCATAACAACCTTGTGAGTTAGATTAGGCTGAGAGAGATTGTGATTGGCCCAAGGTCACCCAGTGAGTTTTATGGCTGAGTGGAGACTTGAACCCAGGTTTCCCTGGCCCTTATCCAACACTCTAACCATGGCACCATACTTGTTCTCTCTCTCTGTTGTCATTGGGGCTGTTCATGCAACACACTAACCCACACTCAGTGGTTGAGTGTAGGTTGTTAAACTGTGGGTTGTTGAACCATGGGTTAGTGTGTTCTCTGAACCCAGGACGTTTACCGCAGGGTGGCTTGTTAACCATGTGGCTTGTTAACTACCCTGAAGAACCAAACAACAAACCATGGGTTCCCAAGGTGGCTTGTTTGAGAAAAATAAGCCACACTGCATGGATAACAAACCACCCTGCAGAAAATGTCCTGGGTTCAGACAACACGCTAACCCACAGTTCAACAACAAACCACACTCAACCACTGAGCGTGGGTTAGCATGTTGTGTGAACCCAGTCAGTGTGTGTTAAAGAGTAGTTCGCTTCCCCACAAATAGAATAAGACAAGGGCTTTTATTCTGTGGACTGGGACCTTGGGCAACTATCCTTGAAGGCTTCTCACTGAGTTCAGTAGGACTTAACAGAAGTATATGTAAAGGTAGGGGTTTCAGCCTTCCATCCACATTTTTTACATATTTACTTTGGAGTAAGTCCCAGTGAGTTCATTGTCACTTATTCCTTACAAATAAATCTGCACATGACTGAAGCTCTAGTTTTTTGCGTGGGGCAAAACGCTAGAAGTGAAAAGGGAGATATTTGTTTTACTAGTTCTGTAGGTCATATACACTGCTCAGTTCCCCTAAGTTGGTTAATATCTTGAAGTTACATAATTCATTTGACAAGGGAATGGGTGGCAAAGTGGTACATACTGATGCAGTCATTATGAGCACATATGTCTTTAAAATCATCCTGTCATTTATTTTCTTCAGAAAAAGATGGCAAAGCGTTTCATCCAACTTATGAAGAAAAACTCAGACTTGTAGCACTGCATAAGCAGGTTCTGCTGGGACCTTACAATCCAGACACCTGTCCTGAAGTTGGATTCTTTGATGTTCTGGGAAATGACAGAAGGTAAAAATCGATCAGTTTGTATGGAGCTTTCCATCAAATACAGAGATTGACCTGGTTCTTACATAATGCCAGTTCATGGGTTATTTAACCCATGAATTGGCAGGGCCACGAGCAAGGCAGCAAGCACACTGCCTCCTACGTGCTCGTCGCTTCCACTTTCAGTTGTCTTTCATGAACAACACAGGAACGCCTTGTTCCTGTCTTTTTTATGTGATGCCTGAACCTGTAGTTCTGGGTTGTTGAGGGGCAAACAACCGGAGTTTTAACCCAAAAACTCTGGGTTGTTTAACTCTAAACAACCCAGAGTGCTGAGTTCAGATGACACATCAAACAACCCAGGAACAGGGTGTTCCTGTGTTGTTGATTAAAGCTGATTCAAAACAGAAGCGGCGAGCATGTGGGAGTCACAGCACTTGTTCCCTCACTTGTGGTCCCAACAACCCATGGATTGTCATTATATGCAAACTGGAACATAGACTAAGCCATGGGGGCCAAATACGGCCCTCCTGGGCTCCCAGTCTGGCCCGCCAGGGTTCTCCAGATGGCCGTGTCCTCTTTCCCCAACCACAGATAGTTTGGTGGCTTACTGGCTTTTCTGCAATCTTTTCCCCCATTCAAAAAGATTGAAATGCTTCTTCTAAGGTTTGTTGTTGTTCAGTCGTTCAGTTGTGTCCGACTCTTCGTGACCCCATGGACCATAGCACGCCAGGCCTTTCTGTCCTGCGCTCTCTCCCGGAGCGTGCTCAAGTTCATATTCATTGCATCCGTGATGCTATCTAGCCATCTCATCCCCTGCCGCCCCCTTCTCCTTTTGCCTTCAGTCTTTCCCAGCATCAGGGTCTTTTCCAGAGAGTTTTCTCTTCGCATTAGGTGGCCAAAATATTTGAGCTTCAGCTTCAGTATCTGTCCTTCCAATGAGCACTCAGGGTTGATTTCCTTTAGGATTGACTAATTTGACCTTGCAGTCCAGGGGACTCGTAAGAGTCTTCTCCAGCACCACAGTTCAAAAGCATTGATTCTTCGGCGCTCAGTCTTCCTTACAGTCCAGCTCTCACAGCCATACGTTGCTACTGGGAAAACCATAGCTTTGATTAGACGGACCTTTGTCGGCAAGGTGATGTCTCTGCTTCTTACTATGCTGTCTAGGTTGGCCATAGCTTTCCTCCCAAGGAGCAAGCGTCTTTTAATTTCATGGCTACAGTCACTGTCTGCTGTGATCTTGGAGCCCAAGAAAGTAAAATCTGTCACTGCTTCCATTTCTTCCCCTTCTATATGCCAGGAAGTGATGGGGCCAGATGCCATGATCTTAGTTTTTTTAATGTTGAGTTTCAAACCAGCTTTTGTGCTCTCCTCTTTCACCCTCAACAACAGGCTCTTTAGATCCTCTTCGCTTTCTGCCGTTAGGGTGGTATCGTCTGTGTATCTGAGGTTGTTGATAATTCTCCCAGCAATCTTAATTCCGACCTCTGATTCATCCAACCCGGCGTTTCTCATGATGTACTCTGCATATAAGTTAAATAAGCAGGGTGACAATATGTAGCCTTGTCGTACTCCTTTCCCAATTTTGAACCAATCGGTTGTTCCATGTCTGGTTCTTACTGTTGCTTCTTGACCCTCGTACAGGTTTCTCAGGAGACAGGTAAGGTGGTCTGGTACTCCCATCACTTTCAGAATTTGCCACAGTTTGTTGTGATCCACACAATCAAAGGCTTTAGCGTAGTCAGTGAAGCAGAAATAGATGTTTTTCTGGAATTCTCTTGCTTTCTCCATGATCCAGCGAACGTTGGCAATTTGATTTCTAGTTCCTCTGCCTCTTCGAAACCCAGCTTGTACTTCCGGTAGTTCTCGGTTCACATACTGCTGAAGCCTAGCTTGTAGGATTTTGAGCATCACCTTGCTAGCATGTGAAATGAGCGCAATTGTGCAGTAGTTTGAACACTCTTTGGCATTGCCCTTCTTTGGAATTGGAATGTAAACTGACCTTTTCCAGTCTTGCGGCCATTGTTGAGTGTTCCAAATTTGTTGGCATATTGAAAGCAGCACTTTAACAGCATCATCTTTTAGGATCTTAAATAGCTCAGCTGGAATACTGTCATCTCCGCTAGCTTTGTTGTTACTAATGCTTCCTAAGGCCCACTTGACTTCACTCTCGAGGATGTCCGGCTCAAGTTCAGTGACCACACTATCATGGCTATCAGGGACATTAAGATCTTTCCTGTAGAGTTCTTCTGTGTATTCTTTCCACCTCTTCTTAATCTCCTCTGCATCTGTTAGGTCCCTGCCTTCTTTGTCCTTTATCATGCCTGTCTTTGCACAAAACGTTCCCTTGAGATCTCCGATTTTCTTGAAGAGATCTCTAGTCTTTCCCATTCTGTTGTTTTCCTCGATTTCTTTGCGTTGTTCATTTAAGAAGGCCTTCTTGTCTCTCCTTGCTATTCTCTGGAACTCTGCATTCAGTTGGATATATCTTCCCCTTTCTCCCTTGCTTTTCGCTTCCCTTCTTTCCTCAGCTAAGCCTCATCAGACAGCCACTTTGCTTTCTTGCATTTCTTTTTCTTTGGGATGGATTGAGTTGCTGCGACCTGAACAATGTTACGGACCTCCGTCCATAGTTCCTCTGGCACTCTGTCTATCAGGTCTAATCCCTGAAATCTATTCCTCACCTCCACTGTATATTCATCAGGGATATGATTTAGGTCATACCTGAATGGTTTAGTGGTTTTCCCTACGTTCTTCCATTTAAGCCGAAATTTTGCAACAAGAAGCTCATGATCTGAGCCGCAGTCAGCTCCAGGTCTTGTTTTTACTGACTGTAAGGTTTAGCCACTGGCAATAACAGTTTTAAACTACAATATGATGGCATTCGGTGGGGGGGTTGGCCCCACTCCCTTTGCCCCCACCCATCACTGGAACGTGGCCCCCAAGAGTGTTTCTAAAATGGAATTCAGCCCTCATTCTGAAAGAGATTCCCCACCCCTGGTCTGTGGGCTACAGTAGCAGTGGTGCAGTAAGATCTCACAAATTCAGCAGTTGAGCAAATCTTATTTTATGGAAAAATCTTATTTTATGGAAAGAGTCATCAACTATATGTTTTGACAGAAAGATGGGGGACAAATTTTGTTTTGTAGTTGAAATGAACCGTCAAAAATTTGTCAAATCTGACATGGGATTATAAGCGATAAGAAAGAAACCTTAATTCCTAACCAATTTGCTACTTTCTAGAATTCTCAAGTAGGGCTGTGCTGTACTGCTTCAAAGATCATTCAAGGAGGTTCCTTTCTTTTATAGAGTTGTTTGTATGTTGTCCCTGCTGAGGTACTGTTAACCAAGCTGCATATCTGGCTTAGCACCAAAATGCGAACTGGGAGTTTGGGAATCTCCTCTGCAGACATGCCCTATGCCCTTTGCTTTGGGTTGTCTTCCTTTTGGCTAAACAAGCTAGAAATTCCTTGGCCTTGAAATCCTGGCCTGCCATATTATCCCCCTACTAGTCTTTACACAGATGGTTGGACAAAATGATGTTTCACATATCTTTCCTTCTTGCAGGAAAGAATGGGCTGCCCTAGGAAACATGGCGAAGCAAGATGCCATGACAGAGTTTGTAAAGCTCCTAAATAGGTGCTGTCATCTCTTCTCAACGTATGTGACCTCCCATAAAATAGAGAAAGAAGAACAGGAAAAGAAAAGGTAAGTTTTTGTGCTTCTCTGGAATTGGGTGGGAGTTCACATAGTGTGCTGTGTCCTAGCTATCTTTCCTAAGAGTCATTTAGTTCTTAAACCATTTTAAACACTCCTGATATAAGTATGTTCTAGTGCAGTTTTTCTTAGCTTTGGAAACAGCTGCTTCCTTGTCTCGAAAATAGTGGTATTTCAGAAACACATGAGGAATATTGGTAACATTTTAAACAACATCAAAATATCTTGCCACCATTGGGCACGAATCTTATCAAATGTGTGTATGTGATTTAAAATATCTCTCTTTGGCCCAGGCCTGTTCATCTTCTTAAATTCTAGGAAGATACTGGCTTGTCTTAATGTTTGGCAAAGAATTTGGTTCCTGTTGAAAAAATGAGCTTTGTGACTTGCACTGTGCCTGCTTCCTATCAGCCATGTTTCTGTGCTTACAGACTGGTGGCATCCTACATTTAACATTCCACATTGTGTGGAAAACCTCTGAATCAGAGTTTAGAATAACATATGCATATAGAGTAGACTTGCAGAATTTCCCTAGTTTTCTTGGTACGCATTTTGGATTGTTTTGGTGTAGAGTATGAAATAGTTCTGAATTAAAGTAACAGTTCTGTATTCAGTGCTGATTCTGAGAAGAGATCTCTTAAATCTTCCCCATGCCACTTCTATTCATCTTGTACCTTACAGCACAATCGGACATAAGTCCCATTGAGCTAGTTACATGTGTATAGGATTGTAGCCTAGTATGTCACCACAAATAACTTAATGTGCCTATCTCTTATTTGAATTAACTTTATTGTTGGCAAATCTAGTGACAGTTCTGTAGAGCGATGGGCAATCACTTACGTCTTGAGTCTTCTTCCTTCATATAAAATGACAGGGGCAGTGGAGAATTGTTGACTAATTGTCTGGTAAACATGACTATTGCAGGAGGGAAGAGGAAGAACGTAGGCGACGTGAAGAAGAAGAACGAGAGCGTTTGCAAAAGGAGGAAGAGAAACGTAGGCGAGAAGAGGAAGAGAGGCTGAGACGGGAGGAAGAGGAGAGGCGGCGGATAGAAGAAGAGCGATTCCGAATGGAACAGCAGAAGTAAGGAGTCAAGAGTACATGACCGTTTTTATCACATTTGTATCCTATCATCTTCAAAAGAGCTTTTGTACATTAGGTTATCCCTTTTATTCTCACAGTAGCCGTGTGAGATGAGTTAGGCTGCACCTGAGGAAATGCTGCCTTGCACAAGGTCACACAGCGAGCTTTACAGTAGAGTCTTCCTTCCTTCCTTCCTTCCTTCCTTCCTTCCTTCCTTCCTTCCTTCCTTTCAAAGTATTTTAGCTGCTTTTTAGGGCCATGCTCTCACAAAGAGACATACAAAAGGAATGAGAGGAGGTACAATAGAAACAGTGTATGTAAAACTAATGGACACAATACTTGAAAAAGCTGCTCTGGGCATGCAAGCTATTTGTGGTTTCAACTCAAGACAGCATTGAAAAGGAACGGTTTCAAGGCCTGTCTAAATTTAAGAATTGAAGAGGATAGGCATAAGTCCATTTGAAGTAAGTTCCACTGTGTTGGGGCTGCCACTGAGAAGGCCCTGTCTCTTGTGTATGTCAACCTAACCAGTCTTAATGGTTGGTGCTTGGGAAGGACCCCTGAGGAAGATCTTGGTGTATGGGCAGAAATCTGTGCATGGAGATGGTCCTTTAGATAGCCTAATCTCAAGCTGTTACCTAGGTTATCTATCTCAAGCTGTTTTAAAGGTTTAGACCACTTTGAATTGGGCCGAGAAACCTACTGGTAGCCAATGCAGCTGATGCAAAATTGGAGTTATGCATTTAGACTCCTTGGTCCTCACTACCATCCAGATGGTCACATTTTGCATCAGCTGTAGCTTCTGTACAATCTTCAGAGGCAGCTCCACATAAAGTGCATTGCAGTGGTCTATTCTGGAGGTAACCAGTGCATAGGTAACCAAGGTCAGATTTGACTGTTCCAGATAGGGCCACAGCTGGAGCACAAGCTGGAGCTTTTAAAAAGCACTCCTGGCCACTGCTACTATGGATTTGAACCTGTGTCTCCTAGGTCAAATTCCACTGATGGTTCACTACACCACATTAACTCCCTTTAAAGATCTGTCCTGCCTTTTACTTCTTAATTAGAACCAGCTACATTGATCAAAACATTCCTGTCTAGTGTCCAATACAGCTAAAGCATTTTCTCAGTGTCATATGCAACTTCCCCCTTCTCTTATATCATAAAAAGTGCTTATTTCAGCATGCATACCAGTTTTCATATAAAAGTGTTGTTTGTGCCCTTCTTTGCAAATAGCAATGGGCAAGTGGGATCCTGCAATAAAATGTTGCAGCATGGAGTGCTTTGGTTCAGGATTCTGGTCACTCCATTCTATTCCCTCCTGCCCCCCAATAGTCAATCAGTGTTCCTTGCCACGGAGCATGCTCAGTTCTCATTGGGCTATTTGGGGGTTTCCCCCCTCCAGTTTGGTTTTGCCCAATCCTGGCCACATTATAATCTTGGATTTCTCCGCTGATGTCTATGGACATCTTCTGTCTGTGGAAACACTAAAAATAACTTCTGAGTGTGAACCAGGAAGTGACTTATCCAGTCTATGGTTCTTTTATGTGTATGTACGCGTGTGTGTGTGTGTATGTATGCATATGATCTAGTAATTTCTTAGCAAATGCAAATTTTGAATTGGGGAGTTCGGATTTCTCTCATTGTCTCTCAGCCACTGCACCTAACAAGAAAGTTAACATTCCAATCCGCTTTCTCATGTGTGCTCAGCTATTATGTTTCAGAAGTAAATCCTAAATATTCTGTTTTTATTATTACAGCCAGCTTGTTGTTAATATGATCAGTATTTAGTTTGCTGTGTTTGAGGCCAGCTTAAAAGGTGACTCTTTGATGTCTACAGAGTTGTTTATTAGGGCAATGTGTTCTTCATCTAGACAACAGATAATGGCGGCATTGAACTCTCAGACTGCTGTTCAGTTCCAGCAGTATGCAGCTCAGCAGTACCCTGGCAACTATGAGCAGCAGCAGATCTTAATTCGTCAGCTCCAGGAGCAGCACTATCAGCAGTACATGCAGCAACTTTATCAGGTCCAGCTTGCACAGCAACAGGTATAGCACATTGTGTTGGCAATGCAGCTTTTGGAAGGAGAGATGTTGAGCTCTCTTCTGAGACATCAGTGAGATATATTGCAGTTAATGATGAAGACATTCTAATACTATTCAGGTCCATATGCTAAGATTCTTTCTGTTAAATATATACAGTATTTCTCTGTCCTTTCCAATGAGGGTTAAGAATACATTCCAAATAAAAATATAAGCATTGATGTATCTGTGCTGCCTTTGCTAATCACGATCCTTTCTTGATCTCTTGGAAGCAGAGAAACTCTTGCACTAGAGAAAAAAAGAGTTGTCTTGATCCTTTCCCCATGTATGGTATGGCTGGAAGGCAGAGTTTCCTCTTTTCTGATCCACTGCCCAATCTTAAGGAGAGAGAGTATTTCTGAGAGCCAGTGTGGTGTAATGACTACAGGGTCAGTAGGACCCGGAAGACTCAGATTCAAATCCTCACTCAGTCAGCTTGCTGGGTGGTTTCAGGTTAACCACTGTCACTCAGCCTAGCCTAATCTACCCCAAATACAGCTTTGAAGATAGAATGAGGCTCGGGTGAAGGGTTCAAGAGAACTATGTATGCTGTCCTGAACTCATAGGAGGAAGGGCAGGATAAATGTAGCAATTAAATAAATAGCTCACAACCGTGGACCTTCCCCTTTCCAGTTTATTGTAAAATTACATGTTGACATCCAGCATTTTCATGGTAGCACCTTCCTTTAGTGCTTATTAGCTGGGGTGGGTTGTGATATTTCCGAGGGAAGGGAAGCTGTAGAATCCTAGATGAAGTTGCCTTGACTTCAGTGGGAAATAGCCACTTGCCAGAGAATGGGTTAAACAGTAACTTGGTGTGTCCAGCTCAGGAGCAGCTTACGGCACATTGATTCACATTGACTCTGAACTCAGAGACTGACGGGAATCCTCTGCAGCGAGGAGCGGTGGAGGCGATGTTTGCCTCCACACTCCCCTCTTTCTGCAGTTTAGCTTGGTGGGCATTTTCACCCATCTAGCTGAGGCGTTGCGGGGGGAGGGAAGGAGGCTGGGGAGGCCTCTGGATACGGCATAAGCCGGCCTTCCCAGTCCCCTCCCCGCCCACCGGCACTCCCGGCAGTTATGAGCTCATAGACACAGCTGGCGCGATGCTTTCCACACCGGCTCAAGGGGGAGGGGACCTCAGATTCCTGGGTCCGAGTGCTGTCTCTGGCTTCAGATCCAGGAATCCGAAATATCCTGTGCACCCCCCAGGCGTTGTCTAGGGGCCATAGGATTGCTCTCTTAGGCAGATAGAAACCTAATGTAATGGACATCCAACCACTGGAGCGATTACTTAAAAAATTAAGCATCCTGAGATTAGAATGGATCACTGGTCTGTAGCTTTGACCTTTCTCCAGGCTCAGGCTTCAAATACAAATCCATCCACTACACCTCTGCATATGCAACTGCCAGCAATATACAGGGTAACTGCCAGTATTCTATCGCCTTAAAGCTGACTGACTGGATCCTGGCCTCTTAGTTCTATTTGAACATGCAAGTAGGTTCCACAATATTTGCCACTCATAGATAGCACTCTAGTTCCTCTAAGATACATTTCACATCTTTCATTGCTCTTAGGTTGTTGTGTGTTTTAATTTGTAGGCAGCTTTACAAAAACAGCAGGAAGCAGCAGCCACAGCAGGGGCTTCAGTTACTTCTGTGTCAAGGGCAAACCCAGCCGTCACTGGAGAAATCCCATCCATAAACGGACAGGCTAGTGCACATGCAGACAGCTCTGAAAAAGATCTGGAAACTGATGCTTTAGAAGAAGCACTAGAGAATGGACCAAAAGGTAGGAATAAGGCTCTTGAACTCTAAAGGGAAATAGAAATGTTGGTATAGAAACCTGCTTATATGTTGTTTCTGATGGGGCCCTCCACTATCATTCTTCTGTTGTGGTTGGCAACCAGTGGTCCTTTAGTGTAATCGAGCCCACAAAATATGCCCTCCGATCTGTGAATCGGTGGTTAGCTGCTACTTAACTGCATGGGGCTCAACATCCTTGGCTATGATAGACATTTGTTATGGGAAAAGTGAAAGGGGAGAACTGGAGGAAGAAGGGAGGTGGTATACTTCCCTGTTGCTTCCAGGTTATCCAGGTAAGGTAGTACTTGGTGTATAGTTGGAAGTTTCATCCATACTCTTAAACCAGCCTTCAACTGACTTAAACTCAGGGAGGCTATGAGGTGCAGGATAGGCTCAGACTTCCTTCTGAGCCACCAAGTAATCTGCAAGGTTTGTCTTTGGGAGGGAGGCCTCGTGTTGCTGCTTCTTTGCGGTGGGTCTTCTCTAGTCTGTTGGCTTGCTACCCCAGAACACTTGTGTGTTATGGTGTAAATGGCTCGGCAATTGCACTTTTGTTCCCTCCTCCTTTTTAGATTCTGTTCCAGTCATAGCAGCACCATCCATGTGGACACGACCCCAGATTGCAGATTTCAAAGAGAAGATCCGCCAGGACGCAGATTCTGTGATCACAGTTGGCAGAGGAGAAGTAGTGACAGTTCGTGTACCAACACATGAAGAGGGATCTTATCTTTTCTGGGAGTTTGCTACAGACAATTATGACATTGGTTTTGGGGTATATTTTGAATGGACAGACTCCCCTAACACAGCAGTCAGCGTACATGTTAGTGAATCCAGCGAGGATGAGGACGAGGATGAAGGTACCTTATTTTATACACTTAGCAGGGGGTTGTGCCATTCAAGAAGGTATCCCAGGTTTTGCACTTGTTTAATGTACATGATCTGTCATGATGAGAAAGAGAAAAATCTGATGGTTATCAAACTTGGGATCTGGAAACTTGGTTCCATTGGGCAGGATCCAACAGAGGCCTTCCACACGCAGCCTCTACCACTGGCAGCTGTGATGTAGCACTTCTGGAGGTTGCGCCCCTTCCAGAAACGAGTGTTTCTGCTCGTTCCAGGGTTTTCCTGGGGAAGCACTATGTCATGGCTGCCAGCAGTAGGGGCCGTGCGTGCATGGGGACCGGTGGGAGCTGGCCGCGTGCAGAAGCCCCCCATTGGATCCTGCCCATTGTACGAGGGCAAGTGGGAAATGGGGAGGAGAAGCTCTAGAACATTGTGGTTTAGTCACTTGTGGGCAAAGAGTTATCAAGTGGGATTCATCTGGAGCAAGCAGGAATTCAAATGAGATAGATGTCCCTGTCCATTGCTGTCAATATCCTTGTGTAGCATTGATGATAGCAAGGTTCCTTGATTAGGGTAGCTCTCCTTCTCCACTGTCTTACACACACCCTCTCAACTTGGCAGGAATTTCAAAGTCAACTTAGAATTGAAATTGACAGGAAAATTGTCCTAGTGATATTTATAGATAGGCATCATTGAAAACCCCTTCATGGATCACTGCCTTGTTGTGGCGAAGGGGCTTGCGTAACTCAGTGAAGCCATAAGCTATGCTGTGCAGGGCCACCCAAGACGGACAGGTCATGGCGGAGAGCTCTGACAAAACGTGGTCCACTGGAGAAGGAAATGGCAACCCAATCCAGTATTCTTGTCAAGAAAACCCCATGGAACATATCACAAGGCTAAAAGAGATGACGCCGGAAGATGAGCCCCTCAGGTCGGAAGGTGTCCAATATACTACTGGGGAAGAGCAGAGGGAATTTCCAAGTAGCGCCAGAAAGAGTGAAGCGGCTGGGCCAAAGCCGAAAGGACACTCAGCTGTGGATGTGTCAGGTAGTGAAAAAAAAGTCCGATGCTGTAAAGAACAATATTGTTTAGGAACCTGGAATGTAAGATCAATGAATCAAGGTAAGCTGGAGGTGGTCAAACATGAGATGGCAAGATTGAACATCGACATCTTGGGAATGAGCGAACTAAAATGGACAAGCATGGGCGAATTTAATTCAGGTGACCATTATATCTACTACTGTGGGCAAGAATCCCTTAGAAGAAATGGGGTAGCACTCATAGTCAACAAAAGGGTGGGAAAAGCAGTACTCGGGTACAATCTCAAAAACAATAGAATGATCTCAATCCAAGGCAAACCATTCAACATCACAGTAATTCAAGTCTGTGCCCCAACCTCTGATGCCGAAGAAGCTGAGGTTGATCGGTTCTATGAAGACCTACAACACCTTCTAGAACTAACACCAAAAAAAGATGTCCTCTTCATCATAGGGGATTGGAATGCTAAAGTAGGAAGTCAAGAAATCACCGGGATAACAGGCAAGCATGGCCGTGATGTACAAAATAAAGCAGGACAAAAGCTAATCGAGTTTTGCCAAGAGAACACGCTGATCATCGCAAACACTTTTCCAACAGCACAAGAGGCGACTCTACACATGGACATCGCCAGATGGTCAGTATCGAAATCAGATTGATTATGTCCTTTTCACCAAAGATGGAGAAGTGCCATACAGTGAGTAAAAACAAGACCTGGAGCTGACTGTGGCTCAGATCATGAGCTGCTTCAAAATTTCGGCTTCAATTGAAGAACGTAGGGAAAACCACTAAACCATTCACATAAGACCTAAATCATATCCCTTATGAATATACAGTGGAGGTGACGAACAGATTTAAGGGATTAGACCTGAAAGACAGAGTGCCTGAGGAACTATGGACGGAGGTCTGTAACATTGTTCAGGAGGCAGCAACTCAATCCATCCCAAAGAAAAAGAAATGCAAGAAAGCAAAGTGGCTGTCTGATGAGGCTTTACAAGTAGCTGAGGAAAGAAGGGAAGCGAAAAGCAAGGGAGAAAGGGGAAGATATACCCAACTGAATGCAGAGTTCCAGAGAATAGCAAGGAGAGACAAGAAGGCCTTCTTAAATGAACAATGCAAAGAAATCGAGGAAAACAACAGAATGGGAAAGACGAGATCTCTTCAAGAAAATTGGAGATCTCAAGGGAACGTTTTGTGCAAAGACGGGCATGATAAAGGACAAAGAAGGCAGGGACCTAACAGAAGCAGATGAGATTAAGAAGAGGTGGCAAGAATACACAGAAGAACTCT
The DNA here is from genome assembly GCF_057233095.1 of Heloderma suspectum. Lineage (NCBI taxonomy): Eukaryota > Metazoa > Chordata > Lepidosauria > Squamata > Helodermatidae > Heloderma > Heloderma suspectum. Next base: position 392,628,971 of record NC_139458.1, read on the forward strand.
ACAGGAAAGATCTTAATGTCCCTGATAGCCATGATAGTGCGGTCACTGAACTTGAGCCGGACATCCTAGAAAGTGAAGTCAAGTGGGCCTTAGGAAGCATTACTAACAACAAAGCTAGCGGAGATGACAGTCTTCCAGCTGAGCTATTTAAGATCCTAAAAGATGATGCTGTTAAAGTGCTGAACTCAGTATGCCAACAAATTTGGAACATTCAACAATGGCCACAAGACTGGAAAAGGTCAGTTTACATTCCAATTCCAAAGAAGGGCAATGCCAAAGAGTGTTCAAACTACTGCACAATTGCGCTCATTTCACATGCCAGCAAGGTGATGCTCAAAATCCTACGAGCTAGGCTTCAGCAGTATGTGAACCGAGAACTACCGGAAGTACAAGCTGGGTTTCGAAGAGGCAGAGGAACTAGAAATCAAATCGCCAACATTCACTGGATCATGGAGAAAGCAAGAGAATTCCCGAAAAGCGTCTATTTCTGCTTCATTGACTACACTTAACCCTTTGATTGTGTGGATCACAACAAACTGTGGCAAATCCTTAAAGAGATGGGAGTACCAGACCACCTTACCTGTCTCCTGAGAAACCTGTACAAGGGTCAAGAAGCAACAGTAAGAACTAGACATGGAACAACCGATTGGTTCAAAATTGGGAAAGGAGTACGACAAGGCTGTATATTGTTGCCCTGCTTATTTAACTTATATGCAGAGTACATCATGAGAAACGCCGGGTTGGATGAATCTCAGGTCGGAATTAAGATTGCCAGGAGAATTATCAACAACCTCAGATACGCAGACGATACCACCCTAATGGCAGAAAGCGAAGAGGATCTAAAGAGCCTCTTGTTGAGGGTGAAAGAGGAGAGTGCAAAAGCTGGTTTGAAAGTCAACATTAAAAAAACTAAGATCATGGCATCTGGCCCCATCACTTCCTGGCATATAGAAGGGGAAGAAATGGAAGCAGTGACAGATTTTATTTTCTTGGGCTCCAAGATCACCACAGACGGTGACTGTAGCCATGAAATTAAAAGACGCTTGCTCCTGGGGAGGAAAGCTATGGCAAACCTAGAAGAACATAGTAAGAAGCAGAGACATCACCTTGCCGACAAAGGTCCGTCTAATCAAAGCTATGGTTTTCCCAGTAGCAACGTATGGCTGTGAGAGCTGGACTATAAGGAAGGCTGAGCACCGAAGAATCGATGCTTTTGAACTGTGGTGCTGGAGAAGACTCTTACGAGTCCCCTGGACTGCAAGGAGGTCAAATCAGTCCATCGGAAAGGAAATCAACCCTGAGTGCTCATTGGAAGGACAGATACTGAAGCTGAAGCTCAAATACTGTGGCCACCTAATGTGAAGAGAAAATTCCCTGGAAAAGACCCTGATGCTGGGAAATATTGAAGGCAAAAGGAGAGGGGGATGGCAGAGGATGAGATGGCTAGATAGCATCACCGATGCAATGAATATGGACTTGAGCACACTCTGGGAGAGAGTGCAGGACAGGCAGGCCTGGTGTGCTATGGTCCATGGGGTCACGAAGAGTCGGACACGACTGAACAACTGAACAACAACAACAATAATTGAAAATCAGCCCGATACCATACACTTTTTTAATCTCTTGCAGACATGAAGCTTAGAAGCCTAATTAATTAGAGCTTAAATGTTAGGGCAGTATTCAGTGGTGTCATTCCACAAACTCAAGTAGTGCTAGCAGAGCTCCGCCAATTCTTTCAGTTGTGCAAGCAGAGTGTGCACTAGCAGAACACCTGGCCCATTCGCGACTGCACGAGCGGAACTTAGTTGGGTTCTCCCCTTGCACGTAGCTCAGAAACTTAGTTTCCACTAGTACAATATCATTTGCGCTGGCAGAATGACAATGGCCTGGTTTGCACTACACGACAGCCTACCGTAGCTTAATTTACCTGCAGGGACTCTTTAAGTCGTGCTGGCCACCTGCAGGTACCAGGTTTGCATGGTACCCACAGGCACACAGCTTGTCATGTCATGCAAACCCAGGTGGTAGGAGTTGTTTGTGGGTTAGACAACCCTCAAATAACGCATGGCTTGTTTTAGGGTTATTTGTTGGCTGTCTAACCCTCATACTGCCCCTGCCCCTTATGTTGGCACAACACAACAAGCCATGGCAAGCAAGGCCACTATGGGTGCCATGTAAAAATGGCCCCCATGGGCGCCCAGAACAACACAACAGTCCCAGCAGGTAAATTAAGCTACGGTTGGCTGTCGTGATGTGCGAACAGGCCCACTGTTGAATACTGCCCTTAAATTGTCTGCCTATCTATCTAAAATTATTTCTAGGCCACCTTTGCCATGTGACTCTAGGATCTAGAGTCCAAAGTATGTGGTTTTCTGTGCTGTCCCTTCATCTGTTTCCAGGGCTCACTACCAGATTTTACTGTCTTGCAATTACCTAGTAATTTTTCTTTCTTACCTTTGTTGATGGTGTCACTTCCCAGATCCTCTTTTTCATAAACCTTCAGTTGATTTAAGAGCCTGTTTCACATGTCTTCATAATTAGGGAAGACCTTTGCATTATGGAACCATTACCCAGTCATTTGCCTCTCACTGTGTGATGTGCTTTATTGACTCCGTACAATGCCCAGATTTTAAATCTTTGGGTAGGAAAAATTGGTCTTTGTATTGTGGGAAGAGAGGACATTTGTGGGGGTTAGTTCTGTACAAGTGTGATGTTTGCTAGGAGCTTCATGCTAAGATCTTAGCGATGTAGTCCATGACATGTACTAGCTGGACAGTCAACTTCGATGGTTTTCATTCGCTTCGCTCCCCAATTTAACCTTCAATGTTGACATTAATAGTGGCCAGTCTTTGAATGTTATGTGACAGCAGATGATCTGGGATACTTTCAACAGTCTTGGATCTGGTGGTAAACAGCTATTTATTTTTTACAGAAGCAGTAGGAATACAGTGCTACTAAAATTGGGCCAATCCAGGCCAGGTTACTGAGGAGCTCTGGTCTCACTGACATCAGTGGGTCTTAAAAATTAGTCATTGAGACTGTGCTGAGAAATCATTGAAACAGGGTTTTAAAAATCAAAACCTTCATGTGCTAACACCATGTGTTCTTGGTCCAAATCCTCCTTGTGAACAGCAGCTGGTCATCACTGTTTTCTGTAAAGTTCTATCATAGATGAGATCATATGGTTTTGCTTTTGTTAAATGTAAATATTTTGCTCAGGTGTTGATGTGCTTTTAGGGGGATTAATCAACACTGACTATGAAGAATTGCGTTGTGGGGTTTGTTTGACATCAAGGCAACTTGCATCTAGTGACTAATGCTTTGCTTTTGACTCTTTCTCAGAAAATGCTAGCAGTGAAGAGAAAGCCAAAAAGAATGCCAACAAGCCTCAACTAGATGAAATAGTGCCTGTGTACAGACGAGACTGTCACGAAGAAGTATATGCTGGCAGCCATCAGTACCCAGGGCGAGGGGTCTATCTCCTTAAATTTGACAACTCCTACTCGCTATGGAGGTCAAAAACAGTTTACTACAGAGTCTATTATACAAGATAAAGATCTTGTTGTGGTGCCAGAGGCTGGGGTGGTGCAGAAGACATCATGTTGTTTGGAACTTCCATCAAGCATATTGGACCTTTTTGACTCTGTTACCCTGTCTGATGTATCTGTATGGTTTTTGTGTGTGTGTGTGTGTGTGTGTGTGTGTGCGCGCGCGTGTTAACTTTTGACACTGGGATCTGGGCTTTCTTCTGCAGCTCAGTGTTAATGCAGTTAATGGGGTTAGGATCTCCCAAGTCCTTTCGGGTTGTTTGCCAGAGCTTAAGACAGAAGGCCAAGCAAGTTGCAAACATTGCATAAATTGACCTTCCAAAACCCCTTAAACTCTTAACACACACATACAAGGACGACATGTTTCCTTGGTGGCAGTCAATCCGCTGTTGCCTGACCTATAAGTTTTGAACGTTTGAAGACAATAAATCTGTTAGTTGTTCATTTGAGGGTACCAGCCTTATTTGTGGGGTGGGAGTCTGATGCAATCTGCACTGTAGCAAGCAAATTTCTTAAAACTGTATTTGAATGTCAGAATTTTACACCATTAAACTTGAAACCTTAGTGGATGCAGTTTAGAAACTGATTTGTCTCGTGTCTGTTCTCATTGAAGAAATCCTTTGGCTCCTCTCTGTCCAAACAGCGCACTGCTGGATGAGACACAGGAGTGTGCATGCATGTGTACCCATGCCCTTGCCAGAGGTATGTAGGCCCATTCAACGCAAGAGTGTGGGTGTGGGTGTAGATATATATTTATATGCACATCAGGGCTATCTCTTGCTTGATTTCAACAATAGAACATTTTAATGTTGGGCATCAAGGAGAAAGATATCTGTCTTTCCCCTCTATCTGCTGCTAATCCCGAGATCCAAGTTTTGTGCAGGATTTTGACTTCAGAACAGAGACATAGGTAACTCACCTTTTGGATAAAAATCTCCAGAACTGTTCTTGTACATATCACACTAAAATGAATGGGAACTGTCTTTGTGTAATTCTTGCTTGTTGAATTGGCAGGTGTGTGCATGAGACATTCCTGTTGGTGGGCTTCTCTTTTGCAGCTGTCTGGGTAGGCTTCCAGTTAAAATCAGTTATCTGCCCAGTTTTTATAGTTCGTTTGGGGACCCTTGGGGGTGGGGGTGTAAACCTGAGTTTGCAATTCATGCATTTACATAATGAAAGGATGTTGTTAATGTTGTAGGAATTAATGTTGCACTGATGTTATGGCAATCACTGCCAGAAACACACTCACCGTAGTTTTTACTCAGATTGCATTTGTGTACTTATTCTGATGTCCTTATGTTATTTCAGGTACACAAGTAGCATTCTAATTTTCTTATCGATTTTAGAGCAAAACTGCACGTTTGCTCAGCAGTGACTAAGGCAGGTGGGCTTTTTGTTCCTTTTTTTTTTTTTTTGCAGCATAACAACTTTTATATGGAACCATGTTTCCAAGAAGGAGTTGGTATTTCAAAAAATGACTTGTATTAAGTGTGTTATGCATGAGGAATGCAATGACCCCCCCCCCCCCCGAATTATTTTTTGCAGTATAATTTATGTGCATTAGCTGCAAATACATGTTCCACCTCAAATGGGTCTGTTGGAATTCTGGGGGCTTTCTGTTCAAATATTTGTACATACATTATACATGGTTTTTTTCCTTCTCACATCTTATGGAGATCTCTTAAAAAGACTTGATTCCTCCATCTTGTTTGATTTAGCAGTGCATTACGAGCTACTGTCTAGCTAGTGGTTTTCCAGTCAACTCTGCTCTAACATGTTCAGTTCTCATGTGTACATAACACTTTATAAACTCATGGAGTTAGAAATGCGTTTTTAAAAGCTGTATTTTAAATTTTAAAAAGAAATTAGAGGCAGGCACTAATTCTATTGAGTACCTTAGATTTCTTTCTGTTCATACAATATTATGATTTAACAGGAAAAAATTGTGTTGGATAGCACTATACATTTGTTGTAAACAGCAGCACATTTTTGCTGTCATGCTTTGGATATCCATACTCCAAAAATTGCCTCTGACTGTTGACGAGTAGAGAAAAGTGTGCTTTCAAAATACCTTGGAATAATATATTTAATCTGAATTAAAAATGCTTATATGGAACCTCTTGGCTTTTTCTTAAGTACTGCGGGTATTGCTGTGGTTGAAGAAGAATATGATTTATTAAATTTGCAAACACTTCTTAAATGAAGCAACATTTTCAACCCCTACTTTTAAGTCAGAGGCGATGGGGACTAGCATTGGTTTCATCAGCATCACCCATTTTTCTGTTCAGGAATTTGCACAGGTTTCTGTGTCTAGTATAAATTATGCAGTGTGGGTTTAAATTGCATGACTAGAGTTTTGAATAATTTTCTGCTTGCAGAACTCAGATTTCTTTGTGGAATGTGGAGCATCTTTGGCAGAAATTATACTACTATTAAGTTGCAAGTTGAAGAGAGGCACTACAGTAAAGGAGACTTTGGAGAGGAAGAGGGAAACCAGCTGTATAGATTGGTAATATGGGAAGACAGAAAGGGACTAGAGGGAGGATTGTGTGGGGTGCATCTCCCTCTGTCTCCTCTGAGCTACCATGGGGTGGGGGGGAGAACTTAGCAAATGCAGGAGTTGAAAGTCGATTTACAGTTCCCCAGTCTACCATGAAGGGCACCCAGTGTTTGAACCTGTTTCATGGGAAAGAAAGCCCCCAGTTCTGGCTCATGTATCAACTACTGAACAAAAATTGAATCTAGAACTGGAAGCTACCATGTGATTTATTTAGGATGCAATCCTATGCATGTTTAGAACGAAAAATGTCCTGTATCTCCCAGCATTCTCCAGCCAGCCATGCTCAAATTGCATCTCCCAGCATTCCCCAGCTAGTTTCTCAAATTGCCAAATGTTCCCACAGCCCCAAAAGGTTGCCTATCCCTGCCCTAGCCTATCATGGAGGAAAATGGAATGACTGAGAAGGTGCTTGTCCAATGATAGTTAATGTGATCACTTGTAATTCAGCTGCACAAATGTCTTGATGGAGGTTTGTGGTTACTTTTTTTTGTGGCTCTTTATGGTTGACAAGCAATCAATCCAATATACTTTTGTATATTATTACAGTCCTCTATGGTTGATGTATCTAAGTATGTTTTTACAAGTGATGCTAAGAACACCTGTTAGCATAACATTGTATGACTTCTGAATTATCTAAAATTATTTCTAGGCCGCCTTTAAGGGTGAAACCCGCTCAAGATGGTTTACAAATAAAAACCACACAGAGTGGATACAATAGAAATCCATAAAAACATATTCAATAAAATCCATAGAAACGTATTCAATAAAATCCATAACATATTCAATAAAATCCATAAAAACAGTGAGTGCCAGTTAAAATCAATAAAAAGCAAAACTCACCAATAAAAACCAACAGCCCAGACTTCTGGGAAGGCTAGCGAAAACAGGTGGGTCTTCAGAGCTTTCCTGAAGATATGCAAAGAAGGGACCTGATGAACCTCTGATGGGAGTTGATTTAAGAAGTGCAGGGCCATCACTGAGAAGGCCCTTTCCCTTGTACTCATCAGTCTAACTGCCCTTGGTGGCAAGCAGGTGCAAGGTGTACTATAGAATGTCGAGATGGCCACTTTTTAAATTGAATCTACATTCGTATAACTTCCATTCAATGTATACTTATGGGAGATCTAGATGTTATTTGACCACCAGTTAAAATGGCCTTAAAGTACAATTGTCAAAATGGCACCATAAGCATCTGGTACCTGTACACATTCCTTTTTTCCTATGTAGGTGAGGGGTGGGCACCTTTTCCTTCCGATGTTTTGGCCTACAACTCCCATCAGTGAGGGCTCACTTTGGCATGTTTTAATAAATTAGCCACAGTGGCCCATCCTGTGAAAGTGAAAAGGAACGATAGCTGGAGTGATTAGATGCAGCCTTCCCCAACCTGGTGCCCTCCAGATGTTTTGCACCACAACTCCCATCAGTCTCACCCAGTGTGGCCAGTGTTGGGGGATAGTGGGAGCTGTAGTCCAGAACATCTGGAGGGCACTAGGTTGGGGAAGGCTACATTAGAAGAATTATCACCCAAGTGGTCAGAAAGCAGCTGTACATGGTGTGCTTTCTTCAAAGATTACAAGAGGCACATGGTTCTCAGATGTCTAGAGGGGGAAGGTAGAATATATTACTTATTCTACATGGTATAGGCTGCCTTCTCTGCCACCGGGTGGTGCCCAAAGTGAGCTACAATCCACAATAAAATCAATCTCAAACCATTAACATCCATACATGGTAAAATGCCAAAGCCAGAAAGAGGGCAGAGCCTGAAACTGTTAAGCAGCAGCAGCAGCAGATTAAAGAGTTCATGAGCCACTTCTGGAAATGCTTGTTTTTAACTTGATGGTAACAAGCAACCAAAGCTGAAGCGGGATGTCTGTCCTTCAGAGGGCAAAGCGTTCTGACATATGGGCACCACAACAGAGAAGGCACATCCTTCAAGAGTATCAATAAGGTGTGGGACGTGGAGCAAAGTACCGGTTTCAGGTCTCAGAGAACAGGCCGTTTCGGAATTTATAGCCCCTGCACTTTGAACTGGCCCCAAAATGAACAGGCAGCCAAAATGGAATAGGAAGGAGTAGGTCACTCCTTATGGCCTGGCCCTTGTTGAGAGGG